>NW_025544656.1:3211-721030 GCF_011800055.1 Colletotrichum gloeosporioides | reverse complement strand
CTACCTATAACCTAACCTATTTATATAGCTACCCGTAGGTATCTATAGTATAGGTAATTCGAAGCCTAGACCGAACCGTATTATCGCCTGGATCTGGATGAAGGCGTCTGACAGGAAGAACCGAGGAATGCTGTTTGACGTTATATAGCACCGCATTGACGCGGACGCCACGGCACGTGAATGGCGTTGGGTTCTAGGGATGACAGCGTCAGCTCGTGCGACACGTCGTTTCATGCTTCACGCAACCACTCTATCTCAGTACACGCAGCCAAGGTACCACCGAAGACCTGCGATCATAGTCTACTGCCGATTGCTGTTCATCAACAAAACAACTTTACATCCTAAATCACAATGTCAACGCCGTCTCCGGTTGTCGCTCTAGGTGGCAACGCTGTCATCACTGCTATCTTTGGCGGCGCGCTCGGGTACGCGTTTGGGCGAAGACGCGTCCTCACCATCCTCGCCAACTTCTACGGTGCCATCTTTGTCGTCTTCGGCACCAACGCCATAGCCAGACCAGAGTCTGCTTTGTCTTTCTTCGAATGGAAGTACCCAGCAGACCCGTACTCTCGCGAGCTCCTTGATCGCGTCATGGTCATCTACGGTGCGCGCGACATTTTCATGGGTCTAGCTCTCTTCGCCGCCACACTCTTCGGGACCAGGAAGTCTCTGGGTGCGACCTTGATTGCGGCGAGTGCGATGCCAGCTGTGGATGGGCTCATGTGCAGGATGAGCGAAGGGGGCGAATGGGGGCACTGGGGGTATGTACCGACATTGGCCATTGTTGGTGCCCTCCTGATGCGATGAGTCGAGCTTGTAAGGTCTTACATTACCAGCCCCTGTGGGCGTTTGGTCGGTTTAAACGCATGCATTGCAGAACACGAGGATAAGTTTTCAAGCAACAGTCTTATTTAAAATTCCTATTCCAACGCCTACGTCATCTTCTCCCCACGATCTCATGATGAGCCCAATGCCTTGTTCTTCAATGCCGTTGAAGCCGTTTCCGCTAATTGAAACAGAGATCCTGAAGCCATGATCTCGAGTACGCTCACCTGCAAACCCAGCAGTTGCCTGAACCATCTCCTCAGCTCAGTCGCCATTAGCGAATCAAGGCCAATCTGCGCCAAACTCACGCTGGTGTCGACATCTTCGCCAGGCTTAAGCATGAAGTCGTACACCTTTGCACCAATCTCCTGGGCCAGGAACTCGATGTTGGCCTTGTCCGAGAGGAGATCCGGATTCTCTGAAGCTTGGTTCAAAAACGTCTTCAAAGCACTGGAGTCACCGCCTGACTCGTCGGCCTGCTTGTTGCGTATGTTGTGATAGGCACCCATGCGGCGGTCGCGTCTCCAGTTGCAGCGGTTGTTGCGATCCTCCAGGTGAAGTTCGGATCGGAGACCCATCACAACCTGGCTCTCGTTCCTCCACGCCTTGGGCGGGCGGCTCGATGGTGTTGCCTCGTAGGCAGACAGGTTGCCCTTGGCGGCAAGGATGGAGTGTTCCACATGGTCGAGGTACTCCTTCTCGCCGAGGAAGTAGATGCCCTGGGCTTTGGTGTTCCGCTGGGCAACGGCACTTTCAGCCACGAAGCCCACGCCCTTGATGGGGCAGATGTTGAGGATCGCAGTCGGAAGGCCGAGCCCAAGGCGGTACTGAGTGAAAGCCTCAAGGTATGTGCTTGCAGCGCTGTAGTTGCCTTGACCCGGCTGGTCGACGACGGTGACGACTGAACTGGCAAGCCAGAAGAAATCCAAGGGCTGGTTCTCCAGCGCATTATGGAGATTCCACGCGCCGGTGACCTTTGGCTTTGCTACTTGGTCCCACTGCTCCCAAGTCATGTCGACCATCGGACTGTCTCTCAACACCATTGCCAGATGGAACACACCCTTGATAGGCTTAGATGATGAGCTGACAGCAGCCTTAACATCCTCCATATTCTCGACTCCACCAGCGACCGTTGCAACCTTGGCTCCAAGAGACTCGATCTCCTTGATGGCAACCTTGCTCTCGTTGCTAACGCCCGCGCTCCGGGAGAGGATCGTCAAGTGGCGGGCGCCATGCTCAACCAACCATGTTGACATGGACTTGCCCAGACCTCCAAGACCTCCTGTCAAGAGATACGTAGCCTCTGGGTCGAACTTAATCGACTTTGCAAGCGGCTTGGCGTCAACTTGAGCAGAGAGATTGTCCATTGAGACGATGACTTTGCCAATGTGGCTGCCATGTTGCAAGTGACGGAAAGCATTGACAATGTCACTCGCAGGGAAGTGAGTCTGCTCCGGGATAGGACGGATGTGTCCTTGCTCCCAATACCTGAGGAACTGCTCCAACAACTGGCGGAAGTACCTAGGTCTTTTCCTTGCAAACTGCACGCCGTCAAAGCCAACATATTGTCGGCTGCCAATGAAGGGGTTGAGATCCAGCTTGCCATAACCCAGGAGGTCACGCTTTCCAATCTCGACCATCATGCCGAACTCTGCAACACACTTCCATGAAGCATGGAGCAGTGGTCCCGTCAGAGAGTTGAGCACGAGGTCGACGCCACGACCTCCAGTCTCTCTCATGACACCGTCTAAGAAGGACTCGTCACGGGAGTTGAAGATACGGCTGCGCGGAATACCATAGGTATTCATGAGGTAGTCGACCTTGTCGGGGCTTCCAACCGTGACAAAGATCTCCGCTCCGATCATACGGCAGATCTGGATGGCTGAAAGGCCGACACCACCACAGCCAGCGTGAATCAGGACTGACTGGTCTTTTTGGAGGTGGCCGATGTTGATGAGGCCATGGATCACGGTCGCGAACACAACCGGAACACCTGCCGCGTCTTGGAAGCTGAGGTTGTCGGGAAGCTTGGCGGCGTGGTAGCGTTGGAGGATGGCCTTGGTGGCCAGACACCCTTCAGGAGCGAAGGCGAAGACGCGATCGCCGATCTTGAACTCGTCGACGTCTGAGCCGACGCGGGTGACGACTCCGCCGAGTTCAATGCCGAGCTCCATCTGGACGCTACCAACAGGGTTGATGACACCCACTAAGAGACACAAAGTTAGCAAATGTTGATGAGAAACATGGTAAAGATGCACTTACTGGCTGTGAGAACGTCCTTCAAGTTGAGGCCGATGGACTTGGGCTCAACTTCAATGGCGTCGGCAGGGATGGTCTGAGGCAACGCTTGCTCCGCCCAGTACAGAGACTCAATGCTACCAATCTTGCCGATCTGCAAAGACTGAATGGTCTCTTGTCCAGTAATGCTCCGCTGCGACAATTCCTCTTGCAGCGAGAAAGGATGATACCTGCCGATGCAGATCGTGCCATTGTCTACGACGAATTCCTTGTCGGAGACCAGGTTGTCGTCGTCCTCCTCGCGGCGAATCTTGCCGAAAACCTTGAGGACCAGATCGTTGAAGTTGGGCTCGTCTTTGCTGATCTCAAGAGTGTGGAATGGGACAGCCAGCTCGGTGCGAATAGTTCTGGCAGCACCGATGGTCTGCGCCGAGCGGGGGTCCTTACACTTGACTTGGACGGGGTTGGTAAGCCAGAGAAGATTCTGGTCAATGCCTTGTCCGCGGATGAGGTCTCGGAAAGCGTAGAAGTCATCTTGGTTGATGTTTTCGAAGAGATTCTTCTCGATGTCGACGCAGGAGATGACGTCTTGGTCCTTGGGGAGGGGGTCACCAAGGCCGATTGGAGTAACTGAGAACCCGGCGTCCGTCATGGAAGTAGAAAGCGACAGGGCGACATCGCCTTCAGCGTCGCTAGTAACCAATGTCACTGATGTCCCTCGTGGAGGCAAATCTCGGCATCTCCTTGACATGATGGTGGTGCAGCACATGTACGGCGCGTCTTCGTCATACACGGCCGTCTCAACGCCAGTGAAGCCGGAAGCCAGAAGCTCATTGTGCCAACGTGAAGGATGGACGTAAGGAGCATAGAGACGACCGTCATTCTCACCGAGCCACCATCCGACGAAGTTGCCAAAGATGTACGTCGGAGAGCGGAGCTCGGTGCAGATCTCAGTCAGAACAAGAGCACCGCCCGGCTTGAGGACCTTGTTTAGGTTGCTCAAGGTGTCCTTCAGCGATGGAGTTGCGTGAACGACATTGGCCGCAAAGATGACATCGTAAGAAGACTCGACAAACTCCTGCTCAAGGGGGTCCTTGGAGATATCGAACACTTTGTACTCCATGTTCGGGGCATAC
Organism: Colletotrichum gloeosporioides; assembly: GCF_011800055.1. NCBI lineage: Eukaryota > Fungi > Ascomycota > Sordariomycetes > Glomerellales > Glomerellaceae > Colletotrichum > Colletotrichum gloeosporioides. Next base: position 716,831 of record NW_025544656.1, on the reverse strand, counting down.
GTAAAACGCTCCTTGGCTTGCGGGAAGAAGCCGGCGGAAACGTCTGTGAAGGTGTAGCTCGAATACCGAGGGAGACCGCCCTCGTGCATGAGATCACGCAGGATGAGCTCCGTAGTACCACCGGTGCCAGCACCGACTTCCAAAATGCGGAGCTTGGGCTTGGTGCTGGACATCAGTTTGACGAAGTCGCTGTAGCCGAAACTAACAGCATTGTACAGCTCAGCCAGAATGCCGCCTTCCATCAAGATATCAATGGTCTCGGCTTCGCCCTTGAAGATGCGCTCGGAGTTGTCGACGACGCGCTTGAGACCTTCGACAAGTCCGGACTTGTTGCCGTTCAGGAGTCTCTTGTGAAGGTCTTCCAACTTGGCACGGCGCGCCTCACGAGTAAGCTTGAGATACTTCGCAGAGTCTGGGACCAACTCGTTCCCTCCTTCTCTCGCCCCGTGAACTTCCCTATCAATCCAGTCTCTCAGTTTCGCAAAATGAGGTTGGGCGGGGCTGAGTCCGCGAAGTCTCTCGCAACTCTCGATGATACACAGAAGAGTCAATTCCTCAATCATCCGGGCCTCTTCACGGTCCGAAGGTGGTGGCTTAAATAGAGGGGCAACGTCAACGAAGTCAAAGTCCGGAAGCCATTCGAGTCTGGCGGCCGCATACTCATCGTAGTCGGCATCGTTGCTCTCCTCGAGAGCAGTAAGCTTGAAGCCGTTGAGACGCAGCGCTGTCTTGCCATTGGAAACGCACTCAACTCCTTCCGGCTTGGTGGTAGAAGATCCCCAGGCCGTCGCTGTCAATGACCCATCGCCACGACGGATATCCAGGCTTTCAATGAGGGTCGGGACCGACAGTTGCGTGACGTTACGTCCGAGACCCTTGGCGTAAGAGAGAATCAGGAGTTGGAAACAAGCATCGATGGCCACCGGATGCATCACATATGGCTTGCTCATCTCTTCACCAGGTACACTGATGTCCGCCGAAGCAAGGGCCTCGGTGGTTGATGACGTGACATTCTCCAGGCGGCGGAACTCAGGACCGAAGTTGATGCCGACATCCCCCATGTAATCGTAGAAGCGGGAAGAGACCACTTTTCGGGGGTAATCCTCGCGAACGAGGGTGCTGGGTAGTTCATCATCTAGGGCCTTGACCTGTCCTTCGCAGTGCTTTGTCCAGGTGCCCCCGTTGTATGATGCGATGGTGAAATCGAACCACTCCGAATGGTCGGAGTCCGTCAGAGGGTGACGGCGCAGAGTTGTCATCAATTCAGCTGCCTTCTCGTGGTTCAGAACAAGGGCCGAGTGAGCTACCGTGTGTCTGATGCTATAGCCCGCATTAACGCCAGTCATTTGACGGACTGCTTCACCAGCGATCGCAACGTAGCCAGCAAAGGGATAGATGATATCTTGCTTGACCTTGTGGTCGACGATCCATGGCTCGTCCTCCAGAGATAGAATGTTGCGCCACTGAGGTGCAGTATCCGGCGACTCCGGAACACGGGCTCCCAGGAGGGCATGGTGAGGATACTTCCGCTGTCGCCAGGCCTGCGAGACTCTGCTCTCGTACCACAACGACAGACTGTGATCGAATGCGTAGGTGGGTAGATCGTTGAGAGTCTTGCCCCCAGAATAGAGGGCGCCGAGGTTCAGGTGGAATCCTTCTTGGAACAGCCTACCGAAGCAAGAGAGCAACGTCTTGACGCCATCATCTCCTCTGATGAGGCAAGATGCATAGTTGCATGGACGAGAGGCTTGGGAGCAAATCTGGCGTAGTGGCCCGGCAAGCGCTGAATGGGGACCAATTTCCAAGAAGAAGCCATCACCTTGAGATTCGGTGAGGCGAGAGACAGCCGTGGAGAACCGGACCGGAGAAACCAAGTTGGTTCGCCAATAGTCAGGACCAAAAGAAAAGCTCTTATCCAGAACCTCGCCCGAGACGCTTGAGAAGAACAACGATGTGGCACTGCTGGACCATGCTCCAATCTTCTGTAGTTCGGCCTGCAGAAGTGCAGTATAGGTCTTTCCTAGGGCAGTCATGTGATCTAAAAACTGTCAGTATCGAGTGCTGTGAGTGGTATTAAAGACTTACGAGAGTGGTATGCCATGTCGACCTTCAAGAGACGAGCCAGCACGTCAGGCATTTCAGCCTTGATTCGTGCGATGACCTCCATGACCTTCTCCTTGTCACCGGAGATGGTGCTGCTTTGGGGACTGTTCTCGCATGCAACGACAACGCCATCGACGAGGAATTTGGAAACATCCCCAGGACCGAGACCAATCGCAGCCATGGCACCAGCAAGAGTCTGTTGCTTGGTGACATAACCGCGGTAATATGCACAGATGATGGCTGCTTCCAGAGTGATGGCCCCTGCAGCGTACGCAGCTGCGATCTCACCACTGGAGTGGCCGACAACTGCTGTGGGCTTGACACCCGCTGCCCGAAGCCTGTTGACAAGCGCAAGTTGAATTGCGGTGCACAGAGGTTGAGATAGCTCCGCTGTGCCGATTTGGCTTGTGGTTGCAGGTTCAAGAAGTTCATCTAGAAAGATGGTGAGCCACTTCTCCTCGGATATGGACGGTTACTACTTACCAATGATGGACCAACTCGGTCGATGGGAAAGACTCTTGAGAACACCATCCATTCTCTTCAGATCGGCTTCAAACAGAGGATCACCAGCGACGAGCTGCTTAGCCATCTCGGGCCATTGCGCGCCTTGTCCACTGAAGATGAAGTAAACGTCAGGCGCTTTACTAGGCGCTTTCACAGGAGCTGACGTTTCGATAATGCTGTCGTCATGAACGATAGTGAATGCTCTGTGAGGCAGAGCCTCTCGCTTCGTAGCAAGAGTGTAGGCGATGTCATGCTTGTTGACCTCCGGATGTAAAGCGACGAACTCCTGGTATCGATCTACCTGCTCCTTGAGTGACGCAGCTGTGTTCGCGGACACAAGCAGCAATTCGGGGTGCGATGTGCCGTGTCCGTTGGCGATGGGCCTTGATTTGCCGTAAGACTCGAGGATGACCTGCAGGCTGTCAGCTAGGTAAAAAGAAATTAGTAGAGACATCACCTTACGTGAGCGTTCGTGCCACCAATACCAAATGAGTTGATGCTGATGCGCTCAGCTCGGTCAGCTGGCCAGGATGTTGGCAGAGTAGGAACAGTGAGTTTCTTCTCAGCAAATGGGACTAAATAGGAAGTTAGTTCCAGGTTTGAGAAAAGATGAAACTGTCAAGTGACCTACTCTTGGGATTGGGTTCGTTAAACTTGATATTAGGCGGTATAGTCTTGTGCTCCAGGGCAAGGACCGCTTTGATCAAGCTGTTCAATCCCGAAGCACCTTCAGAATGGCCGACATTCGGCTTGACGGAACCAATGTAAACGCCCTTTTCACCAAATACCTCGCCCACGGCCGATGTCTCAATAGGGTCACCGGTCGCGGTTCCGGTTCCGTGGCACTACACCTGGGGTCAGCAACAACTTTCGGAGAGTGCGAGAGGTAGGCGATTGTACCTCAACGTATGCAGTCTGAGATGGGTCCAAGCCGGCATCACGGTAGACCTTGCGCATAAGGGCCTCTTGGGCAATCTGGTTGGGTGTGAAGAGTCCTTGGCTATGGCCATCGCTGTTGGCGCCTGTTGCTCTGATCACAGCTCGAATGGCGTTGCCGTCACGAATGGCGGATGAAAGAGGCTTGATGTAGATAGCGTTGATTGCTTCCGCGCGAGCGAATCCGTCAGCCTTCGCATCGAATGACTTACATGAACCATCAGGGGACAAGATGCCCTCAGAAGTAAAGGCGGCGGTGGTGGTTGGGGTCATGATCAAGCTGGTTCCTCCAATAATAGCGCCGGTTGCGTCGCCGTTCTGAATAGACCGGAATGCCTCGTGTAGGGCAGCGAGTGACGCGGAACAACCAGTCTTGATGGTCATGCTACACTTGTCAGCAAGTCGTAGGCGGGCCTGCCGCAGTTCGACTCACCTAGGACCCCTGAGATCGTACTCGTACGAAACACGGTTTGAGAGCATGAGGTCGCCATTTCCAGTGGCGACGTAGCCAAGTCCACCTTGATGCTGAGTCTCTTTTCCAGCAATCTGCGCCCAGTCGTCACCAAAAGTGCCAACGTAGCAGCCGATGCGCTCCCCGCGGTAATTGGTTTCACCGGCATCTTCGAGAGCCTCTCTTGCAACCTCGAGGAGAAGTCGTTGCTGGGGGTCACATCTCTCAACCTCTTTGCGAGACATGGAGAAAAGCGATGTGTCGATGCGTGTGAGGTCATCGGCGAGGAAGTATCCGAACCTGGTCTTGATAGTGTTCTTCCCGCCGAGAGCGTCGTTGAAGCCGTCTATGTTGTAACGGGTGTCGGGAATCGGTCCCCTTGCGTCCCTACCGTTTACGAGGAGGTCCCAGTAGTCCGTGGCATTCCGGATGCCACCTGGAGCACGAAGTCCAAGGCCGCATACAGCGACGAGGAAGGGCTCGGAAGACGACTGGATGTATTCTCCCATGATGCCGGCGATGGTGACTCGTGATGATGAAGAGTCCAGAAAAAGAGGTCGGAGATTTTGACGGTTGAGCGTCTGTTTGTGAGAAATATTACTGAATTAGATGAAGCAACAGAAGATACTTTGCAAAGAGACTACATTCATCAAGGTGACATTGGTGTCTATTTAACACTAATCATGATGCCTCCCTTCGTCACTACTTCACGATCGATGTCGGTTGAATTGGCTCAAACATCCTCACTCGTCGCGCGGCGGGCTCCGAGAAGCGCTGCGATGAAGCCGAGTCATGGAATCGTCTGTTGAAGCTCAGAATTCTCCATCATGTCTGAAATCTAGACTTCTGGCCTACGTATCAACTATGGACCTTTCACGATGTCTGGAAGATGTCAGCCCACGCCAAGCATGACACGAACGCAGGCGATGCTACAAAGTTGCACTCGATCTGTGAACCCATGGAACTGACAGAGGAGAAATCTTGTGGTGGACTACGGTAAGGATCGATATCCATTTTGCGACCAGCTCGTACATTTTTTAGCCATAGTTGAGCGCCTAGCTCGTTTACTGAACTCCTCAAATTCACCGAATAAAGTTGCATTGGTGGATTGCCTCCACAAAAGCCTTAGGCGAATATCGACCGAAATCTACTGATCCATTGTGTTGGGAATTTGGATCTCGCTGAAGCGTGGCGCCATCTTTGAGTAACGAGTGACAGCGCGATTCATGTTGCTGGATGTTTCAAGTCGTTTCCAGTAACCATCGTACCAGAATTGTAATTGACTACCAGGCTGCAGGTCGTCATAGAGGTTATTCGCTTCTTGGTCGAGGCTTCATTCGCTTGGTTGTTAGTGGATGAAGGGATCATGGATTGCGCGACTCATTTAGCTCCAGTCGGTTCCATCGTGTAGATTCGATCGGACCAGAAGTTGACTGATTGGAAATTTTCGGGAGCCCATTCGTGGGTCAACCGCTCTAAGCCCTGTGCAACGCCTCACTTTGACCCACCAATGGGCCGTTCCGTGGAAAGTGCCGGGCGATGTAGTCACCAGAAAGAGAGCCGTTGCAACGTCAAGGGTTGAGAGAAAACCGACGGAGTGGACATTTGTGCACGTTGTTCGTCGGATGTTGAGTGATTGGTTCTATCGGGGCGGCTGTAATTCTGGTATCGAGTGGTAGTACCAACAGGCACTGGACGTTGGCCTTATGATCATGGCAGTAAACACAGTGTCACTGTGTGGGAAACATGGCATAACAGCGGCACAGCAGAGGTTTTAAATTTCGGGATCGATCGTGGTAGTTGTGCCGACCTTCCAGCACTCATAGAGCCCTCTCAATGTTTTATCCTTGAGTTCCCGAGAGGATCCTTCATAATCATGCCCTCCTCACTCCTCTCCTCATTGCCGAACATGTGGGATCGATTTCATTTCCTACCGCATGTATCATCTGCAGCTCTTGCAGTACTGGCAGTGGTCATTCTATATTCGTCTTTCTCATCGCGGCGGAGACATCTCAAACATCTACCGCTTCTGAATCCCAGCAAAGGCTTCTCTGTGTTTAACATTGAATCCAAAGTAAGCTTTCTCATGCCGACAGGCCTGTGGACAACTGAAAAGCTGATCTTACATTTCATTTTCAGCGCGATTTCGTTTTCAATAGCAAGAGTCTCCTGGCGAAGGGACGCAAGCTATTTCCAAAAAGCCCCTACCGCATGATCACCGACCTCGGCGAAATCGTATTCTTGCCCGTTGAACAGACCGATGAAATCCGTAACGATCCGAGACTCAGCTTCGGGTCAGCCTTTGGTGAAGTATGCTATGGCTACAGGACGGAAGCGGACTTAATGCTGACCCTTATGTCTTAGGACTTTCACGGACATCTGCCCGGGTTTCAGGGCGCTGCGGTAGACAGCTATGATGATGCGGTTCTACAAACCTTGGTGCGAAAGCAGCTCACCAAGTGCATCGGTAAGTTTCCCGACTACATTTCGTTTGTGTAAAAGTGTCTGGTCTCTGATTGAAAATAGCTCAGGTGATTGAGCCAGTCTCGGCTGAAGCTGCTCAAGCTCTATTGGACAAGCTTGGAGACTCTGAAGGCACGTCAACCCCTATCGACGATAATCTCAAACTGCTGACACCTGTTTAACAGAATGGCGAGAGATTGAAGTAAAGTCAGTCATTCTTGACATGGTCGCTCGGCTTTCAGCGCGCGTATTCTTAGGCGAGGAATTGTGCCGTAATGAGGACTGGCTGCGAGCAACGAAAGAGTACACAGTTAACTTTTTTGTCGCCGGAACACATCTCCGTATGATCCCACGCCCTCTACGCCGGATTCTCCATTGGTTCGTGCCAAAGTGTCGAGAACTACGCGCGAGCTTCGACGAGTCACGCCGCATCATTATGCCCTACATTGAGAAGCGTCGCGCAGCACGGGCGGCCGCTGTAGCTTCCGGCAAGAAAATCCCAGAGTTCTACGATGCGATCGATTGGGCAGACCAGGAGGCCGCTACGAAGGGGGTGACCTACGACCCCGCAATCATGCAGGTAAGGCTTTTGATCGACGCGAGTTATCTGAGTTGCTGAGCCTTGACTGACAACTTCATTCAAGCTTATGTTAGCAGTCGCCGCGATTCATACTACGGCTGATCTGGTCACAGAGATTGTACTACAGTTGGCTCTGCACCCGGAGTGTGTCGCTCCCCTTAGAGAGGAGGTCATTCACATCTTACGTTCGGAGGGCTTGAAGAAGTCATCTCTTCACAACATGAAGCTTTTGGACAGCGCTTTGAAAGAAGCTCAACGTCACAAGCCGCCTGGAGTTGGTCAGTGAATCCTCGAACATAGAGTATGACCTGGGGACGGGTGGAACTGACACAGATACAGCATCATTGCGAAGACGAGTTGAGAAACCTCTCACATTGTCGAACGGACTGAACCTCAGAGTAGGAGACAGGATTGCGATCGACACATACCGCATGGGGGATCCGGAGCTGCACCAAGACCCTGAGAAGTGGGACCCTTATAGGTTCATCAAGATGGCCGAGCAGCCTGGCAAGGCCAACTATGCACAACTGGTTGTAACGAGCCCCGACCACCTCGCCTTCGGACACGGGGATCACGCATGTCCCGGACGGTTCTTTGCAGCTTATGAGATCAAGATCATCATGTGTCACCTGTTGCTAAAGTATGAGTGGGAGGCGTTGCCCACTACTGATGCATCGCCAATGGTTTTGGGGTTCACTAATGCTAGCAATCCTACCGCGAGAGTCAGGGTTCGTTGGCGCAAGGAAATCGATTTGGATATTGATTGCTTGTGAAAATTCTACATGTATCACGAACGGTTATCGTTCAAAATCCCAAGCTTACAGTGTTTCTGGGAACTTGACCGATGCTGGGTTGAATGATTCGGGCTGTCAGCTCGAAAGCCTGACCGTGTCAGTTGGACCAGACGCCGACAGCGAGTCCGCGAGTTTGTCTTTGTCGTTTGTCTTCAATAGTTCCTTTAATTTCTAGCCAAGTGTGTTATTCACATGCATCCTGTGTATACCGGTTCTCTTCATATTGAGTCCAATACTCTTTACATCTTCCATGTGGCAGGCTAGTGATCATCACAACTTAATGCTCATCTTCAAGTGCGAGGGTTTGCTCTCGGCTTGTGGGAGTAACCCGCCGCAGCCTCCAGTTTTTTACCGACCGCCAAGTCCGCGGAAAACATAGCCTTGACACCATAAAACGACTCAATCGTCATGTCAATAAACACCCCGCACCCTTGGCACCCTGGGGAATCAGAGTTAAGCTGGGGAAACATGGGGATAATTACTTTCCCGGACTCTTGGCTTCGCTGTGCTCGCTGTAGCGATCAACCAGTGACTAGTGGATCCTCCGCGGATTTCGGGTCTGACCGCCGGGTATCAGGGACTGTTCGTCGAGGAACCGGGAAGGCCTTGCTTCTAATCCATGCGGGGAAGACTTTGCTCGCTGTGTTTCTCCCGTTGTGGGCGGCGCTGAGAAGTCAGGAAAATTGTTTGCGCTGTTGAAGTGAACCTTTTGAAAACTTTGACATGGTGCGAGTGCCAGCTACTGCCCGAAGCTTTCCAATGTGCCTTTTTAATTTTTTCAACAACGCCTTCACACGAGCCGGCCAGTGTTCATGTTGACTTGCGTACTCATGAATAAACCACCGCTAGTCATGTCTACCAACTCTCATTCTGTTTTTACGGATTTTACAAACGGATATCCGTCAAGATACTTGACTGAACGCCATCGTGAGCAGGGATTGAGAGCGCCCAACTCTCAAGGAATAGGTGCATGCACAGGGAACCCCTGCCCCCAACCACGCATCCCGTCATTTGAAGACTGAAGTCTCCGGTGCAACCGGCGCACTAAACAGCCTAGAACGAGGGAATGATTGGCGCTGACGGGGGCAACTTGATGAACTGCCCCGCGTAAGCAGCAGGAGCCCTTCGGCAATGACACGCCCTAGCCCGGCTGCCTTGATATAAAATACCGTGGAAATCAGCGACAGCAGACCTTTGGTTCTCCACGACCAAAATTCCCTCTCTTCTCACTTGCGCAGGGCATCCGATCGTACAATGCGTCGTCCTTCGCCTTGGCTTGCCGCCATCTGCGGCCTGGCGACTCTCGCGTCGTGCGAGACCCGTCGATACTCGACATGGATGCTGGACAGCATCAAGACCCGGAACCAAGGAATTGAGTCATCCGGAGCTTCAAGCAGCACCCTGGAAAGCGGTATTCTGGCCATTGCGATGGAGGCAACAATCAATCAGTACCCCGATTTGCAGAGCAGGTATGCGCCTTACCTCGAGGACGTACTCGATGTTGCTTCGCCGGCCCTCACCAACGCGACCTATGACTCGACGCGTCCCCTCGATCGTTTTTCCGTCGCAACTGCCATCAATCACGCCTCCGCCGCCGGTATTGTCACCATTTCAGCCACGGCAGCCTCAGCCTTCGATGCATTGAACAGCTCGCTCCCACTTCAGATCCGTAACCCCGTTGGCGGATTCTGGTACTACGTCTATCCGCAATGGAGCTACCTCGACGGCATCTTCTCTGTTCTGCCCTTCATGGCGGCGCAGCCCCACCCCAACTACACCGACATCAGCCTGCAGGTGTCTCTGCTCTACGAGCACACTTTCCAGAAGAACACCTCGCTGGTCGCTCATGGATACGACTATTCGCGCACTGCAGTCTGGGCGAATGAGAAGACCGGCTCGAGCCCGTATATCTGGGGGCGATCTGTGGGCTGGTTTGTCGCTGGTTTGGTCCAGACGTGGGAGACCCTCGACTGCCCGGCTGGCAAAGAGGAAGCCAAGGCAGTTTGCAAGCAACTCAGCGATGTTACGACACAGCTCTCAACCGCCTTGCTCAAGTACGTCGACCGCCAGACCGGTGTATGGTGGCAACTCACTACATTCCCGGGACGCAGCGGCAACTACCTCGAGAGCTCTAGCACGGCGCTCTTCATGTTCTCCATGCTTAAGGGCGCTAGATTGGGCATCTACTCGGAGTCTCCCTCCCGCTTTGAGAAGGCCGCCCTTCGCGCATACAACTACACTGTCAACCACTTCGTGACCGACCCAGGAAACGGAACCATTGGCTATGACAAGACGGTGGCGGTATGCAGTCTCAACTCCACTGCAACCTACGAGTACTACACAAACCAGCCGCTGTCTCCTAACAGCTTGCTGGGCGAGTCTGCCTTTGTGCTTGCCTCACTGGAGGTGGAGAGAAAGTAGGTAGTGTAGTCAATACCTACCTAGTCTTCGCCCTAGTAGGCAGTAATAATACCTATTGCAACCATCTGTTGATGATTCATTTTTTGTGCATAAAACATGGCCACATTCGAGTTGAAGTAGTAGAAATTCAGTCAATAAAGGAAAGGCAGCCCATGGCTAAAATCCAATGTACCGTTTGGTGGGAGATTCTTTTCTCAAGCCAAGTTAGCAGGAGGTGGGTCGCGGGAGACTTCAGGTTCAGGCACATACTCTTTAGTCTAGGCAAATATTCTTGGTAAGGCAAATACTTTCGGCTTCAGGCTCATACTTTTATCTACCCCAACAGCACCATTTCTGTTGGAGCACATACTCCATTTTGATCTCTGATTTCAAATCGAGGTGTTACGAGCGTTTCAGGACATTAATAATTGCGACGCAAGAGTGTAGTCAAGCCCATAGGGCCTTCAAAATTTGTCAGATTTGCATTCAACTAATCCCCGCCTTTCTGAAGGTTGTCATTAAGTTATGAAGAGTAAACAAGATCTTGTAAGGGGGTTCATGCTTAAAGCAAGATGAGATAGTTCAAGTAGTCAACAAAGATGATTAATGATCTCAGGAAATGGAGAGCGATTATGCCAATGTGAGATGTTGGTTGACTAGTACATCGCCGACACACAGATTTTGGTTAGTGCGTGCGGCACTCAGCGAGATCGAACTCAGTCAAAAAGAAAATTACGGTTCAATGAACGTCGTTCCGTAAAAGTGTTCTTTTTCATCGGATGAACGTAAGAATTTAGGCTAAGACGAATATGTAATGATACTGTTCCAAGAAGTCTGTCACCGACTTCACTATCTGGACTGCATGGGCAAGGAAGGAGATGACAGGAGGGTGCCACTGACAGTGAGAATGGCCAGCAACGTCGATGATCCGTGCTTTAGCACATGGATCATCGGTACCCGGCTGCCCGGGTATCCGACACGACCAACATAGCCCCGGGAATTTAGGGAGTACGAGGCACACACATCACATGAGGTGATGAGAGCCATAATCTGTCCGAATGTCTCGGATTCCCATGGGACCTGTTATTACCTATTCTAAAATTACAGCGTGCATGAAACCAAAAGAGCAAACTTCAGTTGTCAAGAGTACTTGAGATGACGTGCATCCTTACGCGTGGTAACCAATAAGCCAGTGTGACGAGAATGTCCTCAACCCGTTTAGTCCGGCATACCTAAAGCCAACGCGCCCGAAATACAACATGGTATGCGCGATCGAACAAAGAAATCCATCTCGCAGTAAAGTGGTGATTAGACACTTTTCGCCGGGTGAGATCGATGGATCGGAATCGCGGGCGTCGTCGATGGCCTACGAAGCACAGGCTAAGCCGCAAAGTGATGAGGTCAGTGTGACGCCATTGACTACGGGCTGGCCTGGTCACCGAGCACCGAAGCCAGAGCTTCAAATACACAGGGCTTCAGGGGCCTTACAATCTTGGCCATCAGGGTCCGAATTCTCATTCGAAAAGGGAAAACAACTGTGTTTTCTTCAGCGCAATACTCATGGACTCGCCAAAACCGCCGATCTTATTCATCCATGGCCTGTGGGTTACCGCTGCATACTGGGAACATTGGGTACCGTTCTTCGAAGATTTGGGGTACGAGGTACACGCCCCCGAGTGGCCGGGAATCAACGGCCGCACCCCCGAAGAGGTCCGGGCCGATCCTCAGCTATTGGCCAACAGGCACATTGAAGAAATCGTCGGATATTATGAGGCCTTCATCCACAAACTGCTAGCACCACCTATCATCATCGGCCACTCTTTCGGTGGCCTGTTTGCGCAAATACTGTTATCACGAGGGCTCGGCGTCGCTGGTGTCGCAATATGCCCAGCACAACCAGCAGGAATCATCACGCTGCCGCAAACGACATTCAAAGCCGCACTTCCGATCATCAAGAACCCGTTCAATGCGCACACCACCGTCTCCATTTCAAAAGAACACTTTCACTGGGCCTTTGTCAATAACACCACATCTGACAAGAGCAAAGAATACTACGAGCGCTACTGCATTCCGGGTGTCGCAAAGGTCCTCTGGCAGCTGACCACCCACGTCGCAGGTGGGCTATCTGCTCCGACGTACGTTGACTTCGACAGGGTCGACCGGGCCCCGCTGTTATTACTCTCAGCCTCAAAAGATCACATCGTACCTCCGAGTACGGTGATGAAAAACTTCAAAGCATATACCGGGCCTTCACTTGTGGAATACAAGATGTTCCCCGGTCGCACGCATGGGATGATATTTCAGCCCGGGTGGGAACAGGTTGCTGACTACGTGTTGGATTTTATTGAGGAAGTGGTCCAATGAGGACTCATAATCTTCTACTTTGTTATTCTACGTCTCTTACTTTTCACGGCCCGTCTTCAGCCACCGTGGCTACTGTTTTTTTAATCGTAACGATTTGCATTTGGGGCCATGTTTACATCATGTCTAGTTCTTACTTTATGAAGCAAGCGTGGTAGTTGAGGAGCATTTAGGAAGAGCGCTCGTTGCGGGGGATCATCAGCATTACTAGATTGGCAGGTTTTCAACATGTTAACACTGGTGCCGATATAGGTTTTGAGATTTGCAACGCTTAGAATGGAATAGACGAGGTGGCACAAGCCAATCTTACGACATACTAATGTTTACCTTCGAACCTAAGACACAATCTACATGATTTCAGTGACTGACATGAACTCTTGAAATGATTCTCACAACGTGTAACTAGCATCAGACCCGCACGAGCAGGTTGCCAAAGTGGACCAAGGCGGGAAATCTGGATGCTAAGCAACGTAGGATTTCTAAGCAATTCTTCAGTGTGCCCGATTGTCTCCAATGGACTGTGACCCCAATCAATGGAGGCTTGGAGTCCGAGGTCGAAATGTCATTGGACAGCGACCGTTTCAAGACTCCAACGCCTTTAACGCAATTTGTCGACGGCCCCGACTTGTCGATTCTCAACCCCTGGTCCCAGGGCCTTACGCCAAGGGTCTTCGCGTGTTACCATCCAAACACCACCTGTTCTCCATACCGAGTGAACCCACCGAGGGGCAGCAGTGAGAAATGCCGGTGCCTATTTATCTAGCAGATCTCCCTCTTGAGGCCGTCAGACGATAAAGGTCAAACAACCTCATCCCATCTCGTTGTTGTCTCGTCTGTAATCTAGGTCGAATCTTCCACGGTTATCGCCATGTCGTCCAAACTTTTCCAGCCTCTTAAGGTCGGCCAGGCCCAGCTCTCTCACCGCGTGGTGATGGCGCCCCTCACTAGATTCCGCTTCGATGCCGATCACATCCCCCTCGACATCGCACTCGAGTACTACGTGCAGCGCGCCGCCGTGCCGGGCACTCTCATCATCGCTGAAGCGGTCCTAATTTCCGAGGCGCACGGCGGCTTTCCCAATGCCCCGGGCATCTGGACGGAGCGCCAGATCGCCGGCTGGAAGAAGATCACCGACGCTGTCCACGAGAAGGGCAGCAGCATCTACTGCCAGCTTATCGCGCCTGGTCGCGCCGCCGTCGTGCCCGTCCTAGAGAAGGAGGGCGGACATCCGCTGCTGAGCTCCAGCGCCGTGCCGATCAGCGACGACTCGCCCGTTCCGCGCGAGATGACCGCCGAGGAGATTGCGCAAGCTGTCAAGGATTTTGCCCAGGCTGGCAAGAACGCCATCGCTGCCGGATTCGACGGTATCGAGGTCCATGGCGCCAACGGCTATCTGGTCGACCAGTTCCTCCAGGACAACTGCAACAAGCGCACGGATCAGTGGGGCGGAAGCGTCGAGAACCGAGCCAGATTCCCCGTCGATGTTGCCGCGGCGCTGGTTGAGGCCATCGGCGCCGATAAGGTGGGCTTCCGCATCAGCCCGTGGAGCAACTTCCAGGCGATGAGAATGAAGGACCCCGTCCCGCAGTTCTCCTACCTCGCGCAGAAGTTGAAGGAGCTGAAGCTGGCGTATTTGCACATTATCGAATCCCGCGTCAACAACTGGCAGGATGTGGAAAAGGTCGAGGGCATCGAGTTTCTCCTGGAGATCTGGGACAACACCTCGCCTGTTCTCGTCGCCGGCGGCTTCACCCCGGAATTGGCGATGCGCGCCGTTGACGAGGAGTATGCGAAGTGGGACGTTGCCGTTGTCTTTGGCCGCCACTTTTTGGCGAACCCCGATCTGCCTTTCCGTATCAAGCATGGCTTGCCGCTGAACAAGTATGACCGGGAGACTTTTTACACTCCCTCAATCCCTCAGGGATACACCGATTACCCCTTTCATCCTTCTTTCAAGCCGGGAACTCCGCTGGCATAGACGGCGGGTCGTGATGTAGACGATAGATATAGATATGATGATATTGATGACAAATAAAGTAGACGATACATTTCCCTGTATGCATTGCCTCGTTCTGAATACTTTGAAAATGTCGACGAAAACGGTTGCAAATCAAGCGCTCTGCGCAGGGTATTCGAAGGCAAACATGAAGCACTCTCATGCCATGGTCGGCCATGAAATAACGTGATGCATCAGCGAAAGTCCTTTGGCCTCAACAGATAACAGTAGTGGAAGACATCCGGATCATGCGGCTTCAGTTTCGGCGTCGGAATCTTTGCAATCACCTCAACTTCAAATGGCAATCCCTCCACGTCAAATCGGCAGAATGAGTAGCTCAACGAGATCCAGAACCCGTCATCCGTCAAGTGCCGTCTCACACCCTCCGCCATCCGCAAAAACTGCTCAATACCACCGCAGGACACCGCATCGACTGTGCTTTTGTCGACGATTAAATCATACTTGTCCGGCAGCTGGAGCTGCGTGACGTCCGCGACGAGATACCGCATCTTCACGTCACCAAACATTTGTTTCTCCAACATGCGGCCGCGGTCGATGGCACGTGGCTCAAAGTCGACGTTGGTCACGTTCTGAAACCCACGTTGCCGGAAATGGTTCTGCAGGTCGCTCGTTCCGAAGCCTAGCTGCAGGATGGGCGCCGCGTCGCCGAGTTTGGCGACGTAGGGATCCACGATCGACATGAAGGTCGCAGATTGGGTCAGCCATTCAAAGGTGATCTCGGATGCGAAGCGTTCGCCCCAGTAGCTCTGCTTGTCGAAGTCGGCTGGCATTTCTTTTTTTTGTTTTTCTATTTCGGGTAAACGGTGGCGACTTTTTCGGTGAAGGGTTCGGGAGGTTGGGTGACGACTTTCGGTGAGACTGAAGGTATTTTGAGGTCCTGGTTTCGCTGTTTATGATCTTATCGAGAGGCCCGCTCAAAACTTTTCAATGCCCACATTTACGTTACGTGGGGACAGTTTGTGACATCATACGCATGGAAACTCAATGCCAAGTTCCCTTATTCTGTTCCATAACGTGCCCACAGCTTTACAGGGACATTATTCATGACAAACATGGTGCGACTTGGTGTCAACAGTTGATGGGTAGCCA
This sequence comes from Colletotrichum gloeosporioides, assembly GCF_011800055.1. Classification (NCBI taxonomy): domain Eukaryota; kingdom Fungi; phylum Ascomycota; class Sordariomycetes; order Glomerellales; family Glomerellaceae; genus Colletotrichum; species Colletotrichum gloeosporioides. The sequence goes on along the minus strand of NW_025544656.1, from coordinate 701,133 downwards.
ATCACGACAAGCGGTACACAACTGAAGACAAATAGCAACGAGATAGGTCGAAAATGCGGTCGCAGTCGATCTGCTAATCTTAATAATGTGGAAAAAGATTTCGGTTGGCATTTCGTAATTCAATACTATTAAAGACTAAATAATTATGTTCGTCTATTCTATGAGTATGACAATTCTATGAAAACTGACCAATGTTTCCTCCGAAACAATCAGTTACTTAGTTTCCTTTTCCAGAAGGCCTTTACTCATAGCCCTCTCATGAATCCTCGCTTGCGAATGGGTGGATTCGAACCTTCTGGTTTCCTCACCTCTTGTTCAGTGCCTTCTGCAGTTTCGACGACGTAACGATCCTTGTCTCTCTCCGCCTTGCGCTTATCGTGTTCCGTTTTCCAGCGCATGAAATAGCAGCAGAACGGGAAGAGGACCGTGTTCACCGCAGCCCATGCAAACAGAACCCCAAAGTTGAGACCGATCCTCGAGTGCAAATCGAACATTAACTGCCGGCTTCCCTCCACTACGTGGTGCAATGGCCAAGCATAGCCCCAGCTGTAAAATCCGGAAGACAAGTCGAGGGCATAAAAAGATGTTGATACGTTGGTGATGACCCAAAAGATGAGCCACAGAGCAGTCCATGGTTGCCCCACGATCATAGCGACATTTTCGCATGCAAGGCCAAGCGCCGTCATGCCGGCGAAATTGAGCATCCAATATACTGGAAATGTGCCGCTTCCGTATGCGGTCGCGCCTGATTGCGGCGGAGGCTCAGTTGGGGAATAAGGGGGAGCCCCAAAGGGGAGTTGGAAGGCCAGTGATATGAGGCTGTAAGCCAGAGAAATCAGAAAGTAGGCAAATACTGTGGCAATCCAACGCCACACAATAAGTTGCCAGAACTTAAGAGGCGGGTGGCCTTGAGGCTGGATGTATTTCTAAATGGCATGTTAGCAGGTTACCTTAATAGCTGTTTAGCACTGGACATGTACACACCATGTGAATCGGTAAAAAGAACGAGAATGAAAAGAAGGCCATGATGATCAGATAGATAAGTCCAATGCTGACTGCAGGTGTTGCAGTGGCCGGTCTGAAAGGTCGTATGTCGATCATCAACGGCGCAACGCCGGGGTTGACAACAGCAGGCGCTCTTGCCAGGTTCTCCCGGCTCAGGGAAGTATTGGACATGATAGTCTGGCCCCATTGCTTCCCAAAAGCCTGGCTAAACTGCTCTGTGAACTGCGTGATGTATGGCTGTATATCGCTTTGGTATGTCGTTGAATCTCGCGCAGTCTGAGTAATGATTTGCAATGAGCCTGCTGGATCATAATTCGCGTCACCCGTCGCCGCGGCTTCTTGCAAGGCTGCTGTCGCATTCGCGTGGACAATCACGGCCGCCCAGCTTTTGAAGTCATACACAGCCATCCGCACGGCCATAGGGTCGTTGTTGAAGTCCGACGGTTGCAGAATGGTCCATCCGAGTGACGGGCCCGGGCTGTCCAATGCCTTCTGAACGGTCTGGATGACGGCAGGACCGACGATCGGTTGGATAGACTCGTATGGCGCGACCTGGCCGTCAAAGTTGACAACATGCACGACGACTGACCGTAAGTTCGCTTCCGTGCGGAAGAGAACGGCCCAGTAAAGCGAGAGGACCGCGAGGATAAACGCGAACAGGATCGCAATCGTCTGAAGCCAGAGCCGGATGACATGGGCGCGGACTTTCCTCATCGAAGGGTCCCAAAATCCGACCGCATGATGGGGCTTCTCATGAAGTTTCGCGAAACCATTTTCAACATTGCGGGTGTTTTCGTCTGCTTTTGCGTGGTCGACTTCCGTGTGGCTCGACGGCGAGCGTTGCTGATCTTCGGGAGACCCTGCCATTGTTTGTTCGCCAAGAAAGGAATTGGCTCAACCTCCTCAAAGCTTGTCGCGTGGATGTCCCAATGCCTGCCGGAATGGTTGAAACAAGCTCAATTGCATTCCAGAACAGCTGCATGGAGTTGCGCCTTTCCCGCGCCTGGCGTCTTGGGTTTTATGACGAACCGAGACACCTCAATGATTTGGCATCAAATTGACTGACCGGCGCTACTGATCAGTCTATGATGCGTTATCAAATGGAGTTTTTTGAGTAGTGAAGTAGCTGCTAACAATTATGCTAGAATAAGCGTAGAGGATCATGTTGTGATTGGCCAATGCTCAAGTAGCTCGACCCAGATACCACCTTATTGCCGGGGGGCATGACATCACGGTTCCTGGAAAAGGTCCTAAGAACGCCTCGCTGATCACTCCCCTGCTTGATGATCCCGGGCTGTTCGGATGCTCTGGCCATTTTCTGAATCTTTCTTGTAAGGCAAAGTGTAGTCGGGTTGATCCGTCAAGTATGTGACCTAACCCGGCAATGATGGTCGATTCGCTCCTCACTATTCGATCTGTGCCGACCAACTCAGAACAGCCGAGTCCCTCGCCGTAAGTAGAATTTCCAGTCTCTTGTCCCCCCCCCCCCCTGAAATGTGTCCTTAAAGGGGAGTCAAAGCTCGTCGGCGGGTGGCTCGTCTGCCTTTGCTCTCCACTGTAAAGATAGATCATAGACCTTTCCGAGCCGCGTCCACCTTGTTGAAAGTCTGACTTCAACCTTTTCACAATTCTCGGATTCACAAGGTAGCTGTGCTGATGATACCGTGTCGTTGTTGAAGTGAAAAGGGTCTGGGGGTAGCGTGTGCAAGATGTCTCTCGGATTCTTGTCTATGAAGGTTTTCACAACGTCGTCGCTATCCACCAGGAAGAATACACAGAAGTTCTTGTTGCGTTCTTGAATTTGGCTGTCGAAATGAAGCCAGGCGTAACCGGGCTTGAATCTTTCGTAGTCGAAAGAGAGAACAACGGAATGTCCTTCCTCGTGCTCTACCCATGAACCGGCAGGGAACGTTTTGGCAACCCAGCAGGGTATCTGACCAGGCTTCCGGTCGCTTCCATGTGGTACATGCCAGTTAACAATGATATGATGCGATGATTGTGATTTCTTCCAGAGCGAGTCTGCATCTTCTGGGTTACTGGACCCAACAAGGATGTTCTCAAATGTTGACCTGGCTACAACAGAATTGGGAACCGAGACAAATCCTATTTGATGATTGGAGCGGTAGAACAGACTCTTCTCATCTTCCTTCTCCATGTAAACGCCAACTCTCCAGCTTTGCGCATTTTTGCAGTTGAGGATGGCGACTGTCCCTGTTGGAGAGAAAGAAAACTGGATGCCTGCCGCGGAAGCTATTTCGCCTTGTTCAGAAGGTACAAACGGCAGTTGAAAGCCGGAGACTCCTGAAGCTAACACTTGCAAGCTTATTGAGATACCTTGATTGGTGAAGGAATATGGAGGCTGGAGGTCATCTGGATGATATGCCGTAACACTTCCCGAATTGGCAAAACACAACGGGGAGTATGCCAGAAAGCCCGTTTTGCGTCGTGTCGTTGGCTCGAACCATGCGAAAATGGATTGGTCGTTTGTTCTTCTCATGATTTCCTCCTGTAGACGAATAAAAGCCATCTCCCCTTCTCCGTAGAGCAACGGCATGTTCACGCCAAACAAAAAGACCAAGCAGACAGTAAGCCTGGTCTTCAATGCGAGTTGTGACCCTGTTCGCGGCCCACGACATCTTTTGTGCGATGCTATATCGACTAAGGACGCCGTGAGTAAACAAATGTCTGTCGATGCCGGTAATCTTCCCTATGATCTCCCGTCTAGTTTCCCTGGTTCCTATTTCAACCCATCTTTTGTTGTAGAAGATGACGTTTTGCGGAGCAATGAGCTCCTGCAAAGTCCAGCCTCGACTGAACCACCGGCTCCTGGTGAATTCCTTATGTCCTTGCCCAAAATGCGCAAAATCAGAGTCAACGTCTGAGAGGTAGGCATAGCAGATTCGCGAATCTCGGTACCAAGTCCACATGGAGTTGATAGCCTCGGTCAACTCGGAGGAACTAGTTTTATCAATGCAACAAGTGTCGATCCACTGTGACGAGAAATCAGTTTCTGCGAAAGGTTATTGGAAAAAGTCAAATATCGAAATAGGTGACATTGCGGATGCTCACAATGTACTGGAACCCATCTGAGAGGGCTTTTTTACAGGCCCCTGCGAGTTTCTCATACCCGATAAGGTCGGAACCTTTGCCGGAGACTAGGTCCTGGTATGAAACTTCTTCGGTACCCCAGGTATGAGATAAAATAGCATAGGGTATTCGATGATGATTGAAAACGTGAAGCTCTTTGGTTTTCGTGTTGAGAAGCCGCATGTTGGCTGTTGATACTGCTCATGCGATGTGCAGGAGTGAGGGCATGGCTTTGCTGACCAGAGGACATTCGCGTGGCATGTTCAGCGTGCGGGGTCAACTGCAGCACCGGGGCTGATAGCGTCAGTACAAATACCCTCGTAGGATTGGACGAGAACCAAGACCGTGGAAGCTTCTTGCAGTAGTCCGGCGGCTAAAGCTTACGTGGTTGAGCAGGTTCACATGCATACTGCGATAAAAGTGTCTTGCATATCATAGCATTCGACCGTCCCAATCTGAGTCTAGCTACTTCCTCCTCATGGCATGTAGCGGAATGAAGGATGTCGGTACCCCAACTGGACCTGCTCCTTTTCACTTCGGCCGTCGAGTCTGTGGTCCCTCTTACCAGCAGCTCTCATTCTATTCTCATACAAACAATACAGGACACCGAACACGGCAAGTAGTACGGCCAAACTCTGTCCAAACAAGTTGATAGTGTGTCCAACAAAGTACTTGGGTGCATCTTTGAATGTGTACGTCCACCTGGGTCATATCAGTATTTGCCAAGACAATCCTCTAGTATTGGGTTATCAATCACTTACGTCGCAACAATGCCTCCAATTGTGCCGATTGTGACAACATAGGCACTCGTAACCGCTCGGACTGATGGTCCCGCAGAATCTATGGAGATAGCGATTAGCCAGAAGTGTAAGAATCGCAAGCTTAGTGACGACTCACTATTCATAGCCCAACTCAAAAATCCGGGCCCGCCAGGGAACGCGCCCGCGGTGACAAAGAAGACAGCCATGTATCGAATATTTGCGTCGGTCTCGAACCGCAAGATGGCGAACCCAATTACAGCGATGAGTGAAAATAGGGCAAGATATATGCCGCGCTGACGCGTTTTGTCACTGATGTACGCCACCGTCACAGCTGACGCGCAGGCCACGACGTATGGTGGTACAGACATGAGCTGCGCCTTTGTCGCTGTCCAGCCCAGGTCGTTTAATATCGTCGGCATGAAAACCGAGATGCCCTGCACAGTGATGTTGATGAGGAAGAAACCGAAAGCGCACGTGTAGTTGTGAATACAGAAGACAGCTCTCTTAACATGGTCGAGACTGACTGGCTCGTTGGCATCAGACTTGTGCTCTCGCTGAAGACGCTCGACGGCGATGGCTCGTTCTCGGTCGGTGAGAAAATAGGCAGTGGCTGGATTTGTCGGCATCCACAACGGCGCGAATAGCCCGATCAAGATCGTAACGAAGCCCTCGAAGAAGAAGATGTTGCGCCAGGTGTGTATCGGCATGCTGTCGAAGCCCCATTCCGGCACTCGAGATAGGCCGGTCGCCAGAAGACCACCAAATGCGCCCGAAAGAGATGCTGATGAAATCAAAATTCCGATCCGAAGCAATAACTCCTCTCGTCGATAGAAACTGCTGAGGAAGAATGAGAACCCAGGCATTGCGCCTCCTTCAAAGACTCCCAGAAATGCCCTTGCTGCTGCCAATCCTTCGTAGGTTTTGACAAAGGCTGTGCATAATGATACAACGCCGAATCCGACAACAAGGAACGGGAGGTAGAATCGCGGCCCTACCCGCTTGAGTAGAACATTGCTCGGAACCTCAACGAAGAGGTAAACAATGTAGAATATTGACAAGACCCAGTTGAATCGGAATCCCTCGAGGTTAATGTCTTTCGCCATTCCCTGAATCCTCGCATTTCCGATGTTCGAACGATCAAGAAACTGCGCGTATTAGCGTTTTGAGTGCAGAGAACATAACCCTTCGCCACGACAAGCACATACGCAAAGGAGGTAGAGTACTGTCGTCAACGGGACAGTGTGCCAGTCGATTTTCCGCCTGATTGCCTTCTCTTCCGCTTCGCTCCATTCTAGTATTGACGGAGCCTCTTCGTATCCAACAGACTCCGACTTGATATCAATCGTAGTTCTATCGGAGTAGTCGACTGGAAGCATGCTGTTAATGTTATGGCTACACCCCCTAGATTTCCGCCACTTACGCTTCTTGTCCGGCTCTATAGCAATCTCATCAATTGTAGACAGTACCATCGTGACCAGATGTCGGAACAAAGTGCGACGAAACTTCAAACAATGAGGACTGGAGGTGCTAACGGGGTATTTGAGCTGCTATCGCAGACAGTTCGACTCATCATAAAATGCTCAAAATGATGCGACGTTGCGCTGACAAGCCTTGGCCAAAGAGGGGAAGGTGGTGGTCGGCCATTAGTTTTATCAAGCACGGCCGCTAATGAGCGGGAGCCAACTACTCAAGCTGGCACAGACGACAGAAGACCCGTCAAACTTTGTTCGGCAGATGTCTCTCGCATTGGACATGGAGACAGCCCTGTTCATGTGCTGCCCTCGTCCAATGATCTGGGACAAAGTAGCCCAGGATGGCACGTTCGTGCTAGATTGCGGGGTACGGGGGGAAGCACACTCTAATGTTATACCAAGATTGAGTCGAATTAAGACTGTGGTTGGTGAGCAAGGGTCGTATCCCGCCGGGGTTAGAAGAGGACGGTTTCGCCATTCGCAGTACCAACGCACAGCCAAGACCGTCCGTCTCAACTTTGATGTGCCGGAACGCCTGGGGTGCGAACCCAAGGTGTCCCCACGTCGCAAGCCGAAAAGGAAATCAGTGACCCTTTGCGAAGAGGCTTCCCCATTGCAGCCGACATGTTCGCCGATTCCGCCACCTTTCGTCCGGACGCCTCGGGATACACGTGCTTGAGCGTTTCCCAAGCCGCGATAGCTTAACGTCAATTACACCTCAGGTTTGCGCACGGCTGACTAGACACATGTAGGGCAAAAGCTATGTATCACCAGCTGCTGACTGATCTACATTGAGACAGTCAGGTAATACACTGAGACGGTGGGAAGTCATGCACGAGGGACTTTCGTGAATGAATGGCACGCTGACAAGCAACGCGAGATTTCGATTGTCCTCATGCACTGGTTACACCAGTGTAACCTCTGTGTCACTCAACGTGGAAAACATTCACTCTCAAACTCGCTCTATGTCAACCGCAAGTGGGATAACGGAATCCACTTACCTTGGCCTTGGGCTGACGCCAAGGCGAACGAGAACTCCTCTTCGTGGTGAGGGGTGGTCATCGGATATCCCGCACGGGCAACGTTGGCCCGCGTTGGAGACTTCGAGTGAAACAGTTCCGAAAGAGCCAATCGCCTTAGGCCTGCAAAAGTCGGCGGCAGCCCTACATCGGGTAAAATAGCATATTTTGCATCTAAGCGTGAGTTTTGAGGCTTAGCTCTGTGGCATTAGAACCGGTCAGTGTGCTGAGGGGTCTTTTCGTCCACAGAACTCGTTCATGCGAAGCACGATTGCCAAGTCTAGGCACAGACTAAGAAAGCCTTATGAGCGGTAGTTCGGGTTGATTTCGTCTTTCTGATGACTGAGAGGAGGTGAGTAGCATCATAGACATCAATTTATTGGAACATTGCCATACTTTATACACACACGCAAAAATCCCACATTCGTTGGGAATGAAAATCCCGGTTTTAAGTTGCAGAAGTTCAGTCAGTTCCCTTACAAAACTCCATTATGATGGTCATACTGGCCAAGCAGAACATTTCGAAAGGCAAGCAATATCCGAACAGAAGCGGCCGAACCGTGGGGCATCCGTAGAATCTGAATCAAAATCCTTTCCCAGATGGCAGGAAACGGTACGCAACCATGGTCTGCACATGACGTGGTGTTCTTGGTGCACGGGGAGCAGCCACCTGGGATGATGAATTCCAAAACGCGGGTAACACCGGCGGGAAAATTGAGCATGGTTCAGCAGCAGACCGTGCAGATGCAGTTTCTGGCGACTAGACTGCAGACACTTCCTGATAGCTTAAAGCGAATGATGACTGAGGTCAAGAGAAGGTTCAAAGCTGGTGACGCCGCTTGAATTTGAGCAGTCGGGGAATCAGTCCTACAGATGACGTCGCCGGCTTCCGGCTGAGATGAGTGGCTTCATTACAGCATGCTGTTGCAACAAGGCATGTCATGGATGCGACTTCCAGACTCCAAGTACTGATAAATGATGTGGCGAGACTTTTCTCACAGTTGTCTTCGAAAATGAATATGGTCTGGGTGTGAGTGGAGTGAAGTATCTAGTAGTCTTGGTCTATCTCTGGAACCATCGTACACTCAAACATAGTGAATGTGAAATTCTTGACTGGTCCCATTATTGAATAAGAGACATAAGGGACACATCAAGTTTATTACACACTGAGAATCGACGAGTCGAGCCTCAGGGTTTGCGCCGAGTCCATGATCCCTCGCCCCCCCTAATAATCTTGACTCGGGTTCGTTAACTTGCTGCGAGAAGCCCACATATTAGATGTCGGGGGCGCTTCCGCAACTCTAAAATTGCCGGTCGACAGTCAAGCATCTGTCGGAAGCTTGCGCGGATAACTCCAAGCCTACTGAAGTTTGAACTAAGGGTGGGCGGCCCGGAGGGAGGGAAGGTTCCCATGCTCTGCAAGAGGCCGTACTAGGGCGTGGTACACGGCACTGGCTTTCGGCTTTGTCGGGTTCTCTGCTACAAAGAGGTCACGACTGGCCGTACCAGGCACCTTGTCAATCGGAGCGGCCGGTTAGTGTATCGCCGGCTCCGAAGTCTGCGGTGCTTGTGGCCTTAGAAATCTCGAATGAGCCATGGGGTCCTGTGCAAGCCGGTTGACACCATTGTCTACGGTGTCTACGGTATGGCCGATTTATACGTTTTGTATGGATTTTGGCGAGAACGTGACAATGACTTGATGGTAGCGTGCGAGATTCAACGCTGGCCAAACGTCAACACGTTATCTACATATATTTAAATCTCCCCGCCCCGAGTCACATCCTCGGGGTTAAGAGGAGACCGAGTCTGTTTCCGACCCTTGCGTGGCCATAATTCAACAAGTCCGTCATCGACGCTAAACACGATCCCTCCACGCATCACGAACTTCATATGACCGCTTTGCTCCCATACCTTATCTACATTATCAACTCCTGGCGGGTATATGACAATATCTGCTAGCTTTCCAACCTCGATAGACCCAATAGAAGACTGAAGACCAAGCGATATGGCGTTGCCGATAGTGGCAGAGCGTAGAACGCTGTAAGGAGTCTGACCTCCTAAGGCCATCATTTTCATCTCTGAATGAAACAAGTGACCGATTGGCTGCTCTCCATGAGCACCAACATTCGTCCTCACGCCTCGCTTCGCGAGTTTCGCGGTTGATCGAGTTGTGTTGAGAAAGAGGTACGAACTGTTTGGCGCTTGCTTCACTTCGGTCAGGCTTTCCAGTATGTCATGTCTTACATACTTCCTCAGCTTGGCGTCGTTAGGTATGTCCGCGTTCTGGTGTATCCAATGTTGACCGAAGATACCGCCGTAGTTCATGACTGCCAGTGGGGTATAGGAGCTGCCACTGGCTGCAACAAGTGACAGGACGTCGTCATACAGCTCGGGTACAGGAAGAGGGTGCTCCTGAGATGTGTAGCCATCGATGAAGTATGTCAGACCCCAGTCGAATGACCACCCTCCTTCCGGTACGACGAGCATATCAAGTTTAGCAGCTTCAAGCAGAAGTCTCTGCCTGGCCGATCTAGAAACGAGCTGGTAGTTCTTGACAGTAAAGGACGCATCGCCGCCTTCCTCTTTGATCCGCAAAAGTGCGTCTCTAGCATCAGCAAGAGAGTTGATCTCAGTGTAAACAGATGGCTGGGTAGAGCCATACAGTACATCGCCTGTATGATACACCCTGGGCCCGTACATTCTTCCCTTGTCAATAAGCACACGTTCGATGTGGCCAGCCACATTATTGGACGCTGGGTTGTGGATTGTTGTGACGCCGTATCCTAGAAACGTTTCCATTTCCCACGACTGGGTTGGGAAGGGCGAGAAGAATCCTCCCCAGTGACCGTGAATGTCGATGAAGCCAGGCAGAACCGCGCCTCCCTCAGCATCAAGGACTTCACAGTGTGCAGGTAACTTGACATCGGACCCTGGGCCGATGGCAACGGTCTGGCCCTTTTCGACCAGGATCGTAGCTTGACGCATGAGTTCCGGAGTCGTGAGACCCATGCTAATCAGAGATGCATTGGTGATAGCGAATGGTCTGCCCTCAGAAACTCGTGCGTGGTGAAAGTTTGCCGTCTCGTAAGTTGCGTTGATTTTCCTAGAAGAGACAAACATACGAGCGCAGTCGCCGGAGTCTCTTGATTTGAGCGAGGCTCGTCCGCATCCCTCGGAGATAGTCTTGAGATCAACCATTTTCAGGCTGGGTCCCAAAAGCCAGAAAGCCCTTTCTCCGTCCCAGCTGAGAGAAAAATCATGACCACCAACATCAGAGAGACGGGTGAGATCCTTCGGCCTCTGAGGATGTCCTGGCTTACTCCATATACATCCTTGTTCGGCCTGATGGTTTACCGAGAGCCAGATGTGCTGAAAGTCCCGAAGCCCGATGATATGCGGGTTCTTTACTGTAGATCGCATCTCGACCGATGTTCGGCTGGCCGATATCTTGTGCGCCGCACTTCTATCCAAATCATACTCGATGATCGAATCCAGGTTTTGGATCTGGACAATGGTGGACCCATCGCGGGACCCTATCTCAAGTTTGGATTCAGCGCTGTAGTCTTCGAGGGGAAGTCTCCGGAGGCCATCCAACCACGGTATTCCCCAACCTGTCGCGGGCAATTTTATATTGGCAACCCAAACACCCTCTCCAAATGTCTCGTCAATGTCTCCAAACATATAGTCCTTGCCAGTGCGGATGTACGTAATAATTCTCCCATCCGTGACTGGAGAGACAAATCTTCCTCGAGGTAGTCCTTGGATTTCTGTGGTCGTATTGTCCTGTCGATTGACGACATAGAAGCTGGTGTAATTGACGTCGGTCCAACATGCTTGGAGCAAATACTGGGTCTCACCCACGAATGATGGAGAGTAACATGAGGTAAAGGCATTCGGTGTTTCGACTTTCTGAGTGCCACCGGAAGAGACATCCATGATGTAATTGTCCCCAGCCCCTTCAAATACCACCATATCCCCTTTGGCGTCACTCCGAAGGCCCCGGAAAGCCGTTTCCTGGGCATGAGTTGCAAGTTGATGAGCTGTAATATTGGTTGCCGAGTATCTCGTTGTTCCGAGGGCAATGTCTATTGTAGCCCTGAACCGAACCTGCTTCGGATCGCCGCCGGCACCCCGCTCACCATGGTGGTTTACGCGCAATGGTATACTCCAAATCTGGCCTTGAGACCAGATGACAATTTTGCTATCATTTGCTGACCAACCATAGTTCGGGTAAGCCCCCATGAACGCGGGGATAGTACTCAGGTCGTATGAGAGGCCATCCCAGACGTGATGTAAAGAGCCGGAACGCATATCCTTGAGAACAAGAACTTCCTTGTCGTCCCGGCGTCTTACGAATGCTAGAGTCCTTCCGTCGCTAGATAGTCGTGGCATATTCGCGCCGCCTGGGCTTGCGGGTTTGTTGGGCTTGCTGCGAGTAGCCGATACCAGGGTCGTCGTCTCGTTGGTGGTAGTATTCAAGAGAAAGACGGCGTTGATCCCAGAATGAACGTCTTTATTGTACGAAAACTTTCCCTCCGCATCATCCCGTACGTTGCGAGAAAACACGATGCCATCGCCAGAGGGTATATAACGAGCTTGCTCTGATCCCAACTGACTCTCAAAATATCTCTCTTTGGACCAAAACGTAGGAAGCTTTCGACTAATGATTCTTCTGCCTCCCCTTTCAGGCAAACGACCATCATTAGAAACCCTCAAGGGCACCTCCCATATCTCACCAGCTCCATTTGGGCGACCAGTAAGAAACCATTTCGTGGCAATAACCTTTGGCTCCGTCGGGTGAAATGCCGGGCTGGAGAAGAAACGGAAGGTTGAGTTCGTTTGTTGGACAGCGCTTTGTCGGACCTTTTGCTGCGGCATGCGTGCCATCTTCCTGCAAGTAGTGTATGGCATGGTCCAGATGTTGTCGACACCGAAGCCAGCGTCCGATATAAATACGAGGCTAGATCCGTTGCGGGAGAACTCCGCTTCCTTGTCATACGGAATCCCCGTTAGGATGGGTTGTGCGACCACGGCGGATTCATCTTCGTAGCTGCGCGTGGACATGCAATATAGGTCTCCTAGCATGTCAAACACAATCTCCTCCTTTGATGGATGCGGAGCTATGCGGAGCCATGTTCCCTCGGAAACGTTCTTGGACAGTCTTCTTGGGTACGGGTATGACGTTGCGATATCCCATGATTCCTCTGCAGGTCGGAGAGGATAGTCGGTATCTGGAAATATGTCTCCTTCCAGATGGCGTGCGACATCTTGTAAATTCTGACTTACGAGCTCCATACACCACGTTGGGAAACTAGAAGCCAAGTGGGCAATGCCGATAGCAGCAAATCCGTAGAGCATGGCTGCACCAAGTCTGTGCCTCCACACCCAGTGAAAGTCAGCCGGCTTCAAGTACATCGCCTGACTTTGAGACAGGGCATGACTTTTCTCCATGATGACCGGGATAGTATCAAAAGAAAGTGTGTAAAGTTCGATTTCAAAACCAATGGAGATGCGCAAAGGCTCTGCGAAGAATCACGCTGCGCAGAGCTTGCCGATACTTAGGACCTGGACAACCAAGACTACCAACGACACACCGAACAGCGGGTTGCTTGGTTGTAGCATACGGTCATCCAAAAGAAGAAAACCAATAGGGCTAAGACATTGCTATCGGTCAGAGAGGCCGACGTCGTTGATTATCAAGCTTATCGTGTATCGTCTAGCGTGGATAAGGTGATATCAGGGAAGCCGTACAACGGAATTGTGCTCTGGGTACTTGTACCCGATGGGTGAAGCAACGTGACCACCGGGCCGCACGCCCTCGGCCGGACCAAGGTAATCTCGGGTGTCGATTGCTCAAGATCTTTCCCAGTATTGAGACGATGAATATGAATGCGAAAAGCGTCAATACCTTCGAGTGTGATTCTGTATATGGACAGTGTGGATACATCGCTTCACAAGAAACAATGAGGTCTATTCCTACCGATCCCAAGCGCACTTATTCGCGTCAGAGTAACCTCTCCCAATTTGCATTCATAACTCTCGAAAGCCTTCAGCATGATAGCGTAATGCCTTCATCCCTCGGCGCAAAAGATAAACATAACCCGATAAACAACTTGGAGGAATTGAAGTCGACCATCTATCCCCCTAACCCCTCATACGACATCTCCGAAAAGCCATGGCTGCCCGGACGCCAAAAGCCCTACATCCTCATCAACGCCAATCTCGTTGATCCAAGAGCTGGAGCTGTTCACAAGGGGATCAGTTTACACTTGGCTGGTGGCAACATTATCAGAGTGGCTCCTACCACGTCTCACGACTTGGCCGCCGAGTTTCTCTGTGCCGGACAAAAAGCGCAGAAGATTGATGCCAGCGAATATTTCATCTGCCCGGGGCTCATCGACTGTCATGTACATCTCATGGCCGTACATGGCAGCTCGACGTTGCATGGAGCTTTCACCTTTCCACACGAAACAGCCATCTTCAGATCTGCTGGCACACTTCGGGGCATCATATCCAATGGCTTCACATCAGTTCGTGATACCGGTGGTGCAACCATTGCTCACGCGCAGGCCACCGACGAGTTCCTTATACCAGGACCACGCGTCTTTCAAGGTGGACGCATGCTCTCACAGACAGGGGGTCACGGAGACGACACAGAAGTATGGAATGACTCGCACTGCTGCCGGAGCAATGCAATTGCCAGCTCTGCTCTCGGAAGACTCTGCGATGGCGTCCCGGAGTGCCTGCAGGCTGCGCGAGATAACATGCGTAAAGGCGCCCAACACCTCAAAGTATGTACATCAGGCGGCATTGCCTCCGCCACGGACAAGCTTGAGTCCTTGCAATTCACGGTAGAGGAACTTCAGGCTATCACGACAGTCAACAAGAATATGGGCGGTACACTAGTGACGGCCCACTGCTACACAGCCGAGGGTGTACGCCACGCCATTGCGGGTGGTGTCCGCGGCATTGAGCATGGCAACATGATCGATCCCGAGACTGCACAACTCATGGTCGAGAAGGGTGTCTTCTTGACGCCAACGTTAGCTCTTCACACATTTGTCACCATGCCGCCGTACGACAAGTTTGAGACGCCGGAAGGGTTGCGCAAGAATGCGATTGTGGGAGATGCGGGAATACGAGGCATTCGCTACGCCGAGGATGCCGGTGTGACTGTGTGTTTCGGAACCGACACCACCGGACCCACGTTGGTGATGCAGACGTACGAATTTGTTGTGCGATCCAAAATACTACCAAGCCCGGTAGTCCTGCGGCAGGCGACTATCAATGGTGCCAAGCAATTAGGTATGGAGGGCAAGCTAGGGGAGCTTGTCGAGGGTGCCTTCGCCGATTTGCTGTTTCTGAATGAGAATCCGTTGGAGGATGTCTCTAGCTTGGACAGAATCAACGAGAACCTGATGCTGGTGATGAAAGATGGTCGCATCGTCAAAAGCCAGATTAGCCATCTGCGTCCTGAGCGGAACTGCGAGTGGAACTGAAAAGTGTCCTTAGCATAGGTAATAAAACAACACAAGGTTGACTGGATTCTCGCGAATTCCAACACGAAGCTCAAACCTGCACAGGGACAGTCAAGTGATTGCCTTAGCAATTCAGTATTATGGGCTACTACGATGGAGAGTTCTCCGATGAATTCACTGCAACGAATTGTTCAACCATGAAAAACAGAGAAACATCACGGCCACATCATACGATTCATCTGTACGACATGAGAGCAAAGTACCGATCATTTCGCCTTCAGATGAAATTTGAACTCGCCCACAATCCTATCGCGAAACATTTTGGGCAGGCTACACACTGACATCCGCCATCTCTACCTCTTTCCTATCCACATCTTTCACTCCAGGAACAGCCCTCGTCGATATGTTGTCTTTGTCATCCGACACCAGAACAGGATGTGTAGAGTCGTAGATGGCGGCGTCAGGGTTCTGCTTGGCAGTCCGTCGGTCAAGCCAAAGTACAGCCCACAGCATGCTGAACAACAACGCGATTATGACAAGCATGCCGATGTAGCCATCGCGCCAGTACGGTACTTTGTCGGCGGGATAGAAGACAATGCCCCACCAAGTATACAGGATCTGGGCGAAGGCGTTCATGCTTGTGAGAATGACACTGCGACGGGCATCGTCACCGCCTCGTTGGGAAATGATGTTAGCCCAGCCAAACAGCAATGGGTTGACGATGTAAGATGACCCAGCGAGATAGAAAGCGAACATGATGGCAACCTTTCCTGAACTTGGCACCAGCAGAATCACAGCCGAGACAAGCTGTAGTGCGCATGCAAGAATGCCCATGGGGACACGCCGCCCAGTTGCGTCGATATACACAGCGGCAAGCATGTTGGAGACGATTCCCATAGCCTGTATACCCAAAGGATACGTGGTGACCTGTGACTGCGTGAAATATCCCTGTGCCGAGTAGTGTTTAAGCCACAGCAGATAGAGGTTCTGAACGCAGAATGCTTCCAAAGCGGAACAGACCATGGAGAAGATACATAGGATGTAGAAAGCAGGGGAACCAAAGACACGCTTTGCTAGTGACCAGGGGTTGATGTTGTGGCCGTCCTCGCACTTGGGTGGGAGACGATCTAGGGCGAGGCGCTTCTCAGACTCGCTAATCCACGGTGCTTTCGTCTGCTCGGGCGTATCCGGGAAGTAAAGAAATCCGACAATGGAAATGGGCAAGGTGATAATGCCATCGATGAGAAACACCCACTGCCAGCCATCCAAGCCCGAGTAGCCGTCCATGCCCTGATTGATCGCCGTCATCATGACGCCTGCAAACATAGAGCCTGCTTGGCCAGACGCCGTGAAGATTGCCGTTCTCTTAGCTATTTCGCGAGGTTTGTACCAGGATCCGATGCAGTAGATAGTGCCGCAGTACGTAGATGCTTCAATCAGCCCCATGAGGAACCTCACAACGCAAAGCTGAGCATAGGTCTTGCAGCCTGCGCTGGCCATAGTGAGGCCTGCCCAAATGATGACCATTGAAGGAAACCAGATGCGTGGTGGTATCCTCTGGATGGCGATGCCGTGAGGGACTTGTCCGATAACATAGCCGGCAGTGGTCATCGAAAGCAAAACGTTGTACTGGCTACCACTGAGGTCCAGGGCTTCTTTGAGACCGGAGACCTGCAACTATTAACACATAGCTCTGAGGTTGGTAAGAAGCCAGCACTGACATATGCGTTGGCAAAAGCAGCACGGTCCAGGTAGTTGAAGAAGAAGCTCACGCAGCAGTATGTGAGGATGAAGAAGTCTGGTACCAAGGTCGTCAGTTAACTCATCACTCGTTGCAGCAAACTAAGTAACTCACCAAGTTTCTGAACCAGCCATCGCTCTTCCTTGCTTGATGACTCTTCACCCAGAACCAGGACTATGATAGTTAGCTAATCAACCTTCGCCTGGTGAGAGAAATTCAGAACACGCACCCTTGATCCGGTGCGGCAGCGATGTTCGTTGTTTGGACCCATCCATTACATCCATTATTCATTCAAAGTATGACGATTGCTTGAGGCTAATGTGGAGGCAACAGTGATGGTAAATTGACACCTGCGCATTGTGATGCGGATGGGATGCCGGCTCGTCGTTTTCTATTCCTCTGCATTCATTGGCGCCTCTCGCCTACAATCCCACATGGGGTTAACATCCCTGTTGCCGAATGATGAACCCCTTCCCGATTGGCTGTGGAAATCACGACGGGTATCTCAAATCCTCTATCTCTGTGGTACATACGCCATCCTATCTCATAGCGCGCGATAAGGTACGAAGATAGCGGATGTGTTGGGGTAAGTCATAATACTCACTCCGTACGATAGGAAAGCAGTTAATCTTGGCCAGTCATGATGTTGCCGTCAACGATGCCCTTCGGGCCGTGTGCCATAATGGTATTCGAACGGAATTGACCGAGGTGAGATGTTGCTCGATCAAACGCTGCAGTTGATAGATAACGTACAATAGCCATGCAACATCAAAGACGATTGAAGAGCACAGGTATAGGTGCCTGCTTGCGATTCCGGTTAGTTCATCTCCCAGTCACCCCAAAACTCCCCCGTTCATCAGTCCCAAACCACACAATGGCGGATGACGAGAGCACGCCTTTACTGCGAAATGATCCCAAGCCACCAAAACCCAGAGCTGCGTTTTCGGCAGAGAACAATGTACTATTGGCTGGTTTCCTTATTTCTGTCGCCCTGAGTTTTACTCAAGTACCGTGAGTATGGAGGATAGCAACCCCAAAGACTGCTAGTGCTAATAGTATAAGCATTCTTTATGTTTTCCGTCTTATGGAATGTGACGAGTTTTACGGACACCATGACACCGGCGGCTTGCTAGGCGACCGTTGCAGTCGCAGCGAGATCGACGCAGGTACCGCGACGCAAGTCTCTATTCTTGGCCTTTCGACGATGTTCTGCAGTGTGTTCAATCTTTTCTACGCCGGTTCGCAGATTAAGAACTGGGGTCCAAAAGTTGCACTTGTCCTGCAGACCGCATTTCCTGCTTTACGAGTTGGAATTCAGGTTGTCGGAGTCTCAGTTGGCACCAGGAGTGGAATCATCATCGTTCAGTGTAGCCAACTGATCAGCTTGGTTGGGGGAATGTCCGGATACTTGCTCGTACTCAACACAATTGCAGGAGAGATTACTCCCCCCTCTGAAAGAACCGCTATATTCGGCATGCTCCAGGGCAGTGTCATGTTAGGAACATCGATCGGATATCTCCTCGGCGGTATTGTTGGCGACATCTGGGGTATTACACGACCCTTTGAAATTGCAACCATCTTATTCGCATCGTCAAGCTTGTACTCGTCCATGTTCATCCCATACATCGACCCAAGAACACCTGGTATTGCTGGCGGCACATCTACCAAGCGACAAGGGTGGAGCAGATGGCTTGGAGCTTTGAGAGTTATTGCCCCAAAAAGGCTTCGACTGGAGGATGGACGACCTACCAAACACTACGGTATCGCATTCCTGGCTTTGGGCGTGTTCTTGGGTGTCTTGGCAACTGGCTATGCGCCGATTCTTATCCAGCTCTACTCTACGGCGGCTTTCAACTTCTTGCCCACGGAAAACAGCTACCTGATGGCGTCCAACTCGCTCATACGCGGTGTTTTTCTTATTTTCTTATTTCCTAAAATTATCGATTCCGGGCGAAAGTGGTACATTGAGCGGTCCGAAAAGGAACTCCCGAGTGAAGTCTTTAGAGCTCAAGTCGTAGTGGACACAGAAGCAGGTGTCACGGCGGACATGCAACCTAAACCAAATAACCCGAGTGAAGCAACTGTCTTCCAAAGCGTTCCCGGTCATGGGTTTGATATTTCTTTCTTGCGATGGAGCTTAGTAGTGGATGGGCTGCTCACAGCCTCAACTGCATTCGCAACCAAAGGATGGCACATCTATCTTGGTAAGATATTCATGTTGAAAGCGGTCTCGATGTCACTGACCAGGACTACCAGCCGGGTTATTATTCCCTCTGGCGTCTGGATCCGCACCAGCCAGCAAAGGCGTCATCACGGAGATGTGTGAACCGTCTGAACGGGCGGATGCCCTGCAAGCTATGACCCTCGTTGAAAACATCGCCATGCTATCAACTCTGGGCTTGTTTGGTTTCATCTTCTCAAGCTTCGCTGCAATTGAGAAGACATATCTAACCTTCTTTTGTAACGCGGTATGCTTCTTTTGTAACCTCTGCTTGGGGATGTGTTTCGGGGCTGACAACATTACAGGGGGTTGCAATGGCAGCGGTGGCTGTGTTGCTGTTGTCTACTTTCCCTCCTCGGAATAGTCTGCCGGATGACCAGAGTACTGAAGATGAATAGAAGATGAGCTGCTTGTGCGCCAGCTCGGTATCTTTATGCTAAAAATCAAATTGTATACAAAATTGTTGTGTATTGTTACCCAGGCGAACACTTTCAGCTGACCAGGCAGAAACCTGGGCTCTCCATATTAATTGTTTACCTCACTATGCTTAACCCGATTAAATAATTTCAAAAAGAATAAATCAGGCTGTTCTACTATTCTCGTTACCGTTCCATGTTGTCGTTGCTGCTGTCATCATCGCTTCTGCTTCATAATCACTATCCGCTCTGACAGCCAGAAAAACCCGCCCGAATAACGAACTCCAAATTAGGAGACAACAGGTCACAAATGATACCTAATCTGGTCGCGAAGTGAGACTAAGCTTACAAACTATCGATCATTGTTGTCACTAGTGATCAGGGCCATTCTAGCGGCCCGCGTGGAGTTTTGGTCGGAGGAAGATGTATCTGACTTGTTCTGAGCCTCGCAATCCGACTGGGCAACCATACTGCCAGCAAGTGCTGGCCATGACTTGCGGGGGGGCGGTGGCCAGTAGTCTTCAACTGCGGGGTCATGTTCAAGTTTGTGCGGGGATCGGGTACATGCACCCGAGATAGGGGTTGATAAGGATTGCAGTGGGAGACGCCGAAAAACCACCCATAAAACAGTATCCGATGCTCTTTCCGAAAGACCCAGAAACTAGGACAGAAAACATATCCGATATTGACATGCCTGCCGAGCCTGAGACCCTGCCACTTGAGACGACCAGCCGACGGAAGAGGCCTCGTGTACCGGATGACCAGAGGAAGCGGGTTAAAATTGCGTATGCCCAAGACACATCCGGCATTTCAAGTTCATTCACAGGCTAATGACAATAACTCAACTAGTTGCAAGCCTTGTCGCCGAAATAAACTCCGTTGTAATGGGCAAGCCCCCTGTGACAGATGTCAAGGCGCCCAACGCCAGTGCCAGTACTCTAGCAGCGATACGCCTGTAAATTCAACTACGCGACCATGTTCCGACCCAACATCAGATGTAGAACGAAAATATCGTGATGAAGAGCTTCAACTTTTGCAGGAGATTTTTTCAAGAGAGCATCCCGATGTCCCCATGGAGACCGAAGCTTTAAAACGTTTGCATTCGCACTTGGTCGCCCAAAGGTCTGATTACACTGCTGGTGTTCAGTCACAGAATGGGACTTTGGATGAAACCACAAGTCAGGATATAATCTACTGCGATGTGGTATCAACACATGGTGCCTCTGTGACTGTAGTCAATCAAGGCAAAACCCGTGAGCAAATTCTCTCGAATGCATGATAAATGATGAGAGGTTATACTAACACCGAGCCTTGCTAAACAGATTTCGAGGGCACGTCTTCTTTGTGGTCATTCTTCACCTCCGTGCAACAAGTTTTCGCTGGTGATGTAGACGAAGAAAATGAGAACAGAGATGCGGTAGGTCATGCTTCTGTCTGTTCTAGACAATTATCAACCCCCGTCGGCAACGGCCCGCTAAGGTTTCTTCAGGACTGTCGAGACATCAGTCTGCACCAGATCTCCGACCTAAGCTTCGGAACCGACTGGAGAACTTCGGTCAATGCGGCTCTCCCGCCCCAGGAAGTTGTGGATTATTTGACTGCATCATTTTTCGAGCACGGCCAGGCAAATTATTTCTGCGTCCACCCGGAGATATTCTCTCGCAAACTCACGGCCTTTTATGACGGCACGCACGAGTTTGAGGCAAGAGACTCTCGGAACTCCCGGCAATCGGTTGAATTCATTTCCATCATGTTCATGGTTCTCGCCATCGGTAGCCAATTTGCGGACACTGGCATTACCCCAAGTCTCGAGACGTCTACTGAATCAAATCGACTGCTAGTAGAAGAAGGACTGCATTCACTGCAAGATATTTCCCGCATCAAAGTTCCCGTCCCAGCTCCAAACCTTGGCTGGCGCTTCTACGAGGCTTCACGTAAGCTCCTTCCGGATATTATCTGCTCGTCGTCAATGGCCAGCGTTCAGGTTTGCGCTCTTCAGGGCATCTATTTGCCGAGCACGGGCAGTCGTGATGCAAGTTACAACGTTCTGGGGTTGGCTTTACGGATGGCCATCAACATGGGCCTTCACACGAGCTTTGCAGCTGCCTCGCTACATGCGCATGTTCGTGAGTTACGGAACAGATTATGGTGGACGGTTTATGTTGCAGAAAGGCTATATAGCGTCGAGATGGGACGACCGCTGTCCTTGAGCGACACCGAGATTGACGCTCCGTATCCGGTGGAGACTCTTGGATGGAACCACTGTGACGGTCTGATTGCAATGGCCCAGATCTGCCACTTGCTCGGTAGGATCGTCGGGGCTGTCTACGACAGAACAGCCGCAGAGAAGGGAACGATCATACGGCCCAAGGTCATTCACCAACTCAAACGCGATTTGGACCAATGGAGGCGAGACCTTCCGAAGCATGTCCGTCTCGAGAGCTTTACAACAAGATCTGAGGCCCATCTAGCTTTGACGTTTGAGCAAGCTACCATATTGCTGACACGATCATGCCTCAACTACAACGCAGCCACGAGGAAATCCGATAAGCCTCTGGCCCCGAATGCGACCAAGTTCCTAGAGCAGCAAGCTCAGCAATGCGTTGACTCAGCCGTCGCGTGTATCAGAATCATGTCCAAGCTGAAGTCACTGTCTCTTTTGTGCGCTCCGTCTTTCCACGATTCGCTCCACTGCAGCTCAGCCCTTCACGTGCTTTTGCTTGCCAGGGTTAGATTGGCGGGTATCATCGCTGCGCCGATGAGAATCATTTCTCAGGGTATACTTATTCTCGCGGAACTGGCCATGGGGAGCGAAGCCGCAGCTTCGAGCCTGAGAGGAATCGTTCGTGCTATGGCGAACGTTTCCACAAATACAGACCGACAGCATCACGAACAAAGTCACGCGTCTCTGTCATTACGGAGAGATCAGACACAACGGCAAGGAAGGAATGCTTGGAGAAATTGGATCACCTCTCAATCTATGTCTCAGTCGCATACAAGCTTCATCGTTGATACTCATTTGGATGTGAACTTCGACCGCAATCAACATTACGATGTGCGCCAAGAAGGTAGCGCATTAGCGATTGGATCACCGTTGGACTTCTCTTCTAGCTACAGTCAAGAAGGAGCACAGCCAGGGGATGGAACAAGCATAGCCTCTGATCTGTCTGATATCACGTATCCCTGGGTAGCGGACCACCTTGAGTTTGACGTTCTGAGCAGAGATCTTGGAGGTGTTCCGGAATTTGATCTACTATGCTGACCCTTGCTACTTAATCCACAATACTGAGAACCCTGCATGTCCATTTATTCGCTTTAAAATGCTGCAAATGCCGAAGGGTCAACACTGCGTAGAGACAAATGCACGTTTAACACATTCCCTTGATTAAACAACTACGTCGTGATCAACGTATTGCCCTTTACCATAGTACCTCCATCGGCTGGCATATGCAACAGAGGTGTTGGCCGTAGTCGCCTCACCATTCGTAGTCCCGTAAACCCCAACTACGGTGCCGGTGTAGCCGCCACTCACAAGACTTGCCAAAGAATGCCCCACGACCGTCATCTTGGTATCTTCGCTCAGGTCTCTGCGGACCTGCCCCGCAAGAAAAATGTAGTGCGTGGTGTTTTCAGCCCTGACTTCCAGGCGCACAGCAGCGTCTGCTGCTTGAATTCCAGGCAGCGGCACTATGACGTCTTGCGGCAAGGTCGCATTTTCGTTGTTGCTAAATGATCGAAGACGTAAGCGTTTGCCGTCGACCACCTGATCATCTGCAATGATTGCAAAGTCTATATGCCGCTGTTCGTCTAGATAAACCGAGACTCCGGCTTCGTCTGCTGGGCCTCTTGGGTGAAATTCGAGGTCGACGCTGAAACTAAAAAGGGTATCGGTCTGTCTGCGGCCCAAGAACGTAATGATGCTGGGTGTCGTACTGTTGCGCGTAACCACCGAGGAGAGGCTTCTTGCCGATAATCCGAGTTGCAACTGATTTAGGTGTCCAGGAGGGGAAATGACGTATGCTGCCTCCTCTGGATAACGAATATGCAACCAATGTGTTGGGAAACCCGAAGAGACATCGAAGTCAACGACATCAGGCTCATCTCGTGTACCAGGTATATCGCTTGAATTGCCACTTTTACCAGGAAGCGATGTGCCCATCTGCCCCCTGACAGGCTCCAGCAGGCTTGGCCACCCTCCGACCTCACCCGGCCATGAAACAGGAAATAGCACAGTCTCTCTGCCCATCGGATATGACACAAAGTCTAGCCCTGATCGCATTGCAAGAGCTACTCCCCACCAAAGCCCTCTATCTTCATCTTGGAAAAGGTCGGCGTGTCCAACGGTTTGGAAGTACGAAGAATCGAGATGCTCAGCGATGACAATTGGGTTTGCGGGGTCGCTCTCGTAGGGGCCACCGACGGTAAGGGATCTCGCAATTGAACCGCGGTGGTTTTCTTTGGTTCCCCCTTCGGCAACGAGGATGTAGTACCAGCCATCTTTCTTGTATAAATGCGGCCCCTCAGCGGTGCCTAGACCAGTCCCATTCCAGGGGTAGCTAATGGGGCCAAGGGAACCGCTGTCCACGTCGATGGTGGCCAAGGCGATTGCAGTCCCAGTCGAAAGTGCAGCTGCTCCGGTGAAGTAGACCGTTCCGTCATCATCGAATAGCAACGATGGGTCGTAGCCAATGAAGTCAACTTTGGTCGGAATGCTCCACGAGGACGCGTTGTATGGGTCGGTGGTTGAGAAGATCAGGTTTTCCATGACAAAGTCCCTGTAGGAAGCAATATAGACGTAAGTAGTCGTGACATAGAACGTCCCATTGTGGTGGCGTATCGTGGATGCGAAGAGACCATCTTGTCCAGTTAGGGCGTCCGCGAATTGTGGTAGCTGTTCTCGCCGGTTAAGCACACTGCTTACGAGCTCCCAGCGGTGGAGCTCCTTGCTGGCGTAGACTGGAACACCGGGGAACCAGGTAAAAGTGGACGTCACGCAAAAGAAAGTTCTCTCGACATATATGCAGCTTGGATCCGGATGGAAGCCTGGAAGAATAGGATTGAAGTAGCTGGCCGTCACTCCAACGACCCAAAGCCAGAGAAAAGCAAATCCGTCCATCTTTGACGACTGCAAGGTAGGATGAGTTTGTTTCCCACTTTCGTCCGATCTGTGTTGTCCTGGGAATAATATATACTCCAGCTCAATTGCGAAGCAATCAACCAAACATACGTGCTGTGCATTCGCTCCCCGCTCGAATACGAAATACGACATAGGTATACGAAAATGATCTGGGAATACGACGAGACGCGGGGTGAAGTTGACCGAATACTTCACCAGTTAGTGGTGAATTACATAATACAACCGCAGGCAACCATGCAAAATGGGTGTCATTTCTGCCATCCAGAATTTCTTGCTCATCCGCGATTCGATCATTACACTACTCCCCACATTTCGGCACTCATTTCTAAGGTCAAGGCAGTTTAGATTAACATGTAGGAAAACTACCTTTTAAAAGTCTCAACTTAGAGAATGTCACACAGTTGGCGCCTCGCTAAGGGAGGAGTTCCGTAGGTGGCATGGGGTAGGTGGCATGGGGGAGTTCCGTAGGTGGCATGGGCGGAGCATTAGGCTTTTCTCGTTCCGAATTCTCCATTTGGCGGAAGTACTTTCTGCCGAAATCATGCTGGCATCAGAGACCAATCCGTTTGGAGTGGTTCTGCGTGGGAGAAGGATTGTTCGTGGACCGCATTTGATAGTCGATGCTCCTCGGGGAATGACAATCTCTCAAAGCTTAGAAACTCCCAATTTGCGTGAAACCGATGCCAGAGTCTACTGGTAACATGGGGCGAATTCCTCAAAATTGTCCACATGAGGTTTCTCAAGATAGGCGTCTGATTTGGCCCAAATATGACTATGACATTATCTGACGCATCCAAGTAAAATATCGGTTGTCGTTTTCTTCACCACGTACCTACCACGCACCTAAGTCTGTGAGCAACAACATGAAGTTCGTGGAGTTTAAAATTGAAAGACCCATCCTTGTAAGCAACGGGTAGGATGTAATAGGATGAAATGTTTACTTCAGTCGAAGTTATCCGCTAGAACCTTAGCCTTTGTGCTCACTGGCCACACGCATCTCTCGGGTGACGTCCCCATACGTTCCGCCCACATTCCGCTGAGTGCTGATCGCAACCCCTTCAAAGTCGACCAAGATGGACACCATGAAAATGGCTCTACCTCACAATTTGAAGTCCTCCGGAAAGCCTGCCTCTGACCATTCTTTGAATTTGGTCCCGCCGGCGGCCTTGGGCATCCTGACCACGAGGGGAACCTCGGCGGCTTCGTCCTTCCCACGCGCCTCAGCGGAGTGGACGATGCTCACGTGGGTGAGCCTCTCAAACCCCACGTTCGCGTACAGAGAGAACCCTGTATCCGAAGCTTCGGTGTAAATCGGTAGTTGCAACTGATCCGCAACGTCGGCCCCCCACTGCATGAGTACGCGGCCTATACCTTGTCTCTGGCGGTTGGGGTCCACAGCTATAGTCGAGAGGTCTTTTCAGACACATCAGCCGTTGGCACTCAACAGAAAGGCCGTGATGATGGTTAGGAAACTTACAGATGTACCTGCGCTTGCCAAAGAGCTGGACACGCATGTCCCACATGGGCTTCAGTATCGCCTCGCATTTCTTCTTGTCGTCACCCGTGAGCCACGGAATCCCCTCCGGTTTTTGGAATGCGTGCTCTTCGCCAGGTCGCCAGAAAATGTCCCACACCGCCATGCCCACGATTTCGCCCGTCTCGGTGTCGACGCACTTGACTGGGTGGCCGATCTGATCTTGCTTCCACCACTCATGCGTCCCTTCTGTGTGAAGTTTCCGGTTGACGCCATTGGGGTAGAGGAATCTCATTATGGGTTCATCTTTGAAAGCGGCGAACTGGATGTCGTAGATCCGTTCGATGTCTTCGACGAGAGCTGGTAATACTACAAAGGGCATGTTGAAGATTGCTAGATTGGAGGCGGAAAAGGTGGTAGTAGGAAAAAGCAACTTGTGGCGTGTGTTCTCTCGGGTGTGTGTTTTTTTGGGCAAATGACACGATGGCTCCTGAAAAAAGAAGTTGAATGGAATTCGCTTGACGCGTGGATCGATTTATTTCCGAGCTGTATCGGCCACCCGAGCTTTGCATTCGCCCACCTGTCTGATTTATTGAACAAGGAAGTTCGGAATTGGCACCCGTGAGTACGATCGCTTTGCTACCTAGAACACCGCTTCCCGAGCCCTTGGTGCCACCTTCATTTTAGGTATGCTGTACAGATCTTTTGGTAGAATACTCGCAGGCTTTACCATAGGCTATCCAAGCTATCGTAAGCTATCAGGAAATGTCACGCAAATGGGGAGACCAATGAAATCGATATCCGCCACGGTGGCAGCCCTATATTTGTGGAGAAAGCATGGCAAACGCTTGGCAAGACCCAGTGACCATATCAGTGGTTCGGTCCAACTTAACCTTCAACGGACACTACTGCGAGGCAAGAGCCCCTGAAACGGAGGCATACGAGACGGACTAACTGTTTCTGTGCATGTCACTCTGTCATCTGGTACCGAACTCCCATGTCAAACCCTCATCACGTCATCGATCTCCTCATCTGGGTGCCCCCGCCGAGGTTCAGGTCATGCCATTGTCTGACATTTCTGTACTCATCTCCCAAGCACACATGAGGGAATTTCCTCTCCTTCCAAAGTCAACTTCCTGCCGGTTGTTCCGATCATGAGACCCGATGGAGACTCAGCCATCATTCTGGCAAAGCCGTGCTCCGCTCTTCTCCGCTCAGTGCCGGCACCAAGATCGCCAGCCAAGGGCCTATTTGGTGCGTGGCAACCATCCTGAAGACCCCATAGCATTAGCGATCTGCTGCCAAGGCTTTGGCAGAGAGAGAAAATACCTGTTCTGGGCTCCATTGAACTCTCGCGCGGTTCGATCTTGAGATTGCCAGATCTCTTGGGAACGTTTGGGTTGCTGGTACCAGCTTTCGTAGTGCTAGTTCGCGCAGTACTAGTTCGTGCAGTACTGGTCTCTGTAGTGCCCGCAAAGAGAATAGGGCCACCTTGAAAGGTAGTCACAGCAGGGTTGGCTTGTCGGCGATGCGGAACGCCACATGGCTCTCCAACAGGAACCCTCGGGGCAGCTCGAAGGCGGGATGCAGTATCGTTTCGTGCGAGCTGCTGGCGCCTCTTTGTTGACGGCGACGGAGGCGATGGTGGTGGGGAGAGGTATTGAGATCTCTCGTTGGCACGTCTCGGCCGCCGTGTCGGTGGCTTGGCTTGGACATCTTCATCGCTGTCTGACGAAATTTCGATGATTTCCGGGTGTTGTTTGCGTTCGCTTGGGGGGGTATGAGGGTCCCGAATATTCATGAAGAGATTCCATGAGAACAAGAGCGTGTCGGGACCAAAAGAGGGGGGCATCTTGGCGGATTTTGCTCAAGCCTCTTGAGCATAAAAGAACGAGGCACCAGTTGTGATGGGAGGCGGAATCAGCCTAGTCTTTATGTTCAACATGATCGTTTAAGCTGAGAATGTCATTTCTCTTGTTTCTGTTTGGACTTGAGGCGTTGTGCTGTCAGTGGTGGATGCCTGCGTTGCTGTCTCATACAGCAACATGATGAACGCTTATCTTCATTCATATGTCTCAGAAAATGGAGGACTGGTATCTCAAACGATATCAAGCCAGAAAGATGTAGACAGAAACAAAAGACAGCGACTTGAAAGACAATACCGTACATGGCCAACAGCCTGTCTAGGGCCAGAAGCTTGTCCAATCACAACTCACATCAACATCTCGCTCATAGTGAGTGTTGTGCTCAGCATGCTCTCATCTGGTTCCATGCCAAAACTGACAATGTGCGGCTCGCCGTAGTCTTAGGTGTAGACTGACGCCAGCGCTGTCCAGAAGGCAGGCAACATGTATTCTTGATTGGTTGGAAGCGGCCGACCATGGTTAATCGTACGGCTCGTTGCATTAGTGTACTGCCGGGGAATCGGCCACCAATTGCAGATGCACTGTGGTGCGACGCTCTTTGAACCCCCAGAAGCCACTTTTAGCGTGCCTTTACCAGCGGGTAGAGCAGATTTGCTGGAAGCAGTTTCGCAGAGGTACCAGCAGCTGTTCAATCTCATAGGCCGTTGCCGGCTGTAGTCAAGTCCTGCTATCAAACGGACAGACAGGCGACTTGTCCACAACCAGAGAGGAGTACCAGTAAATTTAGTACTGGCCATGACGAGGTGTGCCTGGAAGGTTGAGAATTTGCCATCGTCCGTTCTCATTCTTTCTGACGGCTTTTCACAATCCCGCATAATCCTTTCCATCCCGGGCGAGAAACCATGAGACGTTTCGACGGGGTCTTAGTCCTTTTGGGTCATTTTGGTTGCATATATCCGGTCGATTGGAGGTGCTACATAAACTTCATTCAACTGCGCAATCATCACCGACACTGGCTTGCCGTTAAGATATATCTTGTCAAACTGCGACAGGACCTCCGGCTAAGCTTCCAGGCACTCCCTTGCCTTCCAGAAGAAGTGTTCAGCCTGAGCGGGCTCAGCCACGTGCTCGAACATCTCCGTCATCAGCCCCTCATGGCGCTTTCGGTTTTCTTCGTCGACTTTCCCCTGCAATCGTCAAGTCAGAATGAATTCTGTTTCTCAGGCGTACGCTCCTACACTAAGATAGCGTTCTATGAAGGGAATGTGTTACCTTCAGGTCAAAAGTGAGGTTGACTGTGGGTTCGATGACGCCTCCGCCAAAGTCGACGTCCGGACACATGTCTCGGAACTCCTTGCTGCGCTGCAAAGAGTCCTCAATTGATTTTGCTCGAGTATCACTCATTGGTGCCATTCCCGGGGGCATGTCAGCCGACTTCGCAGAGTTGACATCGCGTTCGTTGTTCATTTTTGTTGTGTAATTTAAGAAGGGACAGAGGGGTTGTGTTGGCAGCTGCTGTTGCACTCAACTGAGCCTTCCGGTTCGCAAGGTCGGGCTTTTTTATGTTGGAAAGGCTGTTGCAAGGCCGGGGAAGAATATGCGGAAGCGTGCCCAATCCAGGGGCGTGTATTGTGCTTAAGGATGGGGGGTGCGATGAAGAGGTGAGAACTACGTAACCCCCATCTGCTGCGCCGCAACCTCACATACCTTACCGTACGGCGGTAAACGGGGGCCATTCAGGGCGCTCTTGGAGGGGCCCCAACGAAGGAAAACAAAAGACCCAACACTGCATACCGGTACCAACATCGAGCAATCACTCTGAACGATGATTCAGCCTGCCAAGAACAAACATCGGGGGCCAGGCAGACAAGTACACAAAGGAGAACGTCAAACATAACACAGCCAGAATTGGGATTAATCCATAAAGTTCTCCCTGGGCAGATGAGTGCATAGCTAACAGCAACTTGTGTTGGTTACGCATATGGATGATAATCCCTCATGATTTACACTGTAGGCTCAACTTGCCATGATCATCCTGCCAGCCCAGCTGGGGCATTTTTAGGCAAAGCCTAATTTTTGTGTGCCTTTTGTCTAATGACTACCAGGAGCAGGAACTTTGCGATGAAATCTGTACCCGTAGGATTCTTGAGGGGAAGCATATTTTCACTGTTAGCAGATGAATACATGGGATTTACATAGCTCTCCCGAGGCTCATCCAGACACGCTGAAGTATATAAGAGTACCTTAGATCTTCACCAACCAAGTATCACTTGTATTCGTACCACACACTCAACTTCACGCCACCCTTCCTGGCCTCATCCGACTGAATGGAGCGCCTTCCGCTAGAGGTAGTGGCTCAAATCGCCAGTTGCCTCCATGACCTACACGAGGGAGAACGCATCCGACCGGCCCTAGCTACATCATCACGCTCCTGGCAATGTGTCATCGAGCCCTTGACCTTTGAATCCCTCCATATCACCAGCGATGGCGATCTAGAGACCTTTCATCTGGCCTTTGAGAGTCACACGCCACGTCGCCGCTGCCTCCGGGACCTTGGCCTAGACATCATTTTGCCACGATACAGCGTTGAACACTGCGCCAAAAACGAAACAGCCGACGATGGGGCCGCGAACGACCATGTCATCAGCCACCACATGTCAGCTTTGCTGAAGTAATTGTCCCGGTGGTTACCTGGCGGTAAGCTGAATCTAGTCCTCGCCATGCATTCGCCAATGGACGGTATCCATCTTGGCCAGGATAAGTTCGACAAGGACCGGTACGAAGTCGACCTAGGGAGGCGACAGGATACATTCAGCGAGCGCTACAGATACTCGTACATTCGCTCCGCCGCCACATGTCCGGCTGCCGTTCCCTGCGTCACATCCTTCTACGGCCATCTGGCGGGAGATGCCTGGACCCGGGCAGCATGGCGGCGCCCACACCGCCGTTTCCCAACCTCGAGCGCATCAATTGGCAGTACCAATGCGCTGCCTATTTCCTCCTCCTGCGATGCCAGAAGCTTCACGCGTTCGCCAGCGCAGTCGCCGGTTTTCAATCCCCATCCGAATGCGAGACCCTGTACAGCAACATCAACTCACCGTCGTACCCTGACAAGGAGAGACTGCTCAATCTCATTTCCGGCGACAACTCGCTCCCTGATGCGCTGCGCGACATCCGGTCCTCGGGACTGATGGTTTTCTTGAAGATAACCCATCTCTTCGCTTCGTCGATGGCTTTCGGCGTGGGGATTTCGATCGGGTTGAGCTTGCACTCTGCTGAGGCCCCTGTCCAGATGCTAGACTCCATGGTGTTGTGGCAGATCGCCATGATTTGTTGCGTTTGAAGGTGTGAAGAGGAACGACCGAAGCCCAGCGCAGCAGTCGCCGTCCCTTATACCCACGCTGACGGCATCAAGCTTCCCATCGAAGACCTTGAGAGAAGCCGTCTCCGCAGCCAGCATGACTCACATCGTGATTCTTCAACCTTCTTGGTAGTAGGTTCAGCCGAAGCCTGGCCGTACCCGTTGTGGCCCACTGGCCACTTTATTGGTTCACATAAAGAATTCCTCCAGGGCTCACCAAATGTCATCCATCATGAAGGATGGCTCCGTCATCTTTTGTGAACCCAAGTTCCGATCTGCCAAGCGCTTCATTTCGGGGCCGCCTTGCGGAAATAATTCCAGGAGAAATTTCCCAAGCGGCTCAGTAGGAAATCCACCCTCGTACTTCTTGACAAAATGGTACACTAATGGGGCATTCTCAGCTGAGAGATCCTCGTCCTCGTCATATCTTCTTGTAGCACAGATGTCCACCCAACCCGACGAACCCGGCCACCAGAGACTGCACCACTCCTTGTCGACTCGGACCCAAATATTTGCGTCGGCCCCGTGCAGAAGGAATAGTTTGATGAAAGACTCTGCAAGGTCTGCATCATCTTCATGACCCAAAATCACCCTCAACCACATGTGCCAACAGGTCAGAGTCATTTTGTACGTTTCTTTCCATCCGCGTACTACGTGGTTAGATCTGGCGTTGGGCGAAGCTCCAGCTTCAAAGTATGCAGCGAGTTCCTGATAAATTCTCGCTTTATACGCTCTTCTCTTCATCTTCTCATGATTTTTGTCCATGTCGAAATAGTCAAACGCACCCTCGAAGTATGTATCAAGAACAACATCCGGGTCGTTGCTCTTTTGTTGGAGTCGGCGAGCGAGTTGCATTCCGCTCAGAGAACAAAGCCCTTTAGAGGTGCCTATCTTTGCAGCTAGTAGAACCAACTCACTGTAAGCTGGACGACAAGCCTGGTGCACCGTTCTTGTCAGGCCACCACCCATAAAGCGAGACCACATATGTTCAACGACAGCTCCATGATGTTCCAGAACACGAGATAATTCCTCCAAAAACGCCAGGAAACGGGCTTCGGATACTTGGCTCAGCATAGAATGGTAGTGGGTGACCAGTGATTCAAAGTCGAAGAGAAAGCGTCTCCTCGCATAATGAACGCTTGGACGAAAGATTTTCATTATTGCGAGAAATGCTTGGAGCTTGAAGTCCGCTTCGTTGAAACCCATCGATTCGGCGCGCATTATCGTCTCAATCTGGGGTTGAGCAAGGAACTCGTAAACGGTCTTGTGAACGCATCTGATTCCCTTCTGAGATGGGAATTGGTTGTTGATTTTCCTCTCATCCTTATATTTTGCGTTTCTATGCAGATGATTGGCGTTGTCTTCGTCGTCCTTAACCTCAATAACGTCTTCGTCATTGTTATCGGGGGAATCACTAGTGTAGTAATCATCAACGAAGCCATATAAACCATCGTCGCTGTCGTTCCTGCTCTTTGCGGGCTCCAAACGAACCCCCTTTTCCGGATCTCCTGGTCTGAAATCCAATTTTGAATGCTTCTTTACCGCTTTTATGTCGAGCCCAGCTGGTGAATAACGCGGCTTATCGTCTGTGTTTAGGGTAAATGTATCCAGCATTCCCATGCACCTTTGATAGACCAATCGGCGAGTACATTCTAGCCTCTCGTCTAAAACAGTTCGATGCATCGGTTGAATCGGAAGCTTCAGTGCAAAGTCTTGGTCGTGTTCGTAGTCGTTGAGAAACGAATGGGAGATCAATAGCCACGGAGGGTGGTCATCGTCTGGTTCCCTCTTGCAATGGAGGACAGTCAAAAGCGATCGCATTGCCCTCATTCTGTCGAGTTTGCCTTGGCTTTCGTTTCCCATGGAGTCGAATATTGATTGGTACAGATCTTTGAGTTCGTTTGGGAGGGCGTCAACTTTCTCCTGGATATCTTCTAATTGGTCTCCAGAAAGAATGCTCCATTTCAGCCGTCGAAGCACGATCTTGACCCACAAGAACGATCCCTCGGCCTTTTCTGTGATGTGTTTTACCAGTTCCAGTATCTTGGAGCTTTTTTCCGAGTAACTTAAAAACTCCTCGTTTTCTAGTAATTCTTGGTTAACGTAGCTGGTGATATTGTGAGTTGTGATGTCTTGAAGCCGGATCTTTGGACAATCGGCTAGCTTTTGTCTGAATACCTCCCATTCTCGACTTGACACACAGAGCTTGACACTCTCTCCATGATTCCTGCCCCATTCGAGAAGTATTGCCATTAGATGGTCATGGTCTCCGTCGAGCTCATCAAGGCCGTCGATGTAAAAGGCAAGTTTGTGCGATGTTAAGAAGCTGGTTTGGTCGAGGAGCAATTTAAGAGCTACGTCCACGTCTGAAGAGCGGACTTGCAGCGGTCGTTCCTCCATGAAAGACTGGTAGTGTTTCGGAAACACAGTCTGTATCAGTGTCGGCACTTCTTCCAAAACCGAAAACAGCAGTGCACGGCGCATGCCATCATGAGACTTTTGCATATCCGTTCCGAGCTGCCAGAAGAAGAAATTCGCCATCAACAAGGCCTTTTCACCCGCCCAAGCGAGTAGATGCCTTTTCATCTTTGAGCTTTGGCAAAGATATTTCATAAGGGTGGATTTGCCTGATCCTGGCTTCCCAGAGATGTAGAAGATGCCGTGCCCGTGGAGAGACCAGGTCACAAGCTGCTGGCGCGCCTCTGAACCGAAAAATTTGTTCCCTTGAAGGGGCGAATCAGGGTCCAGAATCCAAGCAAAGGAGCTCTCGTGTGCCTTTTCGACCTCTTCAAATCTGTTTTTCATGCCATCAACCCGCAGCTCGTCAAGAATCTGCTTCTGCGCGTACTCGACAATACACGTTTTGAAGTTGCTGAAAACGTTGCGCATGACTCCAAGGAATCCAAGGTTATATATATCTCCAGCTCTATCCGACGGCGTAATTCTGTGCTCAAGGGCCTCTAGGTCCACCCTCAGGCTGTACCCTAGGTTGCCTCTGTCACGAAGAAGGCGTTTCAGATCGTGTCTGTGTAAATCTCTCAGCACAATGTTCTCAGGTCACTTTTTGCAAGTCTTGCTAAACTTACCTTATTACTTTTGTTATTCGAAGATAATTTCTTGACCGCCAATCTTCCAATTCGTCGATCAAACTCTGTTTTGCCTCCTTTCCTAGGACATATTTGGCCGAATTGAATCCATCCAATAGCGAGAGAAGCCGCACGGTGAGATCGTGGTATTTGTCTACACGAATGAGCAGCTTGGCCTCGTGGCCATCCTTTGCGAATTCCGGCCCGCTCAGATGAACGGCATTGATCTGTTCGTCGAGCAACTTGATGCGGCGCTCCAAGTCGATGTCGGCCTTCGTTGTAGCAGAGCCTGAATTCCCGAATTCCCGGGCGACTGTGATGTTCTCGGCGGCCAAGTCGAGGAAGTCGGCGACAGCGCTCACGAAGCCGATGATTTCAATCGATGTCATCATTTTGTCTAGCTGCTGATGACACCTGACAATGGTCTGTCTCGAGGAGGGTTTGTGTGATGTAGTCGCAGAAGTAGTGAAGGTCTGGTAGGAGCCAGTCTCGATCCGTGATTAGCATTGAATCACACCGGAAGAGGCCTCCGGCAGCGTGAGGACTGGTGTCACAGCGACGGACGCCCAGGGTGATCAATCGGCGGTAGAATATGCTCCCGGACTTCTGCTTGCCGGATGAGCAGAAACGCAACCGTTCCAATTGCTCGAGTCAATAATGAGGGGTTGAGTAGAAGATGGAGATGGACGGATTGTGTGAGGTTGATAAATCCTTGGCACCTGCTATTGGCACAGCCGAGTCATCTTGAGCGGCACAGTCGATGTTGGTTGGAGAGGGGTGGTGGGTGCCAGCCAATGACAACGCAAGGCGGACTGGGGACACTTGAATGCACCTCTCCTGCTGTTGTTGGTCGCCAAGACAAGACCTGCCAGCAGCCAAGTGAAGCATTTTCATTTTGGACTCGCCAAGGCGTTGGGAACTTCGTTTTACGCCTATGGCATCACCTCAACCAATCCTAGGGGGGTATCATAACATCTGGTTTCCGGAGAGAGTTCATTCTTTCCTGAGCATCTGCATTCACTGCCTCGTCACTAAAAGCCTGCATGTATAAGCAAAAACTAGTTGTATTCGTACCAGAAAACCCTTCTTTTCAATTTCGAGCTCAAAGCTTACTCCGTATGATTCCGTCAACTGAATCCAGAAACCGACCCTCAATACTGTCAGGTATCTGGCTTGTCTGGTTGGTACACAGCACTGGGAATGGCGGGATCTCGCTCATCAACAGACCTACCTTTGGATGGTCGCATATTAGGAGCAAGTTGTTTTTAGTATGGTCGTCTCGCATGAGAGAGGTATTTACACTGGAAATTAGATCACACATATTGCTGCACCAATTGACTGGCTTCTCATGGAATCACGGTAAAAGGATGATAACGTTGGCCTGTTAAACATGGTTGAGGCTACTCTTAGACCTGTGTTTATCATACGTATACTTTTCATTTTCTTCTGTAGCCAATTCTCTGGTTTCTTTGGTTAGCAAGATTTCGCGCCCAAAGGCACATCAACTGTGTTGTTCAAATGCCTCAAACAAGCACTCTCAAGCGAGCCTGAACTATTCCAGGTACGTACTGAGCTTGTTGCCTGGGCGCTAGCAGCTATATGTCAGGGGTCCCCAGCTGTTCGCCTCTTGCATCTTCGTTTTAGTCTCCTGGCTTTTCTAATCGTTAACGCGTTCGCTTTCATAGAATGGATGAATAGGGCCCAATCACATTGATAATCGCGCAATTCTCGTGGAAATACTGCCTAGGCATTCGCAGGCTACCATCCGCGCTAAGTATGCTGATCGTCAGTAGTTCAGCAACATGAGTCAAGAGAAAGCCGACGGCTTGTACTTAAGGGACGTGCTTCGTCTGTTGAACAGATGTCTGACCTAAACTGTCAATTTAATGCAAGTATTTTACTTGACTCAGCCTTCTAATTGTATCAACGAACTCCTGTTTCTTTCTCTTTGTTTTTTGCACTCGTTCATCATGTCCGACAACCCAGGTGCTTCTTGTGCCTCATGTGGTGCGGCGAACCCAGCTGCAACCCCTGTGTTTCCCAACGACCCTCTGCACCAAGCGGCTTTTGGCGATGACATCGAAAGCCTGCAAGGGCTCATATCTGCAGGGGCTGATTTATCCGCCGTTGTGACCGCGAGAGGCTGGACAGCGCTTCATCTTGCGGTTCAATCGGGAGGTGAAGTGACTGTGACAGCCCTGCTACAAGCCGGCGCCATTCCATCTGCGGCAACGAGCGATGGAGTAACACCTTTGCATAATGCTGCTGCTGGTGGAAGGGTCGCAGCGACCAAGTTCCTTCTGGACGCCGGAGCCGACATGAACGCACGCAACATCGACAACGAGACACCCTTACATGTGGTGGCCTTGTTTGGAAATATGCAAATAGCAAAGCTACTGGTGGACTCGGGCGCAGACGTGTCAGCCAAGGACTGTTATGGAAACACACCCCTGCACATCGCTGCTTCGCACGAGCATCTACACATTATTCAGGTCCTTCTGGATGCTGGTGCTGACATGAACGCGGTAAACAACAGCGGAAACCCTGTGTTGCACCATGCTCTATCCGATTCCCCAGCTGCAACAAGACTCCTCATCCAAGCGGGAGCGGACACCTCTCTTCGCGGCCAATTCGGCACGACACTTTTGCATCTGCCAAAACATTCGGAAGGGCTGTTCGACGTTCTTCTCGACTGCGGTGGTGATCTAGAGGCGGTAAACAGTGATGGAGCAACTCCACTACACGAGACCGCTGCGTACGGCACTGCAAAGCACTTGCAAAGGCTCATCACTTCTGGTGCCAATGTGAACGCCACGACTAAAAAGGGAGAAACGGCACTACATTTGACTGCGGGGGACCCAGATGCCTTATACTTGGGAGAAGATGGAGAAGCAGAGGCGAAGGCAAAGTTGCTGGTGGCTGCTGGGGTCGACGTGGACGCGATGGCAACCTCGGGGGAGACAGCTTTGAATCGTGCATTGATATGCATTCGCGTTACGGTTGCAGGCTTCATCCTTGAGACGATGGCCCAAGAGAATAGGTAGCCTGTCACTCTAGCCTCAGCACAGGCCATCAAGTCGACGTGGTCTCATGTTGATGTGTTGGATGTGCAAGCCATGTCAGCCAGTCGACGCCATATTGTCCGTCCACCCGCCAAGGTTATATTAGCATGTGTAGAATCGACGATGGCTCTATCCACTTTGGTGATTATGCAACAATATGGGCGAAATACATGCCTCCTTGTCATTTATCAAACAATCACAGAGTCAAATGTTTATAACGAATCAAACAGAAGATTATGCGCACGAGCAAAAGATTGCTCCTTGTTGACGGGTGTGGTCTGCTCATTATCATCATTATCGCAGCCAACTCTAACTCTCCCCTCGTCAGCACATTCGCTATGTGTTCATTACAATGGACCGTTGGCCAGCATCCTATCAAAACTACGGGCTTAGTCAAGGGCCCGAATCGCAAGTCTCATTACCGACACAATCCTCACTCACATGGGTCGGAAAAATGATGTCCAATTTCAAGTACACATAACCGAAGCAGAAGATGGCGTTAGGTGAGTGCTAACTCCCCAACATATATCTGGTTTCGAGTCAAATTCACTAGGTAGGGTACAATAAATTGTCAACGGATCGTCTCTGCTTATCCCAGTTTAACAACCTTCCAATTCCTTAGACATTCCTTCAGGTCAGGTGACACATTATTTGGATGTTCTTGAGACTTAGCAATTATCGCTACCACCAACGTTGCTTTAGTAAAAGTCTCTGGCCTCTCTTGGAGCTCAATAATGTCGTCTTCGCGCATCCCACTTTGACTCTCCCAATGCTTCCAGCGATCGAGCATCGCGCAGATTGAATGTGAAAACTGCGGGTCTAAGATCATTGAGCGGACTATTTCAAGTACCACATCTTCCAATTCGGTAATGTTGCCAATGCGTTCTTGATTTCTGAGCCAAGACAGACCGCAGTCTGCGACGCGGATGACAGTCCATTTAGGGCTCTGTAATGCCTGTTGTATTTCAAGGTCTTTGTTTTCCCGTTCACGAATGTTGTCATAATCTCCTAATGCCGATGTTAACGTAGACCTCGTCTAAGGTCGTCAATCAACCACTTACTTTCCAATCTCTGTCGTCGGTGATTCTCCTCGAAACGTCGACCTACGACGGCCTCGCGTGCTTCCAAAGGCAGGTCTTTCTCCAGCTCTTCAGCGATGACTTCCTCCTCAATTCTTCTCGAGGTCGACAAGAGTCCGTACTCCCAGGCATGATTCCGTATTCGCCATGCCGGTGTTTGTGAGCTTTCAATTATTCCAAGGAGCTCCAAAACGCCGCATGGAACGGTCGCCGCTCGACAGAACAGTGCCATGCGTTCGGGAATATCAAATTTCCACGTCATGGTGTTGTGGGATATCTTCAACGCCGTAACAATGGCGGCGAACCAAAGGCCTTCAGAAGAAGCTTGATTCCGAACAAATAAATGTCCTATTGGAACCTGGGCTTCAACAGTGTCTAAAGACATACTTGGGTAGGATCGTTCGTAAGCGGTCGTAATGCCAATTTCAGAAAACTCGCATATTATCTCTGCTTTTTCTCCAATGTAGTTTGGGGGTTCAACTGGAGCGATCGGATCTTCCTTTGAAGGAATGCATATTGAGTAGAGAGGCAAAATTGGCCGTTCTGGTGGGTTCCAATCATCCTTCCAGTAGGTGGTGAGTGCGAAGGATAGTTGACTGTCTGCATGCCCGAAGGAGGTTGTAATAAGTAATGGCTTGCGCGAGTCCGTAGGAGAGCTCATTAAAGCAACATTAGGGGGGGTCCATAGACCGCTCAATCGTAACTTTCTCCAACCAGTACTGTTTGGAACAGCACCCAGATCGTAGAGATATGTGACAAGATCCTCGAAGTTAATCTCAGCCTGGGGCTGTCGGAGCTCATCTGGGTGCTGGAGTCTCTGGGTTTGATCCGGTAGTCTTCGCTTTTCCCAGTCCAGGATAGCCCATGTCCCACCTGGTATGTGCATCGCGTGGTTATCCTCGCAAATCATTCGGATATCAAGCCCACGGACCTTGCCCCAGAGGCCCCCGTTTCGAGGTTCCATCGGCCGTTTAGGCGTGATGGCGAACCTTTGGTACTGAACTTCTATGGTCCTCGTAATTCCATCAGAATGCACTTTAGCAGAGATGTTGTTGCGCTGGAGCTTGGACTTAATCAAGCGCGAAGATCTGAACGTCATGAGCATCGTCCATATTATTGGCAAGACTCCAGCAACTGCCAAAGGCACACCAACATACGTGATGATGTTGCCTGCCAAGTCACTTGAATTCTCTGACGAAGACATGGCCCGAAGAGACAACAATGTTGAAGATGGTGGATGCAGGCGAAACTGGAAATGCGAGGGGTCCAGTAGAGCGCATTTCATTATCCGCATGATTGTTTCTCGCTGAACGGAATCTGGGTTTCCTGTCAATGACGGACACCACATGCAGTGGAACAAAACAACACAGCAGTAGGTGATACGGAAATACGCGAGTAAGCAATATATGCAATGCAAGGGAAATCAGCCAATCGGACCCTCCGTATGATATGCAGACATTATCACAAATGGGATGATATCACATTTCAGGCAGACAATTCGCATATACTATCTAGGTGGTGGCTAGAGGCGACTACGGTGTGGCCTAATGGCGTTTCTTCTTCCCTCCATTGGCAGCCTCGTTTTTCACCGATCAGGTCATTGAAACTTGGATATATGACAGCCTTTTAGTGTCGTTCCTTTGCCCGTCGGACGAAGGCAAGTACACAGCTAAAGATCGGCTAGGTTGATGTGGCCGACACTGACCCCTCAGTTCTTTTCCCCCGTGGACTCTCCCTTACCTACACCTGCGGGTTTTCTTGCTTTCCCTTCTCACATACACACCTCCGAGTCCACGATTAAAATGTTTGACGTGTCGAGGACTTTCATGCATTTGCTAAAATGCTTCGTCGTCACATTCATTATAGCTATCGTGACGCGGACCTACTACCAGAATAAGAAATGCAAGTTGGTGCGTTCAAAGCTTTGATTTCCTCGAACTGCATCTACAAAAGGCTAACAAAACATACAGGAAGAACAGGCACTGATAGCTCAACACGGTTGCCAACCTGTACTCGCCACTCTGCCCTACAAATGGCCCTTTGCAATAGATCTACTCAAGCTTCAATATGATGCACTTCCGGAAGGCCGCTTGTTAGAATTTCAGACCAAGTACCTCGAAATTGCCCCAACGCTTCGATTCGATATTCTGGGCACAGGATTTGTTACAACTGACCCTGCCAATATTGAAGCTATTACTAATAGCCGATCGGAGGACTTCATTTTAGGATCTCGCCGAAAGGGCCTCTACCCTCTTCTAGGTGAAGGGATTTTCACCCAGGACGGCTTGGCTTGGAAGCATTCTCGCGAGATCCTTCGCCGTCAATTCGCCCGCGTTCGGGAAGGGCGCTTGGGTGCACTGGAACCACACGCAACTGAATTGACCAGGGCAATTGCAATGGAAGCAAAAGAGAACCCCGTCGGAATTGTCGACCTGCAACCACACTGCTTCGAATACACTCTTGGAACTACGACAGACCTTCTTTTTGGTGAATCGCATAGTAGTCTGCCCCAAACTTCTCGACAGTCCCTGCGTGATGACTTTGACTACGCTGTCATGGTGTCCGCCCTGCGTTTGAGATTGTGCGACTTTGCGTGGCTTTACAACCCAAAGCGGTTTCGCGAGGCTTGCCGCGGTATTCGTGAATGGGCGTCTTATTTTGCTGACAAAGCAATCAACTATATCGAAGATAACGGCGAAGACAGTACCAAAAACAAGTACGCATTCATTGGGGATCTCTGGAGAAGCTTAAAGGACCGTACTCTGGTACGCGATCAATTACTACACGTTCTGATCGCCGGGCGAGATACTACCGCCTGTCTGATGAGTTGGACATTGTAAGGCAAAAGTCCTTTGACGACCATCAAAAGGTCATTGAATTATGTGCTGTGCTGATAGCAAAAGCTTCCATCTGGTTCGGAACCCACCACTTCTCGATCGTCTGAAGGAGGAGATAAACACAGTCTTCCAATCCGATGATCAAGAGATCACCCGCAACGATATCCAGAAACTTCCATTTCTGAGCTGCTGCCTTAAAGAAAGTATGGCTTTGACCTGTTTTGTCTGTGCATCATAATAGCTCTCAAAACTGACATCTCGATTCTCGATGTAGCTCTCAGACTTTATCCACAGCTACCAGTCAACCAGCGTTACGCCGCACGTGACACTGTTCTACCACGGGGTGGAGGACCCGACGGCACTTCTCCTATCCTTCTTCGTAAGGGCAACGGTGTAGGTTGGTCAGCATATCACCTCCACCGACGGGAGACATTGTATGGACCTGACGCCAAGGAATACCTACCGGACCGGTGGGCAAGTGGTGAATTGATTCGTAAAGTTGGTCTAGGCTCCGGCTTCTTAGACTTTCATGCGGGCCCGAGGGTTTGTCTCGGTAGTAAGTTATTTCATAGCCAGGTTGGCTTCAGCTACATGCCCACTACGATGCTAATAGGTGTTTTTGTAGAAGACTATGCACTTATGGAAGCTAGCTATGGAATCATTCGGGTTTTGCAGAAGTATCCTTCCATGAAGCTGCCGCCAGGGATTCCGAATCTACCTGTTGGGGGGGAGAAACAGAATATGACTTTAGTTCTTTCTAGTGCTGATGGCGTGAAGGTCCTTCTGGCTTAGAGGGTATATAATCTTGGACATGATAGATCAGGCCAGGGCTCATCTCACTCTCTTTTTGACAGGTTATCTTGTGTAATGGGTTTGAAAGCAACTGTACCACATGCCAAATAATGGATGGCTAGCCTAATTAAGCACTGAAGATGCGGTAGAGAAATGTAGCGCACACGATGAAAGACCTCTGCTCTGTCTGTCTGTCTGTGTGTGTATGTGTGTGTATGTGTGTGTATTCAATGTCTGGGGCACCTCGGTACTGAGTAAAGGTCGTTCCAGTGTCTATATTTGTCAAGAATACATATCCTATTGCTGGTGCATCCCGGTGGCTGGGGCAAAAGGGACGCTCGGAGTGGAATCTTTCTTTTATGATGGCTGCGAATACAAACACTTACCCACACCTTACTTGCCTACCTGTTGTACAGCCTTTTAATTCACTCATTGTGTTGTCTCTTTTCAAGTAGCCTACCTTCAATTCATGCAGTCATCAATCTTCGGGCATCCGTGTCGTTTTCGGGTGTGGTTACACATACACGTACCCTTGGCAGTCTGGAAAAGGGGTTATGTTCAGACAGGCGCAGCCAGCTTACGCGTGACAGATTCAGTAATGGTCCCCATAGAGTGACGAAATCAGCAGCCACCAGTGCCTCAATCAAACTGATAGGTTCCAAATCCTGTCCGTTGCGGCTAGATCACATCACATGGGTTCCAATAACTCTGCAGGCTTGCTTTCGTGTAACCTTATGCCAAGAGTGATATGTGAGAAGAATCCGGTCTCTCCGTTGGGCCTTGATAATGAACAACACCTACTGCCTAATATGCCTTCCACTTCCCCTCTAGTCTGCCTCGTGTCCTTCCAAGGCTTTTGGGGCTGACGTGCCTAGAGAATTGGAACACGGGGATTGTTGTTCTGACCGCATGCCATAAGTGCACATGCGGCCGCATGTGCTACTGCCACGTCTGCATCCTGGTGCTCTTACTACGCCAAGTATTTACTTTTCTTCCGCCCTAAAACCTACCATCGATGATTGAATGACTCTATGCCCCCAGATCTTATCAGCGAATCAGTGCGGAAATCTACTTCACGATGGACGCATTTTCTTCGATGCTGGACTCGACACCGGAACTCCTCGCTGCAGCAGCCGAGCGTATTCGTTCATATCTTCTTGATCTTGAAAGAGGTCATCTTGACGATGAACCTATCGTTAGACTCAGAAGTAAGATCGAAGAAATCCAAAAGGCAAGCATCCAGGTTAAGCACGACAGAGAAAGCGAAAGAAGAGGTGAAAGATCCACACATTGTTGGACGCCACGGGACGTGGAGTGTTTCCGGAACGTTCGCTCGATTACCGATGCCATCATCAAGCGAACTTATGAAGATATTATAGGGCCACTGAGACGTCGCCTGTCCGAAAAACCACGCTTCGATCATGTCGGAGTCAAAGGCCTTCGACTGTCTGCAGATGACCAAGAATACTTCGACGACGCTTCTCTGATCCTCCAACATCAGTCGCAGACATTGGGCATATTGCATGACGCCTTCAGCTATGCATTTGCGGTAAAGGACTTCAATCCAAAGGGGAAGCACACACCGCGTGCACTTGATCTAGCCGAACGGTTGCAAAGCCAAGCGATTGATCTGCAAAAGTACATCAATCAGATTCCAAAGTGAGTTGTTTCCAAATACACGTTTTTCAACGATAGTGGTCTAATGTCCCTCGCATCAGGGACTGTAGGGAAAAAATGGCCGGAGACATCCAGCGGCTTGCAGGAACCCTTGATGCTGTAAACTCGCTGGGTCGTCCATGGCCTTCGCGCAGGAACCAGCATTTCTACATTGACAGGGATCCCGACACCAAGTTCATTGGTCGAGAGGATGAATACGAATCGGTACATAAGGCATTCTTTACTTCTTCTCCGGCTTTTCAAAGACGTTTTGTTATTCATGGAGCACCTGGGTCTGGCAAGTCTGCGCTTGCCCATCAGTTTGCAATTCGTGAGAGATCCAACTACTGGGGCATTTTTTGGGTGGACGCAAGTACTTACGAGTCAGCAAATGAGTCGCTGCGAAAGGTGGCCCAGATCGATGGTGTTCAGTCTCAAGACTTCTCGGCGGCCAAAAGGTGGTTATCTACTCGCGACGCCAGCTTCGAGTGGTTGTTGATAATCGACAATGCTGATGTGAACGACAAATGGATACAAACAATCTTTCCCGCGGGCGACAGAGGATCAATAATTCTGACAACTCGCAATCCCCATCACGTCATCCATGGGACCGTGGGGCATCTTCCTCTAACACGGATGACAATGGATGACGCCACGATGTTGCTCTTCCGGACAGCCAATATCTCTGAGCCGTGGATGGACTCGGATCGAAGTCATGCAGTATCAATCTGCAGATATCTAAAGTGTTTGCCACTAGCAATTGTTCAAGCTGGCAACGCTATTTTTCAGGGACTTTGCCACATTGGTGGTTATGTTGACTTCGTGGAGAACACCATCCGTCGCCTTCGGCGGCAGTGGGATAGGTTAAGACAGCATTCATCGAGACTTCCAGACGACATTTTCGCAGAAAACCAAGACGCCGAGTCAATCTTCGGGACTTATGAGATTCTGTATAAGTCTCTAGAGACCGCAGCAACTACACGTTCTTCTACCAATCAAAGAATAGCAAATACTTGTTCGGATGCCTTGGAAATCTTACATGTATTTTCCTATATGCACCATGAAAACATCCGTCTGGATGTTCTTGTTTCTGCTTCAGTTCTTCCGGTTGAAGAAGAAAAAGAAGCCGCCATCATCCAGAAAAAGGAAGACATTGTCGTCCGACGCCTGG
The DNA here is from genome assembly GCF_011800055.1 of Colletotrichum gloeosporioides. Taxonomy (NCBI): domain Eukaryota; kingdom Fungi; phylum Ascomycota; class Sordariomycetes; order Glomerellales; family Glomerellaceae; genus Colletotrichum; species Colletotrichum gloeosporioides. The sequence continues at coordinate 656,413 of NW_025544656.1, read as the reverse complement.
GCATTCGTCCTCAACGGACTTGGCGTGCGGCATTGCAAGAAGCTGCGCTTCGTGCCTCAAACCGACTCGAATTGCGACCGGTTCTGCCCGAGGTATTGAAAAATCCCGATGCCCTCGATGCAGATGACCTGAGGTCAGAAGTATACAACCTTCTTCGGAAATCTCTGCATCAATTAGAGGTTCGAGGCTTGGTAACAAAGTTCGAAGGAGAGACGAACCATCGGGGGTCCGCGTCCAGCCAAGAAGCTCGCTATTATATGCACCCAATGGCGCATCGTTGGGTACGTGTGCGTAAATTTTCAGCTGCGGAAGATGGCCTTTTCTGTCAAATGGCTAAGACCATACTCTCAAGAGCTGTGAGACTCAAGGGGACCGATGGCCCCAACGAGCAGGGCATGCGACGAGAATTAAGACCTCATGTGGATCATGTCAGGAATCACGACTTAGTCGTTCCCCGCCTGATCCAAGACAGACGAGAAAAAGGTCGGCGTATGTGGTCTCTCTCTTTTATATTCTCCACCCTATGGCCCGACTTGACGACGGCGTACTATGGACAGACTCAAGCCCTCGAGGATGCTAAGTTTAGTAAAGTGTACATGGAAAGCGGAAACTTTCCTGAGGCGACCAGGTTGTTACGACAGGTCAATGCCTTCGTACTGGGCCGACTCGGCGCTGACCACGAAAAAACACATATGGCTCAGCTAGGGCTCGCTGCTTCTTTAACTCATCAGACCTTTCATAATGAGGCCGAGAGCCTTCAACGCCAAGTATACGCTTCTCGCAGATTGACGCTAGGCGCTGAGCACCCAAAGACATTGGAGATAATGCGCGATTTAGGGACGAACGTCCTCGGGCAGTCCTTTGTGGCAGAGTCACTGCGTCTAATTGAGACTGCCCGTGATGGCTTGGCGAGAGCATACGGGCAAAGCCACTTGCAGACACTGAAATGTGAAAGTCACTTGGGAAGGGTGCATTATTTCCGCCTCGATGCGGAAGAGGCCTGTCGGCACCATGAACGTGCTTATCGGGGGGCAAAAAGCACGAAAGATGCCATACCAGAGGAAGATTTCCTTTCTTTCCAGCAAGATTACGCTTTAGCCCTAGCTAGAGCTGGCAAGGATTTGGGACTCGCAGAAAGTCTGCAGAAAGATGTGCTCGCGCGGCGCCTCAAGGGCTGGGGTGAAGCCAACCAATGGACTTTGTTTTCCAAGGGCGTCTATGGCATCATCCTCGCCGGGCTAAAACGTTATGAAGAGGCTGAGAACCTGATGAGGGACGCACTTGACTTAGGACTGAGTACAATGGAAGAAAACCACTTAGGGTTATTGGCAGGTAAGCAATGGCTGGCACAGGTTCTGATGGACAAGGGCGATCTGGCAGAAGCCGAGGGGTATCTTCGGCAGGTGACACCAAAAGCACTTTACCGCGAAGCGAGTGATAATCACGGTGAAAACAAAGATCGCATCATGGCAGTTTGGATGTTGGTTCAATGCTTGGAGAAACAGCAGAAACTGGACGAAGCTTTGACATTCTGCAAGGAGATACAGGTCTCGTTTTTGGAGCTAGGAGATAAAAGGCTTGTTTCCAAGCATAAGCTGTACGGTATGATAAGCGAGAAGACGAAGGCTCTAGAAGGAAGAGTGAGAACAATGGGCAAGTCTGCCAGTCCGCAGGAAGAAGCACTCGAAACGGGAACTACTGCGGTTGTTTGAAAGCTGGCATACGCGAACGGTTGTCATTGGATCAACAATAATTTCACCTCACAAAGCTTGGATGGGCGTGGTATCGGTTATGTCATCGAAGGTCTTGAACGTAGACAATTGAATGGTATTTTCTCTTGTGGACTATACTTCGTAATAACAACTACAACCTGGATCCCTCCCAGCCCTTCATCGTGCGGGAAAGCTTACGGAGTGGGTGTATAGGTAGCGTCTGCTGGCAAGCTGGAAGCGGCAATTTCCGGGCCGTCTTCAATCAGATCATCATCGCCAGTATCAGTTGTTGATGGAGTCGGTGGGTTCGAGGTGGTGGGATCGCTTGCGGGCTCCGTGGGAGTCGAAGGAGTTGAAGGAGTCGCCTCAGGGGGAGACGACGAAGCGGGCTCCTCGGGCTGCGTAGGAGGCGTCGTCGGCGTCGGGGTATCCGCCGCGTTGCAGTTATCAGCCTCGGGGGCCAAGCCAGTGTAAAAGTTTGCGTTGAAAGCAGCGTCCAGGGAGGCTTGGATGTTGTTGTCGGTGAAAGGGCATCGGGCGTGTTCGTACTGGACGCCGTTGAACTGCTCTGAGGCCGGCTGGGACAGCTTTTTCCAGCTGATCATTGGGGGGTTGAGGGCGTAATCGGCGCCGTCTTTGGAGGGAAACACGTTCATTTGACCGTCATATCCGACGATGGCGTGGGTGTTGCCAGGGCCAGAACCGCTGTCTCCAGAGCTGTAAAGCGTCTGACCACTGACTGATGTGTCGTAGGTCTCCTTGCCGGTAGAGTAGCTGACTCCAACGACGCGGTAGTCATCCGCCACCGGGTCACACTTGTCTGAGTGGACCCAAACGACGGTTGTCAGGTAATAGTGCTTGTGTTTCTCGGCGTTCTGGACCTTGGGCAGATACCACGAGTACAAGATACCGGTCCGACCGTTGGAAGTTCCAACTCTGGCGTAAAGCTGACCCTTGGTACCATCACGGCAATCGCCGCCGCTCTTTCCTGTGGGCCTCAGTCCCTCGCTAGATTGGTGGAGAAGTCAGTCACAACATCGTTCGCAATGTGTTGACAGAATGGTTCATTGCACACATACCCGTGGAAGCCGTCCTTGTCGACAGCGGCATACGGAAAGCAACCGCTTCCGTCGTTCAGACCTGGCTTGAAACGCAACTCGATCTCTCCCTCGATGCCGTCTGAAGCTTGTTGTTGAAAGGCAGTGACCTGATCGTGAGCCTTCCATTTGCCCCCAACGGCAACATCTTCACCACGGGCATAAAGAACGCTCCCGGAGGCGAGGGAGGTCAGTCCCAGCAAAATGAGTGACGAGAATGAGTGACGCAACATTGTGGCCGAAACAATAAAGAATGACTGAAAGGAAGACAATGAACGACAGAAACCGAGAAGCTTGGGATGCAATGAGCGAGAGTCCAAATTTTGGGGTCGCAACAAAAGACTATATACATCAGATTCCTAGGAATCGGACAGGCCAGCCCCTGTGATAGTATCACTTAGACACTTTAAATTCATAAACAGCAACATAACGTCATATTATCTGCAGGGCGTCGTCCTGCTAATCCCGCCTTTTCCGCAAGGCTGATCCATCATTAGTGCTCTGGACCCTCGTTGACACTATCTTAAGAAACCTGGTGTTTGATCGACAACACGTTAGATTGAGTTGAACACTTTGAGCCCGCTCGGTTCATCCGAATCATAAAGCTAAACTGATTAGATTCTTTATTCCACTATGCAGCCCCACACTGTACCTAAAAGTTTTGGTGCAAGTTGGGGATGCGAGTCAGATGCATAAAGTGGCTTGGTCCCTGATCAGACGGGTGACCTGTGGGGTAGCCAAGGCTGCACAACTAATTGCATGAACTTACATGAGTCGGCGACGCCGTATGCTATACGACTCTCTCGGAATCGCGAAAGACATCGTATAATAAAGTCAGCACGGTCATTGCCGTCACCAGCATCCCACGCCATGTTTTTAACCAACTTACTCTCTTTTACTTTTTTGCAATTGGCCCGTTCGCAGTTGCCGTGTTTGTTTGAACACTTTCATTCTTTCCGTTTTGGACATATTCAATCGCTTTTAAAAGATGATTTCCCATCGGTTTTCAACTCTTCTGTTTCTTCTGGGGTCTTTGACCAGCCTTGTAAGTCCTCCAGGCTTCAAGACCTCATAGGTTGAGGTGCTGCTGTTGTTGTAAATGATTATCTGACATCTGTGGATAGATATCTGCGGTGCCCGTTCGACCTTTTGCTGTAAGTTTCCTCAATATTCGGTGTACTTTGACTTAGATTCGGACAACTGACACAACTGTAGGGAAACTCGGCATACGCGGTCGACGCTGAAGAAAACAAAGAAGAGGGGCGATGGGCCTTCAGTGTGTACGCAGATGGTTACACAACCAAGGACGCAAAGGGCAAGGTGTTGCCCGTTGATACCCTCATGGTCAACACGGTGTCCAAACGCCTGACTGTCATGAAGGCAATGAACGGAGACGACAAGACGAACCCTCGACTGAAAATGCGCGAGGTTCTCAAGGCGTGCTGGGAGATGACTGGCCTCAAGCCTTCCGAGCTGAAGACGGTGATGGGATGGAAAATCAGTAACACCAACATGCAAGAAGCCCTAGCCTCGTGCCGTACCAATTTGAAGCTCAAAACGACGGACTCCTTCACGGTCACTAGCACTGAAACGGAACCTGTGCGCAAGACATGTTGGGAGACTGTCGGCAAGACCATCTTCTCGTCTGCTATCAATGGTGCCATTAAGGACTTCGATCTCAACAAGGAGCTTCTTGAGCTTGAGGTAGACCATGGGGATGGGTGGGATCATCTTTATTACCGGTTCTCGACACCAGAGGACGCGACAGAGGGACAGTGAGACTACTGGTGGATTCTTTGCGTAAATGAGCAGTAGTCTAACAGGGACTTTTTGCAGTCATTCATTCCGTGACATTGACCGTGACCAGATTGGAGGTCCATGATGCCCAGCAACTCACTTTCGCTCTCGAGTGCTCGGTCGGTAGCGCGAGACGCGAGGCCTGCAATAACCTTCTCAGCACAGAATGCCGCCTTAGGAGACCGCGCTAAGAACTCGAGATGATCGTGTAGTAGTTCGGGCGTCGTTGTATGCAGCCATCAAAGGCAACCTGCAACGGTTTTCAAGCGCAATGAAGCTGTGGCATTGCATCCAGCGAGAATCTTCAGCCCACGTGAGCGACTTCGATTGCGTACGTCAATAATCGAATATTGAAATGCATTTGTGCGGCATAGATTGACCGTCCGTTTCCGAGTCTCTGCTTATTACCTTGAACTTTTGTACCTCACCCCTAAATCTGATTACTCTCGATTGAAAATACAACCCTCGCCGTAAGCGGAGAAAGGGGCTGCCCGTATAATCCTACATGCTTGCGCAGTGACATAGGTAGAGTATCTTTCATCTTTGCATATCCCATAAAAATGGAAGCTGACTGTACAGACCACGTATTGCAGACATCTGTTGAAAACGTTAAGGAGCCATAGCTTTATGTATCTTAGACTGCTCGGAATGCGATGATAGGTGCAGATAATAAAGCAAATCTGAACTTGTCTTAAAATCATTTGGTTTCAAGAAGTAATTTACAGGTCGATAATATGTTGAAAAGGAACTTGGACAATGAGAAGGCATCAGCTTTTCTTGGTGCTGATGAGATTGTTAGCCGCGTGGCCATGCTTCTACTCACAATCACCAACAATTGGGCTAGAGCTCAGTCGGTTTCCATGGGAAACATCAAAGCTGCAGCTGGCGTATGAAAGAAACACAACGTGCCCGTCTTCTCCGACACCTGCCGATTTGCAGAGAGTGTCAATTTTATCCAGGACTTTGAGTCTGGATACCACGACAGAAGCATCCCATAGGTTGTCGAGGACATGCTTGCGTACGCAAACGGCTTCATCATTTACCTCAACAACGATGGTCCAGCGAGGGTGGGTGGCGCACTCTGCTTCCGAGACCGGGGCATCTTTCCGATTCAATTCGGCGTCGACATTGGGATTCGCCTAAAAGAGAAACAGATCATGTGTGACTTGCTTCAATTTCACTGCGGACGTGAAGCATGTGAAGTCAGAGGCGGCAGTGTGTTTCCCTGTTCATGACTATGCCGCTGATGATGCTGAGTTGCGCAGGTGGATAGATACCAATTTGGGGAGTGCTGATGAAAAGGCTCTGGAGACATATCAAAGGGCAGTTGATGTCGTCGCTCATCGGCCTTTGCAGGATGGTCGGGGGATTCACGCATGGGTCGGTTTCAAAATGACGAGAAGCCGAGGGTCTGTAGTTACCTTCTACCTGGCTTCTGAGATGTTCGGCGTGTTGCCAAAGAGGCTGTTAAAGTGCTTTGATGGCGGCATCATAAACATCATGGTGGATTTTCGAAACCATGAGATGCTACTCAGCCTCGTCTGAGACCTAGAGAGCTTGAAAGAGGTAATACTCAATAATCCATGGTTGAATAAGCTTTGTAATGCTGTCATAATCATTTTCGTTGTATAATGGACTCGTTATGCTCTTCTATTGTAGGTATGGTTGGTGCCTTTCCTTCGTTGTTCTGCGTGAGACAGTGTCAATTGGAATTGGGGTGCTTTTAATTTAATATTTCGTTCCATTGTGACAAAGTGCTATTGCTACAACTTTGCCTTTATCTCGCAGTTTCTATAGTCTCAATTTTGGAAGGTGCTAAGAACGAACAGGCAAATCATCGCACTTGCGGGCTTCTGGATCTCGCCTACACGCGGACATAGAATTTATATCACCGCCCCATGGTTGCTCTCGAATCTTTGGTCTCACCTCTTTCCATTACACCACGCATCAAGCGAGAGTACAGCTTGGAACATCTCGCATATCAACTGACATGGTCGGCATGCCTGCACGAGCCGATTCGATACATGCGCGCAGTGAGGCGGTAGCACCGACTACGCCCTCCACAGCCCAGCTTTGCCACATGCTTCGACTCCCCCGAGAGATACGCGACATGATATATGAAAGCGGACTATTTCCGCAGCATTCCACAATTCTGCTCTCATTCGAGCGCCACCAGAAGCATCAATTCGGATGCAGGCTCTTCTGCACATGTTGGCAGCTCAGAGCAGATGCCATTGACTTCGTCTGTGATCGAAACTACTTCGTCATTGCGTTCAATTTACCATCAAGTCATTTGCACGAAACGAGGTTCCAGAGCGTGACCTCTTGGAAGGCATTCATTCATGATCCAACATTTCTCCCATTGCTCGAGAATGTTAGGTTTCTTCGGCTGCAAATCCCTCAGATGGTGATTGTGGATGATGGACTCGCTCTGGCGCAATACCTTGTTCAGTATGCGGTTCGCCTGGAACGATTGGTAATCCAAATTTGTGCAGCAGAGGACAGGCGCCTCAATGCCATGCGTATTCTTTTCAACCAACGCTCAGGTGGCCGATTCCTTGGTCGACTTCTTCATCTGCCATCCCTCAAAGTTCTGCAAGTCTCTCAGTCAGACCAGACCGACGATTGGATCACCGATGGTTTTCAGCCTGAGACGAATTGTCGGGTGGAGTTCATTTGCGACGGCCATCACTTCCCGCTCAACACGACAGATTTCTGGAATGCTTATGTTTCACAAGTATGGGATTCCCTGAGACAGAGGGCTAAGTCTCTGGACTGCAAGGCTTTACCTCGGTCCTCTGAGGAACACTTTGTTCATTTCCGCGGTGGCGACGTACATCCTCGCCCTATCTTGCTACAACACATTTGCACTGTATTGGGTTGCAAGGCGCTTGTGATAGTGCACATTGAACACCCTCACATGAGTCTTGCATTTGAAGATGGCAAGGAGGTATACAGAAAGTATCCAGAGATGCGCAGCTTTCGGCTTTTGCATCCTAACCGCCATCACGGACCGGACTGGTGGTGGATGTATGGGGATCAAGCATGACAAGAAGAGACAGTCTAGCTGAGAACGAGAGACTCTGCAGAGCCAACAATTGTATCTGAGGTGCAGGAAGACGCTAGATGATTTAGCTAGTCGAATGCCTGCGACACGACTGAATTGAAGAGAAGTAGCGTTCTGCATTACCAGACTTGGGAACATCTCTTGAGAGTAGCAGCCGAGCATCAACCGTGACAATTACGTGCTGCTTCTTCATAGCAACTCTTCCCATGTTCCGCAGAGCTGGCCTTCCTATCCTGGAGTTGTCCCCGCCCTCAGCATCCACTTGGATCCACGATATGGATCACATCGGCCCTATGGCGCAACGGTAGCGCGTTCGACTCCAGAATCTGTCCTGCGACCGTTTCTGAGCTGAAATCGAAAGGTTATCCGTTCAAATCGGGTTGGGGTCACCTCTTTTTGCCCCTGGAGCTTTCGTGAGTTTTTATTTCGCTCCTGTGATGTGTGGTTGTGGTGTTGAGCGATGTTCATATGGGCTGGTAGCATGCCTGCGCCCCACGTGATTGCAGAGCTGCGAAGTAGTTTAGTGAGAAAAACTCAATTGAGATATGCTTGTTCGGCAGTTATCTTTAACTTCCTGTGCCATATGTTTAGTCCCGGTGTGTGGGTTTGTCGGATGTAGCCGTGTTGCGAGCCAGGGTTCGCGTGTCAGACCTCGCTCACCGAACATGCACACCGACAAAGCCCGCGGCACCAATTCCCTCTTGGAGGGAGATCAGGATAGGCAGTTGCCAATTTCGGAGCCTTAAAATATCGTCTCATGAAATTCCTAGTTCAGATTTTGTGCATATTGTCAGAGTCATGGAGGCACCCGGAAGCCTGGGATTCCCAAGCAAGAAAAGCAAGGGATGCCAAGGGCATTGACGGAGTAACCCCGAACGCCCGGGAGCATGTGGTCCAAGCTTTCGGGTATCACCCGATGCCTCCGCATTCACAGGCTTTGGAGATGCTTCCGGACAACTCCGGCATCGCCGCTGTGAGACTGCTGCACGACATTCAGTAGCCGTACTGACCAGTTCATAAGGTCCAGGACAAACTTCTGAACTTATAGCATCTCATATACGTGCTTCATTTGCCTATATTGACCTTTCTACCCAATCCGATCCTGCAATGTCTTCTCGAGCCCTTGAAGCCCTCCGCAAGTTCACGGCCTGTGACGTAAGTATCAACGCCGCCGGGCTGAACACGATCAGCGGTCATCTCTGTAGCCCAGGCAGCCTCACTCGCAACATGATTTGTTTCTGACAAAGGTAAAGATTGGAGATGCCCTTGTGAAGCTCAAGTACCCCCAGGGTGGCTTCCTCGATGGAATCCGGATGTTTTCCCCCGGCTCCGGCACGCGCATTTTCGGCCCCGCAGTAACGGTGCAGATGGTCGAGACCAGCGATACTTCGGCCCCGAAGCTGGACAAGCACTTTGTCGACCACAATGAAGAAGGTGGCGTCATGTACATTCAGCAACCTAAGGGCCTCCCGTCGGCGTGCTGGGGCGGTTTGATGTCAACTCGGGCCAAGTACCTGGGTGCGCAGGGCGTTGTGATTGACGGGCGAATGAGGGATGTTGGGGAGCACAATGAGATGGGATTCCCGGTAAGTTTTAGCGAGCGCGAAGAGCTTGTTTCTCGTCCGGCTTAATCCCACGATTCCCGTAGTGTAAACTCTACTAACGACATCGGCAGGTCTTTGCCCAGGGCACATCTATTCTGGGCTCGAACACGTTCACGCGGGCGTCGAGGGTCAACGTCCCTCTTCAGTTCAAGGGTGATCTCTGGATCAATCCTGGCGACATCTTGATTGGGGATGCGGATGGTGTTGTGGTGACGCCGCCTTCATTGGTCGAAAAGGTTGTCGCTCTGTGCCAGGAGCGAGCCGAGGTCGACGAGAAGATGTTTGTTGAGTTGAGAAAGGGTGCCTCGATGGGTGACCTGATCAAGAACGTGCGTAAGGACAAATAATTAGCCGGTCATTTACAGCCGGAGTATAGTAGGTACGAATTAAGATACGCGATGTTTCACGAGTGAAACCTTAGATGGTTGAAGGGAATTCTTTTACTCTCGGTAAAATTGCTGTGTTAGTGACTCGAGTTTAGTCTCGGCAAAGTTGTCGAATCTGGCGTGGAGTAGTTGTAAGGGGTATTTTTCAGGGGTTCTCACATGTCGCATCTGCCCTTTACGATTTCTGTAGATAGGGAACTGTGGGGGTAATGCGAGGTGCGAAATACTACAGCACAGAAGTAATGATAATTAATCTAAGTTCTATGCTGTACGGATGTGGTCTATCATCCAAATAATTCACTCGGGTTCCGTATCATCAACAAGTCCCATTCCTCATCTGACAGCCATGACTTGAGGCTCCTCAACCAAGCCGCATCGTCGACTTCCAGGTACGGCGTCTCCTTCATAGCCGCCTCGTGTGTTCTCACTTTCATCCGCGGCGTGTGGGGCCAGTCACTGCCCCAAAGAACGCGGTGCTTGTTAGCGTCCACAAATGCGCGGACCAAGAACTTGACGTCGCAGTAGTCCGGCTTCTCCTCGCTGATGCGGTACGGCGCACTCAGCTTCACCCAGAGGTGGCCGTCTCTGACTAGCCTCATGATGGCGTCGAACCCTGGTTGTGTCGTTGGCCGGTCGCGAAATTCCTCTGAAAGCAGACTTGGTGCCTTTAGGAGCGCGAAGTGATCTGTTACCAGCTTGACTCCATGTTTCGCAAGATTCTCCCTGACAAACGGTTCCAACTCCTCCCAGAAATCGGTCCGGGTTGTAGTCATCGTAAGGCTCCAGGGCAACGCCAGCGCCGTGATTCTCCGGAGGTGAGCTCGAAGAGCTACCTTTTGTAGTTCGACATCTTCCATGGCTTTATAACGATACAGATTGACACGAAGTCCCCGGACACCGGCTGCGTGCATTGCTCTCAATTCATCGTCGGTCGTCGTTTCTGGGTCTATGACACCGATCGCACGCGTCTTTTGCGTTCCCAGCCGAGGTACGAAGGCCTTTAAGGAGGTGCAGTCATCGCCATAGGATAGGCCATGAGTAAGGACAGATCTGGTGATCCCCAGGCTTTCCTTGAAGTTGTCAAAGGCAGCGATGGTCGCTGGAGGCGGTGTCAAGTGCCTGTTTGGACTGTAAGGGAAAGACTCGGCTATGACGAAGGGTATTTGTTAGTCTAAACTTCTCCGACGTGCACCTTACCGCGGGCTGTTCATCATGATTTGCAAGTGAGTTAGACTTACGTTCAAAGATATGATGGTGAGTGTCCCATCCACCGTGAGGAAACAGATTTTTCTCTGTTCTCTCGGTCTCTGTAGCTGAAGGGGCCATTGTGGATGTTGTCTGCAGCTCTTTGGTGTACTCCGTTACAAACTCGGCTCAGAACGACGACACCGAGAACCACCGATCCAACGATGATTCGCTTGTTATACACATTGTTGCTTCGGTTTCCGATTCGGCATCAGAACAACGCCCCGATCAACCGGCAGTATCCCGCGGGCAAACATTTTGGCAACATGCAAATGCTTCCCTCCAGCTCACGCGACGCAATCGTCACGCCAGTTTGTTAGTGGAGATGGTGATGATGATGATCCTACAAGGAGTAGTCCGTCGTGTTAGACGGATGGCTCCGATACGTCTCGGAATGCTCCCTGACAGGCGGAATGCTCCAGTGAGGCGGATAGCTCCTGGCTTTGGGACACCTGCGCCACACCACCCTCCGTGGAACGCGTGGATTCCGTGCGATGCGCGGATTCCTCCATCCCATGTTCCCGCCCTAGCGCCGCCACGAGAATACTTCGAACCATAGCATCTTAGTCTTTTCTTGACTACGCAGATATCGTCTAGTCGTGTACGTAGTGGATGTAAGTCACTTCCGTCATGTTCCCGGCAGATTACGAACACACCGAGTGTCACAAATGTCGAAGGGAGACGGACGGAGCTCCGCGTCTCACGGGTTCATGATCAGTGCCGAAGCTCACGGATGGCTCCTGTCTGAGGATACCGGGGCTCGTCCATGGGTTTTCGGGGCAGTCCAATATTGTGTACTGCTCAGCGGACTATGTAAGGCTGCCCAGAAGCGCACGCCTGCAAATATCGGTTCACTGGCTGTATGATAGACCTCTTGGCTTGACTGAATAGGTATTGGAAGATATCAACCATGAGTCGCAGTAACACGTCCCCGACCCCCTTGCAATCTGTGGTTGCTGGTGCAGCTGCTGGGGGAGTAGAGTCTCTAGTCACGGTATGTAAACTCGGTCTCGCTATTCAAGTGATTGCAAACACATTACAAAGTCTCTACTATGCTAACGTGAGTCAAGTATCCTACAGAGTACATAAAAACACGAAAACAATTGCTGAGTTCGTCCGAATCTCCACTACGAATTCTCGTCTCAGCCGTACGGACCTCTGGACCTGGCGTGCTGTACACGGGGGCCAGTGCGTTCTGCGTCTCCAATGCATCCAAGTCAGGCGTACGATTCTTTACATTCGATGCCATTAGGAAAAAGCTCCCGCAAGATGCCCAAACGGGGAAGCCAACCAAGGTTGCCAACATGCTTGCCGGTGTCGCGGCTGGCGTGGCCGAGAGCGTGACAGTGGTGACCCCTGGCGAGAACATCAAAACCAAGATTGTAGAAGACAGAGCTGGCGCCAGGCGATTCAAGTCGACAAGCCATGCGATCAGAAGTATCGTAGCCATGGAGGGCTTCGGAGGGCTTTTCCGTGGCATCCTCCCGGTGACTCTGAAGCAGGGCTCGAACGCCCTTGTTCGCTTTACCAGCTACAATGCTCTTCTCGACGTGATCAGCCCACCGATGGAGCTCCGTGGCAAGGGGTCTCTAGCTCCGGCTTTTGCAGGCGCTACAGCGGGCATCGTAACGGTCTACGCTACGATGCCTTTTGACGTCGTGAAGACGAAAATGCAAGCCCTTGAAGGTGCCAGTGTCCACCGTGGAACGTGGCAATGCGCATCCGCTATTGTTCAAGATTCCGGTGTATCAGGGCTGTGGAAAGGCACAACACCTCGGCTGGCGCGATTAAGTGTAAGTTCATTCTTCGTGAGATTGATGCCGCTTTGGTTCCGTCTCTGCGACCAGCAACAGAGCACTAAGGCGTCGCTGACAGCCACTTACCACGTGCCCTTACTGACGTGCAGTAGATATCTGGTGCATTGAGCTTCACTATCTACGAAAACGTTGTCAGGTTGATGCAACAGGGCAGCAAGGATGAGGGAAGAAGGTTAGAAGCCAAGTTGTGAAGAGCGATAGCTTGCCTACGTCGAAAACCTACTCGTAAGCCATCAAGGAACCATCAATGCTCAAACACCAGCCCTAGAAGCAGGGATACGGAGCTCCGCACTCAATCCAAGATGCATCTGATCTCGTTAGTCCCAACGGAAACGTGGGTGCATATCGGGTCAAATTGCCTGCCAAACTACAATAAGAATACGATACCGAGGCCGAAGGCAACTGTCAGTGATGTGTAATGGATAGTCTGCAGCCGTAAGCTGCATCGTGACTGGCTTCAGGAGAATAGACTCAGGAAAGTCCCCGGTGTCAAACTATGGAGACCGGATTTGACGCTACCATTGGTGTTTATACGGCAGATCTCCACAAACTGCCGAGGTGGAAAGACTCGTTTGGGGCACCTAGCGTTGCTTTCTCGCCTACTGAGACCGAAATATATTGCGGACAGTGGGCACTGGCCTAACAAAAGGTTTTGGGATCCGTACTGGAAAAAGACCAGACGGTCTCTACTCGCGTATGCTTTAGTGTGCATGGCTACATCCCGTAGGATGCCTTAGAGCAGCGAATTGCCTGCCACGGCATCCGTTGTCGCTAGATCCGGTGCTGCTGGCAACCCTGGTACATGCCTCTAGGTAGACAGAATGAGGAGAAGAAGAGCCTTTGCCATCGCTCCAGTTCACCCGAAACCCCTGTCCACTTGAGCCAGGCCCCTAATTATTTCCGTCTTTGCGGAAACAAATTCCCATTTTGCCTGCCCACATTGCTTACTTTTTCACTTTTACCTTACCTTGACCAGTGCGTCCGTCTCGCCCTGCCGCTCACCCGTCGTAGCTGTACCCCCCTCACCAGAATCAAGCCACATTCCGTCTAGAACAAGATGTGACAAGCCCCGTTCCCTACCTTGTTCCAGTCCGCCTTTCTGGGTCTCTATCGAACAGGGACTACAGCGGTTGACTTTCGGGGGTGCCACCGGCGCCGATTCATTTTCTCGTTGCTCACCTTGATCTGCTGGCCATGCCCCCAACAACTCTGTATCAATCACACAAACAACAGGAGACAAAAAATAATCGCAACGCTCACCAAACCTCACGGGAGATGTCATCGCGGATGAATCCGCCAAAGAAAGTGCGTCTGGCGTGTCGACGCTGTCGCACGAGACGGATCAAGGTGAGACCTTTTCCCTCCCCTCTCACATCGGCTCAGCTTCCGTCCCCCTGGCGTGCCGTCTAGTCTGCTGGGACCGCGTTACTCCGGCCCAATGACTTTTACGTGTCTGGATACTCACCACTTACCAGTGCGACGGAGAAGTCCCTGCCTGCACAAACTGCGCAAAAGCCGGCGAAACTTGCCTCGATGTCGACAGTCAGAACTCGGGTTTGCTGGTCCCTCGCAAGTAAGTCGACACCCACGTTTTCGCAAAGCTATACAAGCACATCCCACCGGCTGGGTTTTACGAGCTAGACCCCTTGTTGTTTGCTGCAAGTCACAAAAAACTTATGTTCCGCGCTGACGGCCCGATCCGGACGATAGCTTCGCAAGTGCTGCCCGGGCAAGGATTCAATGGCTCGAAGACATCATCAAATCACGGCTTCCCGACGTTGACCTATCCACCGGCCCGCAGATCGATGCGTTCCCGGACCCGAAGGGCTCGGCGGCCGTCGGCGGTGGTGGGGACCTTGAAGACGACAACGTCTCAACGCCGTCGCCTAGGTCCGGCCGGGCGGGCAGCCAGCCAACGGGCCGGACCGCAAGTCTGGGGTCCCAACGGCAGTCTCTCAAGCGTCCCGCGGAGGCCGCGGGCTCCTACGATCACGACGAGCAGTTCCCGGACCGCGCACACTCAGTTGCCATGAACCTGGGAATGTTGTCCCTCAGCTCCGACTCAAGCCAAAAACACTATCTGGGATCCAGCTCTGGTGTTTTGTTCACGAACCTCATTGGGGCGTCTCCTTCGAGCGCTGGGTCAACTCCGGCGGCGTTATTGGAAGATGTGCAAGCTCAAGGGCCCTCGTCGGAATGGTACGATACTTCAGTACCGACTGATATCTCTAAACAGTATAATCGCTCTCTACATATTTTCTTGCGCCAGGTTCGTCTGATAGCTTTTGCTGGACTTTGTACAACGGGATTTAGATACTAATTTGAAATAAACAGGAATTACCAAGGAAAGAAGATGCGATCAAGCTTGTACACACCTATGTCCGTTGGATGCATCCCGATTATCCAGTTCTAGAGCCGACTTCTCTTTTAAGCGCGCTCGATGCCCTGTACTCGACGTTCAGCTGTTCACTAGACGATGACCCCTTCCCCCACGGCTGGCCTTCTACTATGCAAGCGTTCCGGTGGAATGGCAGACAGAGACTCCCCGGCGACCAGGGCGTTCATTCCGTTCCTATGCCAGTTGTCGCCTTTATACTCTTCATGGTTTTCAACATTGCGGCCATTGTCAAGGTTAGGGGACGCGTATACGAATTCCCACCAGAAAGGTTCTACCGCGCAGCTCTCCATTTCTCCAAGGATTGCTTTTCGCAAATCTCTTTATCTTCAATCCAAGCGTTGGTTGTTCTCATCGTACACAGCATGCTCACGCCAGCGGAGGTCAATCTGTGGACTCTGATCCATATTGCTCTTGCTCATTGCGTCGAGCTAGGCATACATAGAGAGCCGCTAAACACAATCGAGCCAGCAGACTTTGAGAATCAACAGATCAGGCGTCTAACATTTTTTACGATATACTCTCTCGATAGGTGAGTCCTCCGAGAAAGTTTTTGCAATCTTCTTGTCATCTATTCCTAACCAATCTAGATCTGTATCTTCCATACAAGGGCGACCACTCGGCTTCCGCGACGAAACGTTCGATATCAAGTTGCCCGAGTCTCCTCCCGCACACACCGGTTCAGCGAGCGGCACGATTCCATTGTCTTTCTCTACAGCCGTTTTGCGGTTCGCAAGATACCAATTTGAGCTAGACCGCATGGTCTCCGATGTCAAACTCCAATTATACCATCTTCCATGCGATTCGGCATGGTTCCCTCTACCGCAAGACCCGCCGGCTCAACAGGCGAGAATAAAAGAAGAACTCGTGGACTGGTGGGATCGGGTTTCTAGCGAGACGTTCGACTTTCCAGGAATCGACAACAGACAACGGCGGATGTGGCAGATCAAATTGAAGGTCAAGTACCACACAACTATGGTGATGCTGTTCCAACCTTCGCAAGCGATCCGCAATCCCTCCCCAGAGTCGTTGCAGGTTTGCTTTAATAATGCCGCATCTATACTTCACGATTACCAGGCACTGCACGACATGCAAGGTTTAAATCACGGCTGGCGCACAGTCCAGAACATCTTTGCCGCTGGAGCTACCCTCATATACTCGTTCTGGACGTGTGCTACGGTTCGTCAAAACGCATCAACGGCGGACTTATCGAAGAGTCTTCGCACATGCTCAAGCCTGCTTACAGTCGGCGGCGAGTGGTGGCCATCCGTCAAAAAAGGACAACGAAGTTTCGGCGCAATTGTTGACCTCACTATTCGAAAGCTCTACACCGGAAATATGCCCTCGAAAAACCCTCGGTTATACGTGCCACTTGGTGCAGACCGGCTTGAGGATGGCCAAAACGCCCTGGACCACGCTGACGGAGGGCATTCCGTCTATGACGCAACGGCCCAGCAGGCAGACCTCGCCCACATCCCGCTCAACGGAGCCGACGCTGCTTGGCACCAGATGCCGGGCTCGTCCGCTGTGGCCATGGCGCACTCCCAAGACGCAGTGCCCTGGCAAGGCGTCTACCCCGAACCACCCTTCCATGCGGGATCCAACGACTACGTGCCGGAAATCGAGACTTTCCTGGCCGACTTCGACAAGTCGGAATTCAGCTGGAGCTTTCCATTAGCCGGCATCGGCGACCCGTATGAGATGGGCAACTTTCCCAACCCAAGCTACTGATTATGCCGTTCTCCGTCATCATTCTGCCGAAGTGTTCCAGCCATTGAGGAGAATCCTATTTTAGTGGAATCAGCAGTCTCAGCTGCTGTGGTTCTAGAGCGGGAAGCGGACTACTCCGGCTAGACTATTGTTTTTGGTGGTGGACGGAGTAGTCCGCTAGCAGATCCCTGCACAACACCTGGACTACTCCGTCTCTTGCCCAAAATGGCCTCGAAGACGGAGCTGTCCAGCAATTGGCAACCGAGGATTCATAGCTCTTCGAGCATTGGCGTCGCGAAACATGAAGATTTGAACATCTTTGCGCAGCAGATCACAAGTGAAAAAGATGGCAGTGTTCCCCCGCTCTTGGCGGGTTGATTTGTTGGTGCAGATGCTGCAATCATGTCGTCCACGCTGTTGAGGGAGGCCCGATCGAAAGCATGCTCGTCACTCCGACAGGGGTCTCGCGCTGTGCGGACAAGACATTTCGCAACTCCATCAGGGCAGGTCGCTTTGAGTCCTTTGGAACCGGTAAGTTGATCTTGACTGCTTGAAAAGATTAGAAGGTTTCCTGACTTGGTTCCAAGTATAACACGTTAGACTACGGCCTTCGGTTACAAGCCCTCCGCGACGTTCAAAAAGCCAACAAACGACCCCTGACACTGTCTGAAAAGGTTCTCTACAGTCATCTGATACCCGGTGAGGAGGGATGGGTTCTCGACGAGATAAAGAGAGGCAAGACGATACTGCGTTTGCGACCGGACCGCGTTGCCTGTCATGACGCGACGGCGACCATGGCTTTGCTCCAATTCATCAGTGCTGGCCTGCCGCGAGTCAGAGTCCCAACTTCGGTTCACAGCGACCACTTGATCGTGGCCGAAAAGGGAGACAAGGAGGATTTGTCAAGAGCTGCCAGCGACCACCGGGAGGTGTATGCCTTTCTGAGTTCCGCGACGAAAAAATACGGGATAGGATATTGGAAACCGGGCGCCGGCATCATTCACACAACCATCTTTGAGAACTACGCTTTCCCTGGTGGTCTGATGATTGGTACGGATTCTCACACACCGAACGCGGGTGGCATGGGTATGCTGGGAATTGGCGTTGGCGGCGCCGATGCGGTTGACGCAATGTCCGGCATGCCTTGGGAACTCGCCTGTCCGAAGGTGGTCGGCGTGCGTCTGACGGGCAAGCTCCAGGGATGGAGCTCTTCGAAAGACATCATCTGCAAGCTTGCGGGCATCCTCACCGTTGCTGGAGGTAAAGGGAAGATCATCGAGTTCTTCGGCCCCGGCACCGAAACCCTCGGAGCGACTGCGATGGCTACAGTCTGCAACATGTCTGCAGAAATCGGCTCGACGTCCTGCATATTCCCCTATTCGGAAGCCATGTCACGTTATCTTTCGGCGACAAAGCGGGAGGGCATCGCCAAGTACGCCGACTCCTTCAAGCAGGAGCTTCTTATTGCCGACGAAGGCAGCGACCGATACTACGACGACATCATCGAAATCGACCTATCGACCCTCGAACCCCACATCAACGGCCCCTTCACTCCCGACCTCGCCCACCCCCTCTCTCAGTTCAAAGCCCATGTTAGCGAAAGCTCTTGGCCTACGAACCTGAGCTGCAGCCTCGTGGGCAGCTGTACCAACAGCTCGTACGAGGATCTCGAAAAGGTCCGCGACCTTGTGATACAGGCGAAGAAGGCTGGGCTGGATCGCCCAAAGACACCATTCCTGGTCAGCCCAGGAAGCGAACAGATCCGAGCGACAGCTGAAGAGGAGGGTATTCTTGAGACGCTACGACAAGCTGGTGCCACCGTCTTGAGCAACTCTTGCGGGCCTTGTGTAGGTCAATGGGACAGGAAAGATGTCGATGTCAAGGGGGCTGAAAAGAACTCCGTCATCTCCAGCTTCAACAGAAACTTCACAGGCCGTCACGATAGCAACCCTGCAACCCACTCTTTTGTCACATCTCCAGAGCTAGCAACAGCTTTCGCTTTCGCAGGCAACTTGACCTTCAACCCCATCACAGACGCAATTCCTGTGCCCGGTGCGACAACCCCTTTCCGATTCACACCTCCAAAAGCGGAAGAGCTTCCCGTCGCCTTCTGCCCTGGCGCCGATCGATTCCAACCGCCAGTGATGTCCGACACCTCGGACCTGACTGTCAATATCGATCCTAAGAGTGACCGACTACAACTTCTGACACCGTTTGAGCCGTGGCAGCCAGGAAACGCTAGTAACCTGACTGTCCTCATCAAGGTCCGCGGCAAGTGCACAACAGACCACATCTCCCCCGCAGGTCCTTGGTACAACTACCGCGGCCACCTCGAGAACATCAGCAACAACCTCCTCCTCGGCGCCACCAACGACTTCCTGCCAGATGCAAGCACCCTCCAGATGATTGGCAAGGCCAAGGACCCCGTTGACGGCGACAACATCAAGCCTGTACCTCAGGCAGCGCGGAGCCTGAAGAAGGCGGGGATCAGGTGGTGCATCATCGGCGACAACAACTACGGCGAAGGCAGCTCCCGTGAGCACGCTGCTTTGGAGCCCCGGTACCTGGGTGGCGTTGCTGTAATCACCAGGGGCTTTGCCAGAATTCACGAGACGAATCTGAAGAAGCAAGGAATGCTCCCTCTGACATTCGCTGACCCTGCCCACTACGACACGATTCGGGATGGAGATAAGATCACACTGTTGGATGTGGAGGAGGGAGAGTTGCAACCCGGGAAACAGGTCACGATGGAGGTTGTCACGAAGGAAGGCTCGAGGTGGAAGGCGAAGCTGAATCACTCGTATGAGCTGAATCAGATCGAGTGGCTGCGGGCTGGCAGTGCACTCAACTATATCAAGCGAGTTGCCCTTGGACAAAGCGCATGATGCTGTAGTGGTAGAGCTTCTGTAAACATCATCTCGAGGCGGCGTTCTGGACATGATACATCAACTGCATATTTTGGTAGAGAATCAACACAAGCGCTTTTGCATCAGACAGAATCTGAATCCTCGATCTTAGTGTGTTCCTTTTCTCGAGGTGCATTTTCGTCATGTCATCCTTCAGGTTCTATGGCCTACTATGCAGCTCATCAAGTTCCCGGTCTTTCTCTTCTCTTGCCACCCATTGCTATCGTCTCTTCTTTGGCCATCCCAAGTCAAAATAATCTGCCACGGTGGAAGGCTCTCCGCTATGGGGTCGCGCTATCTGCAAATCATGACCTCCGGAATCGTAATCATTTCACGCCCAGTCAGTCCCCGCAATCTTCTGTCTAATGCCCCACAACCCCGGAACGAGCAGACCATATGACGAGGTTGGGAATTTGTGGTCATTACTATTGGGTGTCTGGAAGCAGCCGGATCACCGGTGAACACAATTGGGCCGGCCGTCGTCACCACGTGCGCGTGGCCCCCGACATCATGAGTGCCTCACATTTCATACAATAGCCTCACGGAACAGTCCTTCCTCCTATTCACGGACTCCTCCTACCCACGGTCTTCTCCGCTGACTCGCGGATGGCTCCGGGAACGCTAGAATCCTGGTCTTGGCTTAGGTCCAACTGGTCCGGATGGTGACTTTGAGTGGCTGGACTGACCCGAAAAACGGAGGAGTCCATCGCACTTCTCCGGTGCAGCAGGACTGCTCCGTCGTCCAAGAAACGATGGCTAATCCATCTTTCGATTGCGGGTCTGGGGAAGAGGAGACGAACGCAATAAGCTTACAGCGGCCATATTCCACAGCCAGAGAACTGGGTGTCTGTGGGACACGCCAAAATCTGGGGTCGCTTTCGGGGTATGCGGGGTAGGAAGTTGGGGTGAACGTCCTGTTGTTTGGCTTCTGCAAGGTCGTCCTGGGCTAGGCCCAAGTCTGGGCAACAAAAGACATCAAGTCGAGGGTGACTGGCGTGTCTTTCTGACATGAAGTTTAAAAGAGGACAGACGACGGTTGGTTTCCAAAGTTGTTTTCCCAGGGCCTGGAGACTTTCTCTTCATCGACTTCAGAGACTTTACTGCTGAACTTCAAGTCATTGGTTGTCTGGATAGTCGAGACGTCGATTCCTATATCTCCGAGTCCGAAGATCTAAGGTTCGAGAGCTTCTCAGCACACCTTTTCTCGAAAATCCAACAGGCGAGCAAGATGGCCGTCCGCGAAGCCGAGACGAAACAAGAAGCCATGCAGGCCACCTCAGATCACATCGACAGCACGGTTCCCGTCGGCGAAAAGGACTTCGTGTCTGAAAAAGACCTCAATGGCGATGATCTGGGGATGTCCGAGGAAGAGTACGCCGCCGTTGAGAAGAGTCTTACGAGGAAGCTCGACTTCACGTTGGTACCGGTTGTTTGGATTCTCTATCTCTTCAACTACCTCGACAGGAACAACATTGCGTAAGTCTCAAATCGGCGACTGTTATGCTCATGGGTTCGGAAACTGATGGTCATTTCACTCTAGTCAAGCGCGACTGAGCACCTTTGAGAAGGATCTCGGACTCACTGGCAACCAGTTCAACGTCGCTGTGTCTATCTTGAATATTGGCTACATGCTCATGCAGCTACCAAGGTAATCGGCCTTATTTGCAAACTCTTCACAATGACCAATGCTAACAATGGGAAAGCAACATGCTCCTTACTCGAACCCGACCGTCTCTCTACATTCCCGCATGGACAGCTCTCTGGTCAATTGTCTCCGCCGCTACAGCAGGAGCAGGGAACTATACACATCTTCTTGTCATTCGATTTTTTTTGGGAATTGCGGAGGCACCCTTCTTTCCGGTTGGTCCTGGCACATGCGTCCTCTTTGACTACCGCTGATGTTTGGTTAGGGTGCCATGTACCTTCTGAGTTGTTGGTATCCTCGAAAAGAGCTTGCATTCCGCACCGCTATTCTATACTCTGGCGTTCTCCTTGCGACGGCATTCTCAGGACTCATCGCAGCCGGCGTTCTCTCAGGGCTTGAGGGAGCTCGGGGTATCGCCGGATGGCAGTGGCTCTTCATAATTGAGGGTGCAGGCAGTTTCGCCGCGGCCATCCTCGGGGCTATGCTTCTCCCGGATTTCCCGGGGCAGAAGTCGGGTGTTGCAAAGTGGCTGCTCACCAACAAGGAGCAAAAGGTTGCGGTTGAGCGTATCCGAAGGGACAGAGTGTCGCTGCCAGAAGCAGACTCTAGTGTATGGAACGGACTCAAGCTCGCTGTCAAGGATGCTCGAACATGGGTTTTCGTAAGTTGATACCTATCTGCGCTCTTTGTGGAAGAAAACTTAAGATTAACATTTATGGGCAGGTGGTCATGCTCACGGCCAATCACAGCGCCTACGGATTCAACAACTTCTTTCCTACGATTGTGAAGGGCTTCAAGCTCGGTAACAACACCCTGACCCTGATCTTGACCGCACCGCCCTATCTTCTCGCAACGGTCGTTGCCTTCTTGACGGCATTCTCTTCCGATCGTCGTAAGGAGCGGGGCTTCCATATCTCAGTGCCTCAGGGGGTTGCATGCATCGGCTTCATCGTTTCAGTATCGACCATCAACAACGCCGCTCGCTATGTTGCTGCTTTCCTTTACATCTGCGGTTGTTTCTCGAGTAACGCAATGGTGTTCAGCTGGGCTAGCTCCACCCTGAACCAGACGCCTGAGAAGAGGGCGTGTGCGACAGCTATCATTAACTTGCTCAGTCAGCTTGGCAACATCTGGAGCCCCTACTTCTTTCCATCGACAGATAGTCCGAGATATGTCATGGCAAACCTGCTTATGATGGCCTCGTCGGCGCTGAGTATTGTCACTTGCGCCATCATGAAGGTCATGTTGACTAGAGCGAACAAGAAGCTGAAGGCCGAGGGAAGGGACACAAATTTGTTTACGCTCTAAGAGCGGTAGCTCGCGGTAGCTGGCGATAGCTGGTATAGAACAGGCGGGTTCAAATTCTTGAACGCTACGGTGTACACGCACGTGACGATGGCTAGATATCCTGAGTAATTGCTACATGTTGCTGAGCTTTTGAACCACGCATGTGGTTTCTTGAAATCTTCATTTTATTGGCCCGTCAAATGATGTTCCTCTCTTTGAAAGATGCGCCGGCGTGTCGGAATTCCCGTGAGGACGTGAACTCTCCTCGGTGTTCGGGGCCCGACGCGGGGCATGAGGGCACGTACTTCATCTCATGTTGATTCAAAGTTCCTACGTCACCGGCGGGGGACGGAGATTGAGTCCGACATTAGAGCTTGGACACCTAGATATGATAAAGCTTACAAGAGCTCTTATCCTGGTAAAGATGCGCTGTCTTGTGCTTAGGCGTTGAGTTACATGCCTTAGATGACCTGCTCGCACTATTCGCGGCGCGAGCTGGGCCGAACCGCATTTCGACGTCCGAAGGCCTGCATACTGGCAGTGAGAGGACTAATCCAAACTTCAAATTACGGGTTTGAATGCTATGAAGCATGGTCAATAACATAAATGACTGTTGTTGGCGTGGCGAGCTCGTCTTTCGCGCGGTGGATGTGCACGAATTGCATGACGGAAACTCAACCTCATGTACCGAGGACTTATTACGCTTACTGTCACATCCGGCAGAACCTTATCATCAGACAAAATAAATACCCAACAAGATGACAACAAAGAATTTCCCCTCACTTCATTGTACGGTACTCGACTATACGACCTGTTCCTTTACACTACCAGACCAGCATGGCGCCCATCAAGAAGGACTTCGAAATCGCCATTATCGGCGGCGGAATAGCCGGAGTCGCCTTGGCCATTTCGCTCGTCAAGCGCAACATTCCTTGCACCATATACGAAAAAGCGCACGCCTTCGGCGAGATCGGTGCAGGATTGGGCATCACTCCGAATGCCACCAGAGCCATGAAGGCTTGCGACCCCGTCATATACCAAGTTTTCGATAGGGTCGCGCAACCAGCTATTCTTTGGACTTTCTTTGATGGTTCAGATGAGAAGAAAGACGATGAGCCCATTTTCACCCTCGGAGACGCAGAGACCGGTATCAGGGGCTGCCACAGGGCTCATTTCCTAGACGGAATGATCCAGCACCTTCCAAAAGACATGGCCAAGTTCAACAAACAATTGGACCGTATTGAAGAGTCGTATGGTTCTTCAGGAAAACTGAGAATGGTGTTCCAGGACGGTTCTACTGCCGAAGCAGACGCCATTGTCGGATGCGACGGAATCAAGTCTCGCACCCGCGAAATCGTCGTGGGAAGCGACCATCCGTCTGCGACATGCGGGTTCACGCACAAGCACTGCTATCGCGGCTTGATTCCAATGGAAGAGGCTCTAGAGGTAATTGGAAAAGAAAGAGCAATGGGTTCAAACCTGTGGGTAAGTGATCGTAGATCTTCCTATGGCATGATCTTACTAACTAAATCGCCCAGTCTGCCAATAAGCGGCATATAGTGACCTACCCAGTAGCAAACGGTACCATCCTGAACATAGTGATGCATTGCACAAGCGATGGGGACTGGCCCAGCAGCACGAATTTTGTTCTACCAGTCGGAGAGGAAGGCTGTTATGCGGATTCTGAGGGCCTATCCCCCAGATTACGACGATTGGTCAAGAGGATGAAGTCTGTCGACAGGGTGGGTGCAGTCCATACTCCATGACTAGGTACCTAGAGACATTGAAAACCACCAAAGCTGACAAAATCTAGTGGGGATTATTCGACCTCGGGGACCACCCTGTTCCGACCTTTTCCAGAGGGCGCATCTGTCTCATTGGCGATGCTGCGCACGCGAGCACACCTCACCAGGGCGCCGGCGCCGGACTTTGTATCGAGGATGCCGCTACCCTGGCGTCGTTACTGGCCGATGACCGAGTTGAAGGTCGGGACGACATCTCGGCGGCCTTCGCAGCATATGATCAGTGTCGTCGAGATAGAGGACATCGACTTGTGGAGGGAAGCCGGCGCATTGGGGAGCTATACGAGGGTCAGACCGAGGTTGGAAAAGACTTTAAAGCTATAGAAAATGAAGTCCGGATAAAGGCAAAGGACATATGGGAGTTCGACATTAACGAAAGCATCCATCATAGCCTGGATGATTTAGGGAGACGTCTGGCGGTCAAGACGGGGGCAACGAACTACATGCAGGGGAACTTCCGTGCGGGTTTGTAGAGAATATTTCTCGTATCAAATGACTCAATTATCGCCATACGGCCCCGCGACAGGATGTGTGTTATCCATGGATTACTTTACTTTTTGAAGCGTCTTGGGTAGTTTTGATCCACATTGTTGCGGCAGGTTGGCCAGGACATCTAGCTCGACGGAAAGGGTACACCTCGAAATTTCTGTTGTAGCAGTCTTACAGCCTTGGAAAGCCGTGTAGTCGATTTTACCGCCGCGAATCTTTCGAGACACGAACGATTCGATTTTCAAGTCGCGATGATTGCCATTGGGGGGTTTGGTTGATGGAAAAGTGAAGTAAAGAATTACCTCAGCTGAGGGGCTAATCGCATGTAAGCTAGTGAGACAGTGTCTTGGATTCTATGGAGAATGTGGCAGCAGCTGCAAGACAAGTTTCTCAAAGAGGCTACTCCGGAACGCGTCTCTCGACGCCACCTCTCCTGGTGGCAGTTGCCTGGCCGTCCCTTAAGTCAGCACTAGAACCGTCGAGCGCATGATCGTCTCACACAAAACCTACCTTTTCAAACATCAACTTTTCTGCGGTCGATATTTGATACTATCACTGATCGTCCGTCATCTCAACGATCACCATGGCGCCAGGAATCTTCATCGTGCCCGGCTTATATGAAATAGTCGCCACCTTTGGGCCGCTTGTCGACGAACTCAAGAAAGCCGGGTACCCCTCAATCTACGTGGGCACCATCATCAGCGGTGGCACGTCTTCAAAACGGGAGCCTCGCGGGCTTACCATTGCCGACGACATTCAAGGTATCCGAACCGAGCTCGAACCATTCGTGGACAGATGCGGAAGTGACGGCGTGATTCTGGTCCTGCATTCCGCTGGCGGCTTCATCGGAGCTGGCGCCATGAAGGGCCTGACCCAGTCAGCCTACGAAGATGAAGCGAAGAGGGGTGGGATTCGACAAATCGTCGGGTTTACGGCTGCATTCTTGCCTGTTGGATTTGAGAATCGGCCGTTGCCGTTTATGAAGATCGATGTGAGATGAGTTCCCCGGTTCTCTGGTGGCAGTGGCTGACCTCTGAAAAGGAAGAGAAGGGAACCCAGGGTCCTGTTGATGATATGGCGTTCTTCAACGACATGTCCGCCGAGGCTGCAAAGCCGTGGGTTGATGAGTTTGTGCATCATCCGGCGCATGGGTGGGGCACGAAGATTGAATACGCCGGGTGGCACGACGTGCCTGTGGACTACATCATTTGCTCGCGAGACCAGATCATTCCCATGCCGATGCAGGAGACGGTCGCGGCCGGTGCGGAGGCAAAGATTTATCGACTCGATGCAGGGCATATGGCGCAGTTGTCTCGTACCAAGGAGCTTGCGAACCTGATCGTGGAGGCCATTTGCAGAATGAGTTAGCTGAGTGTTGCGGAATGAATCATAGTCATACTATCCACCCATGACCTCGAATCCAT
Source organism: Colletotrichum gloeosporioides (assembly GCF_011800055.1). Taxonomy (NCBI): domain Eukaryota; kingdom Fungi; phylum Ascomycota; class Sordariomycetes; order Glomerellales; family Glomerellaceae; genus Colletotrichum; species Colletotrichum gloeosporioides. The sequence continues at coordinate 630,030 of NW_025544656.1, read as the reverse complement.
TACGCCCAGAAATCAAAAGGACTATTGGGCTCAAAAACATCAAAGAGGCAAGCTCAGGGGTAATTAGACAATAGAGAACTGACATCCGGATGGTGTAAAGTAGTGGGTTTCAGCCATCAGCCCCTCCTTTGCTCGAGAGCTAAATACCATTTCATCATGAACCTCGATGGATATGTCCATATAAAGATCATGTCCACTGTTTACTTTCAGAGCCTAGGAAGCTTCAACGTCGGAATCTCAATAGATCAACCAAGGCCCTGTTTGCAGCCTCGTACATTCAAACTTGAGCGGGTTCGTAACTGTGAGACGTCATGCAGCGCCGCCTCGATCCTTCTATGTCGTGTAACCCTATCCCCCAAGGTTTACCTTCCCACATGAGCAAAGATCTCCTCCCTCCAAATTGCCCAAGACTATCCTTGCTTGTCAACCCCGCGTGAGAATCGTGTGTTGCACCGAAAACTCGGCGTTGCTGTGCTAGAATGGCCGCAGTTGCACCGACACCTAGCCACCCTTGTGCGGAAGGAATAAGGATATTAGATTCGGCTTCTTTTTTACCGGAAGCCAAAGAGGAAAGCTTTGAAAGATACCATTATATATCCTAACAACGATTACGATGCCTCAAACTTGTAGAGCCACAATTTACCCCGTTTTGCTTATGGTACTGGCATTCTGTACCTCTGCAATACAAGATGCAAGTGTCTACTGCCAGCTCCTCGAATCTAAAATACCCAACCGCGTAGCATACCCAGAGACGCCAACCTACAACGAATCAGTCTCGTCATACTACTCCGGCCAGGAACGCGACATCCGGCCGGGATGCATCTTCCAACCCAGGAATGCCCAGGAGGTCTCTCAGTTCATCAAGCTCATCACTAGGAAAGACACCACATGTTCCCACGCGCCCCCTCAATTCGCCATCCGAAGCGGGGGGCACATGATCTGGCCCGGCTCGGCCAACATCGACCAAGGCATCACCGTCGACCTGCGCAAGCTCAACTCCCTCATCTTGAACGGGGACAAAACTGTAGCGTCACTGGGTGTCGGCGGTATTTGGAGCGACATCTACCCACGACTCGCCCCTCACAACCTGACGGTCATGGGCGGGAGAGTAAGTGGCATCGGCGTCGGAGGTCTTGCTACAGGTGGTAAGCCACACTACTATGACGATCCTGCCGACAGATGAACCGGTGCTAATCTTCATTCCTAGGCGGTATTCATTACCTCGCACGCCGTCACGGCTGGGTCTGCGACAACATCCACACCTACCAAGTCGTCCTCGCCAGCGGCGCCATCGTCGAAGCCACAGCATCCTCCTACGCGGACCTCTGGCTCGCGCTGAAAGGCGGCTCCAACAACTTCGGCATCGTCACCCGCATCGATGTCCCAACCTTTCCGATGGGCGATATATGGGGAGGCACGGTGGCCTTCGAGTACGCGAATGAGGTCCTGGATGCGCATGCACAGGCGTTCAGTGACTTCATGAGTGCCGAGAACTTTGACGATGCCGCTGATATGGGCATGTCCTTGCTCTTCGACCAGGGCAACTACGCAGTCGGCGACGCGCTGTATTATGTCACGCCCGTCGAGAATCCGCCTGTGTATCAGCCGTTCACGGCGATTCAACCGCAGATTGCCAGCTCGTTGCGGATTGGGAATGCTAGTTCCATGACATTGGAGGCGACCGGCCTTCTTCCGCCGAATGCCACGCGGTAAGCTGGACTTCGAAAACCATCTTGTGTGGCTTGAGTTGACGTGGACAGGGCCATCGATATCGCCTACTCCTTCAAGAACGGCGATTCCAGCGTTTACTCGAAGATGTTCAGAACCTGGGAGGAAGGGACCAGGCTTTTGGCACACATAGAGGGGCTCCAGCTCGTCCTTCTCATCCAACCCCACCCAGTCGCTAACGGGACGAATTCGCTGGGGCTGACGCCAGGGTCCAAAGACGAGGTGATGTCGGTCTTGACGGTAGCTTATACAAACCGGGAAGACGACGAAGTGGTTCAGGCAGGGATGCAGGGTATCATTGACGCCCATAAGGACATGCTGCAACAGCGCGGACTTCTAATCCCTTTCCAATATCTCAATTACGCAGACATCACGCAAGATCCGATTGGAAGTTACGGACCAGAGATTAAAGCGAGGCTGCAGGCTGTCAGCAAGAAGTATGATCCTGAAGGCTTGTTCCAAAAGGGCGTACCAGGTGGGTTCAAGGTGTTTTAGAGTGAAGCTGAACGGGTTAACAAATGGAACTTCTTTTGGTAAAATTACATTACGCTTAGGGCTATGTTACAAGACTGATCGAGGAAGGCTACACTGCTGATCCATCATGCGGCCTCTCACTTGGCCTCCTCCTTGGCCTTGTTGGCGATCTCCTCCGCCTTCTTTCCCTTCGCCTCGAGGACCTTCTTGACCTCTTCCAGAGTCTCCTTGAACAACTTCTCGCCCTCGTCCTTGTGCTTGTCCGCGACCTCCCTCAATTGCTTCAACTTAGGAATAATCTGGTCGCCGTCGGGGATCATCTTGAAGTACTGATCCAGGCCACCGAAGTTTCCACCCAATTGTGAGCCCTTGGACTTGGCCTTGTCCACGGCATCACCGACGTACTTCTCCAGGCCACCAAGGTCGCCAGAGTCGACAGCAGACTTGGCCTTCTCGAACACCTCCTTCGCATTGCCCTGCTTCAGCGCATCGGCGTTCTTCTCCAGAAGCTCCTTGACCTTGGGGTTCTTGTCGAGGTAGGGCTTCGCCTCCTCGAGTGCCTTCTTCCAAGCCTCGTCTCCGAGCTTCTTGACTTGCTGAATCTTGTCCTCAATCACCTTGCGGGCTTTCTCGAAGTTGCTGGCGGTAAGGCCGCCCGCAAGGACGTCCTTGATCTGCTTCCACGTCTCGTCGACCTGCTTCTTCGCCTCAGGGCCATATTGGTCGCCCAGCTGCTTGAGCTGGTCGATGTTGCCGCCGAGCTTCTCCTTCAGCTGGGGGTGGTTGTCGACGATGTCGGAGATGGCATCGCCAGACAGGTTTGCAATCTTCTTGGACAGGTCGGCGAGAACCTCGTACGCCTTGTGGACTGCCTCTAGGCTCAGGCCGGCCTTGGCGACCTCCTGGAACTGCTTGTAGGCATCGTTGATGATCTCGTCAGCCTCCTCCTTGTGGTTCTTGCGGACAGTCTCGAAGTCGTCAAACGCGGAGTCGACGTAGGAGCGACCGCCGGGGATCCAGCCGACGTAGGAGTAGGCGAACTGCTTGATGGAGTCGATGGCTTGGTCGGGCGAGGGCGTGTTCTCCTGCAGCTTCTTCGCGGCAACCTGGTATTTCTTCTCCGCCTCCTTGGCGGCCTTGTTGACCTTGGATGCGGTGCGTCCGGCGGGGGTGAAGGAGTAGATTGCGTAGAAGAGACCGGCGCCTGCGAGTCCTCCGGCGACGCCAGCTCCAAAGTGTGAGCTGCCGCTGCCTGCGCCTGCTGATGAGGAGGTAGTGGTCGATTGAAAGCGAAGCTGTTGGCGGGGAGCTCGAAGAGCGCGAGTAGCTCTAGGGAGTGTCGAGCGCGCGAGGGGTCTTGCGGACATCATCTTGGCGTGGGGCAAATGACTGGCAGACTGGTAGGTGTTTGGTTACAGGACAGCTTTCGGACGCCGAGAGGATTGGAGTTGATGCTGAAGAGAGGACCGAAAAGTTCGTAGCTGGGTGAAAGGATTAGAAGAAGCAGGGAGAGAGCTGGTTTTGAGGGATGGGCAACGAGCTTGTACCTTACCCCTGGTGGCTGGCTACCCTCGGAATTGTTGGCGGCAGGCAAAACAAGGAAGATCTGGGCTTGTCCCACGTGTCTTGAAGCGCAATTGAAGTCGAAATGACGAGCGGAAGCAGCTGAAGGACAGGGGGCCAGCTGTTGGGCTGCCTACTTCAGCTGCACTATGAGCTGCAAATCGACTGGGCTGGAGGGAAAGCTCCGGACTAGTGACGTCGATGACGCATCAGCGAGAAGGTTAGCTGCTACCCTGTTGGGGTAGCTACCCCGCATGGTGGCATTCATCTGCTCTAGCGGGACGAACTGCCCCTGAAAGCCCCCGAATAAGACCCCCTAAGGGGCTAGCTGTCACCGGGAGATCGGCGATCAGCTGCTGCGGGGGAAGCCCTGATTCGCAGGGGATGCCCTCGTCATCGTGATGCAGCTGCAACGTTGATGTGCCCCATGCGAATGGGGCATCTGTCCAAGAGACTGAAGCGAAATACAAGGTAAATAAGGTGTTGGAAGAAAGCTTCGCGACAGAAATGACACCACGTCAATTGCCTGTCCGTACGGCGATAGCTTCTATTGGCTTGCTGCTATTGGGAAGGATACTAGTAGGGTCCAAATGGGCTGTAATAGTAGAAAGAAAATTATCAACAAAGGCGACAACGACGACGATAACAGTAATACAGATCATTTGAAAACAGGGCATGTGGTCGCTGTTGCATGGGGAAAATAGGCGGTCAACCAGACGTATACAGGTGAAGGTTGCTTTGCATATTGTGCCCATTTCAACGAATTGAGTTCAAACATCACCTGCGTCTACCCGAGAAAAGCAAAGCCCCTCCATCATCGTCAGAGTCCTCGGCCTCTTGGTCGGCGTGGCCTGCAACGCTCCAAGAGTCATCATCGACAATCACCGATCTCTGCAAGCGGCGCGATGGTTCTCCTTCAGCAATTGATAAGAGACTCATCACAGAAGCCAGGTCGGCGCCACGGACAGACGTGCTAGCCAGAGACTGGAATGTCTGCTGATATGAAAAGGTGTTCGAGTCCCATCTCTTATGGTCAGTGACCTTCTCCTCCAGAGCCGAGAGCGCATCCCGCCGGACACCTCCCAATACTTTGTCAATAAGACTATCCTTCTCCTTGGCCCATTCCGGGCTTTCATGCGTGACGTTGGGAACAATCCAGTTCAGGTAGACGTTCTTGTGTCCCCGGCGAACTTGTATGCCGCTTCTATGAGCAGCAAAGTAGTATTCGCAGAGGCGGCACGTTGGCTTGCTACAGCCGATATACCGAAAGTCCCGGAAAAAGGGGATAGAAGCAGTTCCAGTGGGATGTTGTCCACACAGCCAATCAAGAACGAGAATCTCGCAATGAACAGTGGGGTGAAAAGACACGTTTGCGCACTCCTTGGAGATCAACTCATCCAGGCCGCAGCGCTGGAGTTCCTCGGCGTACCCCTGGTATTTAGATATTTCTGCGGATTCGGAAACCATGCGGCTGATAATCGCCTTGGCCGTTCGGAGGCTTCGGCGCTTTGCAGCTGTCATTGTCGAAGGTTGAAGACAAGTGATTGGATTGGGCAAAGGAGTGCTAGACGGCAGGAAAACAATGTTGAACTTCTCAAATAGCTCTGGAATACGTCTGCGAGCGATGATGATGGCGCGAACCATGCCTAAGTATGAAGCGAGACGCCCGACAAAGTGGGAGAGGTCACACCATCTTTCAGACTCGTTCATTCTGCCTGCCCTGACTCTCTCAATAATGTTTTCATACACGAGTGAAGCCCGTAGAGTGGCCGCAGCGTGGACGAGAGTATCATTCTCTGTCACTTCGGAAAAGAGAGGTCAGTACCTTTCAGATGTACATAGGTGGCAGTGGCCCTACCAAAGCAACTATTACCGTCTCGGTCTTTATGAGCAATCAAGGTGTCCTTCAAATCGCGCAAAGCATTTTGAAGCGAGAGGCCTAGCATACCACATGACAAATGAGATCAAGTACGTGGAAAGCTTGAAGGGGAATACTTACTTTCGTTAGAGTCACTGGCATCGCAGTCCACAATGCAGGCCGATATAGATTTCAACAGCTTATCGCGATACGCTTGAACTCTCTTGTCGTGGAACTCCAGAATCTGCTGAAGCGCCCCGTGAAACAAAGGGCTATGGGGATCGTCTTTGACCTGATCTAAGGATGCACGGCCCATGTCGTTCAGAAGACGGCGAACAAAGTCTCTCGCTTTGTTGGCGCCTTCAGCAGTCTGCCTGTTAGACGCAAAAGTGTAGAGCAAGCCATCGTAATTGTGGACAGTAATCGCCACAGAAGTGACAGTGTCTCCAAACGGCACATTATCGCAAACCTGTGCCAGCTTATTGATGAAGCATTCGAGGACCATGTTTGGGTTATCACTCGGTTCGTATCCTTCGTTATGAGCTCGGGTCTGGCCATTAACCTTGCAGGCTTCGATTAGACTGGAGAGAAAGACAAGCGCATCGTAGAATCGTCTGAGGCGGTTGCGAAGATTGGTGCTGATGGTGCCTAGGCCATCAACATAAGTCATGACTGCTTATTGAGTGTGGAAGTCAGCTGTGTTTCCAGGCAGTTGCGCTTCCTCGTGATAATCATACTTGGGTGTTTGCCCTCCTTGCCAGGACTTGTGGATTTCACGCGGCCTTTCGCCATTGAAAGATTAGACTAGAGCTTAAACCTAGGGGTTGCAAAAAAGAAACAAGGGTTCTTTGGAGATGAATCTGACGGTGGAGGGAAACCAGATGGATTGGCAGGGTTTGGGAGCCTGTTTGGGTTCCATGACTACTTCTGTCATACAAGCAATTTATATCGGGTCACCCGCGAGAGTCTCAATGAATGGTTCCAGACTGCGTGTAGACTGTGGAGTCCGCAACTGCGCACTCCGCCAAAGCGCGTTGTGTTGGTCGGGTCAAGTGCTCAGGCCGGTTCACTGTCCACGCCAATGTGCCATCGTTCCGGTCGCGAATGGGGCCATTGGGCATGCAGCTGCGCCCCTCCACAAGCAGGAGGCCAGGAGCCACGCCCTACGAATTGGGGTGACCCGCATCGAGAAGCAATTGGTTGAGGATACGGGCATGGTGGGGTTGGCGTTGGAGGTTCTTGCAGGTATCAATTGGCGAACCATCATGCTGACCCTTCATCCAGGTTCGTGATGAGGCATATGCACGGTACCAACCGGTATCGTGGGTCTTGAGTCGGAGGCCGACAAGGCGTGCCTCGATCAACCATGAGCAAGCCTCGTTTTCTGTATTTCATATGAACTGGCTGATGGTTTTGGTACGTTGGGCTTGGACGATGGCTTCTTCCAGATTCGTGCCCCTATCAGGTGGCTGAACTTCACCGACGCTCAGAACTTGGCAGGCTGCTGTTGGGTCCACACGCGTTGGAAGTTGTGCAGGCCAGACCGGGCCGCGGCCTCGACTTTCAAACATACCGGATGAGAGCTTATCGGTTTTACAGGTGCTATTGGCCTGATCAATGGCTTGTCTTGTCGGCCTCCAAGAACCGCGCAGAACGGATTCGAAGCAAGAAAAGAAGCCAATGTGGAACGAAACCATTGAGCCGTCGAGTATTATAAATTAGGCCGTGTCCACCAAGACATCGAACAATGATCCTCATAGCCATCTTCATCGGAAGCTTCGCAGATATTGCACACCCACAATAACCAACATCGCCCATCCTCATCGCCGACCTTAGGCAGCAAAACAACTATTCGATATATGTAAGTGCCACCCAACTGAAGTTTAGTGAATACCATTTTGCATGTGGGAGGGTATGACAAGGATTCCGTGTTGCTAATGCCGGAGGCCGATGCTGAAGAACCATTCTTCATCAAATTTGCCCCTCAGTATCCACTTGGCAGCCAAACGCCCTGGTTGAAGTTGCCCATGCCCAGGTGAGGAGAAAACAACGACTGCTGTATTGAGGCGCCGTATTGACCTAACAAACACTCACAGAGCACCGCATCCAAACTGAATACTTGTGTCAACTACATCTCGCCTGCAACGAACCCGCCTGATGTACAACATGTATCAGGGATCCTCATCCTACCAGCAAGCTCCGGCAACCTACAGTTACGCTAGTCCAGATGACCCAGGGGGTTCCCAACAACAGCAACAGTCCCACTACAACAACGAATATAACTACGACTATTCGTACGATACTGGTGATTTTCCTGGATACGCAACCGCTGCAAGCTACCAGTACACCAACGACCCTGCCTACTACGCCGAAGCCGCACCGCTGGAACATTAGGATTCCGGGGGTGGATCGTCGCATGGGACCAGTTCCCATCACAACCAAGGACAATCACAGGTTTTGCCTACGTGGGACGAAAGAGACGCAGACATGCATGCCCAACGAGTAATGAATGAGGACAACACCGGGGATGGCTCTCAACATGACCCCAAACGACCGTATGCTTGTCCGGTGGAGGGTTGCGGGGAGAAATTTGAGCAAGGACACAGGCTGAAGTAAGCCCACCAAGCCTGTTGAAATGACTGTTGTCATCTTACTGACCTGGAACTGAAGCAAACATCAAAAGAAGCATACACTGCCTTACAGATGCCAAATCTGCCCGGAGGGCGCTGGTGAATCGCCCAGGTTCAAGACGGCCTTCTCCGACAACAAGGACTTGAAACGGCACATACGTGTTCATCATCGAAACGAAGCCGACAGTCTCGGTGTGCCGGACGAGAGTGTGGAGTGTACTGTGTGCGGCGAGGTGTATACCCGGCAAGACAATTACAGGCGCCACCTGGAGGTGGGACGTTGCAGACCACGTTGATGGCGGGCGGTTGAGCTGACACTTATCGCACCGTCTACACTTGGTCAACCGATTCCGGGGTTCTTCCATGTTGTTCCACCCGTTTTGGCTTTCTCTTGACTTGGTCGTGTTTGTGGTGTCCCTTGTATTGCTGTATCTTCGTCTTGTTGTTAGTTGACGAGAGCATACGTCGTTCACATTTCTTTTTTGTCTACCTATCAGATTCCGTCTATTGAACCCGTGAAACTGATCGTCGTCTGAAAGTAGACTTGCAGTAACCGACTTCCACTTATCCTACAATGGACCCGTCCCAATGATGCGAGGCAAATTACTCCGTGATCGATACACTTGGTCTGCCTGTTTTCTCCATGTCCACATACTAGCGCAATGTCGCGATACCCAACATCGGATACCACGGCAACGAGTCAAAACTGTTGCCAAGAACGCCGCAAACATATCATGATGTCTGACACTTCAGAAGGAGGTGTTGGGCTTGACTTCGCGTGGAAGGATGGTGTCTCACGCAGCCGCGACGCTATTGGTTGAGAAGGAATGATGGCAAACATCGTTCAAACGGATGCCAAGATCTCCAAATAACATCCTCCGGAAACGGATGTGTTTTGTAAACACAATCGCGACTTGGGAAAGCATGTGCATCGTTATGCGCCGAAATGAGATAATCTCAACAAATATGATTCTGGAAAACAACATAATATCTGCGTGTTAAAAGCTCGTGATGCGTCTGTCAAACACGTCTGGGGTCTTTTCAGCTTTCTCCCGTCTCAATCACACATCATCTCTGCCCTCCGCGGTTCAAACGCTCTCAAGATGAAGTGGATCGCATCTCTCACACTTACACTCGCCGCACTGCGGCAAGTGGCCGCCACGAACTCGACGTCATGCACACCGAGACTGATGAGCTACTGGATCAACGCCAACGCCTCCCTTGGCGAGGTTACTTCCGTCGACGAGGGAGGTGCCTTCGAGGAGAGCAGCGACGTCGCGTACCCTGTCAACGTGACCAACTTGCCGAGTCTCTGTGCCGTGACCTTCGTCGCCAAGACCGGGGACGGGAATGCGACGTACAAGTTCGGTCTTTTCCTCCCGGACGACTGGAGCAGCGACATCTTGACCGTTGGCAACGAAGGCTTCGATGGCGGTGTCAACTGGCCTGCCATGGCAGCTGGCGTCAAGTACGGCTTCGTGACCGTCTCGACCGATGGCGGACACAACTCGACCGCAAGCAACCTGACCTGGGCCCTGAATGACGAGGACAGGCAGCTGGACTTTGGCTTCCGCGCTCTCCACGGCTCGTACCAGCTGGCCCTGAGAGTCATTGAGCGGTATTACACAATTCCCCCTCGAAATTCATACTTCGCCGGCGCTGGCCAGGGCGGTCGTCAGGGGTTGAAGGCCGCGCAGCTTTACCCGAGGGACTTTGATGCCATCCTCGTCGGCGCACCGGCGTGGTGGCAGACTGCTCTGCAGAGCTGGAGGATCTCTCGCGGCTCCAAGAACGGCGCCAACGACACCAAGATACTCACTGAGGAGAGCCTCAAGGTCCTCGGCGACAATGTACGAAAGCAGTGTGACGCTGCGGACGGAGTTGAGGATGGCATCATAAGTGACCTCGCCTCTTGCTACTTCGACTTCGACCTCTTCACCTGCGGCAAGGACGGCGTCGATGCGTCGGCGTGCTTGACTGAGGAGCAGGTCGACCTCGCCAAGGTCCTGTACGACAACTACGAGGTCGACGACGAGCAGGTCTTCACCGGTCTGAGCCCGTCGTCCGAGTACGAGTGGAGTTCGGTCGTCGGCGACAACGACACCGATGTCAACGAGGAGGCCCTGGGCTACTTCCAGAACTTCCTCTACAGCGACCCGGAGTGGGATGTGTCAAGCTACAACGACACGGTCCCGGCGTACGCCAACGAGACCAACCCCGGCGACCTGGACGTCAACGACTTCAACCTGACCGCGTTCGCTGCCCTTGGCCACAAGATCATCATGTACCACGGGCTGGCTGACGGTGTCAACCCCCTCAACGCCTCCATCTATTTCTACGAGAGCGTCGTCAACGCCACGGGCGGGGACATCGAGGCCACGCGTAGCTGGTTCCGCCTGTTCCTCGTGCCGGGTCTGGGATCCAAGACCACTAGCGTCGACGCGCCGTGGTACATCGGCGGTCCTGGCCAGTGGGAGCAGCTCGTCGATGGGGAGACTGCGACGATTGCTGGCTTCAACAATGCGGCGACGGATGCTCTTGCGGCGCTTGTCGCATGGACGGCTGCGGACACAGTTCCAGAGTCGATCATCGCGACGACGTGGACCAACTCAACGGATCCTTCAACCGAGGTACTGAGGCAACGTCCGATCTGCCCGTGGCCTGCGACGCAGAAGTACAATGGGGAAGGCGATCAGTCCAAGCCCGAGAGCTTTTCATGCTAGAGCTTGGCGAAGCCGATTGAACAGAGGAATTCCAAGAGATGAGGGCCAAGTTTACTGCCTGCCACAAACGGAAACGGCGATGCGGGTCCAAAAAGGCGTATGGTATAGATGCATAATGTTTAATGAAGTGACATGCCTCAATGCAATACTGTTTAAGACAAAGACTGCTGTCACGTGGGCTCGTGTGTGTTTGCTGACATGAGCGACGCGTCGATGACTTTGGGCGGGGCATTCTCTCTCTTGCCCGTGACAGTGATCCTTTTTGCCTCCAGGCGTTCCTATGCTCGACGCATCGATCCCTACAGGCCTCGAATAGCGAATGAAGATATGCCATTCTTACTTCAGTTCAGGGTCTCTGTTCGGATCTTCCGGTCGGCTTTTTCGGATCAATGACGATGACGACACCACAACAACCAGATTCGCCGCCCGCCGAGCAGTCCGACGAGGCACTGCTTGAGGATGCGGCTCTGCTAGAAGATGCCAAGGCCATTTCGGAGCATGGAACGCTCAAGTATTCATTACTGGGCCCTTCACTGACGAAGGCCGGGCAAGACACAGTGGATCAGTCTAAGGTTGGTGGTGCACATGATCATCATCGCCTCTGAAATATACGCTGACCGTGCTGTGTGCCAGGTTTCCGAGATCATCTACAACGCCTCGAAGGGATCCAAATTCTTCAACCGAGAAGAGGAACGAGACAAAATCCTTACCAAAAAGATCGAACAAATCCTCGAGAAGAAGCGCCGCCTGGAGAAGCTTGACCTCAGCAGAGAACTGCGCCTCGCCGACCAGCTTATCACCCAACTCGAACTCTCGCGCGACCTCTCCCAATACATTGTCCATGTCGACTGCGATGCCTTTTACGCTGCCGTCGAACTTCTCGAGCGACCCGAGCTGAAGGACGTACCGTTTTCTGTGGGTGCCGGCGTCTTGACAACCTGTAACTATGTCGCAAGGAAATACGGCTGTCGGAGTGGCATGGCTGGCTTTGTCGCGAAGAAGCTTTGTCCGAGCTTGGTGATGCTCAAGCCTAATTTCGAGAAATACAATGCCAAGGCACACGAGGTTCGGGAGGTCTTGGTGGAATACGACCCCCGGTTTGAGAGCGCCAGTATCGACGAAGCATACCTTAATATCACCGAATATTGCACGGAGAAAGACATTAGTCCCGCAGATGCAGTCGAGCAGATGCGTCGTGAGGTACACGAAAGGACAAATATTACGGTGTCGGCTGGCATTGCAGCCAACGCGAAGCTTGCGAAGATATGCTCCAACATGAACAAGCCTAACGGGCAGTTCGTGTTGCCCAACGAGCGGACCGAGATCATGAACTTCATGGCGAAGCTTCCACCACGGAAGGTCAATGGGATTGGGCGCGTTCTAGAGCGGCAGCTGGCTGAGATTGGCATCAAGACTTGTGCCGACATCTACCCATACCGACAATTTCTCAGGCAACTATTCGGAGAGAAAGCATACGAGTTCCTCATCAATGTCTACCTTGGCCTCGGGCGCACACGGATACAGCCAGCAGAAGAATACGAGAGAAAAAGTGTCGGCACAGAGAGCACATTTCGGGACATGTCGGATCCTCAGCAGCTGAGGGAGAAGTTGAGGTGGACGGCTGATGAGCTGGAGAAGGACATGAAGAGGGCGGGGTGTAAAGGTCGGACGTTGGTGCTAAAGGTGAAGCTGCACACGTACGAAGTTTTCACACGACAAGTTGTGTTGCCAAGAGCTATCTGTTTGGCCGACGATCTCTATCGTTTCGCTCTGCCCATTCTCGGCAAGCTCGAAGAGGAGATGCCGGAGATGAAGCTACGACTGATGGGTTTGCGGTGCACGCACCTCGTGAGCACCAAGAAGCCCGATACCATGGCATTCTTTGGTTTCCGGTCCCGCAGGTCAGAGTCGGCCGGATCTTCAGAGAAGCAGGGCGCTATTGGGAACCCAGGAAGCACTGTTAGACTGGATGAAGATGGATGGGAAATGTGGCCGGACGAGGAACTATTGCGACTCGACGACGATCTCGCCTTGCAGGGAGAGGGCCCTGAGGAGTCGGATGCGCGAGTAACGGACGACGAGTCGGCCCCCGTGCGTAGACATGGCAAGGAGATTGCGCCGAATCCCACTAAGGAAGACGCGCCGGTCGAGGAGGAGATGTGGGACTGTCCGATTTGCAACCGTCCACAAGCACCAGACGAGAGACAGTTTAACGAGCACATCGATCTATGTTTATCGAGGCAAACGATCCTTGAGGCGGTGCAAGAGGATGCTCCTCCAGCAGCAGGGACGAGGTCGGTAACGCCCGACTTGAAGAAGACTAAACCCAGTGGAGAGAAGAAGCGTGGTCGGCCGCCTACGAGGCTCTCGAGCAATGATCCTCGACAAAAGAAGCTTTGCTTCGGATAATGAACTTCCATGAGACTAAACAAAATGATACCCATATTCAATGTCCCTTTAACAATAACGTCCATGTGGGTAGTGGAGACTTTCAACGCTTGCTGGATGTGAGTCGGTTTCCTCATGTCAGAGGCTTGCACCTGACAGACTCCTAGAACCTTTGTCGTTATCGGCGACTGCAAGGGATACGGTCAGACCGTCTTTAACCCCGCAAATGTCAACGCCGAACGATGCTATTCACTAGACTTCTCAACGTCGAGGTGGCAACATGGACAACGTTTCGCTTCAGAATCCTGCGGCTTATTGCTCCCGGCTGGGCTAGTGTGCGATGGGTCGAACGTGGCGCTCCTAGTTCGCGGTGGTCAAGCTCTCCGTAGCCCAATGAAATGAGCGGCACCGAGTCATCCCGAAAGAACTTTTACGGACCAACGGTGGGACTTCAGTGATCGACAGGAGTTTCCTTGATCTTGCGGCACATGGCCTGCCGTTATGAAGCCATGGAGGCCAGATTGGTGAGATCTCAGACTTCGAAATCTGTGCGTTTATTTCATTGTCTTCCATAGTTGAGTTCACCCGGAGGCGCCCCGTTGCAATTTACGTCAGCCTGGCTGTCGTCCGGTTTTCAGTCCCTCTTCCACCTACAGACTGAGGATGACGATGATCCAAGCCGACATTACCGCGCGACCTCGCCGCCACGGCGCTGACGACCGTTGGTCGAACTCACTGTCTCATAGACCCTGACGTTCAGCTGTCAATGGAGGCTTTCTCCGATACCATGTGGACGAAGTGAATACCCTTTTTACGATGTCGGACGCTATGGGCGGTTCTTGGGGTGTCCACACGGTCGCATTTCCATCTCCCTTGCGTCGCTGGTCAAGTCGGAAAAAGAGGAAGCGCGGTTCCATCCAATGGCATATCATCAATCACCTGCCACCATCTCTGTCTCCCTGCGCTCGCTCCTCCATGCGCACCGTGGCGAGCCAAAGCCAAAGCTCTTGCAGCTGGTCCGAGTTTCTCATCATGGACCATCTCTGGCTTCCGCTGTCTGTGGCACACCATCGCAGCCTCATACATGGAAGGCTCTGTGCTTGAACGGTTGTGAGAGGTCAGATCAATTCCGCCGATTGGACCGACTTTCCCGTTCAGCAACTCATAACAAGCCTCCAGCGTAAGGGCTCCCCTAGAGATCTGCAATCACAGCTCTACTCGTTGGTATCCCCTTGGCAAGCTGACTGGCTGAATCGCCAAAAGCTAGCCAAAGGCACGATGCTTTCGTGCGCCAGCTAGACCCAGCGACCGGCTCTAGTTAGCGCCCGGAAGACACTTCACCCATTGGCGCTAAGCACCACCGACATTCCCATGCAGGAAAAGCTTATGCGACCAGAGATCCACACTCTGGACCGTCGATGTTGTCCGCCTAAAGACTCTGCAGGCTCGCCTTCGGAGGCAAGGAACGCAGCGCCGCCGAAGGGATGAAGCCGCTGCCCTGCATACAGGTTTCACTCAAACGGCTCCCAGCGCGGGCCACAGGGTCTAGCCACGACTTTCAGGCCAGGAACCAACTGTCGACCTGTCGCCAGCATTCGCCCTGCATCTGAAGTGTTTGTGAGATGCGATCGGCAGTCCTAATAACAGCGCTATTGTTATCGTCAGCAGGGATCTACAGGACGGTGTGCCGGTGTCGTCTCCGCCTTTGGTTACCGCGCAAAGGCATGATGACATACTCCAACAGCCCCCGAAAGGATTTTGCGCTGTGAATCATGGGCGACTGGCATTTACATTCCACCGAAAGGTTGTTTCCGCGACCCTGCTTGCATTCCAACATATAAGTCTATCCTCAAGCCTTACCTGCATGGTCTCGGAATTTCCTCATCACGCTTCCTTCGACCCCAATGTGACGGACTAGAAGCGACCTCGACCTCACATGGTGCAATCCGTCAACTTCGAACAACAGAAACCATGGATAATGGAGTCGCGGCCACGATTACACCCTCGCCCACGTCGGTAGCAGTATCAGCGGCACCAACTCTCAACGCAGAACCAGCTGCCCTCTTCTGGCTCGCTTGGGGAGGGCTATGGACAGCCTTGGTGCTCAGCGGAATGGCATTTCTCTTTGTCAACCGCAAAATGCCGTTTTTGAGGATCCGCGGCCTGGCTTTGTCGTTTGGGGCAGTTACCATGCTCCACCTCTATTGGATTTCAGTACAGATCGGCCTCGCTATTGGTTCCTATGTGCCTGATGGCGCCGAGTTCTGGGTAATGGGCCTCTATCTTCCTTTCGGCATCGCTCTCTTTCACGCCTCGAATAGCCGGTTCCTCCACGTCGCCAAGGCGCAGAGGAGATATGCCGGCACATCGGGAGTTCTGTCCCAGCCTGAACAGAAGCCGTGCGACGGCAAGGACAAGACGCTCGTGGGACGGTTCCAAAAGCTAGACTACACCACCAAGATGCTCGCCGTCGTGTGCACGGGCATGCTGCTCCAGGTACGTAACGGAACAAGCAGTGGACCGTGCCTTGTCAGATTTGGAAAACACATGGTTGACATGAGTCTCTCATCAGCTGCTGCTCACTGTCGTGATGTGGCTCGTCTCCCGCAAGTACCACCCTTGGTTTGGCATCCCCGGTACCGAGGCCAAGGGCACCGAGGCAGAGCAGAAGGTCGAGAAGGGGAGAGGTTGGGAATGGTGGCCTTCGGTCTTTTGGCAGTTCCTATGGGCCTGGATCGTCGCGCCCTTCATCCTATGGAGATCACGTGGCATCAATGATACCCAGGGGTGGCGACTCCAGACCATTGGATGCTGTATCGCGAGGTGAGTGGCATTCACGACTAGCGTTTTGCGCGGCCCTCAACCCTCCGGCTCGCACTAACAACCTCAGCCTGCACGCTACCCCTATGTGGCTTATCGCCTTGTATGTTCCAGCCATGGCACCTGTCAATCGATACTTCATCCCCCCTCAGTGGTATGTATATGAAGCATCACCCGTGCACTCTATCCCACGATACTCACATTACATTCAACCAGGATCTGCCTGTCAATAACCTTCATTGAAATCTTTGCCATATTCGTTCCTTGTTGGCAAGTCATCAAACACAAGTCCCTTCGCCAAGAGACTCTTGAGTCCATCGCCATCTGGGAAGCCAAGAACCAGCAACGCGACAGGAGAAACTCTACTATAACAGGTTCTACCAAGGTCGGCTCACATCTGTCGACTGGCTCTACCTGGAAGTCCCTTGCACAACTTGAAAAGGACACAAGTCAGTCCGAAAGCGTCTACACAATGGGTGCCCTCGAGTACGTCCTTGACAAGAACCCCGAGCCCCTCCGGAAGTTCTCCGCTCTCAGGGATTTCTCGGGGGAGAACATCGCCTTCCTCGCCGCCGTTGGGGAATGGAAGTCGTCCATCCCCACCACTCCCGGTTCGAACAAGCAACGCTCCATGGAGCTCACTCGTGAACGCTTCAACCGCGCGCTGCGCATCTACACCGAGTTCATCAGCCCTCGCCACGCCGAGTTCCAGATCAACATCGCTTCACAAGACCTCAAGAACCTCGAAGACATCTTCGAGGACGCCGCCCGCATTCTTTACGGCCACCAAACAGAACGCTTCAGCGACCCAGTCGTGCCTTTTGAAGATCCCAACTGGGCCAGGCCTACTTCATCTTCCATTGCCTCCGAGACATACAGTATGTCAGACGTCGCCTCTCAGACACCAATCGCAGATCGCGCGCAGTACTTTGGTGCGATTCCCGAGAAGTTCACGGCCGGTGTGTTTGACGACGCCGAGACGAGCATCAAGTATCTCGTGTTGACCAACACTTGGCCAAAGTTCGTCAAGGAGAGGAGGTACTCGTCGGACTCGGAAGATTCGCGGGAGTCGAGAGACACTGTGGAGACATTCAACTCACAGTCAACACTTCACAGGGTGGTGAGGTACTTCAGGGCCATGAGAGTGTAGCACGGGCGTACCGCACAAAGCATTTGTTCCTTCGATTACGCTTCACGATGATATCCCAGTTTTTTTGTCATTCATACCACTTTGTAATTCAGTTATCAGAATCAAAACAGCAACATCTCATGATACCAATGTCTCTCATCCACATCCATCTCCGGCATCGTCATGTCTCATGCTGCAACGTGCCTCGTGAAGATCATTTACCTTGCAAAGCTTTCAGGCTGTGGCTTTGCAAGCCACAACTTCTTTGTCATGCAACTGCCGCTCCCCTGAAGTCATCAGTCGCGTGGCGAACGTTTAGATTTCTGATCGTCACGCCCCCGGGCGCCTCGAGCACAAGCCCGTTGGTGGACAGAGTCAGGAAAGAGGTGGCTGGTGTGAGGGGAGTCGCAGCCCAAATGAGCGTTGAATGACGCAAACGGATTTTTGATGTCTGCTTTGGGATGCTGTTGCGAGAATTGCCCAGCCACATAGCCAATGGCTTCAAGCGTTGGGAGGCGCTCCCTGTTCAACTATGAAGAGCTTGTGGGGTGAGGCGTCTGCTGTGATGCCAGTGCGGGAGGTTCCGGATGGTGGTGAGTTTGGATCTGAGGTTATCTCTAACTTTCTCGGCAGTGTCGAAAGAGCAGCACCGGGAATGGAATGGTTGTTGGTTTGAGAGTGAGAACCGTAAGTCTAGATCTCGATGGATCTTGTGTGAAACTTGCAGTTTGGAATCTTTAAGGCTGAAAACTGCCCGGAACGGGGATGGACGACGGCTCTACGACACACGTTCCTGAATCCTGTGAGACAAGGCCAAGATATTTCGGCTGTTATGTCTGATAAGCTTTGCGGGTGACACAATACCCGGCCCTTAAAGTATTTGTAAATACCGATCTTCCCCTGCCCGGTGTCCCCGTAGGTCTGAATTCGCACGCAAGATGGACGTAAGCCACGTGACCGAGAATGAGAGGTGTGCTTCCGCATTTGGACGAGGGCCTGATATCACCATGTCCATTTCCGGACAACTATCGAAGAGACTCGGAAAACTGGAAAAGTTCTGACTCTGCCATTCTTACTAAGGACGCCGTTGGCACGTTGCAGTGCTTGCTTGCTTTCTATCCCCCGCATTTCGCCGCACTTGCTGATCCGGGGTAGAAAACGCGGGGGAGGAGGACGCAATCCCCCACATTCCGTCTGGAACCCTGGTTCGTGACAGAGCGCTGTGATAGGGCGTCGTTGGGGGATATACCGATGGGATGGAAGGGTGATGCAGATCCTTCAGGTGAGTGTCGGTGGCACGGGACCTGGAATCTGGGGAAAGGGGCATAGATCCGGGGAAGGATGACTTGATTCGTTGACAGGAATCACAGTGACACATGTGGGATACCGGGGGCGTTCGTATGTCGTTGATCTAGAGTTGAGTTCGTCCCAAGGTAGCCCGAGATGAGATGTCAATTGGGCTGGGAGGTAAGCTTGGTAAGCTTAGAAAGAGAGTTAGGTGAGTGTTTGGTCATCAACCTCTTGATGAGCTTCTGATATCGCGGATAGCATTGCCCCGAGGGCAACTGACGGCGGGTGGTATATCATAGATGAGGATCTAGAGGTTAAAGTGCCAAGATCAAGGAGTCTATCAGGACAGCCTCAGGCCTGCAAGTCATCACACCATTGATTCTGGGTTTTATAGCCCCTCCCATCTCTCAACATGATGTTCCTCTCGACTTCTGCGCTGCTTTCTCTCCCTCTACTGGCTCCTCACGCCTTAGCCGGTCATGCAGGCCAAGTCTCGGAGCCGTCCACGTACCAGAGAGCCCGGTTCCGATGGTGCTGGCCCGGAGGCTGGATCGAGCCAGACCAAGTCGCGGCCGAAATCACCAGCATTGCGGATGCCGGCTTCGGCGGCGGCGAGATCGGCGATGTCAGAGACAGCGTGAAGGGGGCCATGGACCCCGTCGTGTACGGGTGGGGCGAGAAGAGTTGGAACGACGGCGTGTTGACTGCTTATGAGCAAGCTGCCAAGTGAGTTTGAAGTCGCCAAAGTTGAGCTGCCAAACAGAAGCTTACACTCGCGTGCACAGACTCGGCGTTCATGTCGACATGACCTCGGGGCCCCACTGGCCGACCGGCTTTCCGGGATACACCCCGGACTCCCCTGAGACGATGAAGGAAATCGTCCATGGACAAGCCTTCGTTCAGGCAGGAGAGACATTTTCGGGGGCCCTGCCGCTACCAGTTGCGGCGCCATCCGGAAACCAGACTGGCAATCTGGTGACCGCTATCCCGAAGCTTGTTGCGCTGTTGGCGGCCAAGACGGCGACCACGAATGAGAGTGGTGCCGTTGTCGAATTTGATCCAGAGACTGTGACTGTGATTGTGGATTCTGTTGATAATGGGACTTTGATATGGACAGCACCATCGGACGGGGTGTATGTTGTGGTTGCTGCTTATGCGCGTGGCACTGGCCAGATTCAGAACATGTACGACGGTAAGTATTATTGAGTTGGCATGTTACCAGCCTCAACCTGACATTCAGCAGGACAACCCTATGGGCCTAAGGTTTACTCGACTCCTGGATACATCGTCGATCACTTCAGCGAGGCTGGCGTGCAAGCCGGGGTCAAGTACTGGGAAGAGCACATCCTCACACCAGAGCTCACTGCACTCCTTCGCCAGTAGGTCTACTCAGTCTTTGACTGTAGATGGAAAGTACTAACCTCTGGTATTTAGAAGCAACGGATCCATATTTGAAGACTCGCTCGAGCTCAAGTACAAGCAGCTGTGGACCCTCAACCTCACCCAAGAGTTCCAGGCCCGACGCGGATACGACATCTCGCCCTTCCTTTTGTACCTGCTCAAAGACACAAACACATTCATCGGAGACAACTCCACCGCCACCAAGATCACCAACGACTTTTACAAGACCATCACAGACCTCTACGTGGACCACCGCTTGAAAGGCGTGACCGCCTGGGCCAACACCCTCGGCCTGAAATTCCGCGTCCAGCCTTACACCCTCAACTTCGACAGCGCCTACATCGCAAGCCTCCTCGACATCCCAGAAGGCGAGTCCCTCGGCTTCGAGGGCGCGCCCGACTCTTTCCGCGTTCTCGCCACCGGCCGCGACATCGGCGGCCACACCACCATCCTCTCCAACGAGATCGGCGCCTACTTCGGCAAAGCCTACGGCGTCACCTGGAAATTTCTCCTCGGCACGGCGAACCTCGACTCCGCCCTTGGCGTGAGCCAGAACGTCATCCACGGGTTTCCCTACGAGGACTCGCTGAGTAGCCTGTGGCCCGGCTTCGCGCCCTTCACGCCCCTGGGGTCTTCGTCGAATGGGTTCGCCGATGCGTGGGGTCCGAGACAGCCGCAGTGGATGTTTGCGAAGGCTGCGAGCAGGTATTTGGCGTTCTCGCAGAAGTTGCTCCAGGAAAGCGGGGCGTCGATTGATGTTGCGATTTTGAACCAGGATTGGGGCGTCACGGTGACTTGGGGTGATAGTAGTCTCAACGACGCGGGGTACTCGTACCAGTTTCCGACGCCGTATCTGTTGGAGAAGCACGGTGTTGCAGTTCGTGATGGAGTTTTGGCGGCAGATGGACCCGGATACCGCGCGCTGGTTATCAACAACCAGACGACTATGGACATCAGCACAGCGAAGCTGGTGCTCTCGTACGGTAAAGCCGGTCTACCTGTCGTCGTCTCCGGTAACTCGCCCAGCTCGACTTTTTCATATCACACAGACCAGAAGGCTGCTGACGATGAGCTGGCTTCGATATTTTCTGATATCCTGAATCTTTCAACAGCACGCGTCATTTCTGGTCCTGAAGCTGTCCCAGAGGCTCTATCGGAGTTGGGCGTATCTTCGTCTGTTGAGTACCCGCAAGGTCCGGGAAACAATAGCCTTATAACATACAGACGTACGGTTGGGGACGGGTATCTCTACTGGATCTACAATAACGGCGACGAGCATCTCCAGCTGCCAGTTAGACTCGCGGGGGCCGGGGCACCGTATGATATCAATCTGTGGACCGGCGATGTGAAGCCCTTCGCTGCCTTCACGGCCGCGGACGGTCACGTCTTCTTGAACGTTACGCTGGCACCCGAAGCGGTGTCTACCATATTGTGAGTGCCCACACCTTGACCCAGAATATCGCTAATATCAGGTATAGCGTTGGATCGTCAAACCCTTTCTCGGTCCAGCCTCTGTCAAACCACATCACCTCTACTGATTGCCGCGCCGTTGTCGCCAATGGCAGGGTGCAAATATCTTCCAACACGACATGCAGCGCAATAACGTCGACGAACCTGACCGTTACACTCGACGCTACAAATATTCCGGAGTTCATCACGCCTTCTACGTGGACCTTGCGAGTCCAGGATTGGTCACCGCAATACCCCAACGCAGCCGGTAACGCCTCGGTAGCAACATCCAAGACTTGGCTTGCGCCCATCCAGCTGACCTCGCCGCTTGTCCCGTGGACGAATATCACCGGGCTCGAACATGCATCAGGTGTTGGCGTCTACAACACAACCGTCACTTTGGATGTCGGCAGCGGTGCGGATCTGCGAGTGCTGCTTCACATGCCTGAGGTTGAAGGATCATGGGGACTCACGATCAATGGCCAAGAGGTGGAAGGTGTGGATTGGTTCGCCAGAGAGCCAATTGACGTGACGGACTATGTTGCATTTGGCGCTGCAAATGGTTGGTATACTCTTCGACGATGGCATTTTTATCCGTACTAACGATGCTTGCAGTTCTTGAGATTACGGTTGCTACAAGCCTTTGGAACAAGTTGATCAGTGTCTGGCCGGCTGTGTATGGATCAGAGGAGCCGGTGGCGAACGGACTGGCAGGATCTGTAGTCCTGACCATGGAAAAGATTATGGTTGTATCTTAGTACTCAACCAATCTACTCGGTTGGCACCGTTTGCGATGTCATTATCAATTTGCGGATGAACCAGTCGAGAACCTGGGACCAAAATGTCTCTTAATCATTTAGGTGATGACGCTAACCTCCCATCTCTCAAGACCCGTCTCGGCTATTACCCTTCCCATACAAAGTCTTGCTCAACCCCTGGAATCAACGGCCGAAGCGCCATGCCATAGTCACCAGCATTGGGAGTTCGGAGTAGCGTGTGGATATGGAACTTGGCCGGCTCCTTGTTCGTCAGGAAAACTCCAGAGTGGTGGTCAAATTCGACGAGGATGACTGGGCTCTGAACACGGTAGTAAAATGGGTCTTGGTCGCCGTAACCACCGATCCAGCTGAAGTATGTCTCCTTGAAGAAGGACTTTGCGTGGTTGATGCGAATATCCCTGGCCTTCTTCGGCAGGTAGAGAAGGTACTGCTCAAGGATGCCAACCACCAGCTCTTGCTGCTCAGTCGTCATGTCCGCCACCAGAATACCCTCATATGGCACGATTCGGTTGTCTCGGTAGGCGCCACACAGATGCCTCTGGTCGTCGTGGTTCCACCTCCCCTTCGGCATTGCAGGATCCTTCAGCAGCTTGTACGTTTGCGCCTTCTGTTGGAGACCAGCCGGGAGAGACTGCATTAGCTGCAAACCAAGCCTTTCCTCCGTCTCCAGGATTCTCGTCCCCTTGTACGGGCCGTCGTCGATAAGATTCGGCTCCGCGCCGGTGAACCACGGCGATGCCACGATCTGGCCCTTATACAGGAAGATGTTCAGACACAGGTGGTGGCCGTAGAAGGAGTAACCCCACGGCCGCGTCGCCGAGGGCGTGCCGAAGAGCACAAAGTTGTAGGAGTATTCGTTGCAGATGCTGGGTGCCTTCACCAGCTCACCGAGGAAGCCGTTGATGCGCATGGCACCCAAGGCCTTGGCGTAACCTTCGGGCGACAGGGTTGCCTCCAGAACCTTTAGGATGCTCTCTCGGAGCTGCGGCGTTAGCTCGTCGAGGCGGAGACCCTTGTCGCTGAGGAGGAACTCGGGGTTCGACCAGGAGCGCCACTCTGGCGAGTCGACGTGGTAGGAGAGGGTGTCCTTCTGTTTGGCGTCTAATTGAGAGAGGACGGCGTTGGTGGCGTCTACGATGTCCTGGATCGGGACGCCCTCGTCGGCTAGTTGAAAGAGATCTCTTTTTACGATGCCTGATGTACGTGTTAGCTCTCATTGAGTTCCAATGTTTCCTTTGAAACTTCAAACTCTACTTACCGTCCGTCGTGATCCCAGTGTATGGCTCCTTGAAGAGCTTTCGCCAGTGCAGATACAGGGCGTGCAGCCATGGCGGGTTTCCACCCTCTTTGAACTCTTTTGCGTAGACGTGAGCATCCTGCTTCTGCATCGTCGTGAAGCGAGGTATGCTCAGGTCTGGCAAGTGTTGGCGGTACTCGCCGCCGTGAAGGCTCTGCTCTCCTCCGCCAGCCATCTTGTCGATCTTGAGATGTGACAACAACACACCAAGTCGTTGAGTCGGTGTTGCTTGGTGCTTCGGGGTAGAAGAAGATGCTGTTGCTGATTTCATGCACCACTCTCTCCAATTGACAACTTGAATAACAGGAAGATTAATCAGTCAGTCGACAAGCTATGTGTTCAAGGCTGCGAAGTCGGCAGATTAATCTTCGGTCACTCTCACATCCATCGCGACCCATCAGCCCACATCAAGCAAAACCGTATCAACTGCCGCGGGTATGTCACGAAGCTGACGTCGGCGACCATCGGCCCATGTGCCGCCGACATCTGTACCCCTCACTTTCCGGCCCCTCATCCCACTTCGTTACACCCCTCATCCTCGCATCCCCCCCACTCGACCCCAGAGCTGCGCCCCTGGCCGCGCCCGGCTTTTCCGCATGTCATCAACTCTGTACGGAAGCAACCAATGGCGGTGCATGCGACATCTGGCTTAGCGCAGGCCGAGAGTGCTATTGCGCAGAAAAACACAGTTCAGAGCTGCTGTGGCTTGTTGTGTGACACTTCCCGGACCTCCGAGCCGGCGAAATCCCCAAAACGCCCATCGGCACTTGGTGCGGGGAGCCCCAGTCGGATTCCACGATTCGGAGACGCCTCCCACCAACCCCTCGACCCCTCCACTCCGTAAACGCCATCCGAACTTGCATTTCAAGAAGAGCTTCGAGCGTGGGAAGATCTTACGATATCTCGCCAAAAAGCCTGGGTCTCAATTGGGAGCATTCACTCACGCACACACACACTCACACACTCACACATCAACATGTCTTCGTCATCAACCTTCTCCCGTAAGGCTTTCCCTTCCTCTCAGCCGGCAGCGCCCCCTCCCTTCATGAGCTCGCTTGCTAATCAGCCACAGGCCTCGTGCGGTTCGTCCCCCGTGATGCTCCTAGCAAGGTGCTGATCGGAGAACCGGAATCAGAGTCAGTCGACGTCGGCCTGGCTGTCCGGGACGGCAAGGAGGTCAAGGTCGCTGTGTGGTCCGGCTCTAGCGTGCTCAACCCCGGCAGCAAGACCGATCAGGTGGCCGTCATCGACCGCGTCCTTTCGCCCGTCTCGGCTGAGGAGGTCGGCACCATCCGCTGCATCGGACTGAACGTGAGTGACCTCTTTATCTCTCGTTACATGAAGGGGTAGGCAATGCTGACTCGGAGTGTAGTACGTCCAGCATGCAAAGGAAGTCGGCGTGGCCCTGCCGGATGTTCCCACCGTGTTCTTGTAAGTCGATGCGCGGCAATCTCGCGAGAAAGTGTCCGGTTGCTGATATCAGTCATAGGAAGCCAAACACGGCGCTGGGTAACCCCTGGCCGGAGCCGACTGTGCTGCCGCACCTCACCCAGGCCGACGACTGCGGCGACTACGAGTCTGAGCTGGCTGTTGTGCTCGGTAAGGCTTGCAAGAACGTGTCCGAGGCGGATGCCATGGACTACGTCCTGGGCTACACCGCCTGCAACGACGTTTCCAGCAGGACGTACCAGATGAACCAGTCGCAATGGTGCTTCGCGAAGGGCTTTGATGGTTCCTGCCCCTTGGGTAAGACGAATCTCTCAAGACTTCCCCAGGTGTGAGGGCAGAGATGTTGACAATATTCAATGCAGGACCTACCCTGGTCTCAAAGTCCCTCATCCCGGACCCTACCAAGCTTCAAATGCGCGGTTTGAGGAATGGCGAGGTTCTCCAGGAGAGCGGCATCGAGTAAGTCCAGCCCTCATTTCATCTCAAGATTCTCTCACTAACATGGGATGTTACCCAGTGATCTCATCTTCAGCATCCCCAAAATCATCAGCTTCCTCTCCCAGAGCACGACGCTACCCGCAGGCACCGTCATCATCACCGGAACACCTGCTGGCGTCGGTCTTGGCCGCAAGCCCAAGGTCACGCTGAAGCACGGCGATGAGTTCAAGGTTGAGATTCTGCCCCACATTGGCACTCTCGTCAACGTCTTTGAGAATGAGAAGTAAGGTGGTCGGCTTGGCTGTGGCGTGTGCGTGAGATCCATGTAACTCTAGACTATGCGAGACTAGGTTGGTTAGACTACCTGAGGAGAGTGGTGTAATGAGACGAAGTAAGACTAGAGCTCCGCTATTGGATGAAATCTGAGGTGTCAGTGGTGTGAGCTCAGTCTGAGGTATTAGCTGCTCAGCTCAATGCATACCAGCCGGATGTGAGCAAGACAAGAGATTGCTTGCAATGTCAAAGATGACGTCTCGTATGATCACGAATGAATTTCGGGTGAATTATCCCATGAAGCCAACGTGCAGCCATAATTATTTCAGTCCCAGTGTTCACAATTCAATCAGCGTACATATCATGTTTGGGTTGATTTGATCATTTGTATTTGATGTACGAAGGAACCAGTATGCAACTTTTTACTGATCAATCAATGGGGGAACGACCTCAAGAAGGTGCTCAACAATAGCATCAGGGCCCCTCTCAACCTGCAGTCCATGCGGAATAGCGTGCGTCTTGATGTCCGGCTTGATTGACCTCGCGGTAGACAGAATCTGGTTTGCCTCCTCCGCAGTCCACATTGAAGCACAGAACTTCCCTATCGTCAAATAAAATTTCACTCAAGAGAGGGGATATCAACTCACCAGCACATCAGGCATGTGCTCCTTGACCTTGCCCTCAACCTCATCTATTCCTGCGAAAACCGTCAGCTACCAACGCAAACCGTCTTGTCTGAGGAAATCGCTTACTCTCGCAGTTTGCAACATGCTCAATCGTGTACCGGTCCTTGAGAGCCTCAATCATGCGGCCGACGAGGCGCTTCGCGCGCTCGGGGGCCGTGTTGACGGTCACCAGCTTGTAAGGACCCTTGGGCGCCATTGTGCGGGGTTGATACAGAGGTGGAGGTGGTGGTGGGAAGACAGGTATGAACTTTTGAGACGACACAACAAGAATAGCTTCTCGGTCGGATGCAGAGTTGCCAAAAACAGCAGTTGCTAAAAAAGAGAGTTGTCGAGAGTCCTGAAACTTGTTGTTCCTCTTAGTGACAGTCAGGGAGCTTCTGAGTTTGGGTTTTTGTCGTGGGATGACATGCCGAGCGCCGAAGCCGCTGACAACAGCGGCCAATATAATCGGCAGATGACTGCGCCGAGGTCGCTCACGCGCAGATTTCGCACATACGAAAAACCGCCGAAACACACTCATCACACAGCAACAGCTGGGCCACTAACAACAAGCCCCAGACACTCTCCACGCAGCAGAAACCCGTTGCCGGCTTTGCCGATTTCGCCTCCGTTACGAGACCCCCGTATATCCACATCGCCATCCTTCCATTCGGCTTGATTCCAGTGGAACTTCGTAACCAGCCGTGAACAGTGGCCCGCCAGGCGGGCTGGGAGACGCTGCGGCGACAGCGACTCACGGAAAACCCGAGACTCCGGATTTCCCGCCAGCGCGTCCAGCGCCGTCCACCACCAATTTCAATTTCCCACTACTGCGTCCACCCAGAAATAATGCCCCCGCGGGACGCTCCCGCGCCTCCGGCTCGCAGTGTGGGGGATCTCCGGGGAAGCCTACAGCATGGGGGGCGGCAATTTAGGCAGAGAAGGGGGACTTGCCGGAGGAGCATTCCCAACAAAGATTTGAAGAAGAACATGGGTTGAACACTTGGATCGAGCTGTTCTTTCGATCCGACCGTGTTCTTGGTGGTGCATTTTTGAGTGGTAAGGGAGTCCTGCCATCGCGACCGAACCCAAACTCTCTTTTCTACGTCTACTCGTCTCAAGTTCTTATTGAAGCTGCCGAGCCTGAACCACAACACCATGTTTCGGTGGCTTAACTCGTTTATTTTCCCCAGAGCGTCAGCATTGTCGGCTGAGAAATCTGACAACATGGCGGTGAGTTGTGCATGTTTTTGACTGACTCTACGCGGTTACGGCATGTTCATTGTAACTAACAAAATAATTCAGGTCACTGCTCATACCAGATCACCAGTACAACTGGAAATCATAGTCGTCGGCGCTGGTCTGAGCGGCCTCGCAACAGCAGTAGCGGCAGCTCTCTCAGGGCACAAAGTCACAGTCTTTGAATCCGCAAAGGAGCTCCTCGAGGTGAGATCTCATCATCTCATCATGAGATTTCTTCACGAGATATTGACAGAAACCGCCCAGGTCGGAGCAGGCCTGCAGGTGACGCCAAACTCCACCCGCATCCTGCAGAAATGGGGCCTCCCAGATCGCCTCTGGAAATCCGCCTCGGAGCCCAACACGCTCGTCGTCCACCGCTACTCGGGCAGCGTCCTCGCCAAGGAGGAGAACTTCAACAAGAACATCCGCGCAAAGTACCAGGCCCCCTTCATCGACCTGCACCGCGTCGACCTGCAGCTGTCCCTGTACGAGCGCGCCAAGGAGGTTGGCGTGCGCTTCGCGCTCGGCGAGAAGGTCGACAGCATCGACTTTGACCTGCCCGAGCTAACCACGCAGTCCGGCGTCAAGGCACGGGCGGATCTCATCGTCGCCGCCGATGGGCTGTGGTCGCGGTCGCGCGCGTGTTTTCTGAAGGCGGACGACCCGCCGCTGGCGACAGGCGATCTAGCGTACCGCGTGGTGTTGAACGTTGATCAGATCACCGACCCGGAGCTGAAGGCGTGGATCGAGAATCCGCAGGTGCATTTCTGGGTCGGACCCGGGACGCATTGTGTGGGATACTCGATGCGGGCGGAGAAGATGTACAATCTTGTGGTGCTGGCGCCGGATGACTTGCCCACGGGGGTGAGCAGGCAGGCTGGTGATGTCGATGAGTTGCGGCAGCGGTTTGAGGGGTGGGACCCGATTTTGAGGAAGTTCCTTGACGCTGTTGACAGTGTTGAGAAGTGGAAGTTGATGCACAGTAAGTTGTTGATGAAATGCACAATGCGAGAATCCATGCTGATGTTTCTTCAGGAGAAGAGATGCCCTCATGGGTGAGCGACAAGTCCAACTTTGTGTTCGTGTAAGTGCTTTCATCACTCACAACCCAGCGCTGAGTGTTCGCTAATTACTGGAATCCAGCGGAGATGCATGCCACCCCATGCTCCCATATCTCGCCCAGGGCGCCAACTCAGCGGTGGAAGACGGCGCTGTTCTCGGTCTCTTGCTGGGCCATATCACGACCAAGTCTCAATTGCCGACTGCGCTGAGACTGTATGAGAAGCTTCGCAAAGCCCGCGGCGAGGCGATTGTGAGAGAGACGTTCAAGCAGGTGAGTGCAGCGAATTCATCTGGCACGCGGGTCAATGGCTAACCTTCCGCCACAGCGCCATGACTTCCACATGCCCGACGGCCCAGAGCAAGAAGCCAGAGACCAGATCTTCCTGTCCCAGCTCGGCAAAGAGCTTAAGGGGCCCTTCCCAAGCAGATGGACGTGTCCCGAGGTCCAGCCATGGCTGTACGGATACGATGCGTACAAGGAGGTCGAGGATGTGATGAAGAGCGACCCGTTCAGCAGGGCGAATCTTTAGGGGATGCTTTTGTCTTCTTCAGGTAGTGTTTCCAGTGGGCTGCAGGGAGCAGCGACTCATTTTGTGTTAGCGACGGGATTTTTCATGTACGGGGTAATACCAGCTCTGGAAGGGTGCCATGAGATCGGCAAGGCATATTTTGTACACTTCAAATCATTAGCGATATATCAGACAACATCATTTTGCTTGCACCCGGCGATCGCCAGCGGTTTAGGAGGGGACCGAGAGCTGAGCCGTCATCCCGGCCGCTGAACCGCCGAAAACACGGAGCTCCCGATGTCTCTCCACCACGATGGGATGAGCCGGCACACTGATCCGCGGAGGACACAACACTTTCCTGGGCTGAAAACAATCAATTGCGAAATGCGTCTCTGCCGAAAAGAGGAAATGGCAGTATTACGCCCACCTGCAAATCTGCAGTCAGCAATCCCAAAGACCGCCCGGGGGGCTGTTGCTCCCTCCAACCAGCGTCATGTCTTGGGAAAGTGGCTGCCATGGGCTGAGAAACCAACGCTAAACTCCTTTGAGGAAATAGATGTGTCCCTGTACAACGCTCGCCCTGCGCGATATGATACTGGCAGAGGATTTAGGCACGATGTGGCACAGCACGTGTGAAAAGCGATCTTGTCAGATTCTTGGCCTTCGAAACTTGTCCAATGGCTGCGCCTGACGAGCCATACCTGACACGGAGTAAACGCGGTCCGCCTACCTGGTAAGATGTCCTAAGGCTGTCTCCCCCCAAAACGGCGACGTTTGGCTGCTGTTGCTGCCAGCTTGCGGTAGCGTTGAGCGTTTGCTGCGTGCCTCCCGTCGAATAACCCAATTGGGAATACGACACGGCGGCGGTGCGATTTTGATTGAGTGCCCGGCTTGTTGGGCGGCGCGTCACACAAGCAGGGTCCCTTACTTTTGAGCTCTGCTTATTATTTCAAAAGGATGTTGATGCCGCTGCGTTCGTGAGCTTGCTGTCTTGGAATTTCCTCGAAAGCTTACATTGAAACACTTCATAAAGATTGGCCAATTCCCTGGGCCGCTTCATCAACATCAGGCCTCTTCAACTTGACGAATTTTACAACAGCCTTTGGAAATCGCTCTCTGACAGCTTGATTCAACCACATTGGAAATAATCTGCTGTAGCTTACTTCGGCACTAACTACTGTATATTCAAGAACCTCCTGCAATATTCACGTCCATCGACACCTGCTGAACGACCCCCCAACCGCCGCAATGGCGGCCCCAAGATCCGCCCTGCTGCGCCAGATTGGCATCTTGACAATCAAGAACTATATCATCCTCATATCTCGACATACCGGATCAACAATCTACACAGCTCTGATCCTTCCCATCATCCTCACAATCTACCTGGGCATCGGTCGAAACCTCAACGGGCCCCAAAACGACTACGGCATCGCCGACCCACGCGCTGTCCGATCCCTACAAGACGGTCTCTCCGCCGCCGACGGCTCCCGCAACACCGTTGTGTTCGTCAACAACGGAAACACGGGCGGCGACATCGAGCGCGTGATTTCCTCCCTCTCGGACGAGGTCGCTGCGGCCGGCAAGAACGCCACCACCATCGCCAACGTCGACGACTTGAATCTCATCTGCCAAACGGCCACGAGGGGAACGACGCCGTGCTACGGCGCAGTCGTCTTTCACTCTTCTCCAAGCGAGGAGGGCGATGGCGGTTTCTGGAACTACACGCTTCGAGGCGACCCCGCCCTGGGACAAAAGTTCCAGGTGAGCAAGAGCGAGAATGATGCCCAGGTCTACACACTCCCTCTCCAGCGCGCCGTGGACGCTGCCATTGTGCGGTTAAACTCCACTGCAGGAAGCTCAGATCCTCTCGTCAACTTGCAAGAATGGGGCTTCACCGACGAGACCGAAGACGAGCGCGAAGCCTCCGTTAGACGGAGGTACCAGCAGACCTTCATCGACTACCTCGCCGTCTCTTTCGTCCTCGCCCTCATCGGCGTCAGCTACCACCTACCAGGCCACGTCGCCACGGAGCGCGAGAAGGGCCTCTCCCAGCTCATCGACGCCATGATGTCGACCCGGTACGAGTGGGAGCCGCAGGTCGCCCGGATGGTCGCCAACTTCTACTCCTTTGCCACGATCTACTTCCCCGGGTGGCTGGTCGCTTCCATCATCGCGCAGACCATGATATGGAAGGAGACCAACATCGGCATCATCATCATCTTCTTCATCCTCGCTGGCCTTGCCTTGACGTCGCAAGCGATCCTTGGCGCCACGTTCTTCAAGAAAGCACAGCTCTCCGGTGTGGTCAACTCGCTCGTCTACGTCCTGCTCGGCGTCCTGGCCCAGGCGATCCCTGATCCGCCCACGGCCGCCGTCTCTGTTCTCAGTCTGCTCTTCACCCCTTGCGCCTTCGTGTTCTTCATCAAGTCGATCGCTCGTTTTGAGGCCGAGGGCCGGCCCATGAACCTCATCAAGGGACCCCCCACCGGCGCTTCAAGTCTTCCCGGCATCGTCCTCTGGATCTTTCTCATCATCCAGTTCCTCGCCTACCCCCTGATGGCAGCCTTTGTCGAGCGCCAGATCCACGGCGTCGGGTCCGAGAGTCGCAGGATCTACAGAGGCGTCGGTCCTCAACCGCAGGAAGCAGTCTGCATCAACGGGCTGACGAAAGTCTACAAGCCAAGCCTTTTCCGCCACATCTTCTCCTTCGTTTCGAAGCCCCGCGAGCCGACTGTGGCAGTCAACAATCTCAACCTCACCGCAAAAAGGGGCCAGATTCTCGCGCTGCTGGGTGCCAACGGCAGCGGCAAGAGCACGACCCTCGACGCAATCGCTGGAATCAGCCGCTTCAACCAAGGCAGCGTGTCCATAGACGCATCCGGCGGCATTGGGATTGCACCCCAGAAGAACGTGCTCTGGGACGAGCTAACCGTCACCGAACACATTCGCATCTTCAACCAGCTCAAGTCCACGGGATACACAAACGGCGGCGATGACACGACACAGCTGATTGATGCCATCGGCCTCAGTTCCAAGAAGAGTGCCCAGTCCAAGACCTTATCCGGCGGCCAGAAGCGCAAGCTGCAGCTCGGTATGATGTTGACCGGTGGCAGCGCCGTGTGCTGCGTCGACGAAGTGTCCTCCGGCATTGACGCCCTCTCGCGGAGGAAGATCTGGGATATCCTATTGGCTGAAAGGGGACGGCGGACCATCATCATGACGACGCACTTCCTCGATGAAGCTGATCTCCTCGCGGACAACATCGCCATTCTTTCCAAGGGCAAGCTTAGAGCAGAGGGCTCGTCGGTTGCGCTCAAGAATTCGCTTGGTGCCGGCTACCGCATCCACCTCCTGAACGCCAAGAACGTCAGAGTGGCCCCTGAAGTCCAGGGCGTCGAGTTGAAAGTCTCATCGAACACCATCGTCTACACTGCACCTTCATCCAACCTCGCAGCAGAAGTCATCCGCGCCCTCGAAGCGGCGCGTCTTCCGTATAAAATCAACAGTCCCAACATCGAAGATGTATTCCTCAACGTCGCTGAAGAGGTCCAGGGAGAAGATCTGCAGTCTGGGCCTGCGCCCGGGGCCAGGTTCTCCGACGACTCCGGGCAGATCACCGAGAAGGGAATGGCAGACGGCGGCCGCAACTCGCTCGGTCTCCAGTCGGGTCGTCAGACGGACTTCTTGAAGCAGATGACGGTGTTGGTGTACAAGCGCGTCACGCTGTTCAAGACCAACTGGGTCCCTTTTGTGGCCGCTTTCCTCATCCCCGTCATTGCCGCGGCCATCATGCAAATCCTCATCAATGACAAGCCTGCGTCGAGCTGTACTCCCACGGACGGGAACGGGAGAGCCACAAGCGGGATGTACGACAGTGTCATTGAGAACATGCGTGTCGCTGCCGGACCGACTGCAGCCGTGGACGGAAATGCATTCACATCCCTCGTCGATGTCTTCGCCCCGGGATCGGGCAACTTCACGCTGAACAGCATCTCTTCCGGGGCAAACTTGCGTGACTACGTGGACGATGAGAGGAAGAACCTCATGCCCGGAGGCTTCTGGGCTTCCAACGATAACGGACCCCCGACTGTAGCGTGGCGAGCAGACACGGAAGACTATAAGGCCATTGCTGCCGCCGTCGTCTCTCAGAACCTTCTCACCGTTGCCTTGACGAACACCAACATTGTCACACGGTACATCTCCTTCGACAGCGCCTTCGGTGCCGCGAACATCGACACAATCCAACTGGCCATCTTCTTCAGCATCGTCCTCTCCATCGTCCCAGCTTTCTTCGGGCTCTACACCAATGTCGAGCGGCGTTCCAACGTCCGCGGTCTGCAATACTCCAGCGGAGTTCGATCACTACCCCTTTGGACGGCGCATGTTATCTTTGACTACGGCATTTTCGTCGTTGCCCTCATCATCGCGGCCGCCATTTTCGTGGTGACATCGGATGTGTGGTACGCCCCTGGCTACCTCTTCCCGGTGTTCGTCCTCTACGGGCTCACCTCGATTCTGCTCTCTTACGTGTTTTCCCTCTTTATGAAGAGCCAGGTCGCGACCTTTGCTGCTATCATGGCGTACAACAGCGTGGGTTTCGCGATCTATCTCATCGCGTTCCTCTACATCTTGACCTTTTCCCCGGCTACGGCCAGCGACCGCAACATTTTGATCGGGCACTACACCGTTGCAGCCTTTTTCCCCGTCGCCAATGTCTGCCGCGCCATGATCATCGGCCTGAACACTTTCAACTTGGCCTGCGACAGCACCGAGTTCTACAGCTATCCGGGCACCCTCAACGCCTACGGAGGCCCAATCCTATATTTGTCTCTCCAGGCCATTCTTTTTTTCTGCATCTTGCTGTGGCACGACAGCGGAAACAAACTTCCCGCTTTCCTCAAGCGCAAGAAGACACCACGAACCGAGAACGAGCAGTCCCACAGCGACCAAGAAGTCGCCAACGAAGTCACACGCGTCGAAACAACCGGCTCAGACGACGGCCTCCAAGTAAAGCACCTAACCAAGAAATTCGGCAAATTCACCGCCGTCGACAACGTCACCTTCGGCGTCCGCCACAGCGAGGTCTTTGCTTTGCTCGGCCCCAACGGCGCCGGCAAATCAACCACCATCTCCCTCATCCGCGGCGACATCCAGCCCAGCAAGAACGGCGGTGACGTCCTCGTCGAGCACGTATCCATCACCGACCACCGCGCCCTCGCCCGCTCCAACCTCGGCGTGTGCCCGCAGTTTGACGCCATAGACTCCATGACCGTCCTCGAGCATCTGCGGCACTACGCGCGTCTCAGAGGCATCGCGGACGTCGAGTACCAAGTCCAAGCCGTCGTCCGCGCCGTCGGCCTGGACGCCCACGTAAACACCATGGCGCAGCACCTCTCAGGCGGCAACAAGCGCAAGCTCTCGCTTGGTATCGCCCTCACGGGTAACCCGTCCGTGATCCTCCTCGACGAGCCCTCCTCCGGCCTCGATGCGGCTGCGAAGCGCATCATGTGGCGCACCCTCAGCACTATCGTACCGGGCCGCGCGATCCTGCTCACTACGCACAGCATGGAAGAAGCGGACGCGCTAGCCAATCACGCCGGCATCGTCGCGCAGCGGATGCTCGCCATCGGGGAGGTCGAGACGCTGCAGGCGCGCTTCGGCGACTCTTTATACGTACATCTTGTCAGTCGCACCGCGCCGCACTCGACGCCGGAGGAGATGGACCGCATGCGTGAGTGGGTGACGATGATGTTCCCTAATGCGAGCATCGAGGCGGCGACGTACCACGGGCAGATGCGCTTCTCCATCTTCGCGGCTGACGTGCTTGCGCGTGCGCAGCAGGTCCAGGAGACGAGAAAGCGGGGACAAGGCGAGACCGGAGGACAGGCGGGCAGTTTGAGTGCCATCGGTCAGCTGATTTTGATGCTTGAGGAGAATAAGGATGCGTTGGGTGTTGAGCACCACAGCGTCAGTCCCACGACGCTCAACGATGTCTTTCTGGCCATCGTGGGACAGCACAATGTCCAAGAGGAAGGGTACGGAGCCTCGGCGGCGGGTGTGGAGAAGAAGAAGATTCCTTGGCGGAAGATTCTGCTTGGTTTCTAATATGTCTGGTTTCCTTTTGTGGTGTGACGATTACGAGTGTAAAAGTGTGTGTCTTAGGATGGGTTACTCCGGAATAGCGTGTCATTTGGCTAGATTCCCCTTCTGTATCGTATTGTTCATTTCTCGGACACGACCTGTTGAATGAAGGACGGTCGCAAGATCTTGATTAATCGCATCTACATCGTCCTTTCTACTGCTTTTCAGCACTCCCGGTGATCAATGTCCACGGAGGGCCACGGCGGTCCGTGGCGGCCCACGGCGATTCAATCGGGACGATACTGCTGGGATTCGGACGCTAAACCTTGAAACGCGAGTGTTGCTGCCTTGGAGTCAGCTTATCAATCACCGCATCTCCGGCTGTTCGGCCGAATCGCCAGGCTCGACGATCCCGCGCGCGACACGTCCCGCCGCTAAGCCCGAGCCGTATGGGGCCGCGTTTTCATCCGCTGCAGGTTCCCGGCCAGTGCCATGTGGCTTCTCTCACATCCGAAACCGAAGGAATTTCGTCAAGCCAACTCCCTTGACATTGATGCTGTATGATCTCACTGATTGCTCAGCGCTCGTTCATGTTCGGAGCCCGATCACGGATAAGCTGCCTAGACGCATGGTCCCACATTCGGAGTCATCAGGTTTAACCCGCGCCGTTATGACCCGGTGCCAAGCCGCGATATGGTCTTGCGTCTTGAATGTATTGTGGCCCTAACAAGAGATCGACGTTTTGGATATTCATCTGATTTCAATGCTACACGGGGCTTACATGGTGAAAGGCTCAGGGTCATGGCCGCATGGTAAAGTCGTACTGATGGCCATGTTACCAGTGTTGCGGAGGGATGAAGCCCCGGCTTGGTACCTTCGAGCATTCAACCTCGATCTGACGACCATAAGCATGATGAGTTTCTAGATGTCAAGAGAAAGACTCATTACTCACCAAAGGCTGAACGGTACTACTCTCACCCACTTCGACACGTATAAAAGCAGTCGCCAGGTTTGGTTTTACTGAGACTATCTTCTCAACACCACTCAACTCACCCTTCATCCACCAAGCCCTACACTCAATACCAAATCCAGCCTCTTCATCTATCACTCACCATCAAACATGTCTGCCCCCATCAACACCCCCGAGCCCTGGTCCCTCGCCGGCAAGACCGCCGTCGTCACCGGCGCCTCCCGCGGCATCGGCAAGGCCATCGCCATCCACCTCGCCCGCAAGGGCCTCGCCAACATCGCCATAACCTACGCCGCCAACCAATCCGCCGCCGATGATACTATCGAAAAGTGCCGCGCCCTCGGCGTTAAGAATGCTGTCGTTATCAAGGCTAATGCGCTCAACCCTGATGCCTGGCCCGACGTGATCAAGCAGGCCCTCGGGGCCCTGAAAGTTGACACCATCGACATCCTCGTCAACAACGCCGTCCTCGCCAGCATCGACCACTACAAAGCCACCCCGGAGCTCAACGCCGACAACTTCTCCGCCGTCATGGTCGCGAACGTGTACGCCCCCGTGGCGACCACGATCGCCTACATGGAGCACGCGGCGCCCAAGGCCGGCGGGCGCGTGATCAACATCTCGAGTGTGGCCGGTCGCCTCCCTAACGGAAATCCTATGATCACATACGGCGCGAGCAAGGCTGCGCTGGACAGTTTCACGCGCTCCTTCGCCGACCAGTTTTCGTCTGAGAAGGGCATCACGTTTAACAGCGTCATCGTTGGGCCGACTCTTACGGATGCGTTTGAGGAGGTCACAAAGTCTATGCCGAAGGAGCTCAAGGATAAGTACATCGCAGAGACGTCTGCTGCTCCAAGGTTCGGAGAGCCGGAGGATATTGCTTACATTGTCGGGTTCCTTGCCAGTGAGGAAGGTAGATGGGTGAACGGGGCTGCTGTCAGCGCCAATGGCGGATTCAGGAGCATGCTTGCGGCCCTTGGTTAAGGTCGGCAGGGCTCAATATGGTAGCAGGTCATTCAGTCGTACCCGCGACTGATCTTGTATCATTGTGTATCTTAGATTTGTGATGCTTTTGCTCTACTCACGCTCGTCTTGAATCAGCTTCTCTTCTCAGTCAGATTGCAACACATGCCGTGAGTGCTTTGCCAAGTTTCACTCGATATTTAGATATGCCCGCGTTCCTGGTCCATTTCTGCATGCGTCTTATTGGCCATATGGATTAACTGAATTGAGCCAGAGGCCGGAAAGGTCCCAGGTCAAAATCCAGAAGAACAACTTTTGACCAATAGAACCCCTGTTAACAGAGATGCATGTGAATGCAGTATGGCTGCAGTGAATGTTTGTCAATATGCATCGAATTCTTCATTCCAGAATCCACAATGCCAATCAGGAGAAGGTTTCGATTGGTTCGCCTTGGGACCTGGCTCTGTTGGTGTTGAATGAACTCATCCAATCCTAATGATATTATGGGGAGTGGAGTTTGAACATTAAAGAGTCGGTACAGCAGTTTAAGAAAGTGAACCGTGAGTTCTCACGTTGAAGCATAGATGTTGATATGGCTGTAAGCCAGGCGTTCACAGTCAGACTACATCCCGTTCACTTTTTGAAGTTTGCGACGTCTGTTCGGCGACTAGCAAAGCAGTCACTTCGTCGATGCTCGACTCATTACGACTTCTTTCTCGATTTGCCGGTGAGCAACGTCACATAGTGGGCCAGCGCAAACAGAAGTCATGCAAGTTGCCGCCTACCTCCCATTCTAGTCCGGTCTATGTTAGGGGTTCGCCTTCCCCTCAACAGATTGAAAATTTCTGAAATCTTCCCCTTTACATATCGAAGTCATCTCAGTGACTGTCTCTGGTTGCGTGTACTTTCCAATACGCCGTGGTATGATCTTCCATGTTCTCGCAAAACTGATGCCAATTTCACTAACACCGACACATCTGTAGACGATTCTTCGACAAGACCATCAGACAGCAAACGCTCTACGTGCCAACCGCTTTCCTCGTTCAGACTCAGCAGCGCGACAATGGATTACAGCGAGTTATCCTCATCCTACAAGCAGTACAAGCTCAAGACCAATCAAGCCCTCGACTGGCTCATCCGCGAAGCCAAAGCTCTGCGTGTCACGGCAAACGCTCCTCGTCAATTCAAGGTATGGGAGCTGGTTGATCTAGCCACGGCGTGTGCAAACGCCGGGCGAGTGATGCCAAAGGAGATCAGGAGGGCGCTGGAAGAGTCACTTTGTCTGCGCCGGCGATGTGCGGAGTGGTTTCTTGAACATGGTTCGGAGGCGGCGAACACAGCCCATAAGTACTTCAACGACAGCCTCCAGCAGATTCTTGACACGCTTGCTCCGTCCAAGGCGGAGACTGGAGACGCGGCTCGACCCGCGGCTTCCCGGACCACGAGCAAGCCCTCATCTGTCGTCCGACCAGCCCAGGAGACATCCCACACCAACTACTTCGCCGTCCTGGGTGACGATGGCAACGTCCGCGACTCTTCCTCTGACGAAGACGGCTCCGCTGGCTTCCCAACAGGGAATGCTATTGTCAGGCCCGCTAGAGCCGCAAACCGCAAGACAAGACGGCAGCAACGTCGTACCCAAGACGAACAGGGTGGCTGGGCAGCTTTCGATGATGACCACTTGATGGAGCTCTCTTGTCTTCTCAATGACTGCCGCGACATTCGCCTTTACCTGCAGCGGCTGTGGGTAGAATATGCAAGCGGCAAAGTCGACCTCATCACTGCATCGCTTATGACTCAAGCAGGGTTCGAACACCTCGTCGACCTTGAGACTGTCTTCACCCAGAAGCACCCAAAGCTTGACAACCTGGACTCCATGACGGACGCTCTTTACTCTTACTATGCTCTCGGGGACGGCGCCTTACGGGCCGAAACTGCGACAGAAGACGAAAAGCTCCAGGCGGAAGAGACTTCCCCGAGACTCAACAAAGACCAGTGGCTGTTTAGTCATGGCATGAAGAAGTGGCTACTTTGTGACGTATCATTCGCGCTGAAGTTTCTGAACAGCGACAAGATGAGATCAAAGTGCGAAAACCAATCCATGTGCTTCACCGACAGTGCAACCTTTGGCTTGGACCCTCTCGAGTTCATTGCGCTCATGGCCCTTCGCGATGAGTCTCTGGCAGCAACGGATGGATGGTCCTATCTCGACCTTCTCACAAAGCGCATGGCTGAGGAGGAGTTAGAGCCGCCACTTCTTCCCGTCCGTCTCAGCACGGCCGCCATGTGCAGAATCTATCTTGACATTCTCTACATATCGGGCCTAACTTCGCGTCTCTACACGGACTTGCTGAGATACCTGGACCACAGGCCGTTGAAACGTTTGAGAGAGCGTGCGAATGAGGGAATGAAGGATAACAACGAAGTCGCACGCAATATGTGTCTTCGCTTCACTCTGCTGAATGGATCGACAGGGCAACCGACCATCCTTAACCCTATTATTCTGGGCAGTGTTCTCTGCAGCCTAGCTCTTCCTGCGCACTTGGGGCAGATCTATCGGGTCAACGAGTCCGGAGTTTTGATGGCCGTCGCTCATCAGTACAACGCCCTCCGCATCATGAGACCGATCACTGTCCCTCGGTGGCAAGACCTCGAAGTCTTGATCGAATTGCAGAAGCAAAGCATCTTTGCTCCGGAGCCGCCTCAGACTTTCGATCAATGCGTCATCCGATTTTGGCGATCCCAGGGCCTCAGGCTGGCCGAGATCAAGCAAAAGACCACCACAGCCGCCCGCCTTCGTCTTGCCGCGCAGAGAGTCATCCCCCTGTCTCGTCATCAGAGAGAAATCGAGAAGACCGAGGTCAGTCGTGCGGAGGTTCTGAGAACACTCAACTTCCAGATCAAGTGTGAATCGCAGCGGAACACTGCTGGATTCCGCAGAGAGCTGCGCAGCGCTGCGCTGCTCGAGCATCTCTTCTGTCAAGTGGACGTCACACCCCATTGGAAATTGTCGCTTAGTGACAAGGTGGTGAGAGATGCTGTTGATGCTGATTTGAGAAGCCTCTGGGCGGGTCAACGCCCCGGCAAGCGCCCACCCAGCGCCGTGGACCTTCCGGCAGTCGTCTGGCTTGGACAATTACAAAAGATGTTTCAGCGAGAGACGGCTGATTTGTGGTTCGACTACAAGCAATTGGAGATGGACGTAACTGCTTTACTGGGCGAAGATGGCGCATCGTCGGAGCACGTTGCAGAATTCTTTGAGAAACCTAATGGAGGACTGTCTCAATGGATGAACCGCATGTCCGACAAGTCGAGGCTCACTGTAGTCTCCGATCATTGGAAAGCTTGGTGCAAGTAAGTCGATCTCATCTAATCAACTTTTCGTTCTCTACTAACCTGGAGTCATCAGGCAACTGGGCATTGTGCTCCCTCCTAATGTTCAGTGATGCGGGGGTGGGATTTAGTTCTCATACATTTTAGCATCCACGACCGGGCCTGAAATGCTTCTGTTGTTGTTTTGTTTTGTTTTTGGTCTGTTTAGTATTGAATCGTTCACTTTAGACATGCATTTTGGTTGAAAGTCTTACTGTGTATCCTCCTGTGACATTCGATATTGATAGTAAGAAACACTGAAGCGATCGCCCTTCGAGGATGATGTCCATCCCCGCCACAAGCCACACTCTCATCATCTAGATGAATGTACACATCTGTGAGAGGCCTTCTAGTTTTCCATGGCGATGCTAGACTCTGAGGTACGTCTTTTGGGCCGCAAAAGAGGCTAGGACATTGAGGTTACATCATGGACGTCGCCTATTCTCTTGCGAGGCGATATTTTGCCATGTCATTCTTGATCCAGCAAAGTCGTCCTTAAACCAATAAAAGAAAGATATGTTAAACTCCTCTTTAAAGGTCCGAAGCAGGTTACAGACGGCAATACTTTCGACGAAAAAAGTTATCTCATCTTTCTAACACGATGTCACTGCTTTATGTTGCCCTTGTTCTGTTGAAATGCAAAGATCCAAGACACTTGCTCAACGCGGTACCGCAGTTAGTCTAAAAGGCAGCCTATCATCTTACATGCACGTCACAAAGACGACATTGTGTCCATTTCGAAATCATCAAGACCGCCCAAGTGCGGACCCTGCGAATGGTTTCAATCCTACATGCAAAAGCCCCCGCAAAGTCAAGAGACTCAAGCCGATCCATTCCTTAGCCATCTAGAAGCTGCCATAGAAGCGCTAGCGCTGCTGAGTTGTTCTTTTTCCTTGAATAAAAAACATTCTTTGTGTCTCTACCGGAATCATTTCAGACTCACACTCCTATTGGTCATCGACTAAT
Organism: Colletotrichum gloeosporioides; assembly: GCF_011800055.1. Taxonomy (NCBI): domain Eukaryota; kingdom Fungi; phylum Ascomycota; class Sordariomycetes; order Glomerellales; family Glomerellaceae; genus Colletotrichum; species Colletotrichum gloeosporioides. The sequence continues at coordinate 588,511 of NW_025544656.1, read as the reverse complement.
CTATTTGCTCATATCCAGTTATGGCGAAGTCAGCAAAGTCCAAGCAGCGGCGGCTAGCCAACAACCAGCGGAGGGCAGCATGCCCCCAATTGCAGCAGCACAAGTCGAAATTGAAGCTGCAGAAGCCACCGGCTGCTTCTAAGCCAGCCTGTCATCTGCTTCGACTTCCGCGAGAACTTCGTGACGCCATCTTGGATCTTGGAGACCTTTTGCCTAAGCGGCGCATGATCGAAGTCTGGAGAGATAGACACTACGACGAAAACAAAGAAGAGTCCTCTGAGTTCTCTGAGGACTCTGATGGCTCTGGTGACTCTGGTGATTCCGATCATTTTAGTGATTCCGATGACACCGATGACACCGAAATCCGGGCCAAGAGAGCGTATTTGCCATCACTGCCATGGCGAAGGGGGCCCGAGGTAAAGATTGACCGGAAAAGGTCTGTCGTTAGCTCAAAGCCGAAGCCTTGGAGTTCATCTGTGACAACAATGCCATGGAGCCCATCGCTCGGAAGCTGGCTGGCCATATCAGATGCCGAGTGGAGTATGTCTGCGGTGGAATGATCCATAGGAAGGGAGATTGTCGCGATCTGCCCGAGTCTCGAAGGGAAAACTTATGTGTTGGTGCACCACCGCATGTCGGTAGTATTACGACGGAAGAAGAGCAAATTGGCTACTAGGTCATGGCTTGTGAACTGAAGCCGAAGGATCTCTATCTCCTTTATCATGTCAAGCTCGCGTTTGAGGCGGGAGTGGAAGTTGGTAGTCAGAATGCTGAAGGCTAGGCCAGTGAGGGGGAGGTTTGGTTTTAATGTGCTACGATAGTCTTAGTGGTGCTGTATCCGCTATTTACTCACTTGGCTATTTCTGTCGTCGCAATTGAGGCTTTAATAATTTCTGGTGAGCTTTGATTTGATTGACCTATTTTCGCTTTCATCAAACTGATCTTTCACATTAACCATCGTCTAACTGATGCCACTGATGATGGTGGTGCAGATGGGAGACTTTCCTTTGGCCACTCAGACTCTGTGAAATTCTCCGGGCGATCGGGTGCAGCACCCAAGCCAGTTGTCCTTAAGATTCCATGGATAATCACAAAAGCAGCCTACGTCTAAAAGCCACACATGCACTTGTCATGCTACCACACGAAGAAATGAAGGAACCGACTAGAATAACCCGTCTGGAAGGGTTCTTTGAAAAACAGCTTCAACTGCAGACAAGGCAACTTGGTAGTATTTGTAGCGGCCCGTCCTCTCTGTCCGGCTGATGCGGTCGTTGTTCTCCCTCAACCATTTATTTTCCCCCAACATCCGAAATTGCCGGGCCACCAAAGCTGCAACGCAAGATGGCGAAAAGACGTCACCACAAGAAGCCCGGCAAAAAGCCTTCATCGGTTAAGAAGAGGACCAGGGCCGGCAAGCAGGGACAGACCAGAACCTTGAAGAAAGCTCAATTGCGACCAGTGAGCCGGTTTCTCCAGCTTCCCCAAGAGCTTCGAGATCATGTTTACGACTTAACTGGGTCCCTTCCCAGAGACAAGACGTTGGTGGCGAGTGGAAACATTACAATCACCGACCGCCCCGCAACCATCTACCGTCCACGTCTAAGCACCAACCGTTACTATCCGCTCACTACTCTGAGGCGTCCCTTGCTCCAGATCTGTCGACAAATACAATCGGAAGCACTGGACTACATCGGTCGACACAATCGGTTCGTCATTGATGCTCCGATGCTGTCGCACAAGCCCACCGTCTGGGGATCGTCATTCCTCCTTCCCATTCTGCGCTCGATTCGGCTTCTTCGACTGAATGTCAAAGACCTTGCATTAGGATACCGCGGATCCAGCCTTATTGAGAACTTCTCCAAGCATGCAGTCAATCTTCGGACCTTGGATATCGCCTCGTTTGGTCCTCTTGGTACCATTCCCAGAGACTTGGCACTCTCGAGGATCCTACAATTGGTTGAGGCAACTCCATCACTCGAAACGATCACCTTAGACGGTTCAAAAATGGGCATAGAAGGACTTGCAAGCGAGTTCGAGGCAGAACTTCGGCTTCGTACACGCCTTTACGTGGAGGATGTCGATGGAAGCAGCTTTTTGAGGAAGCAGTATGAGGACTTGCAGCCACGCGAGACACTGGGTTACATCTTCCTCAAGATGTGGGGGGGTCGATTCATTAAGACCTATAGTAGAGGAGATAATGCAGGAGGAGCGAGACTCAATTGGTACTACCGGGGACAAGATCGTGGCAGCGCTGCCCGGGATCCGAATCATTCGACGAGTAGCATGTGGGACATTCAGATTCCATCGAGTCCGCGGACCCTTGACAGACACGTTGAGGAAATGATTGGTCTGTTTTAGGATTCTGTCATGAGGAAAGTCCAGTATGTGAACGTTCTTTGGGAGTAGCCAGAAATGAGCATTTAGAGTACCGATGACCAATTTGTTCAACTTCCATTGCGGTCTTAAATCTCAAATTCTGTTCGAATCAAAAACTTCATTCAGTCAACACCATGCTTAGGTTGTCACGGAATAAGTATATTTCCAGTCTCTTTTGCTTTCGGCATCCAACATGGAGATTTGATTACATGTAGTCATACCTAACGTACACCACCCCAGATCAACTGAAGAAGTTTCTTTTCTTCGACTTGCTCGCATGCTTCCTTCCTGCTGTCGTGTTGGGTTGAGCTGCGGGTGAAGCGGGGATTGGAGCAGCGGCCGGCGGTGCCATAGCCGGAGCAGCTGGCGCAGCGGGAGCGGGAGCGCCAGCAGGTGCAGACGGGGGAGTCATCGCAGGTGGACCAGAAGGGCCCGGTGGCATCAACGGCAGCTGCAAAGGAGGAGCGCTCAACGACGCAATTCCCATTCCGATAGACCCGGCAGCTCCACCAAAAGCCATCATGGCCCCCGATAGACCCTCCGCGGGCAGTTTCGAAAGAACAACTTGGCCGAGAGCTCCCGAGAGCATGTTCTGATTCTTGAAAGACTGGATAAGTCCGGCTGTCGCTCCAGTCTGATCGAGCATCGTTCGCTGTAGCATCGTGGACATGACCATAATCTTCACACTCTTGGCCAGCGTCTCGGCCGTCTGCTGAAGGGCGATTCCATCGGTGATCGAAATCGGCTGGGTGGTGGAGATATCGGTGCGTGCTTGAGCCAGAGCATTTTCCACTCCCTGCATTGCCGGTCCGAGGGCTTGCGTGCTAACCGGATCACCCGATACACTCTGATATCTGTTAGTGTGTGTTCATGTTCGATGAATGGTCTTCGACACTTACCCGAACTGCAGCATCCAAGTTCGAAGCTGCTACGGAGATGAGTACGAACGAACTTTGGATGGTTCGAACGTCCTGTCCATTTTGAGCGACGACTAACCCCAACTTGAGCATGAAAATGCTCCATGCGAGAATAGAAACCCTCATCCTCACTGCGATCGCTAGCCAGAGCGAAGAAAAGCAGAATTAGACAGAGAAGACCGAAAAGCAAAATTAAAAAAGCGAACCAAAGATAATTATCTATTCAACTGCGAACCTTGCCCAACTCCCCAAATGTCAGGTTTGAGTTGAGGCTCATACAAGCTTATAATAAGAGCCCAGCAGATGCGACCCCATTTTTCCTCTGACCCGCATCCAAGTGACATTCTTGGAAGAGCTTGCTCCAGACGCCTCAGACCTTGGGACGCCGAAGCTTCCGTTGCCGTTGGCCATCGTGAGAGACAACAGATAAAGTCGGGGCCAAGATCTCTGATCCAACAACGCAAGGTAGTGGCATGCTCGGACCCGAATCCGACCTGGGGCCAATCCCATTGAGGGTGTTACGGAGCTCCGATGGGCGTCATAGATGAGATGAAACTGTTTCCCAAGGTGCCGTTCGCTTGGACACCTGCCACTTTTGGGAACTGACAGGAGACTTTTGTTAGTTTGCGGAGCCGGTCTGTGCCCTCACGGTATGGTTCCAGTGGGATGGATTCATACATACAAAAGAGGTTAGGTGCCAGTTCATGCATTCCCAGAGTCTTGGGTCGATCTCCTCGCATAGTGCATGTTTTTTCCGAACTTTTCGTTTGTATGCAAGAAATGGGGCATTGTGCCGTGGTCTAGATCTGCCAGATGATGTCAGCGCCGTGAATTTCCCAAGATCGGCAGTGTCCCGTCGTATCACGGGGAGATGTTCCGAAGAGATGACACGAGCCCGAGAGAGTGGCATCACTTGCAGCAATGTTCATGTGGCGGCGAAAACGTGGTGGCTGCATTTCTTTAAACTTTCTCTTCTCTTCTTAAGCCTCAACTGCCAAAGCTGTTCGGTCGTCAAAATGAAATGAGTTTACCTGATAGTCTTTCTGAAGTTGTCACATTAGCATATAGTTGAGTGACAATTCTGAGATGATTCGACTGCGTGGCCGTTCTCTTCGAGTCACAATACTCTATTTAGATTCAGTCAGAATTGCAAACCGCATTCCATATCACGGATCAATCCTTTAGCAGCATTGGTGGTTGACACATATGAGGTGCAAAGTGCGAACCCGACGCACGTGGGCTGGTGCACTTATCTTCGTGTTTGGTGTTGTATTACTTCCCATTTAGGACCCTGAAGCCCAATCTCCACTCTTTACGGATCTTCAAACATGTTAGGATCCCTCGACTAATGTAACAACATGGCCACTCGGTTATCCTAGTCATTTTTTCAGCCGCCTTGATGATTGGGATTCTTTCTGGCCATTCACGTGTTCTGCTGTGACCGGATGATTTCCTCTCGGAGAGTGTTTGCCTGTTTCTCCCTCTCTCCGAACCGGCCTAGATGCTTGCCAGGGTACCACACGCAGAAGACGGCGATGGCAACGACCATGGTGAGCCCTTCAAACACCCAGAACATCCATTCGTGGGTCATGGTGTAGCCCTCTGGGCCCTCGGCAAATTCTATCATCCGGTATATGCACCGAATCTGCGGTTCCGTTCAGAAACGGCTCGAAATGCGATGGTCAAAAGGCATCTTGTAATAGGGTCCACATACCAGAATAAGAAAACTTGAGATGTACACCGCTTTAAGAACGCCGAACCATCCAGCCGGAGCCTCGGGTACAGCCATCATGCGAGACAACTTGTGATAACGCAAAAGGATGCATATGTATGTTGAGAATACCAATACCTGAAGCGCGAGACCGGCAAGCAGAATCTTCATGGCAATGTCCCTGAGTGGGCCGACCCAGCTGTTGGCGCTCGCCATGGAAGATCCCGAAGACTGAACGCAGAAGCATATGATGTCGAATGTCACATATATTCGCGTTAGTAATCTTGCTGGGATATTGAAAATTCTGTGCCTCGAAGGAGGTAGTACCGCGCGGATCAGTTGGCCGATTAGGAGGTAATTGCCAGCGGCGACGAAAAGGGGGGCGAGGACGATCAGAGAAGTGCTTGTCGCGAACACACCCTGCATGGGAAACCTGTCAGTTTCAGTTCCCGTCATGAGATGCCACCGAGCCGCAAAGAGTTCTAAGGCCAACTCACAATATTTTGATGATCTTGCGTTGAATAGCATCTCATCGCATAGCCGACCATCTCTAGAGAGGCACCAATCGGGACACAAATAAAATACCATGACCGGTACTTGAATGCCGTGAGGTATGTGATCCAAACAAAGACGGCTGTGTACATAATCGCTCCCACAATAGCCAGCGGAAGCGACGGCTCATACAGCCATACGCTCCAGTCTTCCGCGGCGTCCGCCATGTTCAGAGAAGTTCCTGGGCCTTTCCAGAAACCTCGCTGAGTCCGAATAATATGTGAGGTATGATTGAACAACACGCGATAAAAGTGTAAAGGAAAGCCGAATTGTGCCTTAGAGAATTTACCAACAACAGTGCAAGAATTTTGTTAGGGCTTTAGTAGTCTAGAGTCATGCAGCTATCCATTTTCTTCAGTACCAGGGAGTACGCGTACTGGTCTTGGCTTTCGTTCTCTCACACGTGCGATCTTATGTTGCCAAGGCATCAGGCACTCCCAAAGTACAGCGCTCTGCGGCGCATACACACACTGGAGGCCAGCAATGTCAGTTCCATCAGTCCGTCGCTGAACTTAAATGATCGTCTATCTCTAGTGATTGTCCTTCAATTTCCTAGATCAACTCACTTTACTGAGTGAAGCCGGATCTTAACTCGCATCGTGAGCCCCTTAAGAGCTGGGCATGCGAATTACGCAGGCGATCATGGCCTGAATATCATGAGCAAAACTTCTTTCGAAATTCAAAGTGGCTAAATTCCTCACACAATATGGTCTTTTCCCCAGATTCAGAAGCACTTCATAGCGCCCGAGTTGCTAGATGACTATGCAATGGAGCGGCGCAGTGGTCATCGCTGCCAATTGGACGCCCAGACATTCGCAGCTGTGAGTGGATCTGCGATGCCCTGCTACGCCTCATCCTTGGCTATGGCCAGCTGCTTAAGCGAATGCGATGGGAACGAAATCTCGATTCCATCTTTGCACCTTGATGCCCTCAACACATAACCCTGGTCTCGTACCACCAATGAACCACGCGAACCATGCGTATTGCCCAGCCTTGGTTACGCCTCCAGCTGGTACAGAGGGCGACCTCCAAGTTGCCGCGCAATCTTGTCAGAGTCCACCGTATACGCTATCCTGCTCTCCTGTTGAAGCTTGAAGCGATGGAAATGTCCCCATGAAGGCATTTGACTCGTCCAGTGTGGCCAATCATATATCAACCTTGATATCTTCGACCGTGTGCCGGCTGACCTCAATCATCATGTGGAAACCAGCCACAGGATGAACTGCGCCACCAACAATGCGCAGACCAAGATCACCACTTCCAATAGCTCACCAGCCACACAAACCTCAAAGTCACCCTTTATGCTCAAGCCATCCATGGTACATGCAACACTTTTTATCGGAGATGTGCATGATTGTTGATTGTATATGTGTGCTCAATGATCATTTGATGAGATCCAACATTTCTTCTCTTCCTCATCGACCTCACCGAGAGCCTTTCAAAACAGAAGTCCACATATCACAGCACCAAATCCGCTGGACCTGCTTTTCGCGACATGACTTCCCTTTCTCTACCTGCAAATATCAACAAGGGTGAGGAAGCTCTGTTCGAAATCGCATGGACTATCAAGGTTCTCGTGGACAAGATTTCACGGTTGGAGGAAGAGGAAATCGCTGAACGAAAAGTCGACAGAGAACAAAGACCGGCGAAGAGGCCCAGCGATCTCGAATACGTTAGACAGACAGAGGAGAGGGCAGCCAAACGTGTCAAAGTATCCGACTACCAGGACCAGAGTGACGACGAAAATGCGTGGAGAGCTAGCCCAGAAACGATGGTTCTGGACAGTCCCATCAGTGGCAATTCCTCGGAGTACCTCATGGCCACTTGCCGACGCTGGCATACCGTATATCAAATGTCGAAGGGACGCGAAATTAGAGCGGTATATCCCACATCGATGGATCTAACAGCACCCATCGGATTATGCATATGTGGTGCTTCACTCGAGGCCAAGTTAGCGGCCCAACGCAAAACAAATCATCGCCTCACGGCTTGCATCCGGCAGGTAAGAATCAGCTCACGAATATTAGATGGTTAAGTAATTAACGACGTTCTAAGAAGCATAGTTCTTCCCTTTGGTAAGATACAGCACTCTTGACTCAGACTTCAGACTTCAAGAACGAAAGTTGTATCCCGAGCCTCCTTGCTACGATGTCATTTATCCGCCCCATCCCGTTGAAGACAAATCGGTTTCAGGTCGCTCTTCGATGAATGCATGCGATTATGCCACAGCACTATCGTGGGGGAGCCTTTTCCCTGACATGAGGGGTTGTTTGGCGACGAGCTCGTCGACGTTTGTCAACCCTTGTGTTGGGCTCGTCAACCCTTACGCTTATTTTCCTGCTTCAAAACGGGAGGGCCATCAGGCTTCTCAGCTCTTGTGACTAGCTAGTACACCCTGCGATCTCTCCTTACCACCAATCTTCTTGCTTTTCAGTCGATGATGAAAGAGTAATCTAACTCGCAATGTTGTCGTTTAGCCAAATTTTAGAGTCCGACGTTGGCATTGATTGATGAAGTGACTTGGCCCGATGCCCTAATTAGATCCGGTGTTTCACGTCTCCTGAGCCGGTTCGAGAAGTCAAGATGCGTGACTCGGCATGACAACCGGGCCATACATCTGCAGCCAAGAGAGACTTCTTTCAGAGATCAGTGGCCCCTCCCAGAGCACTCGAATCGTAGGCTATGTCGGATGTTCGCGATGAGACGCGTTGGGCATTTTGACCACAAGCCACTGCCCCTATGCCGTGCGTCATATCTGTCCCGCTCAGGCGGATCAGTGTTTGCTCACGACCAGCCGCATCCCCGAGACGGGGTACGACGCTGCACGAATCGCGCCGCACGCAATTTTCTTCTATCTCTAGTTATCACTTTCAAGTTCAACCCATTCTTACTTCGTGTTTGAGTCCGCCCTCTGTCTTCATTCCGCGCGTGAGCTCCTGCGGCTTGCTTCCATCCGCCCCACGCCCGGCAACGGACTGGCGCCGAGCGATCCTACTCCGCCGATGCCTCCGCGTCCCCACCCCGTTAGTAGTCGCCAACGGCCCCAAGGTCAACTAGACCACTCGGATCCGTCGCTACGCAGTCGCTCGATCGCTTTCAATGGGCGATGTCAAATATCACGGGCTCGTTCATAGATCCATCATCCATGCCTCCAGCCCGCCGCCTATCCCTCGACGCCGGCAAAGCCAGTCGCTCAAGAAATTAAGGTATCTGTGGCCTGCTGATTCCTGCCTGCCTTTCATGCATTCACACCTAGCTTTCAGCTCTTGCATTGCCTTGGTATTGATAAATCCTTACGCCGCAGCGCTGCGGTCTCCCTACACTCAAAGGCCCCTGTCGCAAGAGGGTTTGTCCCAATGAAAACGGCCGGCTTTTTGCCCATCCGTAAGCAGCATCGCACACCTGCCACCGTCTCCCAGACGACATTGAACGACTGAGCCCGACAGTCCTGTCCCGCGTTGCGCCCGCCAGGTCGGGCCCTGGGCTGGGTGCTGTTGCCCGCCAGAAGCCCGGAGTTGGGAGAGGCCACGAAGGTTGATTGCATGAACTGTCTGACAGGCGAATTTGCAGCTTCTGCATGAACTTATCCTTCTTCGGGGCCCATTCAGAGTCGAATCAGGCGATGTGATGGGCGCATCGACAGGCATGATGCAGTAAGATGGTGTTGAATGTGGAATGGTTCCAGGCTCTCACATGCACCCCTGCCCCAAAGAATACTGCCTACCTACTGCGTGCGGCTCGACCAGTCTGTGCTCTGTGTCGGGCAAAAGCTCGCATTTTGCGGGGTTCGATGCGGAAGTTCGAGACTTGGCTGAGGCTGGAAGACGGTAAGCTCAATAGTTTGACGCTGTGTTACTTTTGACTCGTCTGGTTGGTGGTTTAATTGCAGGTCTTTGCGTGAAGGGGGGCTTTCATTTGCCAAGCCAGTCGCGAAAGACAAGCCTGAATGCGGGAAATATGAGCTGTCATTGAATCCTACTGGATAAGACCGATGAGGTTGGAAATGAATTTTCGTCAGCTTGAGTCCAGGTGAAGTCCAGCCTCACGTCGTTTTCTTCGACTTTGATCGGTCTGCGATGGGTTAGGAAGTAGCTCCAATAAAACTTACTCGCCAACTCCAAGGTCACTACATGTACAAAAGCATTGATCACGCAAAGAACCTGAAAGAGTCAACATCATGGCCGGCTCAAACGCTAGCGTGCTCCTGGACACTGCCGCGCTGACGGAGCTGGTCGTCAACAACGGCGCAGGTACGAATATGACAGCAAACAGCCCTAAGGGAGGAGATGATGGCGGCAGCGCTTCAGTCTTGCGCAAGTTACTTGAGGATATGGCCATGTCTAGAGAAGGTGCCAGGGACGCAAAAGCCCTTCGTAAATGGATCCGCTCGAGGGCGGAAGAAGGCATCAGGGAGGATTTGAACATGACAGACAGCGAAGGAAGCACGCTACTCCATGTCGCGGCTCGTCAAGGACTTGCAGAAGCGGTGAAGAGACTTCTCGCCGCTGACGCAAAGTTATTAGACGCCCAAGACGATTTTGGGAACACCGCCCTTCTCCGAGCATGCTGGAGAGGGCACACGGACATTGTCGAAAATCTTCTCAAAAATGGAGCCAACGCCAAATTATTGGACGTCGACGACTGGTCACCTCTTTTTATGGCTGTCAAACGTGGATATCGACGGATGACTGAGCTTCTCTTGGCTGAACGCAAATGGGATCTCGACTTCAAGGAGAAGTTTAGCGCCATGACTCCGCTTCACGCCGCTGCGAGCAAAGGCTACAAGGAAATCGTGCGACTTCTCAGAGACAATGGTGCGAGACTTGACCTCCGTGATAAAACCGGGAGGACTCCACTGATGACAGCAACTATCCATCGACGCAAGGATACAATGGTTGAACTCCTTACAGGGCAGCATGATGAGGATCTACAACTGGAGACAGAAGATCTCAGGGGAAGGACTCCCCTCTTGATGGCAGCTCAAATCGGGTTTTGGGATGGCGTTCATATCTTGGTCGAATCAGGTGCTAAGTGTGACAAGCCTGAGATTTCCAAAACAGGCGAAACGGATCCATTCATAACTCGAAGTAAGTTTAAAGCATTCAAGATAGAGATATCTTTCACAATCTTTCTTCAACAGGGAATCCAAGGAGCCACTGACTTTCTTCGAACAGAAGAGGACACTGCCTTGCACATTGCCGTGTGGCGGAATGATTTTCAAATGGCAAGATTTCTTCTTGAACATGGCGCAAACATTAATGCCCGAGATCATGAAGGGTCGCCATCATTGCATATGGCAAGCGTACGAGGTAACGAAGCCATTCTCAAGTTGCTTCTGGACGATGAAAACTGCAACCACCTCAATTTTAGAGATCAATACGGTATGACGCCGCTGCATCTTGCTAGCTGTACCGATTGGTTTGACGACAACGAATACATTGAGGACGTAGAGCCCAACAGCCAGAATGTTGAGGCAATTGACAATACTGGGCTTGGTCCTGTGTTCAAAGCTGGGCAATACAATGAAGTGGTACACCATCTGTTGGCGCGAGAGGCGGATACGACAGTGTTGACGGAAGATGGTAAAACGGCAGTCGAGCTGGCATTTGACCGTGGTTATTATGATAGGGGGGAAGCAATTCTCAAAAGCTTCTCTCAAAGTAACGGTGGAACTCTCGAGACTCTCATGTGGGCAGCCGGCAAAACAGAAAGACACGAGATTGCCAAGTCACTCATAAAAAGACGACTCAAGGAAGCCGGCAAACTAGTTGTCGACAAGACCGAAGGTTGGACTTCAATTGAGTGGGCAGCTTACGCCAGAGAAACTCGGGCACTTTGGCTTCTAATTGCTAGCTCCCCGCAACGAAAGGAGACCAAAAGGATCCTCAAGTCAGCGAAAGCTATAGTTGAGGGATTCAAGACTCAAGGAGAAAAGTTGGCGACCAATCCCGATACTCAAGAGACTAACCAGGTAGATGACACAAAGAAGCACAACAAAGATGGCACGACACAGGAGATTCTAGACATCATTAACAACCCACCGACCGGTTTAATTTGCAGGGATATCTCAACGTATAACGCACCCAAGGATGAAGACAGGCTTCCTTCTTCAGACAGCTACCACGCAACGATTGTTCAGTTTTACAAGAGACAGGGGAAGTTCGACAGTATCATAAGGGCTCCGACAATCAAAGAAACCATTTACGGCCAGGGTCCAGCAGGGATCATGTACAAGGTGGTAGATAAGCTGAAGGGATTTGCGAAATCGCATTTGAGTGGATTGGAGGAAAGTGACATAGTTCAAGGTCCAATTTTTATGGACTCGAAACCAAAGTTCACGTGGATTCATCTACCTGCCACCAATGTAAGTGTCAAATATTGACCTTTCAGGTACTTAGCGAATGGTCTAACAGATTCTGTGTAGATGATATGGATGGACGTAAGTTTTCTCCAACTTCGAACTCGCATCAAGTGTTTACTAATGATTTCCTAGCATTTACTGCAGAGAATCATGAGAGACGAAAACCAGCCTGTATCTCATTTCAACCAAGCCAAGGCCTTTTTCAAAGACAGCTGGATTGAAGTGCCGGACAAAGTCTCTCCATCGAGGGTCATGAGGCCTCGTTTCCTCTCGCGCAATACTGAAGACGATGAAACTCAGAATGAGGACACAGACAAGATACCCGAGAGAGACTCGGATGATCATGGGGCTGGAGAACAGAGAGAAGGAAGTAAAGATGCAAAGAAAGCACATGGGTCAGACTCGAAAGGGTCAGATGATCTGAAGCGGATCGAGAGTGAGGATTACCGGGAGACAGCAGCACCCTCTGTGGCGGTAACAGCAATCTACGTGAGTAAGCGCCCCTTTTCAAATTTCTTGTCTCATTCTCACGCGTGTCAAAGATGCCATATCTGACATACTCCTTCCAATGCGACGATGAAATTGGTTACAATAATGAAGGGGAAAACGAAACCGAGTCGTCCCAAAACCGAACGCAAAGGGAGAAGAAGTTGTCCATAATTAAGGAATCAACACCAAGCAATCTCATGGCAGCAGTACAGCAAATCGACAAAGACCTTAAGTACGTGGAGGATCCCAAGGAAAAGAAAGAAGTCGAGTACACGAAGAAACTATTCAAAGCGCGGAAGACGTACCAAAAGTTGTTGGACGAATTCAAGGGGAAGACCATCCATGGATCTTCAACTCTGGACGAATCGTACTATCACTTTGGAGAAGATCCAGAGTCTGCCAAGGACAAGGTGAGACGTAACAAATCTCAAGTGGTTACTGACATCTGGCGAACGGAAGAGCTTGGTTCATACTGGCTCTTGGTTCGGGTGAACCAGCTATGGGTTTGGACGATTAACAACAGTATGTCATCCGCATAGCTTAAGGGAATGTGCTAAGTGTAGTCTCTCCAGGGTGGTTGATATCAGCATCTTCCCATCCAATTGACGATGGTGAAGACGAGCTTCTGAATGGTATACTAGACCGTCTTGAGAAGCAGGGAGAAGGTGGCGGAAGCGATTTGCAGCCTGGTTCCACTGCCGAAATGAGTCAACTAATTGTTGACTACTGCGTCGACTCCTACGAGAGGAAACCCAAAGGATACGATGACGAAAGACCAGAAGATTGCAAGTTGAAAGACTTCCCATCCATCCGTCAAACATTTTCGAAGTCCATCAACTCTATTGTTTGTCATAACCTTCTCTAGAATAGCACTGAGGCTAATATTTTATCAGGCAAGAGGCGAAACGAACATGTTTGAGAAGTTCAGTAATCTGACAAAGAAATTGAGGGAAAGGTCCCATGATAAGATTGGAGAGCACAACGAAGCTGTACAGATCATGAATGAGGAACTTACGGACGCCACTATCGAAGCAGAGGACCTTTCTAGCAGAGTCAAAGACATTTTAGACGAACTGAGCATCCTCGAGTCGACGGTTCAATATCAGCAAGATGTCCAGAGGGCAATGAAAAAACAGGACGCTCAGAAAGAAAGGAAGAAGCCGGATGCTCAGGGGGCGGTGAGAAGGCAGAATGTTCTTGAAACGGATCTTACCACAACTTACATTCTTAATGACATCAAGGGGCTGGGAAGTGTTGCGCAAAGGGTTCACGCAGCAGTGAGCATATCTTTTGGAGTCTACGGGTTCTATTTCTAACGCACGACTCATTTCAGGTCAACGCTACACTCTCGCTACAGCAAAGCGAAATTGCAAATCTACAGGCAAGGCTCTCGATTGAGCAGGCAAAACTCTCAATTCAGCATGCAGAACTTGCAACACGGCAAGGTAGAGTGCTTATGGTCTTTACTGTAGTAACCATCCTGTTTGTAAGTTATTTCGACCGCCCTACGCCTGTTCTCGCTCATCGTGGTTGATAAAATATAGCTACCAATGTCCTTCCTTACATCTCTCTTCGCTCTTGATGTCGAATCGTTTGAGAAAGCTCCAGCTTGGGCATTGATCGTTATATGTATGTCTTTCATGGATCTCTGAACCCCATACGTGCTAATTACCACCATTTGGTCTCAACAGCCACTGCACTTTTCATTCCCGCGGTTTTCTTTGCTTTCGCATGGGAACGAAGTCAACAGGTTCTGTCCAGACTTCTGGGGGCTCCCATAAAGGTTGCGATGGGATTTATTCGCTATCCACTCGAGTCTACTGAGGCCTCGAAGCGAACGCAACATGACGAGGGAGGATCCAAATTCGATCCGAGACTTTCTATGGCTCCTTCACAGCAAAGGAATGAACAACCCACCAGCAGCACTGGCCCTCCGCGGGCTACAGATTTATCAAGTGCTATGGTTGACAGTAATAGAGTGGACTTAGAGAAGGGGTTTCGCGACGGCAGTGACCGAGCCCATGGGCTAAACGGATCATAGCACCTACTATCAACGTATCTGCTTCAGCGTGCTAGCATGCGTTTGAAGGGAATTAGTCTGGACACATAAGACGATACGGATCAACACGGTTTGAGACTAGTTTATCCATTGTGAGTTCGGTCGATTGACTCGTCCGAAGTCGCATGCTACACATCATACGCATCTCATCGCTAGCAACACTTCAAACGTCGTCATCTAGATCGATCATAACATCGCACGAACTGAGGTGATATGCTGTAGTAAGCTCTGACGTTGGAAAGTATTTTCCCCATGATTTCTGGCGCATGAGACTTCCTGTAAGGCACTGGTGACAGCAGGAAGCAATCACAAAGATTAGAGGCGGATGTTCAACGATGAGACCTTTCCGCGGCTCACTTGCACGGCTGATTTTCCCGATGCACATCGTAATCTTTATGTACTTCTTATGGACACAATTTGCGTCATGCTACCATCCACGAGCTTTGACATGCCGAGACCATGAAAAGATCATGCCATGTGCTCACGCCACTTGTTGCATACCTACTCAACCCCATAATCCATAATGATGCCAAGCCACTAGGTAATGACGGGTTTTGATCGCTCGTAATACCTCGAGAAGTGACGCCTGAAGTGGTCTTCGCTTTGCCTTCTCGACACACCACTGCATGCCTATGGGTATGGAGCGCATGCGTAGGAGATACTGAGGTTGCTGTGAAAGCTGCCGCAAAAGGTCCATGTCTCAGACCTGAAGCTATAACGCCGGAACTTTGGCGGTGACCGCTCTGGATTCACCACATTCTTGGCACTTCTGTAGCTATCCTGAGTGAGTGGATGTTTGTAAATAATGTACCCAAACGCTGGCTCTCCAGCTCCGCTTTCTCGGCAGCGAAGTAAGGGTTAGTCAAATGACTAGATTTGGCATCAACCCTACCAGTGTGGGTGGTTGGATCGAATATTGCGGCCCAGTCTAGCTACAGTTGTGCCGCTCCTGTCAAAGCCCACATCCTACGATGTGGCTTGTCTACGCACGCCATGCTCCATGTGCACGCCAGTCAACGCCTGGAGAGCCTAATCAAGAGCTAGGCATAGCTACGTTTCACCGTTCCTCCAAGAATTATCCGGCAAAATAACAAATACTTCCATGTAAAGATAGGCATATTGGCCTTCCATCTGTGTCGCATATCGTGAAGTCGGCTGGAACATGTGCCGTTTTTTAGAGTCTAAGGGTATCTTGAGCAATATCACGTCTCTAAGTGATATTTGCCGTGGAATGATGCAACAAGAGTAAAGTGCTTACACCGGCCTGCTATCAACCCCCCGACTCCTCGCCCTCCTCAACCTCCAATCCTCCTCCTCATCCTCCAACAACCTCTGCCCAGGCAACCTCACAGCCCGATCCAACGCAACCGGCAACCCCCTATGCCGCCCCCTCAACATAACAAGACACAACACAAGCTTACTCCCCGCATGCCACCCGCCCGCAAAGCTCATCGCATCATTCGGCAACCCAACCGAGATGCCAACACACCCATACGCCGAGACAACCTCAAACACAACGTTAAACACCGAAAAGTGCACCGGGTCCTCCAGAAAGTGCGACGTCTCAATGATCACAATCAACAGCACCGCGAGCGTCAGCAGCCAGAGGTCGTGCGCCAGCTGGCCGCGGATCTGCTGGCTGACGAAGCTCGTCCGGGACTCGTACCCGTTGGGGCCGCTGGCAGGGCGTGCGGCGCCGACGCCGGCGAAGCTGAGGTTCTGGCGGAAGAAGTCGGCGATGATGCTACCCCCGGTGGTGTGGTGCTTCTCGGATGGTTGGAAGGGGTTGCGGTGCTGCTCCTCGTCGTCGGCGTAGATTCCGAGGGAGCGCTCTTCGTAGACGTTGGAGTGGCGCATGGTTATCACGACGGGGTAGACGGAGATGTACATCATGATGACGTACAGGACCTGGAGGCCGGGGTAGGCGGAGGAGATTGGGATGAGGTAGAAGCCGCCGGAGCGAACAGCTGACAGGTGTCAGTCTAGATACGGGCAAGCTTGAGATAGAGCCGACTTACCAAGTGCTTGGAACAAGCCATCCAAGACCCTCGCACCCACCGGAATGGCTTCGATGACGGGGTTGCCAATGTTCAGCACCTCGAAAGCAACCCAATCAATACCGTTGATCAACACGACCATGAAGAAGAGCCACCACGTCGGCCGTGAGGGGAACAGGTTGGTGTACACCCTCCTCGGATACTTCAAGATGAACTCCAGCGTACTCTTCAACTCCACACACGCCCCCTCTGCCGTCGTAAATCTCAGCACCTTCAAAGCCAACCAGAAAATCAACCTCAAAAACAGGGGATACGCCGTGTTACCCGCCAAGATAAGTAGGCCCATGGTAATAAGCACGAAATACGCCTGCTGGAACGGCACGACATTCGCATCGAGCAGCGACATGCCCGAGTTATTAAACGCCGAAATTGCGAAAAATATCCCCGCCCACCACGGATTCGCACCGTTCGACGTCGCCGTCGTCGGCATGTTATTCGCGATCCAAGCGCCCAGGGCCAAGGCTCCGAGGACCTGCCAGAGGACGGAGTACAGCGGTACGACCACCGCAAGCAGGCGAAGGGCGCGGTACTCGTGCCCGCCGAGGCGGGATCGCTCGGCGGCGGTGAGGGAGTGGAACTGCGCGTTGCGGCCTTCCTTCGACGCGCTCAGGATGGAGAGCCAGGGACGCGTGGGCTTCGTCTTGCTCGAGACAGAAGCCGTCGAGCGGCGGGTGACGTTCTCAGATTCCCAGGTGACATGGTTCTCCACAGCCCGAACACGCGTCGATACCCCTTCACCCACAACACCAGCACCGCTCGCCTCCGCCGCCTTCTTCCCCGGCCCATGAGCGATGGGCAAACAGCCCTCGCCCTCCCTCATCTGGTCCCTCTCCCTTTCAGCCTCAACAATCTCGCGGAACCGCTTCTCAAAGACGTGCTTGCGCGCGAGCACGGTCCAGATCGACACCCAGATCGTGCTGCCGACGACGATGAGCAGCCACAGCATAACCTGCTGCCAGACGGTCATCTGGCTGAGGTTGACCGTGTTCAGCCCGGCCTCCGTGATGGCGGAGACGACGAGGAACAGCGCGTCGACATAGCTGATGCTCCCGCGCGGGTTCGAGGAGGCGTAGAAGACGGCCGAGGCGAGGAGGGACGTGCCGATGAAGTAGGCGTAGTGCAGCGTGATGAAGTTCAGCGGCGGGAGGAATGAGCGGATGCCGCTGCTCGGCGAGCTTCGAGGTGTCGGCGCATCGTGGGCGTCGTCTGAGATGCCGTTCTCGTCGCCATGCGGGTGTCGCGACGGATTCGTCATGGTGAGAGTGAGAGTGAGAGTGAGACCCTGGTCCAGCCCTACGTCCGCCCAGCCGGCAATTTTAGACTTTTGACGCCGCCAAGCGCGCTGCGATCTAGCCAAGCAACAAGATCTCGCAGATCTGCGCGTCACGTTCTCTCGTTCCTGGCGTCCTGCTGCCGCAAAAAGAAAAGACCAAATAACCGCTGTCCGCAATCCAAATAGGTCACAGGTGCATCCCTCCTTTGCTTTTGTTTTTCTCCCGTGTTTCCTTCCCACATAACGCTTTAACCTCACAAATTGTCGGTGAGAGACAAAGCCTTCGCAGGGGTCGTCAGGGTGCCACAATAGACCCCTCCCGAGTCATTCGTCCAAACAAATTACACGTGCGGGAGCAGCGCGCTAAGAAGGGGACGCCGGCTGCTGAAAGCCGGGTCTCTTTCATCTCGCTTGGCGGGCGCCCCGCTGAAAGTTTGTTTGTTGTCTTCACCGATGGCGGGTGGGTGTTGACCGAGCCTCACCGACGACCGACTTCAGTCCTGTCGTTGATGTTGGATGATGGATGTACTTGCGCATCTCAAATACTGACAACTTCGATTGATGGTATCTCTTATCCCCGATTGCAGACTTCAACTGCGCCGTTTATCCGGAAACCCCCCGGTTGCGAAGCTCTGAAGCCGACTTGAAACAGGTCAACCCCTGAGCCGAAGAAGCGAACCGCGACGACTCCCAATCAGTCATCCTCACGATCAAGCAATGAATTCATTTAAATCACTTCACAGTCACAGTCAATAAGACTCGGAAGATTCCGGGGCAAACCAATTGATTCAAACACCCTACTCACGAACACCCAGCTGCCGTCGCCAAAAGACACCCAAAGCCCAGCCCAAAAAAGGATGAACCAAGCTCCTTCGTCCTAGCCTTTTTCTCGTCTCGCCAGATCAGATAGCTAATGATACAAAATCCATGCCATGCTCCAGGAGTCATTCATAAAACACCATGGGAATAATAGAAACAATAGGAAAACAAAACCACCACCCCTTCAGACGCGAACCCTCAAAGATTCCATCTTTTGTGATAACATCATAAGACACATCAAGCTGGCGCTTAGAAGCCGAGGAGGCCGTTGAAGGTGGTCGCAACAGCCTCGCTCTTGTCGCCAGAGGCAAGAACCTGCGCCTTGGCGTCGAGGCACTGCTGGTGGGCGGCGTCGTTGGCCTCGCAGACGTTGATGAGCTGGTCGCAGATTCGGTTGGTGATGATGTTGGGGTTGAGGGCGTCCTGCTGGCCCTGGGCGACGAGGGGGTCGGTGGGCAGGAAGGTGCCCTCGTCGGCCTTGCGGCCGGCACGGCCGAGCTGGAAGTCCATGGTGGGCGTGCACTTGCCAAAGTCCGCGGCGCCGGTGGCGGCTCCTCCGGTGTTGGCGTTGCCGTTGTTGCCGTTGTTGCCAGTGTTGCCGGTGTTGGCGTTGTTGTTGTTGTTTCCAGTGTTGGCGTTGTTGTTGCCGGCGTTCGCGGTGTTGTTGCTGGCGTTGCCGGTGTTGGCGGTGTTTCCAGTGTTGGCGGAGTTGTCAGCGTTGCCTGTGTTTCCGCAGTCAACGTTGTCGTTGGTGTTGCCAGTGTTCGCGTTGTTGTTTCCAGTGTTGGCGTTGTTGTTACCAGTGTTGGCATTGTTGTTGTTCTGGTTGTTGTTGTTGTTGTTGTTGGCATTGCCGTTGTTGGCGTTGTTGTTGCCAGCACCGGCATTACCACCAGCAGCGCCCGCAGTCGTAAAGTTCGAGAAGCCCTGCGCCTTCATGACATCGGCCACAGACAGACCCGCAGCGTCAAACGGCGTGGTCTTGGAAGTAGCCGAGTTGGCGTTCTCGGTGTCGGAGCCCGTAACAGCGGGATCGACGAGGGGCACGATGCCGCGGAGCGCCTCGGTGGCAGGCAGCGAGGCGTCGCCGCAGATGTTGGGCACGCTGACGACGAAGGGGTTGAAGTTCTGCTCGGCGGCGACGAGGCCCTTGGCGGCGTCGAGGACCTCGGCGCTGTCGCCGAGCTGCGTGACGATCTTGTCGGCGAGGGTGAGCTTGTCGCAGGGGTTGGCGGCGGCGAGGAGCACGCCGGGGATGCCGCCGGCGAGGGTGGCGGCCTCGCCCGGGTTGCCGACGTTCTGGAGGGAGGAGACGGCGGAGACGGGGGTCTGTTCCTGGCCGAAGCGGGCCTCGGCGACCGCCAGGAGGGCGGAGATGAGGAGGGTCTTGCTGGAGTAAGACATTTTTGAGTGTTTTGTTTGTGTTGGTTTTGGGTGTTTTTTAACAACGGAAGACCGGATGATGGAAAGAATCGAAGATAGCTTTAGAAGTTACTTTTTAGTGAAGAAAGATTGGAAAGGACCGGCTAGCGGTTTGTAGTTGGATTGTCAGACAAGAAAGAGTGTCGAGAACGTAAAAAAAGTTCACAGAACTGAAAGATTGGAAGAGGAGAGTAGGGCGAATGCTTGGTTTGCAGGATGAGGAGGGAAAGAAGAAACGACTGACAGACGGGATGGGCAGATGGGATTATATAGATGGTGAGGTGTGGACGATGTCAGACGAGATTGTTTCCCGTGATGGTTCCATGGACCACAGACTGAACCGCAGGCGCCATGGGGCTGGGACTGGGGGCTTCGAGAAGGGGTGTCGCAGACGAGACGTCGAGGAGGTCTGCGACGATGACACTCCTTGACGGGCAACCCCCTCGTCAACGATCCATCCCATGGGATGAGATGCTCCAGTCCACCGAGTCGCATGCGCTGGGCCCATCCAGTAAACGCGCATGGGATGATGTGAACATGGGTGGTCAGAGTCTGTCCATGGGTTGGGAGCCATGCCTCGCGGAAGAGCCCCAAGCACGGCGAAGAGAGAGGAAGCCAACCCAGACGGCGATCATACTGCAGCATTGGACGGACGACATGGTGCGGCGGCATGAACGTCACGGACCAGCAGCAGCAGGCGCGGCGGCTCATGGCCAGGCGCGGGTTCAGGTCGCGACATGCCCAAAGTGTCCGTCCCAACTGGCCTCACACGCAGAGTTTGTCTCATGTCGGCTGGACTCGAGGATTGGCCCAGGGACCAAGGGGGTTCGGATGGGTGGCGGTGGTGGCCGTCCCATTTCTTCTCAGATTCTGCGCAGGCTTCTGCAGAACCTTCGTGCAGCGAGTGCGTGGTGATCGGGAGTCGAGCCGAAAAGAGGCATGGAGGAGCCTTGCAGCTTGCCTCCTACCTACTACTCATGCTTGCTTCATGATGCGCCTAGCCCAGGCCAGGGTGGAGGCCGAGCAGCCGAGAGCTGCGATAGAGACCATGTCTGTCTGCCTAGTCTCCATCTAGTCAGTCTGCCAATAGCCTCTCAGCCAACCCCGGGATGCGAGATGACGAAAGAGGGAGACGAGATGAGTTGAGGATATGGAAGAGCGAGAACCCGACAACACGGGCGGGATGCGTGGTGCAAGACGGCAGAGAGCTGGAGGCGAAGGGGGCGCATTTGCGGTGCAGCAGCGTCCCAGGCCGCCGCGAAGGGCATAGCGCGGCCCCCGCCTGTTGGCCGCCCGTCCCCCTCAGTGCAACGGCCCCCCGCCAATGCACAGTGAGCTGCCCGCTTACACGAGGGGACAGCTCCAGCACTCTAAAACTCCCCCGGCACGCTCTAAAACACCATCGCGGTGGAAATATCCACAAGCAGACGGATGAATCCAGCTCGACGGGGCCATCCACTTGGGGAGGGCATGAAGCGGACGAGGCGGCCTGCGGCAGTTTCTTGCGGTGAAAGGGGGCCAGAGGAGCGAGTGCGGGATGGTGCTGCGACTGTTCAGAGACTGCGAGCGTGTCTGGTGCAAAGATTGTGAAGCCGTCTGGTGGTGATGTGAGCTGATGCATGTTCATCTGGGAGGATGCCATCTGATGCTTTACAGCTGTCACCGCGATAGACTCTCGACACCACGAGAACATCAACCCAACGTCAAAGCGGAAGAGCCCAAGTCACAACAAGACAACTGCGAGTCGTGCCATTAAGCTCATCAGCAAAATGATCCCGTGGGAACGGCGCGACCGGGTGAAGGTGAGGCTGAGATAACCTGCGCCGTTAGCGCCCGGTGTCACGCATGTCCGGGTGCTGAATTGATTAAATTAATCTATCGCCAATGCTTGTTCAGTGGGTGTCGCGGCACCGCAGCGGCCCAGAACCAGCTGGTCGCCGCCCCCGGTGCACCACCCCCTTCCCTTCGTTCTTCACTTTTTTAATCTATCGTCCCTGAGATCTGGGTGGCGGCTGTCTTTTCCCCAGATGATCCAGCAGTTAATTAGATTGGTTGAAGCTTGTTTTTGTCTGCCATTCATTTAGACATCTCCGCGGGTTGTGTGACTGACACCCGTTGAAGAAACATTCCGTTTAGAGATCACCAACAGAACTCTGATTCCGATGACTAAACCGCCTCGTAAATCTGGACAATCATCTCGTTTGTGCCTGCCCGCAAACTCTGTCCTCCTTGCCGTCGATCCAGATTGACTTTGGCGCGGTCGGCTGCCATCTGGCTCTTGCATCGTTAACAGTTGCTCTATTGCCCGGGCCTCTCCTCTCTCTCACTCTGCCTCTGGCGTCTCACTTCCTCCCCTTCGCCCCCGTGTCCTTGCTCCTTCACAGCCAGCACGACGCTTGGGGCAAAAGATCTTCCTGCGAGGGTGACATTCTGTTGAATACGACTCAGCTCAGGGGGGATGTAGGTGACCCCATGAACCGGAATGACTTCGCTTCGGAACCGAACCGCGCCAACTTCATCTCGCCCAACAATCCTCCCATTCACTCGCGCCCGGCACCAGACGTGCCGTGCCCTGTCATCAATCTCCCACTCACCTTAACCCAAAAGCTACCGAAAAGAGGCAATTGATGGTTGCGCGAACTGCAACTGCAACGCCAACAAAGTCCAAGGGCCCCAGCCACCCCTGTCAGCAAGATCGCATTGCGGTCAAACAGCCTCATCAGGGGGTCCAGGCTCCCTGAGACGCCTCCTCAAACCGACCGGGTCGCAACCCGCACCAAATGGCAAACCGCCCACTCACAGGCTTCCCTTCGGCAGAAGCCTTCCCAATCTGGAAAGATAGACGGCCCCGGGCGTTGTTTGACCGACATCTCTTCCCGTCCATCTCATACACAGGAGTCCATTCCGTCTGGGAGCATGTTTTTTTCTGACATCATCCCTGACTTGCGCGCGTATCCGTCAGCGAGGAATTTTGTTGTTATCATTTTGTGAGCGTCGGTCGACAGGCCCGCAATCCGCAAGCAGGGCGAAAGGCACTTTCCAGCTTTCGCGATTGCCAAGAGGTTGTGTTTGATCTGTGCGTTGGTGTACCTGAATTCTTCCCAAATTCACTCTTTTTGGGCACTTTTCTAAACTGCCGCTTCCTCTCACGACGACTCCTGTCAGGTGGAATGAGAGGCAAACCGTCTTGGCAGGGTGAGAACCGCGGCGGCAGGTCAGAAATAGTGTCTCCTCAACTCGTCAGCATGTATTTCAAGTCCTTCAAGCCTCGCTTTCGCTTTCTTGGCCACGGATCGCTCCTCATATCAGAGAGTGTTCCACTCGCCAGCAGGAACGCAAACTCCAAACTCCCCTCCTCCGATCAGAGGACCATCTAGACCTCGGTCTCTCCCGACCTCAAGACCCAACCTCGGCAGCAAGCGGTAGCAAAATCCTTAATTCACTTCATCCAACCCGTCTCGACCTGCCCCGACTCAGTCCTCCTCCTCCATCCCCATATCTCCAGTCTCAAGCTCAACCCAGCGCTTATCGCATAACACAGATCTCCCAAGCCTCCCCCCAGCCTCGCCGAATTCCCGAACTACCTGACTCACATCAGTCGACCGCTTCGTCTGAAGTCCAGACGACAGCCCACCACCCACTTCTCTGTCCCTCCCCCTCCCCCTTCACCCCTCTCATTATGCCGTAGATCATATCTCTTCGTCCGGTCACAAGTCGCAAGCTGCACAGACCCAGACGGCCACGTTCCGTCTGAAGAGCAACGAAAGAAAAAAAGGGCAAGTGTTCGTCAGCGCATTGTGCGTCCACCCGCGCGCCATTTCGGTCTGACTTCCATCCGATCTCGCGTTTGATGCGCACGCGCAGCCCGCGGTGCCCCTCATACCTGTGCCTGCACTGCTGCACCCTGACACTATCGTACGCAAGCTTCTATTATGCCGATCGTTGCGCCGAGCGGGCTTTTCCCTAGCTTTTTTGCGGGCGGAAGGTGTTGGTCTGGATGAGCCTTGGGGGAAGTTGGAGCTTTGCTTCGATACATGAATGTGCGATCCGCATGTGAGAGGCGATCCGCATATATTCCTTTCCATCGCAATCGTTTATCTTCTATAACACTGCTGTGGAAAACTTCTCCGGGTTTCTCTTTTGCTGTGATCAGAACTTACGTGCTTTCTTCTGTGATATGCCCCGTATCAAGATGAGTCTTGCTATCCGGGGGAAGAACTACCCACATTAGGTCCAACAGTTTATTTCGTTTTGATCATTTGTTCATCCCCGTCGTCCTTGTCGTCCTTGTCGTCCTTGTCCTCCCTGTATCTATCCCTTTCCCCGTCGTTATCGTCGTCCTTGTCGTCGTCTTTAGTGTTGCTCCACGCGCTTCCCTGCCTCGTCTTGGTAACGGAAGACACACTGGCACCCGCGAGCCTTGTGCCAGGGCCGCCACTGCGCACCTGCCTGCGATATTGTGCCTCTCTCATGTAGCCAATCTGTAGTACGGCCGATATCGCGAACGTGGCATCCAAGAATTGCCATCGCCATCGGTCGCCATCCACCCATTCTATGCAGCTCTGTCTCTATGAGAGGGAACTTGTAGTCAAGGTCGCGGTTTGCCTTCCCAACGCCAGGGCATCCGCAAGCAAGTTCCGCCGAGCAGAGGACGTTGTCGAGAAGTGCCTGGCCAAGCTGCTCATCAAATCCTTTCCCGAGCTTGACATGCCGCAGGGTCTCAATGCCGTCAAGCAGCTGATAGAAGTCTCCGAGCCACTCCCACTTGTTGTTGCGCTTGGGCAGGTTGAGAAAGAGCTCCCTGAGATTGGGCATGTGTGGAAGAGTAGACATAATAGCTTTCAGACGCGTTCCTTTGTCGCGGGGTAGGTTGATGCTGACGGAGTGCGCGTGGTCGAGGGCCCGGGCCCAGAGCGATCGGAGCTCGGGATGGGAGCGGTACTCGATGCCTGGATCGTCGTGGATTCGAGCCAACTTGATCCAGCACTCGTCGTCAAAATGGATCATATTCATGGAGAAGACGTAGTTCAAGATTTCGTCTCGGATCTGGCGACACACCAGGAGCAGGCCGGGTCGGTTGCACTGGCAGGTCTCGCAGGCTTTCTTGCAGCGTCCGCAGATCTTGAGTTTCTGTCGGGTCTCGTTGGTCGTGAATGGCTTGACGAAAAGCACTTTCTGGCGAGGGAAGTCATCGGTGTATTCGTATATCATATTTCGCAGTTCGCGAGGAAGACGAAGAACGGCGGGGGTGGTGGCCATGGTGAACGTGAAAAGGACACGGGTGTTGTGTGAAGAGAAGAAAGTTTATCAAGGTAGGTGTGAAGAAGAAGAGTTTTCACTTTGAGTTGTTATTGGACAGGAAGGACCACTTCGAAAGTTGCTGTTCCGGAAGGTACGTTCAAGCTGTGAGCACTTTCCTCCGCAAATTCCTGAGAATTATTGCTAGTCGGGCAGGATCAGTTGGCTATCCAGGCGTGCTCTACAACTTCAAACGTAAGGTATTACACCTAATACTTAGATATGAACAACAGTAGTAGAGAAAACGATAACGCCGATGGACAACGGGAGACAACGATGGGAGACAACGATGGGAGACAACGATGAAGACGACGATGAAGACGACGATGAAGACGACGATGAAGACGACGATGAAGACGACGATGAAGACGACGATGAAGACGACGATGAAGACGACGATGAAGAAGATGATGAAAACGACGATGATAGACAATAATGACAGAGGCGATATACGCATTACACGCCTGCGTGGCGAACACCGCCCGGCTAGCAAACTTCTTATCAAGTGGGTGAGATACCAGATTCACGCACGATTTGCTCAGAGAAAGAAGAAGATGTACTTGGCTCCTTTATCAAGCACATTTTGACACTGGATACCGGAGCCCCAAGCGTCTATGTTCAGCATCGGAGTGGCATCCGCGCAACCAAGAATGTTTCCTCCTCCCGTCGTCCCTCTGGCTTCAGTCTTGCCCTTTCTTCACTCTTGACAGAACTAGTGTTTGCCGTCATTAGTCCCATCCATCCCATTGCCTCCTTTTAGCTTGGCAGCTGTACCGCTGTCCTACGCTTCATTCAATCTTCGAGAGGCTTCCGTACAATAGAGCGTCAACAGGCGCTTACGACTCAATCCATCAGAAGTGTCTTCCGTATAAAATGTGCAGGACCCGCCTCGGGTATGCCACCATTGTTTCAGCTGCTCACGTTTTATGGGCTGCGTTATAAAATAACAACCGAGAATCACGTTCGTCGGATGAGAACCGTCGCAATCACGAAACGCAGCGACAGGTGTCTTACCTAGAGGGTCACCCTTCTCCTCAAGGCGACAATTACATAGTATCTTCACCGAACAGCTGACCTTCTTCGATATCACCTCGACGTCTTCCTTCTGGAACCCGTACGCAAGCTTCAATTCGCGCAGACTCTCAATCTCGTTCAACGCCGCGCAGTATGCGTCCAGAAGGGGTTCTGGATCCCACTGCCGTCTGTCGATGATCCCGAGACTGACGATGGACAACCGAGGAGCGTGTTTGATCGCTGAGGAGAACCACTCCGGCTTCGTGACGGCGTCCGGGCGAATTCTAACGTGCATGCGGCGGAGATTAGCGAGGGCGTCTTTCCACAACGACTGAATCTGTCGCGGCGGTTGGATCTCGGGTCCGCTTGCTCTCTTCCCAAGTTTGGCGAGACGAAACCATGCGCTTTCCTCAAAGTCCTTGTGAGACTCCGACGCACTGCCGTCGTCGAAATAGACCATGTTTTGGATGAAGAATAGATCGAGGACTTCATGCCGCATCTGGCGGCAGACGCGAAGCAAAGATGGTCTATTCCAGGCGCGAGAGAAGGGAACCCCATTCGAATTGGCGCGAACCACCCCGCTAGAAAAGATCTTCTCGCCCGTCAGAAGTCTGGCTTCTAGGAATCTGCTCTGTGGTAATATGTCTGTGTATTCGTAGATAAGGTCCCGGAGTTCCCTGGGGAGGCGGAAGATCGGGAAGGCTGCAGGCGCAACGGGTCCTGGGGAGATGTCGTTAGTTACAGAAGCATCGGGAAGAGTGACGACGGCTGAGGCAGCAGCAGCGATAGGTTCAGGCGTTTGGCCAGAGGCGGCTTCAATGACCGAGGCAGACTTGGAATTCGCAGTGCTGCTCCTAGTTCGCAGTGCGCGGTAAGGCGCTGGGCGCTTTTTAACCGATTTGACTTTCCTAGGCATTTTTGTTGATTGTGGTCACTGGTGTATGAAGGATTGTTTCGAGATAGCTGTCAAGACTTCAGCTTGAAAGTGTTTCCCAGGAGAGGATAAATAGTAGGACGGCAAGGTGTAATCCTGTAAGAAGACGAAAAGGTGCACGAGGGGGCCATCCGCACTCATTAAAGCCAAGACTAAAGGAGTCTATCGTCATTTTTGAGGTCCTACGGAATTGAATGGCCATCTAGGTGGCGGCTGAAGAGTCCGCGACAAGTTGGGCCTACACCGTGACGGTCACATGTAGATACCTTGAGGAGCCTGGAGGACTCTCATCGTCGCTACCACTACCATCGTTATTATCATCGTCCTCATTAATATTATCGTCGTCGCCGTCACTACTACTACCGTTATTATCGTGATCGTCCTTCGTGTTGTAAACATTTCGCTACACAGGAAATGTAGCCGCCCAGGCACAAGGAAATAGGAGGGCCCTTGTTTTCACCCATA
Organism: Colletotrichum gloeosporioides; assembly: GCF_011800055.1. Lineage (NCBI taxonomy): Eukaryota > Fungi > Ascomycota > Sordariomycetes > Glomerellales > Glomerellaceae > Colletotrichum > Colletotrichum gloeosporioides. The sequence goes on along the minus strand of NW_025544656.1, from coordinate 560,764 downwards.
GATTCTTGGATGGCAACGGAAGTCTGGTAGTATAAGTTTCTCAGAAGAAAATCTATTTCGAACCATGATGAGCAGTTTTCTGGTGAGTAGCCTTACGCTAGACTTGCAGCACTTAATTCTGCTCAAGGCATGTCTAGCCTTCCATTGGTAACTATTCACTTCCTATGAACATTGGAATAGGTAGGTATCTTCCCGGTAATTATAGACCTTGAAACAAATTCGGTCAACACTCAAAATAGAAAATTACTACCGAACGGTCGGAACCGATAAGGCTGGCTCAAGCCCCAAAAAGCCTTGGCCACGATGCCGTGAACCGACACGAGATACCCTTTTAGGCAATCTCACCACCCACGGAGAGCCACCGTCCGAACCACGCCAATTGCCCCCCCAACTTCAATTCGGCTCTGATCCGCATCATATCTTGCGTCTCCACGCCCAATAAGCGGAAGGATCAACTGCCCGCAATCCTGGAATCCTATTTAAAATCCTCCGGGACGCAACGCTGCCAGATTGACGAATGGAACCGGATGGCCACTTGCAAGCGTGGGAAACGGGATGAAACTGTTTGCGTCAGATCTGTCGTGCGACTTTGATTATTTGGATCAGGTATGCGCTAGGCGGGGGGTTGGTGAGTTTAAGTTGACGACGTTTTGATGCCAATTTTCACAACATCTTTCACAATCTAAACGTCGCATTTCAATGTGTGCTGTTTAAACTGAACAAAACTCACTGACCGCAACACAACTACTTTTCTCACAAATCAAGTACATAACAGTAATCCTTAGTTCTTAAAGAAACGTTCCACATATTTTAAAGTCACCGCGAACCTCTGCGAACCTCTGCGCGTCGGAAGTCGCGTCAGGATGTTTGTTGTTGCTCATCGTGACGCCCCATGGCCATGAAAACGCTATTGACAAAAATCGCGACAAATACCTCTCACAATCGCCAGTTGGGCACTTAAGAGAGCCGATAAAGCCTTAAATATGTTCAATAGGTATTGTTTACCCTGCTAGCATCACAAACGGCTCATAAACGCTCGTTGTCAACCGCATATCCAGCCTCAAAGTCACGATGATGTCCTCGGCCATTCTTTTCCCCGTCGCCGCCTCCCTCGCCACAGCCGCACCGGAGGGAGCCGCCGGGCGAAGAACCTCATTCAGCTCCAACTGACTGGCTGGAGAGAAGGGAGCCGGAAGCGCCCAGCCCTGTTGAGCTGAACAACCCCATCTAGATCTGCCTCTCTAGACTCTACCTGAGTTACGCGGGCCAGCTGGAATGCGAATCTTGACTCGCCCTCTGGGACACCACACTATTTTTGTTATTCTGCACCGCCGCACCCGTGACGCGGATCGACGGGAGAATCTACACTTCTTCAAAAACACATGAGTCCAGGCTAGGAAAAAAACAAGGGCCCCGTCGCAGGAATGCTCTAGGGTTGATCATTTTCCAACGGGAGACCGCGGCACACCATCTATGTTTGGTTTGGTGGAACATCTGGAATGTCGTCCCGCCGATGTGAGCGAGACAATGTCTGGTTACGCGTTGAGACCTCATGACGCCGTGATTCAATCGAAACCGAGGACGATGGACCGGTGGGAACGAACACTTCTCTAGTCTCTATTGCGGTGTCTGTCTTGTCTTGGGCCCCTGTCCCGACCGGAGCTTTTGGCCTTTTCTCCCCTCTCCCTTTCTTCCCAGGAAAGCGGGCGAAAAAGACAACAACAAACAACAACCACAACTAACTCTCTCGATGTCTCTCTCCACCCCAATCAAAGTGGACTTTCCACAAAGATTCCGATGTGGTGGGTTGTCCCGCGCATTGGCAAGCCGTAAGCTTCGCGGCAAGTCAGTTGCCGCGCAGGACAGGCACCACCTTGCAGCCCGCAAGCGCGCCGTTCCCAACGGCTGTCACCAGTCAGGCCTGTCAGAAAACCAAAAAAGAGTTTTTGCTGCCCGCTGGCCGCTCATTCCGAGATGCTGAACCCTTCCCACCCTCCTACCCGCCCGCGTCCAACGCGGCCTGGCTCGACCCTGGAACGTGGGCAGCACTCTCTGTCTGACGTCGTTGTGTGGGGGGAGGAGGAGACCTATGTTTTTTTCCAGCAGAGCCCAGGCCTTTCTTCTCTTCCGGCAGCATTTCTCTTTGGTTCGTCTAGCTGCCAGCTGGGCGTTTTCCCACCTGTGTGCCCCTCTTCGAGTGACAAGAAGATTCGCGGGCGCCGAGTCAAAAAGGCCAGGTGGCCCCTGGCTCGCCGTGCGTCTGTACCTGCGTCTGCCCAGGCATTGGACCGCTTGGCCGCCTGTCAAACCCCGGTCTGGACGCGGGCCACGCCCCCAGCTGGGGGCAGTCAGCAGTGGACGTGTTCCCCGTCTGGTTCTGAAGGATTCTTTCGGCGGTGCTGGATTGGGGGGAGGGGGTACGGATAAGTTAAGGGGGCGCGAGCGTCTCTCTGGGCAGAGGAGCAAAAAAGGCTTGTCAGTGGGGGTTTGCAGCAGTTTACACTTCCTGTCGGCTTATTTTCTGCTGCCGAGAACGAAAAAACGAAAATACACAAGGTAATTCGCCCAGGGAATAAAAACAAGGCACAGGTAAATCCACATCTGTCAACAGGAGAGAGAGAGCCTCGGCGTTGAATGCTTGGCCCTGGTTTTTTTGTGCTTCGCTTGCGGCTTGCAGCTGTCAGAGTGGATGCTGTGCCAGGTTGATAAAATCACCGCGAGTTCCGGGTACGGCATTCTGCATTGTCATCATCAATTGGTGCGGTGGAACACTCATGTCGCCAAGCGAAATGCGACAAATGCCATGGTCGCGCGTCACATGATTTTTTATCTCAATTTTCGATTTCGATTTGTGTTTATGCTTGATGCGCCAATACAGCCATTTAACTAACCCGAAAAACCTCGATTGAACAACAAGACGCGTTCAATATTGAACGCAAAGAATATGCATACGTATATACACTGGTAAAAATGTTTCATTATTCCGGGTTCCCAATCATTAGTCTAGATTTCTTTGAATTGATATCAAAAATGCTCGCTGTGTAATTTGTGCGTAAGAAAGAGGGACCAGCAAAAAAGGTCGCAACCTAATACCCCATGTCTCAAAATGTACACATTACTGGATGGTATCGGTCTCTTCACCTCTTCTTCTTTCGCGTTTCTCTTTACGAGGATGCAATGTCTATTGACAGCGTCGGCACGCGGAAGGTGACGACCTTGGTCGCGGACAGCGCTTCGGAGCCAAGACCCATGTAGCCGAGGTAGGTCGCGCTGGTGGGGAACTTGACGTCGGTCGCGAGCGCGGTGACGGAGGCCGGCAGGTCGGTGAGGGTCGTGACGAGCTCCGTGAGGTCGCCGACGAAGTGCTCGGTCGTGGGCGCGACCCAGGTCAGGACGTACTGCTTCAGACTGTTCTGGCCGCCGTAGAGGGTGCTGCAGGTAGCGAGTTAGCCCACATCAGTTCTTGACGTTCCATGCATCGCGACACGTACAATGTAGTTCCGTTGATAGCCTTGGTCGTAAGAGCGCCGGAGCCCGACTTGTAGCCAATGGGCTGCGTCGCGGCGCCGAACGTGGCGAGCCACACCATCACTTCGTACGCGGCGAGCGTCGAGTTCTGCGCCGAGGTCTTGTCGTCGTCCAGGAACATATCGATGGCGACGTTGGTGTTGGTGTCGTTCTCCGTCAGCGCCGTCTCGTCCGTCGTCGTCGCCGAGTCGCCGTCCGTGGTGTAGTTGCCGACCGCGTACGACCACTCGACGTCGACCGCGATCTTGGAGATCTTGGAGATCTCGAGCGGGAGGACGGTGCCGTCGACCTTGATGTTGGGGAAAGCGTGGACGGGCTGCGTCTCGGGGCCGCGGGGGTAGCGCCAGGTGACCCAGAACTCGGGCGCCGAGAAGTCGGTTGCATAGGTTTGGTTGTTGAAAGTCGTGACCTGGGGGTGGCCGGGTTAGCTGCGATGGCCTGTGTTGGTGGTCGCCGGCGACGACATCATGATGGGCGTCAAGCCGGGTAAGGCGTTGAGGCGCAAAGCAGAGTTACACCTTGACGACATCATGACCCCGCCAATCGGCCAAGGTGCGACAACCGGAGAAGGATTTGGGGGGGATGGAGGGGTTCTTGAAGACGTACATTCATGCACAAAGCGCCATCTGTACCCTCTGTCCAACCCCACTGGTTGGGGTTCACTGCGTAAAACATAAATCGTCAGCGAATTGTCATGATGAAATGAAGATAATTTGAGCACATGTCTGGCCAACTTGACAGCGGGCGCGGCGGCAGCAAGGTTGGCAGCACCCAGACAGGTTTCGAAATCAAGGGAGCAAAAGTCAAAACAGTCTCTTTTGCTATTGCAGAAGAGTGTGAGCATGACACAGGAAACCCGCTCCGGATTCGCTGGGCGAAGGAGCAAACAAAACACGGGAGCCCGTGTTGCCGTCGAGCATGAGGGACGGCTGCGAAAGTTCAGATGACAGCATGCCGGTGGGAATGAGGCTCGACTGTGCATCGTGTGTTTCGGTCCGTGCCGCTCATGTCGAGCAGGTCATCCGAAGGGACCGTGGAATATGAGGCGTATGCGACGCACATCATGAAGATGTTCCCGGGCTGGACATGAGAAAATGGGTGTAAACTTACGTGTGTACTCCTGGCCCTTGGACAACGGGTGAAGACCCATTGCCTTGTCGCAAGATACCATCGCCGTGATGCCATTGTTGTTGGGCGTGCTGCCAGGCGTGGTGGGATCTCCCGTGAATAGAGGAGCCCCTCCGGATGCTTGCCTTGAGGCATCGAGACCGAGCAAGATACCGAGTGTCACTCCGATAGGGAGGGCCAGCAGGCCAAAGTTGACGAGCCAGCGGAAGCCCAGAAAGCCCATGGCGAGAGCAGAAAACGAGTGTAGTAAGAAATGAAAGGAAAAAAACGAGTGTAACTTGAGCCTTTCCCGGAGCCTCTGCTGCTGTTCGAGCTGGTCTCTCTCTCACTGTCTTCGTCTGTACTCTCAATCCTCAGCTATGCAGCGTGCTGGTGTCGTCCGAAAAGATGGCGAGGAATATTGGTGTGTATGCAGGGCCTCGCGCAGGCGGAAATCCGAACGAATTCGTCTACTTCTATTCGCAGCAGCAGCAGCAGCACCGTCGGCACATGCAGAGTGAAGCGAGAGTGGTCGTCGGTGACGGTGACGGCGGTCGTCGCGTTCTTCTTCGGGTATGGAGGGTTAGACGTTGGTTACCTAAGGGCAAGGCGGGCGTCAGGCCAAGGTAAGGTCGACGAGGTTCGTCCGTTCCCAAGGAGCAAGGCGTCAAATGTGTGTGCGTGCGTGCGTGCTGAACCCAGGCCAGGTGGTGCAGAGCAAGGCAAGGTCAGGTCAGGTTAAGGAAGGGTATGTTAGGGATCGCGGAGCGGACTCGACTCGACTCGCGCAGGGCCGGTTCGGTACGACAGGGGGAAAAGGGGTGGAGGGACAGGAATGGGGGGTAAGGGAGGGAGGGGCGTGAGGGTGAAGGGGGGCGTGGGTGTGGGTGGACTATCCGAAGAAAGGCATCGCCGTTGGCCAAGCCTGTGAACCGGTCGAGGAGGACTGGTCAATAGTAATCCGAACGTAAGGCCTGAACAGGTGAGGCGATGCGGCGAGGTGCGGCGGACCAGGTCGAGAATGGGTAAGGGTGGCAGAGTAAAGAGCAGAAGAGAGGAAAAGAGGGAAAAGAGCGCCAGCATCACTCACAAGTCGGGCAACGCAGCGTGCAAGAAAAGCAGGAGAATGAGATGATGCCTCCCACCCCTATTTCTCAACAGCGGCGCAGCACGCCACCCCGGCGGGCAACGTCTTATTTTTTCTTTCTTCCTTCCTGCCTGTGTGTTGGTCCTCTCGTAATTCCTCTTCTGTGCAGGACTGCAGCATGAATAAGATCAGTCGGTCTTGGCAGGCGTTTAATGACGGCTACTTTGTGTATGAACTATGTGTACCATGATTTGGTTTGACCGAGAGTCTCGACAACAGAATCATCCCCAAATCTCTGCCGCCTCTGAATCCCAAACAACCCGAGCCGATGCGGTGGGCGAAAAACGAAACGAAAGGACCGGTTCCTGGGGCAAGTCAGAATTGCGTCTTGATCCTGACTGGATCCATGCTTCTTCCTGCCGTCCGTCGTCTTCTCCCGCAATCCCCAAATCACAAATTCCATGTCCTACAGGCTACAGCCCAGCCCAGCGCCGGCGTGTCCCAGGCTGCCAGCAAGTCCGGGCATCTGAGATCAATAAAATCGACGATTGCAGGTCCTCCTGCTTCTAAATCGGACCGGCCCCTGGACTAGCGCGTCAATGTGCCGGTGCCCTTCTCTCTCCTGGGACTCATGGTGGTTCGCCGTGGTTGGTGGTGGTAACTGGTGGATGGTGTGGTGACGACCCTTCGGCCGCCCATCCCACCCAACCATGACACCCCAAATCCTGGTTTGCGCTGCTGCTGTACGGGTACCCGCATTTCTAGAACACGAGAAAAAAAGCAGGGATAAAGTGAAGATAACGGCCCTGGAAGTGGATGTGGTCCGGACTGCGCTGCTGCCATCGGCGGACCTTGGAACAGGGTCCCGGGATCCTCCCGGGAGCTCGTCATTGGCGAGCGCATCGTTCCCGGCTTTGCGAAGTCCACTTTGCAAAACGGGTCCTCGTTCTCCTCGAAAAAGAAAAGCACACTGTGGGAAAAAGGGTTGGCCAAGCACAGCTGAGGAGGCGTGGTGAGGGCGCCCTCGCAGGCGCGAAAGGGGGCCACCAAGGACAGTGCTTGAATCGCCCTCCGCTGCCGCCGCCCGCCCGGTACTGACAACTCTGATTGAATTTTTTCCAGTGTTATTTTCTTCTCCCCTTTATTTTGCTTCCCATTTCCATTTTCCTTGCCCCAATCCAACGCCTTGGTGGGGTTCGTCAGCCCCTGGTTGGATGTTCATCAATTGACCGAAACATCCAATCCTTTAGGACGCATTTGCGAGCGGGCGATTGGGAAACGGCGAATGAGAGGAAAACACAGACAATGCCAGGCCAAAAAACAATTCAAACCAACGGCGGCCAAACCAACCAGGCATCGGGGCTTGCCATGGCTTGGTGGCTTGCCTGGCAAGACAAGCTAACCGGCTCCCCTGGCGCCCGCGCGCCCATCTGCACCCCCCTGTCCATCCACAACCACACACCCCTCGAGTAAGTCAACAAGCAAAGTTGGCAAGCAGGCAAGCGCTTGGCCTCTTCTCTCTGTGTGATATGTGCCCATGTGTGTTAGTCTCTCGCCAGTCTCTCCTCTCTCGGGACTATCACAGCGTCTTGTCTCGCTCTGCCACCCCCCTCATACTCGAGAGAGCATCTGTATGACGGCCAGCAGCCGCCAACTCCGACACAGACACAGGCACAGGCAGGCAGACAGATAGACAGACATCGGTCACAACACCAGCCAGGTTGCACAGACCATGAGGTAGCTTCCAGGCGCAGGCGACAAAAAAAAACTGTGAATGTGATATGGGTCCAGCAGATACACATCCTCGCGCCAGGACTGGGCAAGCCGACGATGTGGGCTCCATTAACCCGGCCCCAACCTGGACCTCCCAATTTTAATCACGTCAGGCCTTCTGGTCGGATCGTAATCATGGCAGTGAGGCTTAGCGGAGTCCGAGTGGGTTCCCGTCAAGTCATGTCCCCCCCATAGAGACTTGCCTCGATGCAGGTCCGCAGGTCCCCCAAAAGCCTCCTGGCCCAAATGTCTTGCTTGTCGTAGCCCGGACTTGCCCTCTTTCCCCCAGACGTCCCCTTCCCGTCAAATCTCCAAGCCTGTGCTGCTTGCTCCTCGAGGTCCTTTTCTTGTACTCCTTCTCTCTCTTCCCCCCAGAGACCCAGACGGCACTTCCTCCTGTCAAGGCTTCTTGGGAAAGCAAGCTCGAGAGTCAGTACTCTCTTCTGCAACCTGCAACCCTCCCTGCACTAGCTCCAGCTCGTGTTCGATGACATACTAGTCCAACCGATGCTCTTCTGCTAGCGGGTCCCCATCTTCTTCTTCCCTCTTAATTCTTCTTGTGTCTCTTTTAGACACATACACCACGCTCGTTTAACACGCATCCAAACCTTCCAAAGGCTCGGCAGGAGAAGAGAAAGGGAGAGCGAGAGACGCGCGCGGGGAGACAACCACAATCGCTTTGCCTTGTTTTACACCTGGATCAGCCTCTTACACACGCTCCCGGTTCACACACAAAACGCGCCCGCCATACCAACAAGGCACGCACCGCACAAACGTTTCCGCCCTTAGAGACACTATTCACTCGTTCATTCCAGCCGTCGGTTGGGCAACACCGCAATCATGATGAGGGGACAAGGAGGACAGCAGCAGGGGCATGACGAGGGGGAAATGGTGGAAATCGATGTTCTTCAAGGCCATCACCACCCTCACCAGCAACAATATCAACAACCGTACCAGCAGAACAACGCCTCCTTTCCGAACCAGAACCAGCAGTACCACCAGGACCAGTACCACCAGGATCAGTACAGCCAGAACCAGTACCAGGAGTACAACCAGAACCCGTACGGAGGCTCCTACGCCAGCACTCTCAACGAGTCCCAGCCCGACTTCCCCTTTGCCCGCGCCCTCACGAGCAACGCCCCGTCGACGCAGCCCCAGCAGCAGCAGTTCCAGACGCCGCCGCCGCAGTTCGCGCAACCTCCTGCCATCGCAGGCGGCGACGAGTACGGTCCTCCAGGCTGGGCAAACCGTCACTCCATCGGCATGTCGGGCGCACCGTCCATCGGGCCCTCCATCTCGGGTATGGACACTCCCGTCGATTCTCGAGCGGCCACGCCCACGCTGAAGAGCGGCCAGCAGACGCCGTTCGACTACCTGCCCGCCCCGAGGCATCCGTGGTCAACTGATTCTGCGCCGAACAGCCCAATGGTATGAGAATAATGAGAATTGTGGATTACGATAATGGTGCCGGCTGACATTGTGAACAGAACCAGAGCCACCAGAGTCTGCAGACTCTGCTTCCTGGACAGGCGTCTCCGGTGCTCAACAAGGAATGGGTGGAGGGCAGCGACCAGATCGCGAGACTTCACAAGCGCGATGACTCCGAGATCTGGGGCGGCTGGAAGCGCAAGCTCTTCAAGCTGGTCCCCTTCCTGATCCTCTTCGCTACTGCCATGTACCTCGCCTACCTCGCCCTGCGCATCTACTGCGTCATCTCCGCGCAGCAGATCGCCAAGGAAATCTACTCGCAGGCCTGGGTCTTCATCGCCGTCGAGATCGCCGTCGCCATCCCCTCGCTCATGCACAACATCTGGACCATGTGGTCGATGAAGAAGCGCCACCGCCCCAAGCTCCGCCTCATGGGCGACGAGGTCCCCACGGTCGACGCCTTGGTGACATGCTGCGGCGAGGAGGACGACCTGGTCCTCGACACCGTCCGCGCCGCCTGCGACATTGACTACCCCCGCGACCGGTTCCGTGTCATCGTGTGCGACGACGGCAAGTCGGCCGGTCTGGAGGCCGGCATCGCCGCCTTGGCCATGACCTACCCGAACGTCTTCTACCTCGCCCGCCCGAAGTATCCCGGAGTTCCTCACCACTTTAAGGCCGGTAACCTCAACCATGCTCTCGACTATGTCCACACCATGCCCGGAGGTGCCGGCCAGTTCATGGCTGCTCTCGACGCCGACATGGTACGTGTTCATCTGATCTCAGCTCACTCTCACTCTCATCACCCCTCATCCGTGCAATAAGCTTTTTCATGTTTCTACCCACGTTCACCCCAACTAATAAACTCCGTGCCTGCAGATCCCCGAGCGCGACTGGCTCCGTGCCATTCTGCCTCACATGCTCATCGACCCGAAGGTGGCTCTCGCCTGTCCCCCGCAGCTCTTCTACAACACCCCGCCCTCCGACCCGCTGGCCCAGAGTTTGGACTTCTTCGTTCACGTCATCGAGCCCGTCAAGGACGCCCTCGGCGTCGCCTGGTGCACCGGTTCCGGCTACGTCGTCCGCCGCGAGGCCCTCGATGAGATTGGCAACTTCCCCCTCGGCTCCCTGGCCGAGGACGTCGCGACTTCGACTCTGATGCTTGGCAAGGGCTGGAAGACGGCCTACATCCACGAGCCCCTCCAGTTCGGCACCGTCCCCGAGGACTATGGCGGCCATCTCAAGCAGCGCACCCGCTGGGCCATCGGAACCGTCGACACCTCGTTCAAGCTCAACTTCTGCCTGTGGGGCGACAAGGTCAAGAACATGACGGCCGCCCAGCGCTTCTCCGGCTTCCTGTACGCGACGCTCAGCTTGTACACCATCCTCCTGACCATCTCCATGTTCGCCATCCCCATCATCCTGGTCATGGGCAAGCCCCTCGTCGCCTACGCCAACTACGAGCAGCTCCGCTGGCTCATCCGCGCCTGTTTCGCCGCCACCGTGTCCAACCGCCTCTGCGAGTTCGCCCTCTTCATCCCGGCAGGCTACCACACCGGCCAGCGCGGCTCCCGCTACCAGCTCTGGATGTCGCCCTACATCGCCCTCTGCATCATCCGCTCCTTCATCCTGCCCACCTGGCTCGGCGGCCAGACCCAGGCCTTCAAGCCCACCGGCTCCCTCGGCTCCGCCCTCAACGAGCGCGACCCCAAGACCCGCAAGAACATGTTCCGCCGCCTCTGGGGCGTCCTCATCAACTACATGGCCATCTTCCACCTGTCCTTCGTCTACCTCACCCTCGTCGGCGTCGTCCTCACCTCGTACAAGTCCTTCTACCTCAACAGCGACCTGCGCGACCTGCTCATCAGCCTCATCACCCACGCCTTCTGGCCGCCCCTGACCTTCATCTTCATCTGCAGCTCCCTGTGGACGCCCATCGCCTACGCCATCGACCCGCCCAACATGCCCGACCGCGAGGCCCTGCTCGATCGCGACCCCAAGACCTTCGTCGCGCACCCGTCGCCCGGCAGCAAGAAGATCGCCTTCGGCGGCCAGGCGGCCTGGTTCGAGACCGAGCTGACCATCACGACGGCGTACACCATCCTCATCTTCGTCTGCTCTTTCTTCTTCTAGATTGGATTCTTCCTTCGTTACTGCCGCGGAAAATTTACCGGTTGCAATTCTTTTTCTCAACACACACATACGCATTTTTGTTTTATCAGTTACACAAATGGGCGCAGGCAGCGAATGTTGCTCCGAACCGGGAATTTGGGAGAGGGGCGGGCTACAAATGACGCATTTACACAAAGCATGCACAAACGCACACATCACACACAACAATGCGGCATACACAACGTACAAAACCACAGGATGACTGTCACGATAATGTAATGCCTGTAAACTACTGCACATAGATCAGTATAGAATTTACGCAAACCAATGGGGCGGAACGGGTGGCGCTGATGAGGGTCTTCCAACACACCCTGCTGGAAGGGATGAGAGAGAGGACGAACATCATCATTCATAAATATCTTTTTGTTCAAAACAGAGAATATAACTCATAAAAACTTCATAAAATGGTCTTGTCTCAGAAATCAGCGATCACTCTTCGTAACACCCAAAGAATGTGACCGCTTTAGAAAGTTCTTGGCAAAGTCGGTTCAATAGTTTCGATGGCCTTATCCATCGCGTCGTTCCCCCGAGAAATGCTCCTCATTATTACTGGCTTCCTCAATGGTTTCAAGTGCGTCGAAATAGATTCTGCGACCGGTGCCATTTTCTGGTGCAGTTGCCTGTCGGTCGTGGCTTGCGGGAGGCTGGGTCCAAGACAAGGTGTCACTAGCAGCAACAGCTGCCTGTATCCCACTCGTCACCGGCATCAGTTCGTTCGTCCGCTCGAACATGTGTGCTAAAACGTTCGCGCCTCGCAATTCATCCGTGTTCCTCGTTTTGCAGATACGCCCCTAGCTACCTAAGCTAAGCTGCCACCTGTGTTCGTACCTATCCCAAGTACGAATAAAAGAGAATTTGCGTCCGGACAAAACGCCGATCCGGCTGGCTTGACGGAACGGCGAGATCTGCGCCCCAATGGTGCCGCAAGCCATCTCTTCCTTCTTTTCCGCCTACCATTCTTCTCTCTCTTCTGTCTCTGCTTTCCTTTGTCTCCCATGTGCCGGTCGGTCGCTCAACCGTTGCCAGCAGCAGCGCCGCCCTGAACGGCCGCCGCTATCAGCGGTTGCTGGGGGTCTCATAGATAGGGGCTTCGGTCGAACTGGCCTGTGTTCACCGTACGACGCAGCGATCAAGAAAGCAGCCAACCGCGGCCGTCTCCCGGCCGCCGCAGTGCAGCCGCCTAGAGAAAGCGAGGATGTGACGGACGGGTCACGTCGGATTCCCGGGGGCTGCCTCGATCACCCTTGGCATGGACGGTGGATAACGACAGAGGGCCGGCTGCCTTCCATTCGCCTTCTTCTCCCTGCCTTGCCTTCGGCTTTGCCGCGTCGCCGCGGTGGGGGTGTTGCGCGCACATTGCAACCTACCACACCCCCATCATCCATCCATCCCCGTGCGCAGCTCCGTCCGCGGCATGAACTCTGGGACATTGGATGAAATAAACAACACAGTGTCATACTGTCAGTGTCATTTAACTGAAATTCGGGCTGCTCCTCTTCCCTCGTGGACAGCACCCGTTCGCAAGGACAAGACGTCCGCGTCCCGTGTGTCAAAAAGACCGCCCAGCCGTGCCCTTTCATCATTCCCTCTTCTGTTGATCCCCATCCTATGTTCCTTCTTGACCGCCCCAAGATTTTCTGCCAAGACCGGAATGCCAAGCATCTTCAGACGAACCGCGGCCACAAGGCAAATTGAGTTTTGGTAGTCTGAGTGTTGCTCGTCAACGACGGCGCCAAGTGCGGCGCCCCCCTGAGTCGTTAAGGTTTGTCAGGGGGCAGGGAACCTGTTTTTTTCCCACTGAGAACGAGTGATGGCTAGGTTGCCTCTTGGCCCTGTCTTTCGTGTGTTGCGCACACAATTGCCACAGTGCAGTGCCATCAGGCTGTCTGTCTTTGAAGATCTGATTACATACGACGACGGCGTGGTGTACGCGGTGCATTCGTTTTTCCTTCTCTTCTCCAATTTCCTGCGTCTCGCAAGTGGCCTCGGGACTTTTATTACGACTCGTTGCGACGTAGGAGAAAAAAACACCACCAACACGATTCTATTTTTAGGTAATCTTACAGATGAGCTTATGTCGCGCCACGCGGTCACACAACACCACTCTTCTGCCGTGCTGCTGCTACCCGGATCAACGGCGGCGGCAGCAGCGAATCTGGCGTTGATAAGGGCCCCAACTTGATTGTCGATCACATGCGGACCGCTTCGAGGCCAAGCTCTCACACGAGATTGCTTCTTCTCCAGATGCTGCTTCATGTAGAGTGCCCATCATGATGCGACCATCAGCGGTCAGCCTCAGCCCGCCACCCATCCCACTCGCAGAAACACGAAATCTTTGACGAAGTGGTTGCCGAATTCTATGCGTCTGGGGGGAAAAGCAAAGGGTAGGTATCCCACCGCCTCCAACGGCTTCCGCGCGTTCGATAAGGCAGGGCCACCACCCAACCGAACCGTCCGTCGCGCGCCCCTCTGTCGATCCGGGCGGGCGACTGCGGACCCCGGCCAGCCCGGGCAACAACTGCAACCCGATGATGATCGTCTCTCTTTCTCTTGGTGATGATGTAATCACGACAGGGTGGGACGCAGACTGCCCATGTCGCAATCCGCACCCGGTTTGTGGGGGTGATATACACAGACCTGCTCAGTGCTCCCACAACCCCGCGTTCAGCTCGAGTCTGTTGATATTGACACGGATGGATGAGGGGGGATGGGATGACGAGTAATAGCGGGCATTGAAGCGTTGCAGTCTGTGCCGCAGAGAGAGTTTCGCGCCGCGTTGCTTATCTGTGAAGGTGACCTGTCAGCGTGCTCGGCAGTTTCCTTGGCCAAACGCGTGTTGTGTTTCTGTGGACGTGACCCCGTGGGGAAGTTGTCTTCATGTTGATGCTCACCAATTCCAGTCTGGTTTTGTGGACTGACTTGGAAGGGAGACTGTTCAAGTAGACTCAGAAAGTCACGTGCAATGCCTGCTGGACGTAACGTCACTCAGATAACGTCAAGGACTTCTAGTTTTAGTATCGCACTTTACATATCCAAGCTCTCAAGTTGCAGTTCAAGTTAATCTGAACAACTTGATCTGAAGTTCGGCAGTTTAACACGTTGATGATGAGAAACAGCTTCCACAATGTGAGAACGAAGAATCAAGTTTATCATTTGAAGCCAATCCAAAGACGTGTACGGCATATGACTTCCACTCTTGAATAGTCCCACAGTCCATCGGCACCAAGATCAAGCGAGCCACCTGAGTGAAGCCAGACCAGGACGTCGACATTTCAGTCGATGACAAATTTGACGTGGTTATTCTCCGATAGACTTGGCTGAATTTTGAATTGAATCCCCATCATGCTGAAGCATCTCTCTCGCACAGACAACAAGAAGCGCCCCTTGCATCTCGCAGGTCGTGGGGCAGGTTCGTCTGACCCCAGGCAGGCCACCTCGATCCGACACGTTGACTCCGTATCTTTAGCCCACTCAAAGTCACCCTCTTCGACAACGTCAAACGTATCAAAGAAGATGAGCTTATTGAGACTTGGGCTCGTCAAAACATGCAGTACAAACAACGCAAATTCTCCATCGAGGTGCGTCGTCTCCTCTGTCGGGTAGATTGTCAACTCGTGGAGTTGAGGCATCGACTGAGCCAGCAACAGGCCCGCTTTCACAGTCGTGTCCTTCCAAAACGGCATGCCGCCTCCCTCGTGGTGCAACGAGAAGCGCTTGACTCGTCCCAGGAAAGCCATAAATATGGGTCTTGGAGCGACGGGCTTCGTCGCTCTGCGGATGTGGGGGAAGCTGGCGGAGAAGTCTGAAGCATGCAGCGACATTCTGACGATATTCAGACCGAGAAAGCGGCTCAGAAGCTCGTCCCTGAAATCATGGCAGACTTGAAGCAGGTGCCGAAGTCTGCGTATCCCACGCGAATGTCGTGTGTTGTTGACTTCCAGGCTGATGAACTCTTGTCGGGGCGTGTCCAGTAAAAGGAAGTCGTATATCATGTCCCTGACCTCTTTGGGCATACAGAAGAGGGGCGAGTTGCGGTTCCAGCGGATCTGCAACTGGTTGATGCGGGATTCCAGCTCTGCTTTTCCCCGCGCCCGGATGATGGCGTTCTGGACTCGCCGCCGTCTTTCTTCCTCCGCGGGATCGATGTAGTCTGTTACCTCGCTGGTACACCTGTCAGCTACATACTCACAGATTTCTGAAGGGACACTGACGCCAGAAAGACACATCTAAACGGCTCTGGTGTGTTGTTTGTTGCACGCGCGATCCTGCGGATTGTGTACTCGGGCCAGAGGGACTCTTCCCAAAGCTGATCCAACCGGGACGCAGGAGCCGCGGGAGACGGCGAGAGCAGGTCTTCCCAAAGCTGGGGAAACCGCGACACTGGGCCCATGGTATGTTGGGTACATGCAATGAGTCGTTTTCGCTTAACAACTCGAGTATGTTGCTTTCCGTAAGCTTCGTCGATACGGCGATCAAAGTAGAAGTTGAAGTTCAAGATTGCCGAAATTTGTCGCCTTAAAAAGGCGCGGGTCTCTGTAAGACTTAGGCAGCCGGCTCTGATTGATTCTTGTCATAAGGTACAAAGACCGCCTCTATGCCTTTCGAGGAGAGTCTACCATCTTGGATCTTATTCCACAAGTCTTGGTCAAAGATTACATCTTTGAGATGTCCTGTTCACGGTTGCCGGACTTCTTGAAGAAAGATGACTTCCAGTTCAGGACATGAATGGCGCTCAAAACATGCCACAGAGTGGCCGGCAGGGCAAATCTCATGCCCATGCCTAAGTCAGTAACCCCAACAGGACTAGCTTTGAAACTCTTTCATCACATTGTAGCAATCGATAATCATTTGACAGACCCAAACGACAAAGCTGATCCCGCAAAGGAGAGCCATCCACGAAACCCAATGTTCTCAAAGAGTTTGTCATGGTTAAATCCATACAATCAAAACAGATGACAAATGGTGAGCAACAAACCCTCATTGCCGGGTGTGATGTGATCTCCTTCAATTATCATTAGTAAACAACAAACAATCTAACTTCAATACTCTCTCTGGGCTCTTTCGGAACCGGTCCTGGCTGCGTAAACGATGTATGAGCAACCACTTGAGCCCCCTCAGAATCGTGTTGCAGGAAGAGCAACACCTCTTCGGGCGTTTGGTCCGCCATGTACCACCAATCGTGTTTCCGATCCGCATCCTGCGGTCTTTGCAGCCAGAATCCCTCAACACCAGGCCCAACCTCTGGCTGAGGAACGGTCAAGTAATCCTCCCACGCCATCGAAGCGGTGTCGGCGACGGTTACGGGGTTCTTGCGCACCGTCTTCAGCGGCCGCCACGCGTTGACCATTTGCCAGTGCTTCCTATTGGCATGCACATCCGCATGCATATCTGGGCAGTCCCAACTCATCAAGATCGGCGCGAACTTGTCGGTGACGTCGACGTGAGGTCTCCGGGCTGGACAGCGGTGCTTTCGGGTGTATACCATTCCGTCCTTGTAGGTCACGTTGCGCACCACGTGATGAAATGCTTTTACTTCAGAAGCGCCAAGCCTGCCATATGAAGTCAAATTCGTCAGCATCAACACATCATAAGCTAAGGTAGCATCGTGTCTGGCCGTGAGGAAACATTAATAGCATACTCTTTCTTCAGCAGCCTCTCAAGCTCCGGAAAGTACAATTTCCTGACTTGATCCTCGTCCAAGTAGTCGATTTGAGGCGGTTCATTCAGTCGCGCGTATTGGAATCCGTTGCTTGATATTGAAAACTCTCGATCGGTCGTCCGGGCATTGGAAACCTCCGCTGGCTGAACATCGAGAAACTCGGCATCGTGAGAAAACATCTGCGCATGATTTGGGATGTTGCCGTCATCGTTCCGTTTGACATAGGGAATATCCACTGTTGTTGATGCGTGGGTAGTCATGCTGCTACTATTGCCGACGGTTGGCGATCGATTTACTCCAGGTCCGTGATTTGCGCTTCATGAACTTTGTTAGAACGAAGAGGAGGGAACAAGTGCGTAATTCGAAGACGGGTACGTGTTCCTTCATCACGTTCCAGAACCTCCTGTCCTTATCTCTGCGCGAGTCAGAATCCTCAAACTGGTCTAACCCCGGAAATCTGTTCTCTACAATTTTACCCGAAAGAGGCTTGATCTCAATTTGTGCTTTAATTAACGTGATATGGGAAGTGTTACCGCTGAACGTGATTGGTCGCTTTGCGCACGTGGGGTTGCCAGTACTGTACTGCACTTGGTGAGATGCGAAGGTCTCGTGAGTTGAGTAGTCGGCGGTGTACATCGTATGGGGTCGATGCGACAGCCATGTCAAGAACGTCATGTGCCCTTGGGGTAACCTGAGAGAGTTGTCCTCGTGATCGGAAGCAAGCATTCGTTCATGATCGCAAACAATACGATTCATAAAAGTCTTCCTGAGGTTATGGACTACTGGTTATGGTCTACTGGTGATCACTGCCTTCAAACACTGACCGCCCACTTGGCCAAGACAAACTTGCGATAGTTATCGGGGATGAGCCGCCAGTTGCCTCTTGCTGGGTATCTGGGAACAAGCATGGGGCTTTTTGCATTGCATACAGCCGTGAGGTAGTCTACTTAGGCAATGGTTGTTAGAGGATGATGAGGATAATTGGAGTTGAGAAGGGCGAGAAGTCGATTTTGATATTAGAGCTTTTTCAAGTGCCGCATCATGCCTGCCCAATGTCAGGAGGAAGTATCTCTAGCATATGAAAAGAGAAAGTCCCCAACTCGTCACCTCCCCGGAGCATTCTGGCGTAAGCGTCCAAGGAGAATCCGTCCGATGGTTCTTAAGGAAGGCTGTTCAAAATCTTGACATCCATTCGGCCATATTTTACCTCTATCTATAAAAGTTCTGGCTTGTCCACACAGGACAATGTGTCGCTGGAAGATTGTAGCTGGGACGCGTCTGATACACTATTTGATGCCGTGAACAGCCCAGGATGGGCCAAATTGTTACCGGAAAGATTGCCTGCTGATAAGGCACTATCGCCGAGAAACGTAGCGAGTGTTTGAAGGGCTGTGATGTACTGCGGTGCCACGTTACCTAATCAGTGGCGTGGGATCCATTGGCTGAATAATACGTCGAGGCCTTCAACGAGCATCGTTCGAGCCAGCTGTTTCTGTCTGTCTTCAGATATTGATGGATCCGCAATCACGCTATTTAGCAGGTTCTCAATGATGCCCCGCTTGTGCTCTCGACGGTACTCACGAAAAGCTGCAATCTCAGTCTCCATTCCTAGATCAGGGTGAAGTGAGCTTAGACGTTCTATCCCTGGGAAGACAATTGGAAGATTATGTCCCAAATCGCAAACCACCATTGCTCTTCAGAAAACTCCTTCTTAGACTTCTTAGAAAGGAATTTGCTCTGATCGGGAATGATTGCTTGAATTTGAGTCCACGGTCAGTGGGTGTTGACCATATATGAACTTTTGGTCTAAAGAGAGCTTGCCAATGATCACCACATGCGAGATACGGGCCCAGTACCAGCTGCCATCGGACCTTCAAGTCGAAATATGAAGAAATAAGGTGAGAGGAAGCATAAATAAACCCTAGTTACAAGCTGTTCGTCGATTCCTGATCTGCACTAGTTGTGGCTGACCAGTCAAAGCTTAGACGCCACGTTGTTCAGCAATTCCAGCAGCCACTAGCTTCTTTATACAATGATCTGCGCTCCCTGTACTCGAGACTACGGAAAGGCTTGCTGTCAATGAAGCTTAAATACTGCTATTGATGTTTGCCACCACAGAATCGCACTTGCGAGTCTCCTGCAGGCTGCAGCGTCAGAAGTTGAGGCTTGTGATATTCTCGCCTGGGTCTCTTTGCCACGAGGCAACGCCCAGCTACTTACTAGCGTTCAAGTGGCAAAAGCCTAGACGTTGTCGAAATCAAAGCGATGAGGGAAGCAGAACTCTGCGATGGGGCTTAGCACGGCTAATGCGCCAAACAAAGCGAACTATCAAAGAAGGAATGAAAGACAATGACTTGCTTGGCTCGGAAATAAGGTATCATGAGCCCGTTGAGGTGGTCTAGCCCTTCTCGATTCAGTAAATATCGGCAGTCTTATTGACACCTGTGCAAGCCACTTTTGCCACTTGCGCTCCCAGTGTTGGCTTCGGTTCCTAGCTTTGTAGTCATCTTATATAATATCTTTCGCATTTCTCTAGTTGAGGAAGTGGTCATTCAACTCGGTCAACATTCTCTCGCTGAGGTAGTTGCCATCAACGCAAACTTACGATGCATTTCCAAATCCTGGCAGTGTTGCTTTTCACTTTTATCGTTGACGCTGCGAGCATATCGACAGACGCTCGGTGCGGGAAACCCTATGGAACAACATGTCTGAACAGCAAGTTTGGCTCATGTTGCTCACAGTATGGATGGTGGTAAGCGAGATGTGTTTACGCTACCCCGTTCGACGCTGACCCAAGACCATAGTGGAACCACGAATGATCACTGCAGCACTGGCTGTCAACTCCAATATGGAACTTGTAATGGGAGACCTTCCTCATCCTCCATCTCCTCTTCATCTACTCGCACTTCCCCTACTTCCACGCGCTCATCTTCGATTTCCACTACGTCCTCGCTGAGTTCTACTCGCACATCTGCGAGTTCCTCTCGTTCTCCGACGCCCTCCGCCGCCGTACAAATAGCCTCCCAAAACTCTCGGTGCGGTGTTAGCTTTGGGGGCCAGACATGTTTGGGAAGCATATGGGGAGAATGCTGTAGTCGATATAATTATGTAAGTCCCCCCATGAAGATTTAACACGATGGCCCTTTTCTGACGTGGCCCTTGATTAGTGTGGCAGAACACTTGATCATTGCCGTCCTACTTCGTGCCAAGCGAAGTATGGTCGGTGCGATGCAGCCTCATCCAGTCAATCCAGCATCCAATCCTTCATGTCAACAAGCAGATTGTCGTCATCCTCATCCTCATCGACGTCTGCGTCATCCACAAGTCAAACACGGACAATTTCAACACTATCTTCATTGCCCTCATCGATGGTCTTATCATCTTCAAGTCAGACCTCTACTACTCTTTCCACAACGACACCGAACTCGTTAGCAACCGGATCTTCTAGTCAGAGCTCTTCTTCTGCTTCATCACCTGCATCATCCACCATATCAACAACTTCCATTACAACTACTCCAAGCCCTGCCGCAGGTGACGGAAATTCCAGCTTCGAAAATGGGCTGTCTCCATGGCGACTCCAGGGCTCTGGCGGTATAGATACCGACGCGAGTGGCGTAAAAGAAGGAGAAAGTCATACAGGAACACACTCCTTCCACGCTGTTGGAGTTGAGGCAGGGTGGTTCATCGACATATCACGGGACTTTGATGTCACCGCCAACACGGCCTATCAACTAGAGCTGTGGGCCAAATCGGTAACGCCCGGCTGCTACGTTACCGTGTGGTTTTTGAAACAAGATGCAACCCTCGATACAACGACGGCATATACCAAGCTTTCACTTTCTATTCCCGCAGAAAATGTCACACCGGATGCAATTGCGTCTGGCTCTACAGCCTTGATTGAGTTTCTTTGCGATGGTGTTGGTGGTTTTGGGCCAGATTATGCCATGTTCATAGACGACATCACGGTGACAGCGGTGCAGTAATCAGAGCACCTTGCTGAGCGAGTCCGCAGGTGCTTCATTTTGACTAAGACCAGACCGAACAGAGAATAAAGAAAAACGTTAATTCCTTTGCCCAGGGCTCATTCATTCATTTGTTCATCCGAAAGCGCCCACTGATTTATGCTCTAAGTCTATCTAACTTTTGTGTTTTAGATTTCATCTGATGGGTGCATTGGATCGGACGACGATGAAAACGAGAGAGAAACGCTTTTTTCCAGCACGCCATTTGTCTATTCCTTCACAGCATAAGTCCTACGGTACGCTTCATCGATTTCAGTTAGATAGTACGTGCCCCGGGCCATGTTCTCAATGCTGCCAGTGGGTTCAAAGCCCTTGGCGCCGTAAGCCTTCAATCTGAGGGCGCAAGCCTGGTTGTATGCGGTCAGCAAATGCTTGAAATAATAATATTCAACATGGTAGATTACCTCTTCATATTCTTCGGGAGTCGAGATCTTGCGCTGACTCAATCGGTCCATGATATCAATCTTTTGGACCAGCTCGCTAAGATCACCCGTGACCTTAAGCGCGAACAGAGTACTGGCGATTCCGCTGCCGTACTGATAGGGGATGACAATTAGTACAAAAAGAGCTTCCGAGAGCGCAAGGACCAAATGAGCACTTACACTGAACATGCCAATCGTCTTTCCCACTGAGTTCTTCAGGTCGATGTTACTAATCAAGCTGATGAGGGAACAGTAAAGACTGCCTGTGTACATGTTGCCGCATTGTGTGGGAGCGGCAATGCAAGGCTCGACTCGCGACTTGAAACGATCCTTGGACAAGGTAACAAAAAGCTTCTCCAGCTCCTTGCTCTTGAGAGAGTCCTCGTAGCTGAGCTCGCGGAGCTCGGCGGGGACCTTCCCCCAGGTGTCCTCGTCACCACCCTGCTTGTAGTCGTTGTACAGCAGACGTCCGTAAGACTTGCTGACAAGCTTGCAGTTGGGGGTGTGGAATGCCATATAGTCGAAGATGTCCAACAGGCTGCGCGTATCAGTCTTGGGACCGTGGCCGTTCGCCTTCACATTGGCCTCCTCGACTCTCTCCCGAAGACGGTTGTAGCAGCCATCCAGCGCCGAGGTATAGCATCTGAGAGACTCGTGTCCGTTGACTACAGGGAACTCTGCCTTGAGATCTGGCTTGTAGAAATCATAGGCATGGGTCATGAAGGTGCCCTTGAGCGCCGGATCCAGTGAGAGCACCGCATCGGGGCCCACCAGCATGGCGACACAGCCGGCGCCGCCGGTCGGCCGCGAAGATGCTTCCTTATAGAGAGCAATGTCCGAGGCCACCACGATTGCATCGCGGCCGTCCCAAGAGCGAGACTCGACCCAGTTGACGGCATTGAAAAGAGCACTCGTGCCTCCGTAGCACGCGTTGATTGTGTCGATACCCTCTAGGCTCGTGTTGCCGGCAGGCTCGAAGAGCTGGGTCAGCACAGTCTTGATAGATTTTGCCTTGTCGATCAAGGACTCCGTGCCGACCTCCAGACGACCAATGGACTTGGGGTCGATATTGTACTTCTTCAATAGAGATGAAACTGCCGTGAGAGCAAGGGAAGTGGCATCTTAGGTAATTATGTCAGTAGGTTATGGACATACGGAGCACCACTCTGTAATCGCGCTTCCGCTAGAGGCAGCGTGGCTGTCGCATCGTAATAAGAACTTACCTTCACGGTCATTGCAGAAGTTCATGTACTTGAGACCCAGGCCGATGGTGTATTTTCCTGCTGAGACGCCCTGATGTTGCTCAAAGAGCGACTGGTCCAAGGCCTGAGAATATAAATCAGTTGCTGGACCAGAACGAGTATGATGCTGCGGAGAGCCGCTTTGAAGTCACCAACCTGGCCGGGGACATAGATCTCCATGGCCTTGATGCCAACATTATTGGGATACGCCATAGCGAATGTTACAATTGGAAAGTGAATCAAATGACGGCGTGAGTATCTGATGGCGAGCAGTGAGGAGGTTAAGGGGAGGACCGAACAAAAGGCAGTGCTTTCTAGTAATGCTAATGTGGGAGAAACTGTGATCAAAAAGAAGATATATCTGAGAAACACCTTTGAGGCTGTGCAAGAATGTCGGTCTCAAACGGGATTGCTGCCAACCCCGCGCGATCCCTGACAAGCTGAGGGTTGGATCAGGCACCAGGGTCCTCTTGCTTACACCCCTGTCAAGAGGTAATCCAGAAGCTCGCACCAGGGGATAAGCATCAGAAGTCCCTTGCGTACCCATTGTATGTGCATCGCGAGTGGGGCTTGTTTGCTTCTGAAGCGAAAGGAAGCGGCACAGCGAATCTCTTTTGGGAATTGTCGGTCCTAGTGCCCGACGGGGTCAGCCGGCACGTCATTCCGAGGAAACTCGCTACCTAGTCCACTGTATCTGTAAGACTGAATCTGTCATTTCCTTGCGCTTGAGTCTACCTACTCAGATTTGGAACTTAACCGTCTGTGCAGGCTCACGGCGTGCAAACAGGAGATACACTCCGCTACATGCGGCCCCACACCGTTCGGCCCTTACGCGATCGGCGCCGTTGCCGTTCCGCCGATCTATTCAGTTGGCACGCATTCAACTTCGATCTTGTGTTGTTGGTTCTAGCCTTCCGGCTAAGGGGCTTTCTTTTTTCTCTCTTTTCCCCTCCCTTTCTTTTTCTTTTCTTTCCTTTTTTTTTTAAAAACCAAAAAAAAAAAAGCGTACCATGCTGCAACCATCAAAATGACTTTTGATTCTTTCACAGGATGAGCATACGCTCTCACTTATCGTTAGCCTCCGGAAAAGCCGGCTCGAGGAGATGCAATGGCATGAAGGCACTATCTAGTAAAGGCTAAAAGTCGAAAACGTCAATATCAATGAAATCCGCAACGTCGTTCATCAGACCACGGTCCACAGCCGATTCTTGCCAGAATATTTCCGTGTCATCGTTCGTAACCCCAGTAGAGGGGGCCAGTTCGCCATTAACTTCCGCTTGATCAGCAAGTTGCTGGACAACGACAGATTGGGCTGATGTTCCATGAGTCGTTGATATTACCGCAGTGTAGGGATTGAAGCTGTAGCTTGATCCATTCATAGACGAAGCGATCCCGCTATCCGAGGAAGATCCTGCTTGGATTCCGGGCGCTAGGAGCTCATGGCTTGGTCTTGTACAGCTGTCATTTGGCCCGTTGTTTCTTGACGTACTACCCGAGAAGCGACTAGTAATCCAGTCGTTCAGTAGTGAGTCAAGGGCGTGGCGAAATGCTGCTTCCAAATGGCACTGGGAGTCCGCGTCCGTTTCAGCGGCTGGGCAAAACGGGTTCTCGGGTTGAATTACCGTGGACAGAACAGCAGCTCCATGATTACGACAGTAGTCTTGGAACAGATAAACATCTTCGACAATTTCTGACTCGAGATAAGCAGACAATGGTCTTTTGTGTCCAGGAAATACGATATCCCAAACAGCAAACCACTGCTCTTCTTCGCAAAGGCTTTTGTCCGATTTCCGTGTCAACTGAAAATGTTGGCCACGCGAAATACCTCCTAGAGATGCCGATGGATCGCAAAACAATCCCGCGAGATGTGATACGTGCTCGCGAAGTTTATTCTCTGTCTCGAAAATTGTGCAGCAACGGTCGCAGTAATATGCTGGAGTGTGTTTCCGGTTGAGGTGCTGTTTTACATCGCGAATCCGGTTTAGTTTAAGGCTGAAGCAAGGTCGATGCGCAGATGATTGAAACTTCCAGAAAGGACAAGCCAGGTGTTTAGGAGGTTGCAATCTGGGTTTCTTCGAGACCTGTTGGGCCGATCTCTCCTCGTCGGACTCATCGCGATCGTCGATCTGTTGCGACTTTCTCTTTCGACCTTCTTTTGGTAGCCCAATGGTACCTGTATATTGACATCGCTGAGAAGCAGACGAAAGAATGGATGTCGATTCCTGAGAGCTCTGCTTATTATTGCTTCCAGATGAATTTCCAGTGGAAGTGACAAGCCGATATTGGGTCAGCAATGCGTCAGCTGCCTTTCTGATCATGGGTGACATGTGAAATAAGTCAGATAACTCGAATTCAGTTGAGGTATCCGGCATAGAAAAGGAATCGGAGTCCAACGAGGAGGAGTCTGTGGTGCCGTCGCTGTTGTGACTTGCATGTTTAGAATAACCCTGCTGCAGAGACTGCACAGTTGCCGCATCGAGACTACGTATATCTTCATCCATTGGGCTCGAATGACAATCTGCTACTTCATGATTAGAAAACGCAATGATGACAGGGGCTTTGGGGCTTTCGCAGCTTGCTCCGAAGTCGGAACGCGGACAACACAGTAAAGCCAAAGTCAAAACTTTGATCCTACAGGTGCCCGAACAAGATTAGTGATACTTGAAAAGCTGTACTGACCAAAATCATCCGAAGTCCTTAAGCCACATCTGGAGACAAAATGTCGAGCCGATGAATGTTGCAATTCCGAGAACTTGGTCGAAACTCGGCAGTGGCCAGCTTGCTCTCCGCAATCACTACACACGTCGCCATTCGGGAGCAATCTATGCCATGCAAAACAATCTCCAAGGCGTTTGCTTAAGCTCAGATTCATTTTCCCTCCTTGAATCAAGATCTGTCGTTCTCCGCTGATCGGTTTCCGTCCTCCTGAAAGCTGAAGAAGTAATTTGAAGGATAACTCCAGCCCTGGAAATCCAGCTGGCCTCCGGGGTATGGGGTACGCAGTGAGCACGGCCGCTCTCCTACCAAGGATATTCGACCAGGCAAGTCCCTCGTCGATGTCCGATTCTGTCGGGTTACTGAAGAATTTAATATCAAACCACATCGCATGCGAGTTTGTTGTCACCACGTCAGGAGAGCCCGAGTTGAAACGGGACGCCGCGACAGCCACGATTGGTGTGTAGCTATGAGGCGTGTTGTTTCGTGGGCTTTTGACAGCAGACCAAAGCCATGCTATCTGCTCTCCGAATTCTGCAATAGTGTATGATGTTCCCCTGACAGTCAGGACAAGAAAAGATCCATTGACATTGACCGTAAGTTCAGTATTCTCTTGCAGAATGTAGTGTGTCAGGTCTCCTGTCCGCTCTCTGTCAACATTTTCGATGATTTCCTGCAATAGGCTGAAGATTTGGGGCCCAGTTGAGGGCCATGTCTGAGCCATATAATGCTTGATTGAGGTTGCTTGTGCGTTACCAGATAGGCAAGTGGCGACGACAGAATCAAAACCGTTGCCTGCCTGGAAAGTCTCTGCCCATTCAAACAACCTGAAGTGTGCAGTCTGTTTCTGCGGTGCTTCCATCCTGCTAACGCTGCCGGGTTGAAAGGTGCGAATTACCAATTGTCGGTTGCTTCTTATGCCGTTTGGCTGGTCTGAATCGCCATAGCTCCCTTCGAGACTGGAGAGTCTTTTTAGATCTGCGATCAACCAGCTGAAAGCCTTGCTTCGATGAACAACGTTGTTGTAGTCATTCGGTTCCATATCAAAGGTGTCGTCCTCCACTTCGCCTTCAACCCCTTCGAACATGGTCTCTTGAAGCTGAGGCTGTACGTTTTCGTCCGGGAGAGCCCATAGAATATTCATTTTCTCTAGGTAGTTCATGTTTTGTTGGCTTGCCTGGCAAGAAGTCGATCCTTGATCTTGAGGAGAGCCAGCAGCGACAGCAGCAACCACGTGGTTGACGATGGGACTTGTCCGCGGTATTAGTAAACATACTTTGAGTTCGAATTTGCATTGGAGAAAACATTAAGCTTACAGACAGTGTTTTCGAACAAAACACATCACATGTCGATGGCCAGATGTATCTGATTCGTACCCTATCCGCATTGCAAAAGCTCTGATGATCTCTGGGAGCTCCGCCCGAATATCTGACACGTTTTCCGGATGTAGGAACCGTCCGAGATGATGAGATATCGCGCGGGAAAGTTTCTGTATGTAGAGATGAGAGTGAGCCATCGTCAATTCTTCTGAGGATGATGTCATCACATCGTTTTCGAAATGGTCGTATTCGTTATTGGTCTCTCCTGCGGAGTAGCCTGGAGGGAACCCGGTAGAAGCAGCAACGTCGATTCTCGAACCGTACCCGGAGTCAGTGGGGGGCACAACGCTCTTTTGCAAGGGATGCAATAGAGGCACCTGTCTGGTCTTTTCGGATGTGGCCGTATATGGTGCAGTAGAAGCAGGCTGGTAGGTTGTTGTGCCTTGGGGGAAGGATTCTGAACTCAACCCACCATTCCCAAACTTGAGAAGGCTTTCCATCAGCTGCACCGCCGTCAGGTTATGGAGGTCCGGGTTTGCTCTGATGAATGAAGATATGCCGGCATGGAACTGGCTCGGGTCCTCCACAAAGGGTGACTCTGGTCTTGGAAGTGCCGGGAATAGAATATCCCACATTTTATACCAATAATCTGACCCGGCCGCCTGTCTCCCCATTGACCGAAGCTCGCAATCTTGGTCTTCGGAAACGTCACCCAATGAGCGGGAATGATCACGGTTTTCCGTCAGATGATACTCGAGCTCGGCGCGAGACACAAAGCTCGCGGAACAAGTTTCGCACTTAGGCCCAGCGACATGCTCTCGGAGCACATGCGTCTTTACATGCCTCGGCGAGATCTGACTCCGTGAGAAGCAGGTGTGATGTTTCAACGGATCTAACTTCCAGAGCGGGCACGCCCAACGTGACTGCTCAAACACTTTAGGTCGTTGCTCTGCTCTCGATGGTCCAAACTCATCATTGGAGTCGTCGATTTGAGTGCTCGCTCTCTGGCGTCTTCTATTGAACTTAACAGGCCTTGGTCTACCCGTAGCCACCATCTTCTCGCGCTTGGTAAAGGATGCTGGCGGGGCGGGGGCACAAGCTGCGGTCGTCAGCTTTGATTTATGTGTCGTCTAGCTACGAGTACCAAGGATCGGGTCGTAGAAGGGGGGTGGGAGAAGAGAGGTGCTTGTATTATATTCGACTTTTTCGAGCTTGGGTATGATGAATGCCTTACACATTTTTACAGAACAGATTGAAGTAATAGAACGTCAATCTTAGAAACGAAAGAATGTGACCCGAGTAATGGGAAATTCTGTGGTACGGTCACGGGTGCAAATCAGGCTGCAGGTGAGAAGCACCGCCGTGCTTTTGCCTCTCATTCGCCCGCATTTCTCCACTCACACATCGCCAAAAGTCTACCAATCATATTGCAAAGCACCAAAGTGCCATTCAGTGTACAAGAAAGTCTTGTGCTTTGCTTGCAAGGTGATGGAGCCGGTCTGTGTCCAAGGGAAGTGCTCAGCACATGGCGGTATTGTGAGCTAGTGCCATTGCCCCAGCACCATGGTGATGGCTTCTAGTCTTCTCAGAACTATGATAAAAACGAGTTCTTGCTGTTGCAGAAAAGAAAAATGAAACAATTCCTCACTCGAATCAATAAATCTCTCTGAAGTCGAAGTTACCATACGTTCACTATACGCGACCCTGAGTAGGACTGCAGCTTTGCCAAATTCATTATGCCCTCTCAATCTCACTACTCGGCTGCTACTAGTAGTAGTGGAAGGTAAGTTATCAGCTCGAATTTCTTCCAAGTTAAAACTCTTGCTAACAAAGAGAAAGAAAACGCGACAGCACACCCGCGGCCATGTTGGACAAGTATCTCGCCGAACCCCCTACAATTGCAGGACGGATTGCGAGTGGAAAGAAGACGGAAGGAAAGGCCAAGAAGACGAAGACATATTTGGCTGGGTGGCAGGACTCATGGGACAAACTGGGATCGCCTAGAAAGTGATGGACGTGAAACCTTGGCTTGATGTTTTCTGCCAACTTTAGCAGAGCTCGGCCAATGCTGCGGATTGTTCCGTCCTGTAAGTGATTCACATGAGGAGAACCGGAATCTAACTACACGAAAAATTACTCCATTCTCACCAGGTTGAAGATCCAGTCTGACAATAGAGAATCATATTTCAGAAAGATGAAACATTTAATCAACAGCGACCACGTGCTTCTGATAGCTACTTACCAAAAGCGGAAACGAAGATAATTAAGCGGTGCGGAAGGTTCAGGTCCCTGGTTCGTCTGATTCGCCGGCCGTTTGTGGAGAAGATCGGATCGATGATGGCTCGATGACCAGTCCAAGCACTCCCGTCAGGGGCAGACCATCTCCATAGTCCTGTCAAATGCTGGTTATGACCCTGAAATGATCTCAGAAATTGCATATATAATGATCAATTCCTTAAAAGACACTCATTTAAGCTATTTGAGCCAAGTCCGTTGTCATAATCCATCGTTCTCGCATTTCGTGCAGAACCTCAAACGGCCCCAAGAACAAAAGCTCAAGCCACAACCACACCAGCCTCGTCCGTGCATCAAAACTCCCTTTGACACTCATCTATGCCATTGCTTTTTCTAGATCGAGAATAACGGCATCATAGACATTTCTACCCTAAACCGAGCAGAACCCCTAAAAGTGATGTCATCACTCCCGCGTCACGGCCTCCGTCCATCAACCACCTTCCTTTACTCAAAAGCGACAACATCTCACCAATTCAAACTCCCAATCGCATCCCGAATTTTTCATAATACCAAACCATCAAATCAGTTCACCCCAAACCATCACCACCACTTCTCCACCTCCAAAATGGGCTCCAACTCCTTCGACCAAGATTGGAAAACCGCCGCCCCCTACCTCCCCTCCTCCAAGGCCGAAGTCGACGGCAAGCCCTTCGACAAGAAGATCCGCGGCGAGTGCCACTGCGGCCAGGTCTCCTACTGGCTCTCGCGCGACCGCCCGCTGGCCTCCAAGTTCTGCCACTGCCGCGACTGCCAGAAGATGCACGGCGCGCCCTTCCAGTGGGCCGCCATCTTCCACAAGACCGACCTCGCCTTCGACCGCGGCGTAGACGGGCTCGCGTTCTACAACTCGGGCTCCAAGAAGACCTCGCACGACCTGCCGTGCAAGGTGTCGTGCGGCCACTGCGGGAGCAGGATCATGGACGAGGGGAGGAATATGGTGTTGCTGTTTCCGGGGCTTTTGCATTTTGACGAGGAGGAGAAGAGGGAGAAGTTTGATGTGCAGTGAGTATCTTTGACTTTCCATTCGATTGAGATATTGAGATGGGTGAGGCGATGTGAAATGCGGATGTGCTAACAGTGTGTAGGATGCACATCTTTTATAAGCAGAGGGTGGTCGATTTACCTGATGGCAGACCGAAGTGGGCTGCCTTGGACGAGAAGAGCGAGCTGATGGATGAATTGCTCGATGATGAGAAAAGCGAGAAGATTTCTGTCTCCAAGGCGACGGAATCCTCAGAGTCGGCGAAGAGGAAACGAACGGCCTAACGTAGCAAAGATATCAACGAATGGTGGAAGCCCAATCTAATTATTTGTTTCAATGAGCAATGAAGTTATCTTTGCCATCTCTGCAGGCAATGCCTCTCCCGTTCGTTTAGCAGCGTCAGAACTTTGTGAGGACTCTAGCCGACTGCTTTCGGTAGACACCGCCATGTTGAATGCATCTAACACAACGTCGAAAAACATAATTGATTAATCGTCGCGTTGGTTTACTCGTCAGGCTACATTTCCCAGTTCTTTTCTGACTCACTAGGATTGGGCTCCTCCCGCAGTGAATCAATTCGAGGGTATTCGCATCTTCTCTTTCAAAGTCATATTGCAGTTAATCACAGCACAAACAAACTCTGTCAATATCTCATGATAAAAGGATCGTGAAGATTTATGTTCTATTGCCAATTGATCATTTACGTCCGTCCTGCCTTATTTCACTTCGCCGCAGCCATGGCATACCCGGAGTCTCAATCCTCGACGACCAAGCGCGCTGCCGCCGCTCAGCTTCCTTTCACCAAGGAGTCGAACACCTGCGGCTTCATCGAACTCCCTACTTCCGCGCCCACGTAGGCCACAGTATGTCCCTTATAATCCTTGCTACACGTACTGAGCGCTTCACAGGATCTCCCCAAAGGAGCAGGCATGGACGTGTCCCGGGCCGTGCATATCGTCAAACTCATTTCTAGGCTGTCGCTCGCCTGTACCGACAAAATGCCTTGGGTCGTCCACGGACTCGATTGCCGGTGGCTGCAAAGAGGGCGAGCTGTGTTGGTGAGTAGATGAGCATCAACCATGTTCGGCGTCACGATACTAACATGCTCAACAGCAAATACCGACCTGATACCGCGTGCTATACCTGGCTCTCAACTGATGATGCATCAACATTCACCCTCTACGAGTGCAGTTCAACAAGCGGGATGGGGAACCTTCTGGCTTCCCCAACGGGCCTGCCCGGCCCTATCTTAACCACCATCGTCGATTCCACGTCCAACATTCTCACGGGATCCGAGACACCATCGTCAGCAACCACGAGTTCACTACCAACATCGACACAGGGACCGCAGAAAGAAGCCTCAAAGGGCGCCATAGCAGCCAGCGTCGCAGGCGCCCTCGCGTTCCTCGGCCTTCTCGCCGGCGGGGTCGTGTACTTGTACATATGGAACAAAAAGAAGAAGAAACGAGAGGGGTTCACGGGGCTTAATCGGAGGGGCAGCATGGCGATCTCGGGGCCGTACATGGTTAGCGGGTTGCCGCCCAAGTCCCCGCCGCCGCCTCCTGCCCCACCGCGACCGCCGATGAGCCCGGGAGTCTATGATATGGAAGTTTTTGATCAAGGGAGAGGTACTTCGTCGATGTATAGTACTGGAAATTACGTTGAGAGGGGCTCCGAAGGGCTGGTGCCGCCGCCGTTGAATTCGCCTGGCAGACCGAGCAGGGATGGGGAGGCTGTTAGTGGCGGGTGGATTTGAAAGGGACACTTGTAAATTCATTTTGTATTGAAAAAGTGGCAGTCGCGGTGCTTAGATGCGTGGTGACTCATGCCCGGAATTTCTCAATCATTCACCCCGAACTTTTGTGTGCTGTCTGGACGAAAATTGCTCGTGACGTGTGGTTGAGAATGGGACGAACATCGGAGACGCGGCGGTTCCGACTCGGCGGGTGGTGATGTGTCAACGGGAGCGCGGGAGGGAAGGTCCTTGAACCGCCGGCGGGGGAGAGCGGGCACCGCTGAAGTCACAGTGGTCCTCCAAGGGTAGGCCCTGCTCGGTTGCTGCTCCCGGGAGTGGACTGAGGGGGCATTTGATGGGTCGTTGCTGCTTTACTTAGGTACAGAGCCCTGGAGTGGTATTGAATGGATTTCATACAGGATGCATTAGGCGTTGGAATTGAAGAGCCAGAAATTCGTTTGGAGGGAGAATAAAGGCCCTAGTGAGTTCCGTGATGGCGGGTGACTTTAAGCGCAGGTTTCCCGTCTGTTAGCCGGGCTCCCGAAAGCTTAGCGGGTGGTCCCGCGTATCACGGGCCTTACTTTCAGAGGGCATTATCGGACGTTTGAGCGCAGTAGCCGGCGCTGATTGCAAAAACTACTTTCTATGAGAGTGTTTGAGTGCATTTTCATTGAAAGTTAAGTCTCGGAAACGGCGGCGCTCAAAAGCAGCGGCCGGCGGGATGCATGCGTGGGGTTCTCACAGTGAGACACCACGCTGCGTGGCCAGCGTCAGGTGGGTTGATAGCCGCCCTTTTTAAGGCAAAGCCCCTCTCTTCTGCCCAGCCAAGACAGCCGTCCCAGTTGGTTGCCTGTCCTCCTCCACGAGTGTCATGCACCATCGCAACACACTACTTACTGCGTACAGCAGCATCTACACCATTTCAAGGGGTGACCCGGCACAGAGGGGCCAGGTCACGGGCTGGTGCCGATGCCGGTGGATAATCGCGATAACCTAAGCCAGTGGGGACGCTTAATCAGATGATCTGATAAGATCCTAAATTTCACCACTTTCCCACCCCCGAATCCTTCAGTAGCATTTTCCCTCAATCCCTCGGAGCACCGAGCAGTCCCTCCCGAGGCACCTCACCTCGCCTTTTCTTTCCCACTTGCCGTGAGCCGCCCAGCCTTTGCGTCTGCGTCCCCTTGCAACTCGCTCCAGACATTTCCAACCAACCCCTCCAAAGGCATTTCGCATCATCACCACTGCCGTCGCCAGCAGCTCGCATATCACAGCAACCTCCGCCAACGGCCCGAGCGATCAGATGCGAAGCTCCCGACCGTGATGCGCGCACCGTGGTCATCGCCGTCCTCGGCGACAGGACGAGGACGAGGACCAGGACCGGGACTCAATCTCACCGTCGTCGCCGCGACTGCGCTCCTCTTCGCCACCTCCGTCGCCGCCTCCACCGTGTCCGTCGGCGGCCTCTGCTACGACACCTGCGTCAACACCATCCGCCAGACGCACTTCAACGACACCGCCCCGGCCAAGTCGAAGCTCCCGCAATCGTGCAAGAGTCTTCTGCACATCAAGTCGCTGTACCTCTGCACGCACCTGCACTGCGACGCGCCGCACCGGGATGCTGGGCTGGGCATGCAGAACGCGACATGTCAGCAGTACATGAACGTGTCGCTGCCGCCGTTGGAGATTATCGGAGGGTACTCGGAGGAGGAGATCAAGGGCCTGAGGAGGCTGACGAAGGAGGAGGGCACGGCGGAGACTATCTTGAGCGAGGTTGTGCTGCCCGCGGAGCCGTTTTACCAGATTTGGTATGATTCTTTGGAATCGGTAGAGTATACCTACAGTCGGCATTATCGATATGGGTACGTGCATCACCTCGAGTCGACGAAGCTCGGCTGACAAAATCCCAGATTCTATGCTATCGTCTTCTGGATCATTGTGTGCGCTATCGGTCTGGCGACTCGTCTTGTCGGAGCCATCGCCAGTCTCCAGCGCCAGGAGTGGGACTCGGAGAAGAAGCCCAATGTGCTGCACTGGGCTGCGCTCTGGCTCAAGCGATACATCACCATCCCGGCAACCTTTGGCTACCGCTGCTCGCAGAACTTGGGGTGGTGCACGATACCGCCGCGCATCCAGAGCATCACCATCTTTGCTTTCATCGCCGTCAACACGTGGTACTGTTGTTACGGCTATTCCCTCCTCGAAGGGCACATGTAGTAGGTCGACCCCTTTCACCATCTCAGTCCTGTACTGACTCAAGAAGCTGGCCGGATATGTCGAAGCAGATCGGCCGCTACGTCGCCGACCGAACCGGCATCATCTCCTTTGCCAACTTCCCCATCATCTGGCTGTTTGGCATGAGAAACAACCTCCTCATGTGGGTGACCGGCTGGGACTTTGGCACGTACAACAACTTCCACCGCTGGGTTGCTCGCGTTGCGACTGTCCAGGCTGTCATTCACACCGCTGCCTACATCATCCTCATCCTAAGTGAGGGCGGCTGGACATACTTCCTCTGGTGGTTCACGCAAATGTTCTGGTGGGCCGGTTGGTTTGTAAGTATTCCCCCGCATCATCAACTCGTCCATCGCTGACCCCCACAGGCAACCTTCGGCATGGTCTTCCTCCTCCTCGCCTCCGTCTTCTGGATGCGCCGCAAGCAGTACGAGCTCTTCCTCGTCCTCCACATCCTCCTCTCCATCCTCACCCTCGTCACCATGCTCGGCCACGTCTCCATCTTCAACCACCAGTTCGACATGCTCTTCTGGATCCCCTTCTACATCTGGGTCGCCGACCGCGTCCTCCGCATGTCCCGCACCCTCGCCTTCAACCTCAAGTTCTGGAACACCTTCGCCCTCGCAACCTACGACGCCACCTCCAACATCGTCCGCCTCAGCATCCCCTACCCCACCTCCTTCTACGAGCCCAAGCCCGGCACCTACTACTACCTCCACGTCCTCTCCGACAAGCGCGCCTGGGAAAGCCACCCCTTCACCATGGCCTGCACCACCCTCAACACCCACCACACCCGCAAGTTCTCCTCCGAACAGACCCCGCTCCTCGTCGCCTCCGACGACAACCCCGTCGAGCCCATGTCCGAGGTCGACCTGCACCCCCGCACCGGCACCCCCTCCATGACCTTCCTCATCCGCCCCTACGACAGCTTCACCGCCCGCCTCCGCGAGGCCGCCGCCGCCCCCTGGCCGCGGCCCGCCCGCCTCCGCGTCTTCGTCGAGGGCCCCTACGGCCACACCCAGCCCTTCTCCCAGTTCGACGACCTGCTCTTCGTCGTCGGCGGCAGCGGCGTCGTCGTCCCCCTCGCGCACCTCCAGCACCTCTGCCGCGCCGCCTCCCGCGCCCGCTCCGTCAAGATCGTCTGGGCCGTCCGGGAGCTGAGCTTCGCCGCCGACGTCCTCCGCCAGGACTTTGAAGACGCGCTCGACAGCGGCAAGTTGGCCGTGGACATCTACGTCACGCAGACGAGCCTCGCGACGAACGCCGTGCGGCCCGACGACTGGCCCGAGCACGTCAGGCTGATGTACGGACGCCCGGATGTGAGGGAGGAGGTGCAGGACGCCGCGACCGCAGCCGAGAAGAGCCGGCTCGCGGTCGTGGCGTGCGGGCCGAACGTCATGGCTGACGACGCGCGGAAGAGCGTTGTTGAGATGCTTGGACGGGGGTACTCTAGGATCGAGTACTTCCAGGAGAGCTTCAACTGGTAGAGAGATGGGAATTAGATGATTAGATGGGGTAGCCAAGTCTTTTAGATCAGCGATGTTTTTGAGCATAATACTGGCGTTGGGCGGTTTGGATACGGGTACCATGACATTTATACACAATCTTACAACTAGATTATGAATTATCTCAACCATTTATGGTCATAATCCTCCCGAGACTTTTCGCCATGTCGTTATCCTTGTGGTCGTCCTTGTCGTCCACAGTCACGATGCGGTCGAGCAATCAGACCTACCCGCCCGAATAGCTAAACCTCCCAACTTGACGTCGGAACGACTAGCCCACCTCTGGACCTCCCACATCAATACTGATACAAGAACGACAACCTACCCCACGCAGACATACTCTCGGGAAACGCTCCACGTCAATACCAATAGTTCGTGTTGGTTGAATTCGCACAGGTCTTATCCGGACACCATCTCAAATGGGGCCACTCCTCCGTTTGCTGGTACGTTGACGGATCCATCGTCCTCAGCCAGTAACTCGAGGGCCTCCGTCTGCTAATGTGCCCGTTTTTGTCCGTCGAGATCTCGGAGTTGGCGCCTATCGAGTGCAGAGAGCCGCTTAAGTAGATCCTTTTGCCGTCCGATGTCCACTCGTAACGGTAATAGCACTGACGACACCACGTGTAGTGGCGCGTTATGGCATGGCTCAACGGGAATCTGCCCACGCGCCGTTCGTCGCCTGTGTTCTGGGTTGCGCAGCACCAACATGGCAAGCCGTCTCTCGCGTCGCTCTTGTGGTACTCCAGCGACAAGGCCGACGGCTGTCTGAAGCAGACACACCGGTGCCAGTAAAACACCTTCATCAGTTCCTCCAAATCGAACGAGACGTGTGGGCACAGCAACCCCGGATGCCGTTGATCGAATCGCTCGAGCGCTCTGCGGATACCATCCTTGGTGAGGATCTCCCTGTTTGATAAAGTGTGGACAGGCG
The DNA here is from genome assembly GCF_011800055.1 of Colletotrichum gloeosporioides. Classification (NCBI taxonomy): domain Eukaryota; kingdom Fungi; phylum Ascomycota; class Sordariomycetes; order Glomerellales; family Glomerellaceae; genus Colletotrichum; species Colletotrichum gloeosporioides. The sequence goes on along the minus strand of NW_025544656.1, from coordinate 524,608 downwards.
CCTTCCATTGAAGCCTCAACTCGCCTGCAGCACCCTCTGTCCGTGGGGGATCGTAGGTGACTTCGGGAGCCTGGCTGTGTCGCCCGAACGCATCAGCACACTGCCGGCAACGCAAGACAGACCTTTCCCCGCCGGACCCTGCAGTTATCCAGCCCTGGACACGTGGCCAAGAAAGCAGGGTATGCGGGCAGATTCGCAGCATCCCTTCCCATCCGACGCAGATGGGTTGCCGACGCAGTCGCTGGGCGGGGGAGAACCAGCTTGGATGGTGGGAGCACTTGCAAGCGGAGCATGCGACGTACCCCCGGGTGTAGAACGGGTTGATACCGATACTGGCCTGCCGTTCCTGACTCCTACCATCCAAACACCGCGCACAAAACGTCCGCCGTCGCAAAGCGTACCAGAGGTCATCCCGTTCCTCCACCCGCAGCGCGTCCAAGTTGAACTCGACCCCCGGGATGAAATGTACAGCGGGCGCCGTCTTGCCCCTGAGCTTGCGATAGGCGCGCAGCAGCCGGTGTACCCTCGGCTCCGCCGTCGCCGGGTCGATCCCAGCCGTCGTCTTCTGGTGGTACTGTGAAAACGCGGCGTGGCGGAAGAGCGCCGCGAAGAGGTACGCTACCTGCCGGACGACGTAGAGATCCGGCGGCGCGAGGCGCTCCATGATCTCGAGCAGCAGCTCGTTGGGGAGGCGGAGCAAGGGGCTGGACGAGTAGTTCTCGAGCCGGCTGGCCTGCCACGATGTGTCGTATCCAGTGGGGATGGTGAGGGAAGTGTGGGGGACGAGATCGCGACGAAAGCGGATGACGGGGTTGGGGGGAGGAGGTCCCCGGAGCTCGGCGAAAAGGCTGCACATCATCTTCATCGTCTTGCTTTTTTGAAGGTTTGATGGATAATTGTTTTTGCACATATGAAGAGGCGGTTGAAGAATACACTTGAAAGGAGTTGAGAACCTCTGTCGATTATCGCCGAGTATCATGGCTGAACAACCCGTTGGTATCTACGTGAGCGGCTCTGCCTGTAAACTCTGTTCGCCACCTCGTGATGGTCGACAGAGGTTGTCAAATACCTGTCAAGCTCTGATACCCTGACGCTGACCCTCTCGATACCTGCCAGTTGCAGGCATCAGCCTGGCCCAGGAGAACGAGCTCGGCTTCACTGGCGCTGCTCCGTATGTCACTCTCGGCGCCTATGAGGGGTCCAGTGTTTGGCGTATGGCAGTCAGAACGACAGAAATTACGTCCCCCGGCGACGGCGTACGCCTTCATAGACTGTTCTCTACTGGTGAACCCTATTCTTGTAGGAGTCGACTTCACCAATGTCCATGTTTTCGTTGTCGCTAATGTCGTATCTTTCATCGCCGTGATCTTCGTCGTTCTTCCTGGCTCTGTCGTCGTCCCTGATCCGTATTCGCTCACATGTAAAATACAGCGATGCTATCGACTGGATGGTGCAAAGAATCTGCGTCGTATCGACGATCCATTCCGTCGGAGCCGACGTAGAATCTACCGCGTCAACAATCAGACGAGGAACCTGAAGTGATTCATAGCTGGGTCTCATGCCAGATGTGCCAATAAGCTCTTCTCCGAATTATTATACTTGAATTCTCATAGGTAAGTGCGTGCCCGCCAACGACTCCATCCAGTCGCCTGTGGTTGCCCCAATCCATCGGGTATCCCATATCCTCAAACCATGTCCATGAACAAAAAGAAAGTCAAGCAGCACCATCCCCCGTCACCAACTTTCAGACCTCCTCGTTTTATCGTACATGTTTACCGTCCCGCTTAGTTGTGCGGCTGCTGCGGCGGCATGTGCATGCCCTCCTTCTGCGGCTGGTACCCCTGGACGATGGGCCCCGTAGACAGGCGCGCCTTGACCTCGTTGTCCTGCTGGATGAGCGCGCAGCAGCAGCACCAGTAGCTCACACAGCAGTCGCTCGCGCCAGAGCCCTTGATGCCGAAGCGCTCACGGATCTCGCCGCGCTTCATGAGCGCGTAGATCCACCCGCAACCGGTGAAGCACTGGATAGCACCGTAGAGCAGGCAGTCCGTGTTGATAGCCTCGTACGTCTGCATCGTGGGGTCGCGTATGCGCTCTGAGGTCTTGCCGAGGACTGTGGGATGGTTTTAGTGACGATGAATTCGAGATGACGATCAGAGGGGAGACTGAGTGAGGGGGAGACGTACGGATGCATGGTAGCCAATAGGCCAAGCAGCAGCTGTCAATGGGCGAGCAGCTGCACAAGCTGGCCTGCCATTCCTGGTTCTGTACGGCGGCGCCCTGGGTGTACTCCTGTTGGATGGGCTGCTGCTGTGGCTGGCCCTCGTATGGGTTCGGCTGCATTTGCTGCTGCTGCTGGTATTGCTGTTGCTGTTGCTGTTGCTGGTAATCCATGATGGCGTTGGTCTGGGAGCGTTGAAATCCGTAACGGTGATGACCTGAGCAGCGAGTAGGAAAGGCGAGCAGACGGCAGGGAAAGGAAGTCGTTCAGACGGATTGGGAACGAGGTGCAAGGGGGGACACGTTGATATATGAATCGACCCCCAGAGGTAGCTACGTTTGAAAACGGGAAGGAGCTAATTAAGTAAATCAGCCAAGGAGGAAGGAACTGAGACAATCATGTGGGAAAGACCAACCAGACGGATGCAGAAGGGGGGGGAATCAACAGTCGGGCAACGCCTGCGTGAAGCTCGAGAAATGGACCGGAAGCGGTTTAACGTCACACCAAGCTTCTCACCCTGGCCAGCAGCTGAGCCGGAGGGTTAATGAAAAGATTCAGCCAACCTTTTTACCTCAACACTAAAGGTCCGCACTAAACCGTTAGATGGCGCCCCAATCGGCGTCTGGAGAGACGAGGCTCGTGGTGGCATGTTTGCCGGCCGCTTCGTCTCATGCCATTTGTCGATGCCTGAATCCTTCCTGTCGGACCAATATGGTGCTCTCGTGGTGCGGAACCAGATCGGCGGAGAGGACTGCTGCGATCAGACCCTTCACTGTTCACAGCTGGGAGTCGGTGTCTGCCTGACGAGCCCGCCCCTGTGGCTTTCTACCCATTTTGCTGTGATGATAGGCAACATGGGTCGAAGACGTGAGAGGCAGCAGCCGGAGGGGCGCCGCTAGGAAGCGATGGCGTCCTAAGGCTGAGCTTGGCGGGCTGTGTAGCTGGGGACGCTGATGCAGGGGTGGAAGTGAAAGTCCTTCCCTTTCTTTTTCTTCATTTGCAGATTTTCAGCAAGTTAGCCCAAAAATGGCTTGAGAAATCTCTGGGGTGAGGAGCTGGCATGTGGTGAGATGAGTCTTTGTGTAACACGATCCAGAGCATCAACCCCTTTTGGGGCGAGAGAATCGGCTGCCGTTTGACCTTGTCTTGGAGTGAAGAAACACCCTTAACTCGGCAGCAGCAGTCTTCAAGGGAATAAACTCTCGGCAGGCAGGATTCCCGGAGTTCGTCGCCTTACTCCAAGTGGACGCTTCTCTCGACAGCGCTTACTGTGATCGTCGCCGCCAGAGCAAGTCGGGTCCTGCCAAGTGGGCGTGAGGTGGAATGAAGGAATGGTCAGCCGTGGAAGCGAGAGGTGAGGTACTTTTTAGGCTCAGCTTCCCTGCCGCCGCCCACGGCATGTCCACCTGCAGGGCGGGCAAGCAAATAAAAGCCCACTGTTAATTGCCCGCCGTGCGGCACTGGGGACTGGCCTCCTCGAGCTTATTCCCGACCCATGCAGCAGTTGTGTGTTCCTTCTCAGCCTCAGTTGGCTGTGTGTAACCTCAACCCACCATCAATGCCCCAAATCAACGAGCGAATCTGCAGGACCAGACTAGTTTGTCTATCGATTCCGAATTCGAATATTCGCTGTATCTTGGTATCTCATGAACTTCCCTAATCGGGTGAAGAAAGCAGAGAACATGCATCATGAATCATTCCTCTTGGACTTCTTCGCCCCATCAACGTCGTCCTCAACCTCCCCACCACCATCTTTCTTACCAACCTGTTCGCCCTCGCGGCGCTGGATCTTTCGGCTCATAATCACATAGTCCGGCACAAACACCTTGCCGAACCGCAACTTCCTCTCGACCGGCGACGTCGCGTCCCTCTCGAACCCCAGCTTCTCGTAGAACCCCCGCGCCGCCTTGTTGGCCACGAAGCACGTCAGCATCACCTTTTCCACGATGGGTATGCTCTCCGCGACGGCGATGAGGAAGTCCATCAGCTTGCGGCCCATCCCCGTGCTGCATCACCGTCAGCCATCACGAGCCAACGCCATCACAAAAAAAGCAGAACTCACCCCCGCAGCTCCTCCAACAAGTGAATCTCATAACAGTACACCACCGGCAAGCCCTCCTCAAACGTCGGCATCAGGCTCGTGAACCCACACAACCTCTCGCTGCCGGACTCCTTGACGAGCACGTATCGCAGCTCCGCGCTCCGCATCTCCTTGATCTTCGCCGCCGGCTTCCACCCCCACGACGACGCGCGGTAGTCCGCGCCGCTCGTGTGCTCCACCAGGTCGAAGCACGCCTGCATCTCGTCGACCGACATCTTGGCCGGCGACTTGAGCGCGAGCGTGTACGCCTTTTCCGTCGCGGGGTGCGTCCATGATGTCCAGTCTGCGCTGTCGTGTTGTTCAATGGTAAGTATCGTCCATGGCTGTGGTGACATTGTGCCGCACGAACCTGGTTTGCTGCAGGTGGTCTCTGATGAAGTCCTCGTCCGTCTTGCGATTCGCGGATTCGATGGGGTTTGTAGGCGCCCTCCGCCGCTTGACGGGCATCTTGAGCTTCTGGGCACCAACAGACCAAAGTAGGTAAGGTGATGAGAAAAAAGACAGATTCATAAGAAACTCAAAGCACTGAACAATAATCACCCTGCCAAAGATAAAGGATCCGTGACCTTACTCAGGTCCTCCCCATTCGCATCGTTGCAAATCCCACAATCCCAACTCGCTGAACGCGCCCCGACGCGTCCACTAAAGCATGCATCACCCCCGGGCCGCGGGGCACTATAACCCCCCGGGGGGCACACTCCCGAAGTTTCCCCGTCCTGACCTCATCCACCCAAAAAGTTTCCACACCCGCCCACCACCCACTCACCTTGAGAGGCCAAGCTAGAGGCTCACTTGAGACCATCATCAATATTCAGATGTAGTCGTCCTTTCACCGCGGCACCAATGCCCCCCTTCACCCCCCTGTGGTCCGCTATCCGCAGCTACTCCAATGGCCCGGCCAAGTCGCGCCTCGGGAAGACGCTGAGTCTGGATCATGTATGTTACCTTGCTACTTCTCACCCATCTCACATATGCATGCCATATATGAGCTCATAACTGCCAACAGTGACAATGGAGGCATGGATTTTGACACGATGCACAGTTCCTACAGCGCTCCCGCGCCCTATCCCTCTACCGCGAAATCCTGCGTGGAACACAACGCATCGCGGACCCGACCACCCGCGCCGAATCCCGCCGCTACGCCCGTGATGAGTTTGAGCGCCACAGAGATGTGACGGATATTGTATGCCCATCTTGATCCCCTTCGCTCTCTCTGCCCGTGTCCTTGTTTCTCTCTTCGTCTCTATCTCTGTCTCTGTCTCTCTTCGTCTCTGTCTCTGTCTTTCTCCGTCCCTCACCGTCTCTCTTTCTATCTTTCTCTCTGCCCCTATCCCCCTCTACCTCTCTCATTTCTGGGAAGCCGAACGCTCGAACACTAACCGCAATCCAGAACCACATCCGCTACCTCATCTCAACCGGCAAGACAGAGTTCCAGGGCATGGAGCGGTACATTGACGGAATGTAGAGTTTAGTTGTGCTTTTTGTAATATCCCGATCTGTATAATACAACAGGCCTTTGCCTCAATGCGTCTATTCTCCGTGACGGTCGTTTCGTCTTCCTCTCATCGCATGACCCCAAACTCGTGAAGTAAAGAGGCTACGTCGGCGCCTCGTCTATGCAGCAACACGTCCTCGCACCAATCTGCCTCCGTAGTGTACACAATCACCCCCAAACCCCGCCCTCGTTCAACTACGACTGGCGCTGCTTGTGTCTCGGGTTCGCCTTGCAGATGACGTAGAGGTATCCGTTGTGTCGCTTGCCGGCCTTACGGCGGACGATCTGTGAAGAAGCATCCCATTAGCCCATGCCCATGCCGTTTTCCCCAGAAACTGGTCCTTCTGCCGCCTCCATCTTGACCGCGTCTCCTCCTCCCAGCACATCACGCCACCTCTGCTCCTCCCCTCTCCCAGTCCCGCAGCATCCCAGCCTCCCCCAAATTCAGAAAGAAAAAGAGCTCACCTTGCAGTGCTCACACCTCTTCTTCACCGAAGAATGCACCTTCATCCCCCTCGTCTGCTGCGCCACCGCGCCCGCAACAGCAGCAGCGGCGCTCTTCTTCGCAAACAGCGCCTCCGTCTTGGCCATCGGCTGCCTCGTCATGATCACCGTCGACATGTTGGCGCGCATGGAGCCCGTGGCGGCGAGCTTCGCGGCGGCGCAGCATTGCGGGCGGGCGGTCGCGAGGGACAGCGCCCTGAATGAGGCGGCGAGGGAAGCCATTCTGTGTTTCGGTGTGCTCGATCAGATACGACGATTCTGGATAGGCGTGGATGGACGAGTCGACCTGCAGGGCAAGATCGTGCGGATTCGGGAGCTTCGCTGGCGACGGCATCGACGACAACGATGTTGGTTGACCTGGATGGCTTCGAATCGCGGGAGCTTTTTTGGGTGTGTCACGTGGTTGGATGTCTGTGCGCTTATCGTGTGTTGGCTCTTATCGCGACATGCGACATCGGATGAAAAAGTTGGATTGCATGATCATGAGTTCACGTTGAATTTTGGCATTGCGCGATGATTTGATCGTAAACGAGCAGTGATTTCTGAATATCAATCCCTCTTATGTGTAGATCGACTTTGGAATCACTTTGTGCAAGAAAATGATCCTCAGTCGAAAGATGACATGCAATTGTCGAGACTCGCGGGGCATCCACCATGGTCGAACAAGACATATTCAGAAAGATCAATGGGATTCATTCAATATGTTTAAAATGACTGAACACTTTTCTCTATAACGATGCTCTTTCTTTTGTCCAATGTCTACCTTTTTGGACCCCCAACTCGCCTCAATCAAAAAACTCCCGACGCCTAACCGAATCATGTACCAGAAGCAAATGTCTATGAACAGAATAATTCGGAGTTTTCATCTCCCCCTCAGCTTCGGAGGAAAGTCTTGAAAACACCCGACTGGCTGCAGTCCTCCCACGGGTATCCAATCTCGGTCAGGAACGTCTCGAGATCCGCGACCTCGTCGTCGGGGCAGACGATGCCCGCGAGCACCTTGGCCACGTCGCCGCCGTAGTTTCTGTAGTTGAACAGGCTGATGTTGAACTTGGGGCGCAGCGTGCGCAGGAACTTCTCGAGCGCACCGGGGCGCTCGGGGAAGTTGAACATGTAGAGCCGCTCGTGCGGCACGTTGGAGCGCCCGCCGACGAGGTAGCGGATGTGGCTCTTGGCGAGCTCGTCGCCCGAGAGGTCCGTCACGGCCATGTCGCTCGCGCGCAGGCGCTCGAGGAGCGTCTGCAGCTCCTGCGTGCGCTGCGACGCCGGCGCCGTGAGCGAGATGCCGATGAGCACGTTGGCGACCTCCTCGGTCGCGTAGCGGTACGAGAACTCGGTCACGGAGTGTGGCAAGATGGTGTTGATGAGGTTCGCGAAGGCGCCGGGGCGTTCGGGGATGCTGACGGCGAGCAGGGCCTCCTTGCCCTCGCCGAGCGTGGCGCGCTCCGCGACGAAGCGCAGGCGGTCGAAGTTCATGTTGGCGCCCGAGGTGACGGCGACCATGGTGCGCTTGCGGTCGCTCGGGTGCTGCGCGGTGTACTTCTTGAGGCCGGCGATGGACAGCGCGCCGGCGGGCTCGAGGCCCGCGCGGGTGTCGTCGTACATGTCCTTGATGGCGGCGCAGACCTCGTCGGTGGTGACCTGGACGACCTCGTCGACGACGTCCTTGCAGATACGGAAGGTTTCCTCGCCGACGGTCTTGACGGCGGCGCCGTCGGCGAAGAGGCCGACGTTGTCGAGGACGACGCGCTCGCCCTTGGCGAGGGACTGCACGAGGGCGTTGGCGTCATAGGTCTCGACGCCGATGATCTTGACGTGGGGCGCCATGCGCTTGACGTAGACGCCGATGCCGGAGATGAGGCCGCCGCCGCCGACGCAGCAGAAGATGGCGTCGAGCTTGGACATGTTGATCTGGCCGAAGAGCTCCATGCCGATGGTGCCCTGGCCGGCGATGACGTAGGGGTCGTCGAAGGGGGGGATGTTGATGAGGCCGTCCTGGGCGGCGCGGCGGGCGCACTCCTCCTTGGCAGCGTCGAAGTCGGCGCCGTGGAGCACGACGTGGCCGCCGAGCCGGGCGACGTTGAGGTGCTTGATGCTCGGGGTGGCCTCGGGCATGACGATGGTGGCCGGGATCTTGAGCTTGCGGGCCGAGTAGGCGACGCCCTGGGCGTGGTTGCCGGCGGAGCAGCAGACGACGCCCTTCCAGCTGACGGCGGGATCGAGGTGGGCCATCTTGTTGTAGGCGCCGCGCAGCTTGAAGCTGAAGACGGGCTGCTGGTCCTCGCGCTTGAGGAGGACGTTGCACTCGAGGCGGTTGGAGAGATTGACGGCCGGCTGGAGGGGGGTGACTTTGCAGGCTTCGTAGACGCGGGAGGTTGCGGCGGCGATGAGGCGGAGGTACTGTGAATGGATCGTGTCAGTGCCAGCCATTGAGGGGCGCAAAGATGTTTCTCACGTCTGGGTTGCCATCAGGGAGGAGGTAGTCCTCCGGGACGACGGTTTTGATGCGGTTGCGCTTCTCCTCTGGCGGCGTGGACGGGTTGGCGCTGTACTCGGTCAGAGACATGCCGCTGGGCTGCGGGGTGCGAGGCCGGGGCGCGTGGTCGCCATTGACGCCGTTGAGGGTGCCGTTGGTCATGACGGCGACGACGGGGGGTTCGGTCGACTCGGACATGGTGGTGAGGAGGATTGTTGCAGGATGAACGAGAGGACGGGACTGAGTCGGCGACGACAACAATCGTGGCCGGGAGGCTTCAACTAAAAGAATGGCCTGGCGAAGAGTCACCGACAGCGATGGCCTGGATTAAACTGGAAATTTGTTCATAGTGGGGCACACATCGGAGCTCAATTCGCTGTCGCGGGGTAGAAATCGGACGGTTTTTGCGGTGAGGTGCGCTATTGGCGGCGCTGGGATTGGCTGGAGGACCCCTGTTGCTGCTGTGGTGCCAGCAGGCCGGCTGCCGTTCCCCTGCGTTTGGCTGGGTCTCTGGGCGACATCGGTTGGTTTGCATCTCCAAATTGAGTTTGTCCAACCTCTTAGATTGTGACTCAGGATGAATTGGGAGTCGTTACTAAGGAAATGGTTAGTAACTTGTGTGATGTGCGTTCAAGAGAATGCAATTGAGTTGATGGCTGAAGTGACACTGAGCAATTGGTCATTGAGATGGATCATGAGATCCACCATTAGAGACTCACTCAATGAATTTCGATGATTGAGTTCCACTGTGACCTCAACTTTGGATGCTGGTCCGTGCAGCAGTTACTATTCATGTTGCCTGAGGTTTCAGCGCAGATGTCTCAATCAAGAGGTTAGAGGCACAACTGCTTGGTTACCTAAGCTGCCTTAAGTGCCGGGATTTGCCGCAAATGTGCTCAAGGGTCGAGCTCTGGCGGCGCGTCCAGCCAGCTGCCCGCCAGACCCCGAAAATCAAAGGGCCCGAGAGTCCATTTCATCATCGAAGTTCGCCGACCACTGCAAATCGCATGACTGCGCTGCCGACTCTGCGACCTCAAAAGACAACAACCACCACCCCGGCACAACGAGTTGAACATCCAATCGCACTCTCGCAATCATGCCCGGCGACGACAGACTCCCAGTCATGGACAGGCAGATGCCCTCGTCCTTTGACGAGAACAAGTAAGCTGCACGCGAGCAGGGACCTAGCTCAGACCCAAGTCTTGCTAACCGTCGACCCCGCCAACAGCGACTTCTACGATGAGCGCATCATGCACAAGGTCTTCCGCAAGCTGAAGGAAGAGCCCCTCATTCCTCTTGGTATGTCCACTTCTCTTTACTTCCATCAGTCGTCATCTAACAACCCTAGGCTGCGGTCTGACCGTCTACGCCTTCTACGCCGCCTGGCGCGCAACCCGTCGCGGCGATGCCGTCCAAGCCAACAAGATGTTCCGCGCCCGTGTCGCCGCCCAGGGCTTCACCGTTCTCGCCATGATTGCCGGCAGCATGTACTACAACAAGGACCGCGAGCGCACCGCCGAGCTGCGCAAGATCAAGGAGGCCAAGGACGCCGAGGAGAAGAGGCAGCGCTGGATCCGCGAGCTCGAGGCCCGTGACGAGGAGGAGAAGGCCCTCAAGAGCCTGATGCAGCAGCGCCGCGCCAAGGCGGAGGCGAAGAGTGCCGGCGGCGCTGCTGCGGAAGAGACGGAAAAGAAGGCGAGCGGCGGCGGCGTTTTGGGTGCGATTGGCTTGTCGGGCTGGAACAAGCCTGCCGAGGGTGCGGCGCCGGAGGCACCGGCCGCGGCCCAGGGGCAGAAGGACAAGAAGGAGAATCCAAAGAGCTCACTCGGTGTCATTGGCGAGCTCTACGGAAGGAAGCCGTCGGACGGATCGTCGGATGAGCCCAAGAAATGAGGAAAGAGATGATTTGTTGTTGCATCGACTCACGGCTGCGTTGTATAGTATTGGCATGGCATTGGCATCGAGGACGGACCTTGACGTCTCATTGAAGACTCCCCTCCGTCGTACATAAAAGCACTGGGCAGTAATAGGCGGCGCACTTGGTTTGAATAGATCATCTGATTTGGATGAAGCCGGTGACATGGTGCAGGTTTGCATGGAGAACTTGGCTGCAGAGTCACTTGACAGACATTTTTGGGTTCTCGTTATCTAACAAACTGCGAATTGGTCATCGAGTTACATAAATGACTAACAGCAACATCTTGTCACCCTGCAAAGTTCCAGGTGGTCTGAGGTCTCGATGATTTTATGCGTGAACATGCTCTGGGCGGGAGATCATCACATGTGGAGGGGCAGGGGAGCTCGGGCCAGTGACGTTGCGGGGCACTTCGCCCACTCGCCGCAGTGGCTTGACCCCCTGGCCTCCAGACTGTCACCCCCAAGACATGACGCGCTGGGCGCCTGGGGGATGGAAGGGGGGACCTGATCTGACACCTGAGCTGAGCTCTGGGCGCTGGGTTTCCCATTATGCAATCGTTGGCTGCTCATGCACCCCAGGCTCCCGTCATTCATCTACCTCCATCTTCCCCAGAACATGGCCATGGCCGTTAATGACTGCTCCACGGCAAGCCATACTACTGCAATTACTTTCACCGATGCTTATTGATTTCCCATTACGAGCACACCATGGGCCAAGTACTGTCGGACGAGAATCCGCGGCAGCTGTCGCACGAGGAGCTCACCCGTGAACTGGTAAGTCGCTGTCCCTCTGCCCCTCAACCCACCTTGAAGCATCGTAGAGACGGCTGCTGACCATGACCACCAACAGGCCAGCCGCTTCGCCGAGAAGTGCTTCACCAACCTCGAGCTCTACTCTTTCAAGGATGTCTTCAAGAGCCTAGCAGATACCCAGAGCGACATCCACTACCTAAAAGAAGACACCATCGCCCGCTTCCTCGAGATACCCGACATTCTCCATGTCTCGCCCGTCATATTCCAGATGGTGTCCTACATAGGCGCCTTCCCCTTCCTCCAGGACGCCCCCGCCGTCCTCGGCCTCGAACAAATGATCATGGTGGTCGTCATCATGACGGCGAGGTACAAAAAGGTTTTGGCAAAGGGCGCCCAAGACCGGGCGAAGCTTCTGTTCAAGAGTCTTGCCGTGTACGACCGGAAAGCCTCGACCGCTGGAGTTGACGAATCAAAAGAGGAGGTCAAGGACGCTGAAGTTGAGGCCAAGGACGAACCGGCCAGGAGTCACGTAGCTGGCTTCGCCGTTGACGAGCCTGTGGAAGAAGAAGAGGACGAAGATGACGACCTCGAGATCGCTGCGTTCGAACTGCTCGATATCAACGATGCGGTCCGACAAGGCGATGCCCCAACGGTCCAAGGAGCCATGATACCAGCCGATAACTTCCGCAAGCTTCTCATGCTACTCATTCTCATAGCTCCTCTGAGTCCTCAGGAGAGGCTGTCAATGTTTGCGACCCGCGTCGTTGGCGATGAGCTTGAAAGCCTCCGCTCGACCGCAGAGAACATCCTTGCCGCGTTTTTGAACGTCGAAAAAGCACCTGGAATCAAGTTTAGCCAGTTTAACCGCGTGATACCCGTTTGCTTTCCGTATCTCTTCAACGGCTTCAATCCCCTATTTGAGCACTTTCTCTTCTCCAAGAATCTCGACTTTTCAAAACACAAGGGCGACGACCCGGCATCAGAGAAACATCCCGAAGAGGTTGTACAGCCTCTACTCCAGGACAGCTCAGATGTCATGAATTTGAACGTCCTTTCGCAACTGTCCTTCTTCATCCCGGGTTCGGACCTCTTCCGCCGACTGAGGCTCCTGTACTCCGGCAATGACGCGGGCTTCTCCATGGGCAGCTTCGAAACCAAGGTGTTCAATTGGAGAGCGCCCACAATCCTTCTCGTCCGTGGCAGCCGCATTAACGACGAGCCCCAGGGTGGCCAGGAAGCAACGTTTGCGGCGTCAATACCCCCGCGCCGCTTTCCTCATGGCAGCAAAGGGGAGCGTCTCACCTTTGGCGTGTACCTCAGCACACCTTGGAAGCATACTTCGAAGGAATGCTTCGGCGAGAGGGATACGGTGCTATTTCAATTGGAACCTATCCACGACGTCTTCCCAGCGTCGAAATACAACTCAGACTACGTCTCCTTCACGAAGCAGCCAGCCAACCGGCCCATGCTGGGAGTCGGATGTCCCCACCCAAGATCGACACAGGCGCACCGACGAAACACAATGATGTCCCTCGGCTCGGTATCCCTTTTATTAGACGACTCTTTCGAGTACGGCGTGTTTACACATGACTGGACGGCAGGCGGCGGCGCGTTCCAGACTAGCGTGACCCGCAAATTTGACTTCCAGGACAGATTCGAGATCGAGAGCCTCGAGGTCTGGGGATGCGGTGGGGACGAGGAAGCCAAGGCACAGGCAGAGCGATGGGCGTGGGAGGCTCGGGAAGCGGAGGCGCGGAGGAAGATCAACCTCGGATCGGGTGACATCGCCGCTGATCGCGCCTTGTTGGAGATGGCTGGGCTTGTTGGGCAAAACCGCAGCGGCGGCTCTACGTAGTAAGTCGGCACCCTTGTGGACTAAAGCTTACGAGAACGGTGCGAGGCGGTATTAATACCGCATTGAGGCACACCATTGGGTACGATATTTTGGGATAGGGCGTTATTAAACTCATAGGACCAGGATACAGAAATAGACGTTTTATTACCGCAACTACAGATACGAGCGCCACTGCGCCAGTATTCTTAACCCCGAGTAAACCAAAACACGGCGAGCCGTCTTTCGGCTCTTACAACCGGCGTACCAAATACCATCCACGACGTGGGCAAAAGTTTACATTCTCTGGGCTTCCCAAATACGCCCCCCTCCTCTCATCTGAGGGAAATCGGTGGGCGGTCGCATTCAAAGGTTGCGCTCAAAGGCCCAGACCGTGTGGTCCAACTGCTCGTACATGTCGTAGTAATCGCTGCGGATCAGGTAAACCTTGGCAGCGGTGCTGGTGAGCTTGCGGTCGACCGAGGCGCGGACACTCTCGAGGGAGGAGTCCAGGTTTTCGAGAACGCGGACGATGCGGACGTTGGCGTACGTCTGGTACTTTGAGACGGGCGCCTTCTCCTCGAGCAGGCGGAGGAGGGAACGGAAGCCGAAGAGGTGCACGTGCCTGGGCTCGCTGATAGGCTTCGCCTCGTTGTCGCGGGGGAGGATGGTGGGTGTCGGGAAGGGGGAGAGGGAGGTGGTTTGGGGAACGGGGGCCGGGCGGACGGTCGTGGTTGTGGACGTGGTGGGGAGGGGGCGGGGAGGGACGACTGGTCCGGGACCCAGGGGAGGGAGTTGAGGGACGGTGGTCAGTTGGAGGCTGGAGCCGGCGAACTTGGGGGGTTTTGTTAGCTTTCACGGAGCGGAGCGGGGTGTTGAGGTGGGCTTACGAGGGTGGCGCAGCGAGCAATCTTGAACTGCTCCTCCTCGGTGAAGGAGGAGGTGTACTCGAGGGCGCGGCCGAGCGTCCAGAAGCTCCACTCGATCTCGCGGAGGCCGTCGAGGACGTACTAATCAGACTTTTAGCCGTTGGACATCAACACCAGGGGGAGAAATGTTCTCACGATGTAAGGGCCCTTGTTCTCAACCAGCCACGGGACGTACTCGGGCGAGAACTGCTCCATGGGCCTGCGGAGCTCCTGGGCCTTCCATGCCGCGCCTTGGAAGTACCTGCAGACGCCGTCGGCGTCGAGGCCGACGTGGAAGTCGGGGATCTTGGGGCGGCCGCCCGTGGGCTGGGTGCCATTTTTGGCTTGGGCCGTCGCCAGGCCCCCAAAGAAGGGCTTAAAGATATAGAGGATTAGCGCTGCAATCCCACGGCCAAGTTTTCTGTTTTCTTCGCGTTCTGCGGTCTCGTTCTTGTTCATGTTCTCGACGTGGGCGCCGGCCCACTTGAGCGTGACGGGGTAGGGGTCGGCGTCCGCGGCGGTGAAGTTGGTGACGTCGGTGTGGGCGATGAGGGCGGCGCGGAGGTCGGCGTGGACGCTAGCCCAGGCGGCGGCGCCCTCGGTGTCGAGGTCGACGGAGGCGAGGTAGGCGGCGTCCTCGCCGTCGAGGTAGGTGCCGGGGGCGGAGTAGGCCTTGTCGGCGTCCTCGGCGTCAGCGTAGGCATCCTCGCGGTCCGCGGGGGTGAAGGCGGCGTCGCTGAACTCGGGGACGAGGACTGGGACCAGGTCCTGGGATTGGGGCACGGCGGCGGAGAGGGCCGACCCGGCGAGGGCTGCGACGGGGAGGATGAAGGAGGGCTTCATCGTGATAGCCTAAAGGTGGGTTGAGGGGTTGTAGTAAAAGAAACGAGTGTATGTTTGTTTGCGTGTGTGTGGAGGGAGAAGGTAGGAAAAGTAATTGAATCTGTGCAGTCCACGGCTGTTTTAAATGTCTTCATCCAGGATGGCGAACAGGACAAGATGATGGATGGTTGATGGCATGGCGAATGTCGTTATGGCACCTGGAGGGATGAGTTCAGGGGAGGCGTTGAGTTGAGCGTTATGGACGATGTGATGGCGCTCTCAACGGCATGCACGGAGGCATTTCACTTTTCGATATTTGCGGGCATAGAGTTCTCATATATTCTTATATACAGGCTGTGGTTGAATTAGGCTCTCGTGTTACGAACTTCTAGTCCAATGACAGGTGCACAAGCTCGACACGTTCCGGGATTGATGCCACCTCTGATCGACTTTCGTGTCGATCTTCGCGTCAATCAAGGTATTCGATCAGGCTCATTGGGTCCACATTCAACGCCACATCGAAACGTTTGGCAATTATTGCCATGCCTCCATCTTCCATACTTCACATACAGCGGATTTTAGCTTTTCTGCTTCAAGCAAAGATGAACGGATATACGGACGACAAGACAAGCACACCCAAGAATCCTGGCACGAGATTCGACGATGGGAGGTTCTTGTACGTCGCTGTAAGGTATAGGACGGCTACGTTTCCGTTAGTCATACATAAATCCACAAAGGAACTCTTGACACAAAACGGGGTGTGTCCACGGCCGGTAACCTGCCAGATGAAAGCATGACGGAAGGCCAGAAGAGAAAACGGATGAAGATCGGCCGGGATTTAGCCAGACGGATCAAAATGCCCCTCTCGAACGCCAGATTACTTGGATTGTCTGAATAGCCTCATTTTACATGTCTGATTGCTTGATTTGCTTGATTAAATCTGATTGGTATGCAGCGCTGCCAGGAGATAATTATCCTTGTGCTTCAGATAGAAAGCTTTCTACAAAAACGACTGGGATGTGTATCTGGTGTTGTTTTGGAACGGGAAGAATGCTTGGTAGCCAGTTCGGTTTTTGAGACCACCTATTGTTATCGGGCTAGGGCGACTACCTTTCCTTTGTGCTCGCAATCGTCGTCGTCGTTGACGCCGTCTCTACTACCGTCGTTTCTGCTACTGTTATATTATCTTTTTTGTTGTCTCTCCTTAATTGCTATTCATACAAGCATTCTTGAGCACAATAAAGCGTTAGATGTACGGGTATGAAGTATACCGAAAATGTAGCCGCGTAGACACAGGAAACTCAGGCAGTCTTCGACTTTCTACATCTCAACTATTCAGTGGAAGCCTTTGCGCCGCAGACACGGCTTCATATCGATCACAGATCAGAGAGAAGAGGGGACAAATGGGAGTCTGGTCCAACACTGTCTGTTTTTGCTATTTGACTTGACTATCAAGCAGCATATGGAAGCATTTCTTACGCCGGGGCATAAGAAACAAATCCCGATCCTTGCGTTCATAGACAATTCGCCTCCGAGTTCCAGGGGGGGCAGATTCCAAACAGACGCCATCTTTCCCGACACTACGTAACCTTCTCTCCTTCGTCCCAAAGAAAACAACACAACAAAGAAGTTCCCCACAATGATACCCTCAAAGTTTGAGCAATTCCATGTGCGAATCACCATTCCTCAATAAGCTTCGATGTCCGACAACGAAGGGTTCCTCTTCCAGCTTGGTCCGCTAGCGAAACGCTTGTCCTTGAATCACTAAAAGGAATCCCCTGGGCTTGCGCGGATTCCTACCGGTTGTTCTCGTTAGCGAATTCTTGTTTTCTTCCAATGTAGCAGTCAAAGGGGGCAATGAAGCGCATTTCTGTTGTGTCAGGAAGGTTCTCTTACGCATTATCCCGCGAGACTTAGGCCTCGAACTTGACCGCCTCGCCCTGTTGCTCATTTGCAATGGGTACCGCGGACTCATCCCCGTTGACCCAGTTGTTCTCGTCCAACGGGACTTCCATGTCCAGCTGGGTGTCATTCCCGTCCAGCATCGCTTTCTTGTACGAGTTGCCATTTTCCTCCATGTTGCCTCCGGAGAATTTGGGCTTGGCTGCGGCGGAGTGAACGAGGGCCATGGCGACGACCACGAGAGAAAGGTTGAGGACACGCATTGTATCTGAGTCTAGTTTGGCCGGATTTGTTATTGTTCTTTCCGAGGTAAGCCGTTGCGAAGAAGTGCTGTGCGTGCTGTTCCAGAGACTTTGAGTTATCGCTCGGACCGAAGCATCTGCATTTATAGTTGCTTTCCCAAATGTCATGGATCATCAGAGCCTCAGGTGTCTGATTCGGCTTTTCCAACTTCAGGTGGTGTTCAGATCTGGCGGGGAGACATACGTTCAACGCCCAGATCGATGGTTCCAAGCCCATTACGTTCTCGAGACCCTACTGCTTTTGGCTTCATCCCATCTTCTTAGACAAACCCAGAAATAAAAGGTATACCGTAGGGTGGTTTGTCCTCAGTGTGTACGGGACGAGTCCCGAAGCCGACTATCTCGCTGTACACCTCTGACCGGCTCCAGTGGGCTTATTGTCTAGAACCGGTCGGAAGTGGCCATACATTGCCTTTCCTGGGACCACGGTAAGCGGAGACGATCTCGGCATTTCATTTCAAGCTTAAACCGTATCTCACTTACCCAAATCTGGGTTTGGCACCATGTCCTGAACCGATATCTCGACCGAAAATGTTCAAAGTGCACACCCCGGTGCATCACGACTCAAATTCATCCCAGTCTTTAAATCCCTTGGCTGCATACGCTATCTACCCCAATGCATGAAAATATTGCAGCAGAAAAGATCACTTCCCAACTGGTGTTAGAAGCAAGCTAGCGGTGGGTGCATGTCAATATTGAGGCGTCAAGGCACGATGATGCATAATCTTCTTGCGCGGACGTGAAAATTGTTGAACAGTAACTCTCGAAGTGAAATGAATGTCGCAAGGAAATCCTCAACTACCTAACAGCCAAAAGAAATTGCCAAATCTGAAAAGATCCTAAATGGAGAGCATCGATGGAACGTTCTGGGCTTCTCCCCACCTCAGACCTGGGCCCATCAGTGATCGCCCAATGCGCTCCATGGCCATATCTGTTTTGAAGTACACATTTACTAAGTAATTGATCAAGGTGAACTCATTCGCAAGGCCCTTGTGGCCGGGAGCAACCAGGGTCGAGGTCTGGAGCTGTCGGGGGGGTCTCCTCGCACTCGCAGTAGCTGAGAGAGGGTGTTTTCGTCAGTATGTTACGCTTGGAAGGATCTGTAGAAACTCACTATTCTTTGCCAGAAGCAGTCCTCTGCTCCTTGCAGATTCCACGCTCGGTTTCCTTGCAGTTCTTGTAGCCAGAACACGAGTTGACCGCCTGGTCAATGTTGCACTCCATAGGCGCTGAAGTTTGATGTCAGCTTTACATATCCCAATTTGGCAACAAGCGATCACATATGCTTACCTGGAGATGTTGCAGTCGGGGCTTTGACGGTGGTCGAGGGCGGCTTGGGCGCAACCGTGGTTGGTTTGACCACCGATGTGGTAGTAGGCTTGGGATCGGTGCACTTGCATTGCCTACGATGTGCCATGAGTGCGTGCAAGATCAAAACTTTTTCCGAATGTCTTACCGGATGGCGAATGAACCCATAGGAATGATCGTCACGCAGGACTTCTTCTTAGAACCATCGCAGATCAGGGCCTTACAGTCTTCGTCGACGGTGCAAACGGCGGGAACCTTGTCCTCCTCTTTCGGATCAACACATTCGCATTGTCTGTTCACCGTTGTTAGTCATTGTTGTAGAAACGTATGGGGGATCCGCTGGTATAGTACTTGATTTGGATAGGCACGGCTACCGCCGACTTTGCCTTGCACTTGGCTTCCGTTGACTTGCAGGTGAGACCGTCACACTCACTGTCTTCGTTGCAGGTCAAAACTGGGCTAGTAGTCGCTGTCGTTGAGGTGCTTCCGGTCAATGTGGTAGGCTTGAACGTTAGCGTCGCATCGCCAGTTGACGTCGATGCCATGGATGTGGGAAGCACTGTCGTTGACACGCGGGTGAAGGTATCTGTGGCAGAACAGAAATCGATCTCAGTTGTAGTGCCGTCTCGCTTGACCTTCATGGGGTTGCATTGCTGCAGGCGGTCCAAGAAACGATGATATCTCTCGCGCAGCCTCTGTCGATTGGGATCGGCTGGCTGAGTCGCTGCATCTCTGTTCGAATCCGTAGTCAGCGTCCAAGCCCATGTTGCCCGTACGAAGACGAGAATAGCGACAACTTACACGTCGCGTTTCGGACCATCAACCATGTTGTATGCAATCCGGACGCGCTTGGGAAGCTCATATTCCTCCCGTTCATACTCTCTGAAGCGATTGAACACCGCGTCTTGCGGTACCCATTGGAAAGAGGCAAACGCTTCGATAACCTGCTTCATCTGGAGCCCAACACTGCGATAGTCTGGCTCTCGTTGTGACTTTTCCTTGTACTCAAAAACGTCACTGAAATCGGGATGTGCCAAGAGGTAGGCTGCCAAGCCGGCCTATGATATGAAGTGTGCGTGTTATGAATGGCTCCAGCTCTGGTGGATATTTCGTCAAAGGTGCGTGAGAATTCTGACTTACCACTGCCGGAGCAGCAAAGCTGTTCCCTGTCATCTTGACAGTGCTTCTGGTATCATCTGGATCACCGATACAGCCTGTCACATCTTCGGCTTGTGCGTAGATTGTGACGCTTCCACGACGATTCGCATTGGGGTGAGGGCTGCCATCCTGCATCGGCGGGTCGCTTTTCATCTTCCCTTCTGGCTCAGAGGTCGCTTGCAGTGAGCCATCAGCATGGACTCCTCCCACAGTAATGAGTGAGTTGGCTTGTGTCCCAAGAAGTTGCGGAAGATGGTCCCCTAGTCTGTCTGGGGACGGGGATTGAGCAGCGTTCCCGGCAGCCATGACGAAGACACCACCCAGTTCCTCCAGGTCTTCGATGAACGCCTCAAAGTCGGCCTGGATGTCATCGAAAAGGGCGATGTCTCTTTTGATACCTGAATAGAAGTTAGGTAACTGCTCATGAGGCCAGTAGGACCTGCATCGCGAGGATACGTACCGAAAGAGACATTCACAACCGCCTTGCCCTTAAGCGAAGGGTTCGCGCGCAGAATCTGAGCTCGAATGTGGTTGAAAGCATCAATGAGTGCCACCCGTCGGCTCTGGATTGGCCCGTAGCTGCCGTTGTTTCGTTTCTGTGCCGCCTTCCACTTGATGAGGTACAGATCAGCATTCGATGCCACGCCTAAGGTGGTGCCTCCAGCAACGCAAGCTACGGAAGTACCGTGTCCTATCCTGCGCTGGCCATCGTGAAAGTAGTCCTCCGAGTTATCCGGTGCGAGCTTGTCGAGTGCAACCTTGGACAAATCGACAGCGTTCTCATTTTTGACGTAGTAGTCCTTGACTTTTCTTGAGCCAGGAGCGAGTTCCTAAAGCTTTGATTAGCTTGTTCAGCCAACATGTCATGTGTTTCATACCTCGTGACCCAAGTTGAAACCAGTGTCAATGATGAAGATGGTAACGCCTCGGCCGAGTGAAGAATGATACCGGTAGTCTTGTCTGGAGTCTCCTGAAATCATCCTGAGATGCGCCGGGCTGTTGGGTCTGACATCAGGAGGCGCAGGGCGCCGCTTGTGTAGTGGGCTCCGGGTAGAAGTGCTGCCGGACGTCGTGATCGGGGTCGTGAAATCGGGAGTCTTTGTGGCGGAAACCTTCTCATACTCCTGGACGTCGAAAGGAATATCAGGAGTGACACTTCTCACCCAGGGAATCTGAGCGATACCTGCAGCTTTGAGCACAGTCAAGTTGGTAGTGTATACAGGCCACGCCATCTCAGTCGGCAGCCATTCCTCGGCACCAAGAGTACTTCCAGCGTCGTTGTCAAGGTACTTGGTGAACTTCTTGAAGACAGAAGTGCTGACCTTACCGCGTTTGGCGGTGATCATGAACATGTCAGTGGGTCCTCGAGGAATTGGTGGCCATGAAGCCTTCTTCTTCGGCGTACCAGACTTGCTTGGGGGATCGGCAAAGATAGTCGTGGAGGTTGGTTGAGATACAGTTGTCGAGTTGGGCGGCTCTTGGGGGTTTCCGCCAAACATGTCATCTACATCGGCCCAGTTGACGGCGCTGAGAACAGCGTAGGCATCGTAGGCGTCAGCTGCGAAGCTCAAGGCTGCCATCCCAAGAATCGACAAGTCTCCGAACCTTTCCATGATTGTCGCGTGCAGCTCCGTGGGAATATTGGGAAGGTTCTGGAGCATATTGGCAGTCGACGATAACCAAGTTGCAAACCTGCGTGAATGGGCGTAAGCCGAAAAGAACTTTCCATTGATGGATCGAAAGACATCTGGCTGATTTCCTTGATCCATTCGGGCAGACTCCACTTGATTTTGGAACTGAGATGTCTGCTTCGCAAGGTTAATGGCATCTTGGGTAAGATCTGCCAGCTCAATCACTTCGCCAAACTGTGTGCCGGATAGGGGCCCGCCAGGTGCGTTGAGAGCCAGGCGCATGGCCTTGCCACTGAAGCCGGCCACGGCATCAGCCAATGGACCTGCAGATCCGGAAAGCCCTTCAAAGATCCCCTTCATAGCACCAAATGCACCAGCGCTGCCCCCGGCTGCGGTACCACCACCGCCACCAGGGCTACCTTCGGGAGAGTCGAAAGAGCGTTGTGAAAACTCTACACCATCAATGACACTTGTAGATGAAACTTTCTGAGGTATGTGGACCGTCTTGCCCGCGATCTTCAGGGACTTGTATGAAAGGGTTGCGGTGCTTCCGTCCTTGAGAAAGATCTCAACTGGTTTTTCGTGTTCGGTTGGGGGATAAAACTCGATCCCATCCAGCTTCACGACGACCGGAAGTGGGACCCACGTATGGTCAAAGGGGGAGTTCCCCTCGCCCATGTAGGAAGTCTCAGAGGGAGGCATGGCGGATGTAAGTACAGCCGTGGATGTCTGGGTAGAGCTTTCTTGGTTCTCCTGCTTCGTGGTCTTCGGCGGCTGTTTTACTGAGGTGACAACTTGCTGGGTGGTACTCAGGCTACCAAAGGTGATCGGAGTGCCGTCAGCGGTCAGCGTTGTTGGTTTTGTTGGAACAGCAATAGTCGTAGATCCCAGTACGACGGATCCTGACGAGATGGTGATGGGGGATCCTCCTCGCGGGGCGTAGGTGACAACCGGCCGGTCAAGTGGAAGGGGTGATCCGTTGAGATTGACAACTGTGACAGTACTGGTGACCGTGATCGATGTAAGAGTGACTGAGGCAGTACTCTCGATGGTGGTGCCGGAGCTTGACGCAATGATAGGCGAAGAGCTGTTTGAATAGTGGGCGAAGCTGGTTGCAGATGAGGACGTTGAGAGTGATTTTTGCGGAGGAAGCGAAGTTCCGGCGGACGCTAGGCTGGTGGGCTTGGTGGAGATAGAAGCAGAGGCGGATGTATTGTGAGTCGGGAAGGAGGATGACGCCTGGGACGTCGATATTCCAGTGCCACTTGGAAGACCCGTAGCACCCCTGACAAATCTGACTGAACGTCCTGGGGGTGGTTCTGCCGTCCGAGGCTCTTTGCCGGGCGCTACGAGAGTTAGCAATGATTTGTTTCAAAAGGCCTTCTCGAAACTCACTGAGATAAGGCAAGCTGTACGGAAGTAGAGCTGATGCTTCGGATATCATCAGCAGAGTGATCACGAAACGGGTCCGCGGTAAACGCATGATGAAGGACAACGCGCAAGGAGTAGATCAAGCAGGATATCAAGACGATGGCTGACTCGAAGATTGAGAGAGATACGACTGACCAGCTACTTGTTTTTATAGAAAATCAATTCGCAGTTTTAGTTCAATCTTTTGGACCATAGTCCATTGGAGGCGGCCGTTGGTGCAAACCATCAGTCCCAGTTCTACCTCCGAACGTGAGTATCTCGTTTCACAGCACCTGGCGTCATTTGCAAAGTTCCAACACAATGTATCATCGAAATATAAAGTCCCAACCAAATACGAAGGAAAATGTGTCATTCAGACGCAGTTGGGTGAAGATTACGAACGTCTTATCGCGGGCGAAGCTGGAGATGAAAACTTCGGGGGCTGAAATATCAGGTTTTATGTCTCGAATGCGACGACACGGAAACATTGGAGGCTAAGTTCATGCAACCTTTCACCCGACCCGACCAACTGCTCACTGTTCAGTGGTGACGAGCTTAAGTGGGTGGATCTTTGGGGGCTTGCTTCCAACAGAGTATCGTGATATCCAGATGCAGCAGTTGGTGCAAGAGTAAAATTACGACCAACGGCCTGTATGCACCTGCAGGAACCAACAAAGATGTTGGCCCAATAACACGTGATGAACCACGAAACGATCCAATGGCATTCAAGCCGACCCCCATGGCCAAGACTAGCTGGCCTCCAACTTCGACTTCAACTTTTGTCTGTCACAGCTCAACTTGTTGGCTGGGCCAACGTTGGCCACCGCTGTCGTAGGCGGGATTGAATTATCTTAATCATGGATACCAAAGTGATAAATCGGGGCGTTCCGCGTGATGCCGGGACTTCCTCATGCATTTGCAAAACCATAGCCCCATTCCGATGAACGCCAGCGGCGTCTTTCGTGACTCCCTGAGGCCTTCTGAGGGGTGTCTAGGGGGCTAAGAATGTGTGATGAGATCTGCGAGCCGGACGGTATCCCACGTCAAAGTCAAGTAAGGAAGTGTTCCCCGCGCGATGCACGTAAACCGCGGGCAACCTTTTGGAGCTGACTGCGCATTATTAACGACTATACGGTGAACTGATCAATGCAATTAATTCTACTGCGAATAGCAACTGCAATTAACGCATGCGCCCAGCCAACTGTATAGTTGGCGGCGCTGGCGCGGGTGCGATGGAGGCTGTCAGTCTGATTGGGCGATCAAAGTGGGATACCGCTTGGTTCGATCAGAACTACCCCGGATACACACCTCACTCTTTCGCCAGCGCAGCGTATCATTGAGGGCGACCACGAACGCTATGTTTAGACGGTGGTGTGATTGATCTGCGCAGCGGGAAAACTGTCGCTTTATCCCCTCAAAGGAATCATGGCAGGTCATGACTCCCGCTGCTTCGTAGCTCAAGCATGCCAAGACGTGGCAACTGACTGCACCACAAAGCAAGAGCTTCGGTGATGGCGAGTCCGCCGTCACTATCTCCTGTTATGCGATGGATAATCGCCCCTGTCTCCCCGAGTTGTGACTGAAGTTCATTTTCAGTATCGACAACGCTATCGGGAGCGTTGCTAAAACCATTAGACTTCGGATGGGGTCATGTCAGTAGGTGATTTCTGCCATCTATCATTGGGAAGGTTGTTAACCTTAATAAATGAGTCGCGGCCCTTGCCTTCCCCATGGTGTCCATGTTTGCATCCACTTGGATTGAAGCGCTGGTCTGGGGATTGATCTGCTTCCCTAAAAAGAGAACCTTAGGGCTAGTCTGCCCGCAGCACCTTCAGCATGTCCGACAAAAATCAACTCATGCTTAATCTGGACATTAATTGGGCGGTAGTTGTTAAAATGACTTGCTGATACCCCAATCGGCTACCCCGAACAACAATTGAGGGGTTTGGGAATCCTTGTCTGTCATGATCAACACCCACACATAATTCATCCAGAGCCAACATTGAGCGAGCATAAAAACACTCCCTGCCCGGTTGATCCTCAAATGTGTCGCTAGCCGTATACTGTAATCTCATCTTTGACTATTGCCGGCCTTTGGGCTGCTGTTGCACGTCATCATGCGTTTTCGCTCAGTCCTTGGTCTTCTCAGCCTTTGCGCTCTGTATTCTGTCTCCTCTGCTGCCGCTACACCACCACCCCCTGTCCATACTTATTTCAACCTCGACGGCGCCAC
This sequence comes from Colletotrichum gloeosporioides, assembly GCF_011800055.1. Classification (NCBI taxonomy): domain Eukaryota; kingdom Fungi; phylum Ascomycota; class Sordariomycetes; order Glomerellales; family Glomerellaceae; genus Colletotrichum; species Colletotrichum gloeosporioides. The sequence continues at coordinate 499,636 of NW_025544656.1, read as the reverse complement.
TCATGCGGCCAAGGCTCAAACGCTCAAGGGCTCTGGCTACCGCATAATATCTCTCAGCTCTTACGGAACTCCTCCTGACAACAAGTATGCCGCAATTTGGGCAAAGCGGGAGGGCAGCGACCAAGTAACAATTTCTGGCACAGATTTAGATGGCTACCGGACTTGGATGGACTCATGGAAATCCAAAGGCTATGCTCCGACGCATGTCTCCGCTACGGGGCCGGCTGCTGGTGCAGTCTTCGCTGCCGTCATGGAAAGGACAAATGTTGGGAAATGGAGCCAACAATGTGATGTCACGAAACCAGGAGATTTTCACTCTGCGACCAATATCAGTGGCGTCGTTAAGGACTACAGCACATATGGCACCTCTAATGATCGTCGCTACTGCCTACTTGTGCACGAGAACATTGGCAACGCAATGGAAACGATCTTCTACGACACCGCTGGGCCCAAGGAGTTCGCTGCAATCTACGACTCTCAACTCACAAAGACCTTTTGGCGACCGAAACGTCTCTTCGTCGCCGATGATCAACGAATCACGCCCCAATTTGCTAGCGACTGGGTTGGTGAGTGGGAGGCAAAGACTGACCTCACCGCGGAACAATTGGACGCCGAACTCAAGTCGCAGGCGGGCCGGAATCGTCTGTATCCGATTCACATCGACGGCGCCGGCACTGGACAGGATACTCGATTTTCTGTTATCTTCGCCGAGACCGACGTCCCTGAGGCCCGCAAGTGGACGGTGACCGGCAAAGAGGGCGACCCAGCCATGACTGCGAAACTCGATACCATCATGGAAACATGGATGAAAAAGAACGGTGTGCGTCAGGCCCAGGTCGCGGGCGCCGAAGAGGGTCACATCGTCTTTGAGCGCGGCTATACGTGGGCGGAGAGCAACCGAGCTCCTGTCCAACCGGACGATGTTTTCCTTCTGGCTAGTCTGAGCAAGATGTTTGTCCATGCTGCCATTGACAACCTGATTCAGGCTGGAAAGCTTAAGCTTTCCACACGCGTGTACGACCTTCTTGGCTACAAACAAGCTAAGGATCCGCGAGCTCTCACTACAACAATCGACCATCTCCTTACGCATAAGACAGGATTTGATCGTTCAAAGTCGGGCGATCCTGGATTCGAGTTTCGGAAGGCCTCTCAATACTTTTACAACAATGCGCGTCCCGCGACTCTGCGCGACATGATCGAATATCAGCTCACGAAAACTCTCGATTCCAAACCTGGTTCGAAGTATGTATATGCAAACTACGGCTCAATGCTCCTGGGCTACGTCGTGAGCAACATTACTCAGCAGCCGTATTTTGACTTCTTAAAGGAGAATATCCTTGAAGGTCTGGATGTTCGTGTCTTTGAGACAGCCGCTAGCAAGCACGCCGTCGATCGCATCATCCAAGACACCCGCTTTACTGGCCTCGACGGCTCGCAGCCCGACTCCATCGCAAATGTGTCCATGGTTTTCGGGGGCGACGGGGCTATCAAAGAAGAGTGCGATGCCGCATTCTCGCTCGCCGCTAGCGCCAGCACTATTGCAAAGTTCATCAGCAAACATGCCGTCTGGGATACTGGTGGACGCACTGTAGGCAAGCGTCAGGGCACGCTCGCGGGAGCGAGATCCTTTGCCGCATCAGAGAAGTCGGGCCTCGACTGGGCCATCACCATCAACACGCGCGACTTCGTCAACCCTGATGAAGTTATTAACCTGAGATTTAAACTCTTGCAGCCCCTTTTCGTCGAACCAAATTCGTGCTTTTCTTGGTTAAAACGACTTTGTGCTAGTGGTTGAGCCTCATGTAACTGTCGATTTTTGTGTGTGCATATAGATAGACTAGATACCCCGATACTTGTTTTGACAATCACACCGTGTACCTTGTGTTCACTGGTGCTTGTATGTCCTTATTGAAGGTACCATGTGTTACCATGAATCATTCCAGAATCCAGACTGCCAGTGACATGCTTAATGAAATATTTTCCCGATCAAGACTCGTCACCGAGTTGTATTTCAGCATGTAATGGGTTGTGAACGTCTTCGCAGAGAACACAGAGCAGCAGGGAGAGGTCTACGTGCTCCGATTGAGCCGTATTTGCCTTCGTCGATGATGTTCTGCCTCAGTTGGTGCGCACCGTATGACAAGTTACGGATGGGCATTTCATCGGTAACATCAGGCTTCTAAAGCATACCGATCATTTGTGTGACTAAAGCTGAGAGGGCTTTTCACGAGACAAGCCTCATTTAGGCTCCATATCACTATGTCATGCATAACTGAGCCGATGAACGAGACCACTCAGATCGCTAGTGGTTAATGTTCGCATCGAATCTTCCCGGAAGCTTTGCGCTGCTTATCGTGATACGAGTACCTTGATGGCTTTGTGTCAAATCAGCCAAACACTCCGCCTTCGAAAGACCACGCATTTTCGATCCAGTTCAAATCATCATTCATTACCTGTCTTGGCATGTTCATTGGCAGTCGACAGAATCCGGCGATGGAGTTTCGGAGTCCGCCCTCAAGGTGGAATAAATGCCAAGACAAGTCGTTATATCGGAGAGGCGTTGAGAAGTGAAGTTGATGACTTACCGGTGGGATGGATGGCGAAGTCGAAGCTTTACCGATGGGATGAACCATTAGTGCGGAACGCGACCTTTATCATTGGTTTAGACGAACCCAAACCCCAAATCGTCCAGTGTTCCCCCTTAAACACAACGCTGCCAAGCCCATCCTTATTCAAACCTTATCCGCAACCCCTGCCAAGAAGCAGCACACAAGCAGACCGGCAGTGCGCTGCAGCGATTGCCTTTACATGTGCGACCAGCAATTACCAATTCCATGGAAAGAGTGATCTAATTACCCAGCCAGTTAGATTAATAGGTGGGAAAATCCGCCGGGGTTCCAGGGTCATCCTGACCCCGCACGGAAAACGAGCTCGGCGGAGCAGGTACAGTCGCATTTCCGACATGTGTACCATGAGTTCTTAAATAGGCGTGATTCCCAGTACTCAAGAATGGAGTCAAGCAGCTTTCTCGGGTTCATTGGTTCTTCTCCAGTTGCCAGTCATGTTGTCCAAACTCACCTCTGCCTGGCTGCTGGCCGTCATGTCCGTCAAGCCGGTTTCGTCGACTCTTCTCTACGCCGCCTCCCACGCGGGGACCGTCACTACTCTCAACCTTCAAACCTCTGAGTCCGGGGCAACTTTGGATGCAATCTCAACAACGACGGAATGCGCTGCCAATCCTTCCTGGCTCACCCTCGACCAGTCAAAGTCTCTGCTCTACTGCGCGGACAGAGGCCTCACCAATCCCAACGGCACGCTCGTCTCCTTCTCAAAGTCTGAGAACGGAACCCTCTCGCCGCTTGGCAAACTGGAGACCATCAAGGGTGCCGTTAGCTCTGTTGTCTACGGCAAGGATGGTGGTGGAATTGCGCTGGCATCTTAGTAAGTACATCGCCCACGTGCTACGCTAGCATTAGAACCCCTGTCAGAAGTCGACCTGGGTTGTAAATGTGAAATGGGAATGTTGGAAAGCGATATGTATCTCAGAACTGACAAATGGATGTAGCCCTGCATCCTCTTTCGAGGTCTTCTCTGTAGCTGACCCGAGCGACATCAAGAGGTTGCAGTCCTGGACGTACTCGCTGAGCCAACCAGGCCCGAAGCCCGCTCAAAATGCCCCGCATCCCCACGAGGCCATCCTTGACCCCACGGGGGAGTTCGTGTTGGTTCCAGATCTGGGAGCCGACCTGGTGCGGGTTTTCAACATCAACCAGGAGACATACGAATTGACGCCTAGCACTTCTCTCAACGCGGCATCCGGAAGCGGCCCAAGACACGCCAGATTCCTCGTCGTCGGCAAGAAGACCTTCTTCTTCCTGTTGGCTGAGCTCGGCAACACCATCACTTCTTACGAGGTCACTTACAACCAGGATAAGACTCTGGAATTCAAGGAGGTCTTCGTCGTTGGCACTCACGGCCCGGACAACGTTGTCCCTGTCGGAGCTGCTGCAGCTGAGATCCACGTCTCTGTGAGTACTACAGCACTTCGAATGATCGAATTTCGGCGACTAACCACAATCCCAGCCCGACTCTCAGTACCTGGTCGTTTCTTCCCGCAACGTCAGCACTTTCAGCATTCCCAACTTCGACAAGACCAACAGCACCGAGATTGTGTCCGACGCGCTGGCCACATTCGCCATCGACCAGGAGACGGGCCACCTGAACTTCACTCAGCTCTACCCTGCTGGTGGCAGGTTCCCCCGCCAGTTCTCAATCAACAAGGCTGGTGATCAGGTCGCTGTTGGTCTTCAGTCAGATGGACGTGTGGTGGTCATCAGCAGAGATGTCAAGACCGGTCTTCTCAAGGATTTCATCGCGAACATTGACATCGCTGGCGAGGTTGTGTGCGTCATTTATGACGAATAGAAAAAGCCAGTTGAAGCGGTAGGAACTTGTGACGCGACAGCAACCGAGAAGCAATTGAGAAGCAAGAGTTCTGCGAGCGCATCTGGCAAATTTGAGGACTCAACGTATATAACCAACCAAAAACCACATTTCTTTTCAAAGAATAAAATCAAAGTCGGATTCGCATAATGTTTGTCTGCTGCATAAATGGCTCAGGAGTCACACTTCAATGTTGAATTAGTAGCATGCAGACTACATAGGCGAGATCGTGTGTACTCGTGGAAAAATGTATGACATGCATGGATCCCGAGAACGAGTCGGAATTTGGAACTCGAGTATTCCTTGGAAATAATCTTTGAAATATTGCCTCGATAAGAAGATCGGGCAGGAATCGGACATTGAAATAGAGGTCCCGGCTAGACCGTAAAACAGTAGCACGGAAGAATTGTCTTATCGAGAAGCTCGTTCTATGTAAGATTTGAGAAGTTGAGTTCCATATGAACTCGGCCAAACTGAAGCAACAGACCAACTTATTATGGAAGGACTGAGTTGGTGTAAGTTTGGTTGAACGCTGTTGCGAGGATTCGGCCCAGATAAGCTCCAACTGACGGCCAGCGAAGGTTTTCAGGGGTAGCGGCTATCACGGCTCCTCCACCAATGCACATTCCAATCCGGGCCATGGCGTCAATTGACAGCCCGCAGAACTGGGAAGCTCATCGCATATTCCCCGGACATTGCGGGACTCTTTGTGTTGCACGGTAGTTACTCAACCCCTGGTATGGCGGGCTGATCGCCGAGCCGAGTTCTTGCGGAGCCGTCTTCTCGGTGCGATGCGAAAGACAAGCTTTCTTTGCATCCGATCTACCTTGGCAAACAGCATGCCCAAGTTCGTCCCATGAAAATCGAGCTTATTTTAGGTGCATTGGTCGACTTGCTGAATGAACGAGCCAAGACCGTTCTTTCCCACACATTGTGAGCTGTTTTGCTCTGCGGGTAACAAGGTTTTATTGCGGCCCGTATAGGGGTTAAGGTTATATTAATGCTGCTAAGCTATAGTCAAGCAAGCAAAAGTGCGCATCCGTTCGGTCGGCTCGGGAGCTTGTTCAGAATGCAGTTCGGGTCGATTTTCGATGCCGGATGGGTCGCTTTGAGATTCCCCGCCAATTGGAGACTATTTCCTCAAGGAACACGACATATCTGAACGTTTCAAACTAAGAGAATTTGCTTTTCCTCCTAATTAACGGTTAATTGCGCGATATCAATCATGTTCATCAGTTGCCGGCACCTATGTTTATCGTTCGCCATTGCAACGGCATCCCGGCCAAGACGGTGCAGCCGAGTTAATTGTAGGGTACACTGCAGCTGGGCTACTCTAATTATTAACTCTCTCTCCATCTTAGAGTCGCATCAAGTGGTGATCCATGCCACATTCAATCAGCGTTGCAATAAGATGCAGTGCCTCAGGGGAAACCAATCACGCCAAACACGATTACCTATTTATTATCGGCCCTCTCGCCAAGTTTCTGCCAAGATGGCCGTTTGGTTCCCCCAGCGTCGCCACTCGCCATTTTCATTCGTTTTACTCTAGATAATAACCATGGCCTCCGCGTTTTCTCTACGCGCTCTTCTGTTGGCGGTGTTACCGTGCACCGTCTTGGCCCACTGGCGCGTTGATGGCCACAACCCCGTCAAGGCGTTGGCGGAGGAAAGGCGTGGCCCGAACCGTCGCCATATCCAGAAGCGTGATATCACCGGTGATTATCAGTACTTGACTGACAAGACTCAGAGTAAGATTTTCATGGAGTGTCTGTATTTCTCAGAGAGCAAGCTAATGATGTCTCAGAGTATCTTGTCAACGGCACCGACATTCCTTTTGTCGACTGGGATCTCGGCGAGTCTTACGCCGGTCTGATGCCCATCTCCAAAAAGTCGAATGAGACGCGCGAGCTGTTCTTCTGGTACTTCCCAAGCACTAACAAGGATGCTTCCAACGAAGTCACCATCTGGTAGGAACTCCCCACGACACATCGCACTCATCGAGACTAACATATACCAGGCTCAACGGTGGCCCAGGCTGCAGTTCCTTCATTGGGCTCGTCCAAGAAAACGGCCCCTTCACATGGTTTCCCTCCGCCTACCGCCCCGTATACAACATCTACTCCTGGTCCCAGCTCTCCAACATGCTCTACGTCGACCAGCCCGCCGGCACCGGCTTCTCCGTCGGCTCCCCGGACGCCACCACCGAGGAAGAGATTGCCCAGCAATTCCTCGGCTTTTACCACAACTGGATGGAAACCTTCAACACCACTGGCCGCAAGACCCACCTCACTGGCGAGAGCTACGCTGGCCACTACATCCCATACATCGGCGACGCCATGATCAAGTCCAACCAGTCCGCCGACTACAACCTCTCCGGCGCCATGATGTTCAGCCCCTACATCCGCAGCGTCCCCAACGACTTCCAGCAGCACGTCGTCACCAAGCCCTTCGTCGAGGAGTACAACAACGTCATGGGCTTGTACCCCGGCGTCGGTGACTACTGGGACCGCATCGAGGCCGCGGACGAGGCCTGTGGCTACAAAGAGATGCGCGAGAAGTATTTTACCTTCCCGCCCGCAGGCCCCTTCCCTCCCGGAAACATGAGCAACGAGTGCCAAATTTCCTCCATTGTATACGATGGCTTAGCTGAAATCAGCCCGTGCTCCAACATCTACCACATCTCCCAGGGCTGCCCGAACCCGTCCGACCCCCTGCTCTGGGCCTCGGCTGGTGACAACGCCAGCGTGCCGCTCAGCTTCGACAAGAAGGACTGGCACGGTTACCTCAACATCCCCCAGATGCGCAAGGCGATCCACATCCCCGAGGGACAGAAGGACTGGCAGGAGTGCACCGACGCGGACCCCTTCGGGCCCAACGGCGACCAGAGCGAAGATCCCTTCACTTCGGGTGCCCTGACGAGAGTCATCGAGCACACCAACAACTTCATCATCGCCAGCGGCAACCTTGACTGTAAGTTCTCAAGAGCAACCACTCACTACTGACTCTTTCAGAAGTTGACATTGTGATCCGCAGACCGTGTTCCTACCAACGGCACGCTCTATGTGCTGCAGAACATGACCTGGAACGGAAAACAGGGCTTCGACGAGTTTCCCAGCAAGACCTTCTTCCTCCCCACCGCGTACAGCGACCTGTCTTCGCAGAGCGCAGCGGGCAAGATCGGCGACTGGGTTGAGCAGAGAGGCCTGAACTTTGCCAGAGTTTTCAACGCCGGACATGGTGAGCTTTTCTGGACATCCTTCCTGGGATTGTGTTTCATGGTGACTAACATGCTGTGATAGAACTTCCGGAGTACGCTCAGGGTGCGGGCTACCGTCTGCTCGAGAAGCTTCTAGGCCGCGTATCCGATCTGGCGTCCGACGTCATGTTCACTGCCCTTCCTGGCAACTTTGCGGCTCCCACGAATGCGACAACGGCCAGTAAGAAGCTTTAAATTTCCGTTAGCTCTGCTTCACAGCAGTCCAGCGCCCCTACGTAGACATAGTCTTGATGCAAGAAATAAAACTTGTAATCATGTTACCCCTTTAATCAAGAGACCGCCTATTCTTCCTGTGCCAAAGCGACTACTTTTCATGTATACTTAGTAACTTTGATAATGAGGACGACGGGGAACGACAGCGATAGACGCTGATAATAGAGAACGAAGACGATATACTACGATAGCGAGCACACAGAAAAAGCAGTCGCTCTCGCACAGGAGAAATCAAGCGGTCTCTTAATCAATGGCTCGAATCACACTTGGCATGCTCGCTCGCATAGCGCCATAGCCCCCGGCCTCAGCACATCCATCACTGAGGCGATTATCACACAATATGAAAACGTTGGATCAGATTCATGCAGTCAAAAAGTCTACTGTGTTGTGTTTGTACGTTTCTAAAAAAGATGTACATGAATCAACCCCGGTTCTCCATGACATGCCCAGCCTAAGGAGGACAGCACCAGTAGCCGACGGCCTAACATCTCATTAGCCAACGAGTTCATTTATACGTGGCGCTGGACATGACTTACTGCATCAACAGATTCGCAGGGAGGAAAGGGAGGCCAATCAGCTTGGGAAGTACCGCACTGGTCATGATAGTCAGCTACGTAATGGTAGGAAATGAGTTCGTGGCGCTCTCACCTTGTACTCAACCAGCGCGGAGTTGAAGCAGCTGTTGCCGGACTTGCTGCACCCAGGGTGAGACCAGCCCATGACGGCCACGGGAGCAATAGCGAGGAGGAGAGTGGAAAGCTGCATATTGAATATTGTTGGCCGGGTGCTGGAAAAGAGACTGTGTCTGCCAATCTTTGTAATATGGCTTGTCCAAGAATAGTCCTGGCCTTTTATATCATTCTCGCAGGGCGTTCGGACTGATTGCGGATCGGCGGCCTTCTGTATTCTCCGTTCCCCAGAACGGTGAAGCATCGTAGGCCGAGTCAGTTGCTCACTGAGATCGAACCGGTGGGCTGTGGAGACGGTTGGACGATCTCATCTGAACTCATTTATTCGCTGCCAGGCACGGTTTGCTCCGGGGACTTGGCTCTAGTGTGGGATGTTATTAAAGCTGTGGCTGTGCTATAAGTGCCGGCGGGGACTCTCACGCTCTCGAGTCGGGCTCATTTGAATTGCTAAACGGAGACAGAACAGGAGTCTTCGAAATCTCATGGATTTCCAAGCAGAAAGTCCTTGAACCTCATGCCACTTTTGGTGATTTAAAACGGCGTATTCATCGTCTTAGAGGCGTTGAACGTCAGCACGGCGTAGGCCGCTGCCAGCGAGTCATTTCAGGGCGCGGTGAAGATTTCGGGTGGGCATATGCAAGCATGACGGGCTTGGCGTTAAGCTTAATCGTCCCGCGACGTCCGTAACCGCGGGATTCTGCCCCAGAGCCTGCGGAGGCTAGGGGAGTTTGGCGACGTGCCCCAGAGTTGACTGGGCTACTCAGACATGTCGGGGCCTTAGGCTACGTTGCTTCGGGACCTTCTTTGACGTATGCGGGAGTTCTTCCCGGCGGACAGTCCACGGAGGGCTGCAAGTCTGCGGCGCGGTGTCGTGTAGATAGGGCCGGCTCACCCTTCGTCATGCGTTGCTGGCATCGGTGCTTGAGCTCGTCTCGTGTAAGTTGTCATCGTGTAGGATATATGCTCCATCAGAATTGCCATGCCAAAGACTGGCCAAGAAGTGCTACCTAAATGTCAACGTCACTGATGGGCTTGAATCCTGAGAAGTACCACAGCCCACAGCCTACCCGGAAAGAAAAGAAAGTAGCAAGATAATCAAAAGGAGCCCTTTGGCTAGAGCTTAGGCCTGTGAGGCAGCAATTGAGCAATCCGCTCATGTCCTGCTCATGTTCACATGATTTGGGTAAAGGGTGCAACAGCAAAGAGGCTTGCGAGCTGACCGGGGATGCGTCGACTTTAAATGTTCTTAAGCGCCGCGCCCTATCCTCTCATGCAGCGCCCTATTGCTCCGTGCAGGGCAGACTTTCGGCGGACTTTCAGCGGCTTCCACGGAGCAAAGCGGGCCTGGGCCGGCGTCCGCTCCGCGGGATGCGCGGGGCCGACGCCCGGATTTGGGACTGCACCGTGGGGCAAGCACGTCTTAGTTACACCGGGGCGTTACGTCCTATATGCCGGCAAGAGCGTCAGAAAATGAGTTGCAGCTGGATACGAGATAGATACCCGTCTAAACTTCTCGTCCGTACGGACTCCGAGCCCAAGGCTGGCTGGCTCAAGACGCCGTCGTCACGACGGACAGCTCCATCAACATGGGACGGAGTAAACCCGAACACCTAACAAACATCATCCCCTCTCTCGATCCAGTGGATCAGAGCATCTGATATCCATCATTGACTTCGTCCGTCTCGGTGGACTACTTCACAGTTCTCGAATACATAAATGATAACCTCTTCCCCAAGTAAACCAACAGCACCATGCTCACCATCTCCAAAACCTCACCATTCCCACCACCACCACCAAAATGCCCCCTTCAAAGCTCGACAACACCCACATTCTAATCTTCGGCGGCTCCTCCGGCCTAGGCCACACCACCGCCTCCCAAATTCTCTCCTCTTCCTCCCCCTCCACCTTAACCCTCGTCTCCTCCAACCCCTCCAAACTCGTCGCCGCAGTCTCCCGTCTCCCCCCCTCCTCCACAACCATCAAAACCCTCACAATAGACCTCTCCGACCTCCCCAACCTCCGCCAAAACCTCCTCACCCTCCTCGACACCGCGACCGCCAACGGCCTCAACAAAATCACCCACATAATCTACACCGCAGACGGCGCATCCCCCCTCCCGCCCTTCCCCGAGACCCAGGTCGCAGACATCACAGCCCAGCTCTCCCTGCGCGCCTACGCCCCGCTCATCCTCGCCTCCATCCTGCGCACCCACGCACACATCGAAGCAAGCCCAGACACCTCCATCACCTTCACAAACGGCTCCTCGTCCCACCGCCCCATGCCCGGCTGGGCCGTCGCCGACGCCGCCGCCGGCGCGATGGAGGGCATGGTCCGCGGCCTGGCGGTCGACTTCGCGCCGGTGAGGGTGAACCTCGTATCCTCCGGGCCGGTGAGCACCGAGCTGTTCCAGACGCTGCCGGAGGAGACGGTGGAGCTGTTCCGGAGCAAGTGTCTGACGGGGCGGATCGGGAGGCCTGAGGATGTGGCGGAGGGGTATCTGTATCTCATGAAGGATGGGAATGTGACGGGGACGACGTTGTTCACGGAGGGAGGAAGGATTCTAGCCCCGTGAGTGGTTTTGGTTGTGTGAGATTCCAGCGTTTGGAAAGTGATGTCAGATCAGTGCCACTCACTGCTTCACGGCAAACGAGAAAAGTTCAGTCATAGGCATATTTACCATTATCGCTATGTCCGCCCACGCCTACCCATGCGCAGAACCATGCATCCCCATTTTGAACGGATAAAATACAAGGGCGCTCCGGCCCCTTTTCCATCTCGACTCCTCCCATGCTCAATCACCATACCATTCCCGCAGGGGAAGACCTCCCACTCCAAATCAAGCCAAGAAGTTCCGCCTCCTTGGGGTTCAACTAGCTCATTGAATCGGAACTTTCGCTATCTTCGATGGTGGTAATAGTCAGATCGTCGTCATCTGTATCCATCTCAGAGTCCCAGATGCCGTCCTCGAATATCCTGTCCGGGACAGGGTCGTCTTGTCCGTTCTAGGGGATGCAGAAGTCGACCCAGCTGCCCAGGTAGTCGAGTCTATTGCCGGCGTTCTCCTGGCTCTTGTAAATGTCCTCAAACTCCTCAAAGCTGAGCTTGCCCCAGCCGCCGCGGTCGGCGGCTTCCTTCTCTGCAATGTCGAGGCGCTTCCACTCCATAAGCTTGGAATGCAATATCCCTTCCTTTTCCTTGGCGGCGCGGTCACGCTTGCCCTCGCGATCCTTGTTCGAAGCTGCCCTGGCGTCCCTCATTTTCGTATTGACTGATTCGGCCGAAGATGATGGTGTAAGTGATGGGATGGGGGGCTCGATAGAGGCGTCGCTGTTGGGACGAAATTGGGGCATCGTAGGGTCGCGGTACTCGACTTCTTCAACGACCGGCACCTCTTCCTCTTCTTCTTCCTCCTCCTCAGCACCCTCCTCATCCGTTTCGTCGATTTCTTCAATCACCCGCTCGACCTCTACCGCAGGATGAGTATTTTCACCCTCGCCGGAATCCTCAACTCTATAGCCACTAGTCAAGAGCAACTCTTCGAGGGATCGCTCAGCAATCGGCTTGCTCTCATCCAGCGCCTTACGCGGCTGTCGCGGTTCGGTCGCCTTTGGCTTCGTCTCTTCAACGGTGAGGTTCTCAAACAGAGCTCTGTGCGTCTCTCTCTGAGATCGAGACGCGGCCGCTTGAATAGCCAAATCCTCCTTGTCCTTGAAAATGGCATCGAGGAGCTCGTTGAATGCCTGCTGGGTGACCTGGTAAAGAATCTCCTTGCCCGCGTCTCGCTCCTCGTCTGGGATCTCCATACCACCCCAGCGCTCGGGAACGCTCCTGGAAGATGCTGATGCGTTGGATCTAATCTCGTAGTCGTCCAATTCTTCCGCAAAGCGAACCTTTGAAGATGATCTCGAGCGTGGGGACAGAACCTGCTGCTGCGCTGCCTTGGAACTCTCAGCGACGCCGTTGAGGTTGTTGACGAGCACGTCTTCATCAGACTGCCATCCGTCCGGAGCCAGGCCGCCTTCTTCTTCGTCGAGGTAAAACTGTCTCCTCTTCCACCTGTCGTGTAGTTGCTTCCTTGCGGCTTGTCGCCGTCTTCTTTCAATATCCGGTGCCAGCTGCCTCCTATGGTTGATGACCTGCGCCCGGAGTTGGCTTTCTGTGGGCATAGTGCTAGTAAACTGTTCTGAATCGACTCTTCTGGTCCTGTTATCCGACTCGTTAGATTGGCCAACAACAGCACCGGTCGAGCTTCTGTTTTCCGCATCCGAGTTGTTGTTTCCATCCTCTTCACCGTCGGAGCTGCCCAATTCAAGTTCAAAGTCAAAGTCCAGCTCGTTGCGTTCGCGACGTTGTCCACTGAGCAGGTCCGGCAGATCATCCATGCTTGTAGGCGGGTTCAGCAGGGCATCCCAGTAAGGCGTATCCGGTTCACTGTCGGGAGACCGCATCTGAACGGTCCAGGGGCTGCCGATGTAGGGCGCGAAAAGCCGGGTCAAGACGTCCTCTCTCGCCGATGTATCGCCCTTATCCTCGCTCACAGCACCTTGTCTGCCGGGTTCCAGTTCGACGTCACCGTTGGGGTGGAAGATCTTGCCCTCGCTGCGGTTGTTGCCATCAGCACGCGGAACTCTTCCTTCCCGACCAAAGAGACTGCTGAGAGGTTGCCGGCTGGCCACCAATTGCATTGCTTCAGTGCTGCCCATGAGCTGGTCGTCCAGTCCGTCGAGGATATCGCGGTGCATCTGCTTGTAGAGAACATAGTACGCGCGGAACATTCGCAAGAAGTCGCGGCGGTTAACGAAACCGTCCCCGTCAATGTCGTAGCCCTCGAAGATCTTGCGCAGCTTGTCCTTCCGCTTGCGATACGCCAGTCCATGCAGGAACTCAGTAAAGCCAATGAGGTCGTCGTTGTTGGTATCGTAGAATGAGAACATCCGGTCGTGTATCAAATTCGGTGTCGCATGTCGGGAGCCACCAGAGGGTACTAAGCACCGCTCAAATGTCTTCTTGTCCATAGCAAGCTGCAAATCGTCCGGATCCTCGCGCCACTCCGTGTTCGCCATGAACGAGAACTGCTCCCAAAAGGCCTCGATCTCGGGCCTCTCGAACCCAGTCTCCTTGCTCAGCTTGGCCATTAGCGACCGCGGCAGGTTCCTTATGCACGCCTCCGGATCACCAGTGTACCACACCGGCTGCATCTGCCTAGGACCAAACGGCGGGGCGGGGACCTTGATCTTGTAGAAAATGTGTGTCTTGATGTGGACGCCCTGCGACTCGCACGTCTCGCAGAGGTCGAAGTCGGCGCAGTTGGCACAGCGGTAGCGGACGCCGCGTATGGGCACCATGCCGCAGGCGTTACACGCGCAGCCTCGATGGACGCAGGCGTTCCGTCTCGCATTGTCCTCCGAGACCCTGAACAGCAGGCTGACGATGTTGTGCCCCGCGCGGGCCTGGGGCTGCATGCCGTTGGGGTCGTTCCACCACTCGTCGACGGTGCCGCCGTCGACTATCGTGTCGCCGTCATTCAGAGGCCGGATTGCGTCGAGGTCTGCGGCGTTCTCGTCCGGGACGTGGTCGCCATCGCCGCCGTCAGACGAGGAGAGGGAGTTGGCGCGGCGGGTGCGACGGTGATTGCGGCGGACGGCGTTGCTGCGGTGAAGGCCTGGGCCGGGGACGCCATCTCCGTAGGCGTCCTGGGTCGCTTGGTAGGCGTAGTAGCTTACGGAGAGGGCGGCGATGGCGGAGACGACGGCGACTGCGATGCGCGGCCGGGTGAGGCTGTCTGTTGATGGCACCGAGAGCCACATGATGGAGCGTAGGTGTACCTATGCGTGTAGCATGTTGAGGACGGTAATTGATGTTCACATGCACATGTAATCTGCTGCTGATCAACTGCTGAAGGCGGTAGGTATGTGGCGTCGCAGGACGAAATAATATTCTTCGCTTGATGTGACGAGCTGAGCTGTTCGATGACCAAACGAAACAGGGTCAGACTTGCACCAGCTGTTGATTCTGCCGTATGGAGGGGGAACGAGGCAGGCGGTGAGCTTCTCTCGAGAAGTAGTCAAGTCAGCACGTGGCCCGAGCTTGGGTGTCACCAAGCTATTGCGAAGCGGGTACGTACCGCGGACGGTGTTCCGTCCTCACTATCAGAAGCATTGGACATTTCAACGGTTGAATAAGGCCTTCTTGCCATCAACAATAAGCTCAAAGACCCTTTTGTGAAAGACTAGATGAGTAACCCCAAGCTTTCAAGAACCTTGAAAATTCCGCGCCATCCGATCTCTTTCAACTCTCGACGGACCTCAGGCATACGGGGCCAAAGTCTCGCCCAACGTCCAATGTGCTGGGAGCTTCCACGCGGCGATTGAAGCTCCCCGGGGCCGAGGCATTGTTCATGTGGGACTAGGGGTCACAGGAACCCGCGCCGCCGCTGAGTGCTGCTGCTATCAATGTACTCCCGGCTAACATCCATTTCGGATACCGACGAAATGTATCCTGATAACTGACACCGACACTCATCAACGTCACCGCCGTCCTCTCTGAAGCATCTCTGTCGAGCTAACGTGGGATCCCATGATCGCGTTCACAGACGCCGCCTTCTGCAGCACTTTTATTAAATAAGTCCTGTTTCCGATATAACCGCCTCGCAAATCGCCAAAAACCCGTAGGTCTGGTTCGGGTCAAGGTAGCGAATACGCTTGCTTCTTTTCGTCGCATATTCTCAATCAAGGAGGGTGGGTTCGAGCTCAAGGATCAAGCTCCCCCGGCTCTCAATCTATCTCTGTGTGTCTCTCAGACAAGAGCAGCTCACAGCCTCAATCAAAACTCATCTGTAACACCCTCCTCCTGCCCCCATCGCCACCCTCGAGCTTTTGTTTCCCTCTTTGCTCAAAATCCACTTTCTCTTGCGATCTACCTTACATACATGCGCGTAAACCAACGACGATTCTAAATCCAGCCGCAGGTTCAACCTCACAAACGATCTGCACTGCAACCTCACAAAAAGGTTCCTGGGGTAAAAGAGATAACCCGCAAACATGGCTACCAAGTAAGCGCTGCTGCTCATCATGTCAACTCAACCCCGGGGATAGCTTCATCTGACGAAAATGCGCTGTAAGGGTCCCCGTCTTCCCAACGGCGGAAGCCACAATGAACCACCCTTCCTATCCCTCAACGATATGGAACCTCGAGCCCGACCGCTCAGGAAAGTGTCCCGTCGCCAAAGACCGTGACGGGCCCTTCAACATTTCCTGGGAAATCCACGGCCACGGCCCCTCCAAGATCATCGTAACGCTCTCCCTCTATGTCCTTCCCCAATGCTTGCCACTGACAACCCCCAAAAGTTCATCATGGGCCTCGCCGGCGTAAAAACCTCCTGGCAGCGTCAAACAAAACACTTCGGCCACGACAACGCCGCCCGCTACTCCGTCCTCATCCTCGACAACCGCGGCATGGGCGGCTCCGACGTCCCCTACGCCCGCTACACCACCTCCGCCATGGCCCTCGACGCCCTCGACGTCCTCACCCACGTCGGCTGGGCCTCCACCCCGCGCAGCGTCCACCTCTTCGGCATCTCCATGGGCGGCATGATCTCCCAAGAGCTCGCCTTCGCCGCCCCGGACCTCTTCGCCTCCGTCACCTTCCTCTGCACCGCCCCCTGGATCGAAAACACGAAACCCCTCCTCACCAACCTCGCCGACCGCGCCGCCATGCTCGTCCCCAAGTCCATGGACCGCAGCATCCAGGACACCGCCCTCAAGCTCTTCCCCGCCGACTGGCTCGTCCAGCCCGACGAGGCGGCCGAGCTCCCCGACCAGAGCACGCCCAAGTGCGGCCCCGCGGACGGCGGCAAGGGGTATGGTCGGTTCGACAGCAACTTCCAGCGCTTCCAGGCGCAGGAGCTCGTGAAGCGCTGCACGCCCGGGCTTTTCAGCATCCGCGGCTTCATCCTGCAGCTCGTCAGCGCCGGGTGGCATCACAAGTCGCCCGAGCAGCTGGGGCAGCTGGCGGACGCGGTCGGCAGGGAGAGGATCGCGGTCATCCATGGCAATGCGGATGTAATGATTGATGCGCACCACGGCCGGTTGCTGGCGAAGCACTTGGAGCCTAGTGTTGTTGAGTTTATTGACGGCATGGGACACGCGCCCATCATGGACAGGGTGGCATGGATGAATAAGTGGTACGTGGACAGGATCGACGCGGTCGAGAAGCAGTTTCCCTTGCCATGAGGGGGATGTGTCGACCCGCTGGGCGGTGAGTTGAGCAGACACATAGAGACAGGATACACGATAGTGCAGGTCGTGAGAGCTTTTATTCATGTACTATGATACCTCCGCATCCATCCAACGCCGTATGCATGCAGTCATACCGTTTCTCCCGGTGCCGTGCTCGCCCCTTTGCGAATCCCCATTTACAACATCACCAAACCAATGCCGCTCAGGTTCTCCTCGTCCAGCTTGTTACGTCTGTCGACGCCTCCAGCAATGGGGGCCGCTAGGTAGTTGAAGAGGTAGTAGTGCAGCTGGCCGTCACCGGGTCCGAACTTCTGCTGCTCCAGGAAGAGGCCGTTGTCGAGGAGGGACAGGCCGTTGAAGACGTCGAACCTGTGCTTCTTGGCCAGGATGAGAGCGTCGCCGATGAGCGAGTTCAGGCGCGGCTTGAGTGCCTCCTTGTCGAGAGGCTGGGTAGTGCCGATCTCGGAGGCATAGTACCAGAGGTAGGCGGCGCGGATGACCTGGTGCTTGGTGCTGTTGATGATCGTAGACTCGAGGCAGTAAAAGGAGAAGAAGTCGGTTATCTTGCCGTTATTCTGTTCTTGGTCAGCCATGCCGTCAACAAAGAGGGCAATTCAATACAAACCTCAACAACGTAGGTCCAGATGACCTGCTCGCCACCCTTCTCCTTGTCATGCAGGAACCAGTGCTTGAATTCCTCCTTGGAGAACTGGGGCGCCATATCGAAGCGGGCGAGGTACTTGTCCAGAAGGGCGCTCGCCTGCTCAATGTCCTTCTCCTGCAGCTCGCGCAGGCCCTTGGTCGACGTGTTGTCGGGCAGCGCATACTTGCGGATCTG
This sequence comes from Colletotrichum gloeosporioides, assembly GCF_011800055.1. Classification (NCBI taxonomy): domain Eukaryota; kingdom Fungi; phylum Ascomycota; class Sordariomycetes; order Glomerellales; family Glomerellaceae; genus Colletotrichum; species Colletotrichum gloeosporioides. The sequence continues at coordinate 481,939 of NW_025544656.1, read as the reverse complement.
GAACTGGGGCTTGCTGTTGGCAGGCAGCGGGCTGAAGCCGACCTCGTACAGCTTCTGCCAGTTGATGGCGCGGTGGAAGTAGCGACAGGTGCTGACGGGCTTGGGCAGAACGACACCACCAGTGTACAGACCCTGCCAGATCTCGCGCAGGTTGCTGCGGCGGGTAATCTCCTTAATCAGGACGGGCGCCAGACGCTTGCCGCGAAGCTTCTTGTGGACAACCATGAAGTTGACCTCGGAGCAGGTGATGACGTTCTTGCGCACGCGCAGGTTAACGGGGATGGCTGAGATAAAGGCGACCAGCTTGCGAGACTGAGAAGCGCGCACACCAACGTGCCACTCCTTGCGCCAGCCAGGAGCCATCAGGGCCCTGCAAAAGTCAGCTTCCACTTGTCTATCAAAGATAATACCCGTCCTTACCATTGCAGCATGGCAGGAGAGTAGTTGAAACGGAACATGGCCTCGTCGTCCTCGACGTAGTGTCCGTTCAGCAGCTCGTACACCTCCTTCATCTCGCCCTCGTCCTCGAGGTTCATTGTAACCCACTCAAAGCCGCTGACCATTGGCGCCGGCTCCTTGGGGACGTCCTCGACCTTCTGGACGCGAATCGGGCCCTCCTCGATCTTCTTGTCGCCGTCGCCGAACTTGGGCACGGGCTGCGTGGCCCAGAACTTGTAGCTCGCCATGTCCTTCGCGTTCTTGCCAGCCGAGGCCAGGCCGGTCATGATGTCCTGCAGGTTAAGCTGCTTGAGCGCATTGGCCGTCTGCTCCGCCGACTGGTTGCCGGAGCCGCTGGCGCCAATCTCGTTCGCGAGGGCGGGGTTCAGCGCCAGCAGCTCGGTGAGCTGCTGGGGCGTGAGCCCGCCGATCGCATCGCGGATCTGCTGCTCGGGGTCGCTGGGCTTGCCGGTCAGAGCTTCCTTGACCTTCTTTCTCTTGGACTTCTTCTTCTTCTTCTTGGCGCCACCGGAGGCAGGAGCGCCGGCCTCCTCGGGCGCATCGTCCTCCTCCTCCTCCGACTCGACCTCGGGCTCCTTGCCCTTGCCCTTGTTCTCCGCCTCGGCGACGGCGTCCTCGGCCTGCTTGACGGCAGGGTCGAGGGGCTTAGACTCCTCGGCAGGCATGTTTGTGCTTGTTCGATTCGCTCGCGCGGGTTCGTGGGGTGTTGTTTGCGGCAATCGCAGGCGGGGTGGTGGCAGTGGTGTCGTGGTTCGAGCTTTTGGAGCTCTGGACAAGCTTGGAAGGTGGGAATGGCGGGGGAAGAAGTTTTGGCGGGCGAGAGGACAGTTTCATGTGGCCGGGCAGTTTCCAGCTGTGACTGCATCATGGCGGGGTTAGCTGCTGGGGTGCTGTGTGCGGGCACTGCGGGGCAGCCATCCCACCTGGCGCTAGGGCGCCTCAGCGATCGCGTGGTCTCCAGTTAGGGGTCCGCAGACGCTGTCGCTGCCTGCTGATGTGCGTTTGATCAGCCACGTATCTCACCTTAATGTAATGACGGCATTCTGGTTTGGATTTTTGTGTCCTTATCCGCTCTCCTAGTGCACGCGTCTTGCGAAAATCGGTTTCGTGTCTAAAGTGAGTTCGGTAGGCGGTTCAGAAGAAAGTCCATACGTCTGCCTGTGAGACTTCGCGCTGGATTCATAAGGTTCATCGCCAAACTCCCAGTCCCTGTCGCCCGAAAGGATAAGGACACTGCGATTTCTCTGACTTAAATCGGTTCATCATTACTAAATCTATAGCATCGCGCCAGATGTCTACGCTACTAAAGTCTATCAAAAGCACCTCCAAAGTCTAGTACGACTCCTACTCTGAAGTCTTGAAAATGAAGGCGCATATTTACAATGTTCGGCTGCTGGTGTCAGAGCCAGCAGCATCATACGCAGTGCCTGCAAGATCGAAAGACCGCATTACTGCGAGGATTACGGGTGCATATCCCATGATGTCGTTGTGTCCTAGTCTTGTTAGTTACTGCCCGCCGAAGCATCATTTTTGTTGGTCGCTTACCTCCGTATGGGAACATTTCTTGTCGAATAATGATATTGTGGTCCGCATGCCATGTCGTGACGAATGCGTTCTTGCCCTTGTGAATCGTCCGTACCTCCTTCCAAGACTCGAAGGCATGGTCGCTCAGCCCGCCATCAACAGTGGCATTAGCCGCAGCCCGAAACAGCTTGCTGCTCTCCTCGCAGGGAATATCCGAGTCGTCCTTGGCAGATATCAGAGTTAGGCGTAGCCTTCGCTTGGTCAGCTTCACCAGGCTCTCAAGCCTGTCAGCCGACGGCCACTTGTCGTAGATGAAGGTCTCCATGTACCCCAAGAATCCAGGCCAGACCTTCAGAGGGCCCAGAACGGGGAAGAGTCCGCCGATCTTGTAGCCACTGAGCATCTTGGGTAAGTTACTGAAGCCTGCGACGAGAATGACTCCACCGAATTCGATGCCCTGGGAGGCGTATAGCTCCGCGACGCCGCTGGTCACGGCAGTGCCCAGGCTCTGGCCGAGAAGGACGATACGGTCTGAGGAGACGCCGGCAACATTAATGACCCAGTCAATCAGAGTAGCCGCATCTTGGATAAGGCCGTCTTCAGAGGGAGTGCCTGTGGAGTGACCGAAGCCGCGATAATCGATTGCCAACACGTGGTAGGAAGAGGTGTCAGTGATGACATGGTAACTGTCAGGACGGTGGTTTTGCGCGATATCTCCGGCGTTCTGTTCTTGTCAGCAATGTCAAAATGCGGTTCAAAAGGACGCCCCTTACACCATGAACTGCAGCATATTAGTATGAGTGAGCTTTAGACAGGACGGCGTGGCTTACATGATAGAACAACGCGGGCTTCAGGGTCCTCCTTAAGCGCCTTGAAAGACTCGGTCTGGGTGAAGTCCTCGCAAAAGCCGGGCCTCTGTGCTGAGAATCTCTCTTCCTGCTTCAGATAGGCTGGCAAGGGCATGACATGCCAAGCATACAAGTTCACTCCATCTGGGGTGTTGAGGGAGAAGGGTGTGACTTGGCCCTCTATGCAAGACATGGGTCAGTTAATTGCGCGTCGCCAGTGGCGGTGATGGTACGTGGACTGACTAGCAAAGCCAAACCGCTCAGGTTCATTGACGCCGCGCCACCATAGTGTGTTTATCTTGTGCGCGTACAGAAAACTGCAGGAGAGAGTCAGATAAAGTACTCAGGAGCGAATCAACTGGTAAAACCTCACTGTCGTTGAAAAAATGGTGTTGCGCCGAGGGCCAAAAATGTGAAGTAAAGACCCAGAGGAGCTGCGACCACCCAGACGGCGGATCGCAGGATCGGAGACAGCGGAACTGTCATGGCGTGGGCAGTGGGACAGTTTCTTCAGGCGAAGAGAGAGAATCGCTTTGGGGGAGGGCGTCGTGATGGTTCCGGGCTATATACAGGTGACGGGAGGCGATGTCGTGGCCACCCTCGAGGATGCCTAATGGAGCTGGTTGCTTGGTTGAGGTTGGAATTGTCTGCGGCCCGCAGGGATGGTGTCACCGGCTGCCTTATCATTCGGTACCTTCTCTGTGGTTGCATCGCGCAGCTTTCTGGAGGTACCGCGCACTAGAGGCAGAATGTCCCCAAGATGCGGCGGCCTTCCACATTTGCGGTATCAGCCGCACTCTGACGACAACAGACGGGCCTCGGTATAAAACTGAATTCTTTGTACCGAACATGGCCAGTCAATCGACTAACGGCTTGGCCAACCGTTTTCCCGGAGAAAGTGCAGTGTCTGGTTCAATATTTTCGGCATTGCTGGACGTCAAGACTTCATTTGGTGCTGTCCTGGGATTGGTTGCAGCGGTGGTAGGTAATTTACTGCTGCAGAGGGCGTGTTGCGAAATGCGAGAGGAATCTGCCCAGATCACAGGTTGTCACTGCCCCCAAGCTTTCACAGCCACACTGCTCTACCCACCCGCGTTTGCTTTCCCGCTCCTCACTGGACCAGCGCTGGCGCCAGAGCAGGTCGGCAGCAATGACACCCGGAGCGAGCCAGATTGGCAATTGATGGGAGAAAGCCTGCAGGGTGAGGGCGAGGGCGAGGCGAGACCAACAAGAGAGGGACCGACTGGGATGGGAAGGTCATGGAAAACGGCACGCATTCTTGCCTTAGGTAATCACGTAATGTGGAGCAGATGTGGGTACATCTGCTGCAAGGGTGCCGCGGTACAAAGGTACATCCCGTCTAAGAGACGGATTTTGGCGCGATTTAAGTGGCAGGCGGAGCTGAGCCAAGCCCTTCGTCCAGTCAGGGCGCGGCAAGTGCCCAGTTTCCCCCCCTCTTGCCGGCCAATCAGACGACCAGATCCTTGTTGAACTTGCAGCCCGCCTTTCTTTCGTCGGCTACGACTGGACGGCGCCGGGGAGCACTGCAATGGAAGGAAGTCCAGACTGACTGCACCCCGTGTCAGCGACACAGAGAGAGAAAGAGAGAGGCTCCGGGCAGTGGACGTCCAGCGCAGCAGCAGCAGCAGCAGCGTGCCCGTACCCGCAGCGCCTTAGGTTTGGTAAGGCGTGTTCCCGTCCACCTCAGGTCCCCAGCCAGTCAGGCAAAGCAACGGCAACAACGACGGAGACTTGGGAGCCTCAGGTACATGCCGCATGTATCTTTTCACCTCTCCGAACCATTCGGCTGCCGCACCACGCCTCATAGGTACAACCGTCCTGCGCGGGCTCAGTACCGCGCCCATGTATCTGCCCTGTACCTTTCTCCGATCCATACAGAGACAGCTCCCATAATACTATATCCCATCCACCCCAATTCAATTCCCACGAACCTGTCCGTCCCCGAGTCTCCAAATCTCTTCCTCCACCCCATCCCCAGCCTGCTCCCACGACGACCCCCGAAATCGAAAGCCGTAACCCACCGACTCGCTCGCCCGCTCTCTCACGCACGCCGCCGTCGATTGTCCCTCTCCCTCTCATCTCGAGACCGAACCCGACGAGCACGCGCGCAGTCGAGGGCTGTGTATTCCCTAGCTTATGATGACCATTCCGACACGCTCGGAAATCGACCCGTGATACCCTGAACTTTCGCGACAGGGAGACGGAAAAGGCGAAGACGTACACAGTCATGGAGAGGAAGAGGAAACTGCCCGCGAGGGCTGCTGCGCGCGTCGAGCACATTGCGAAGAAGCGCACCGTCACCCCTCCCGAGCATCGATCCGTCACCCCAGTCGCGGCTCCCGTCGAGGAGCCCCCGCCGCCGACACTGCCCAAATCGATCCAGCCCGGAAAGCCTTTGCCCACCGTCGAGGATCCCCAGCCTGATGATCTTCCCAACAAGGAATACCAGTCCTTCCAGGAGAGGTATGTCGTCGGTCTCCGCAGACCAGTCCTCCTACTAACAGATGCCACAGCGGTGTTATGGCCGAGTCCCTTGCACGGTCGCGGCATAGATGGATGGCCGAGGGCATGTTCGAGAAGTACTGGACCAAGCCGTTGAGGAGGAAGGGCGCGACCGAGGACCCCAAGAACCCGGCCAAAGACACCATGAGCAAGATCGGCCAGGTGCAAATTACAATTGAGCCGCACGTCTTTGAGGCCACCATGTGGGCTATCAAGGACCCGAAGCCGCCTGCGCCCACCACCCAGGCAACTTTCCGACCAATTCTGCAGTATGGGCCCCCAAATGGTGTCATGCCGCCTCCTCCCACTCCAGCGACAACGAATGCAAACCCTCCTATTGCGCCAGCCGAGGCAAAGCCGACCCCTCCAGCCCCGACACCAGCCTCTCACTCGCCTGCACCCCAGCAAGCGCCATCAAGGGCACCGTCTGCGCCGGCAGCTGAACCCCCGAAGCCAATTCCATCACCACGGACTTTGGACGCTGCACGACCTGCCGTCGCGACACCACCTCCTCCCAGGCCAATGGCTCCCGGAGCACCAGTTGCAGCGCCTGGGCAAGGACCAGTGCCTGCGCCGGGCACTCCGTCACACCCTCCCGGTCAGCCTGGCCCGGCACATTCTATGCCAAACTCACGACCAGCAAGCGCAACTCCGACGCCGGGGGCAGGAGCTGCAAAACCTGCGGCTCCCAAACCTCAAGGCACTGATCCTATCATCATGACGTTGGCCGAAAAGGCGTCAGAGGATCCTATGCTCCGCGATCTCATGAAGCGAGTAGCAGCAGGAGAGGCAAAGCCCGATGAGCTTACTAATTTCCAGAAGATTATTGACCAAATTACGGTCGAATACAAGAGAAAGGGAGGCCAGCAGGGACCTTCAGCAGACAGATTGCTTGTCGACGGGAGGACAGTCAAGTACTTTGCTGACGAGGTGCGCACCATTCTGGATATCGTGCTCTCAACAAACCCGCGCCAGAAGTCGGGCGAGTTGCTTCCCCCTCGAGGCAGTGATCCTTTGGTAGTTGCCTTGGTTAGATCGGCTTTGGATGACAACAAAGTACGCACGATGATCCGACGGATAGCCGAGAACCAGCCGGGTTTCACCGATGCGACAGACCTGAAGGCAGTGCTTGACAAATTGCACAAGGAACTCAAGGGCGGTCAAACTCCTCAGCCTCAGCCATCAACCCCGCAGACTCCAGTGAACGGCGTCCCGAACGGGCATCCCCCAAAACCGGCCACAGCCCCTGTGCCTTCGCCGAAGCCAGCGCCGGCAGCATCGCCCGCACCTCAATTACAGCATCCTCCGCAGCAAGCCTTGCGTTCCAAGGGTCCACCGCAGCCAGTGCGACCTGAGATCTCAGGCGTCTGTCTGGACTTCACCGGCGGGAACGGCGATCGTTACCTATTCCCAAAGTACAGCATCCTGGAGTATCTGCCAGGCGGCCAGCAGGTGGTTGCCTCGTTCCTGATTGTCCGCAAGGGCAGTCAACTGGAGTACGGAGGAGACGCCAAGCTCGACTACTACCAGCCCGTTACCATCAGAATATTTTCCCCCTCTGGACGAAACCTCGACTATCTTCAGAGGGTCGTCGCACCCCCTGACGAGGTCAGACGGTACATGGATGATGTGATGGACAACATGACGCGGGCAGAATACGTGCTCTTGGCCATGCGCCTGCCCCGAGGCGAGCGCGAGCCCGAGAAGGACGACAACGGCAAGGAAATCGCCGCGCCACCATCAAGACCCGAGTCCACGGCTCCCGATGCCCCAGCCCCCAAGCAACAGTCAGTGATGTGGGGCCCCATCACGTCCAAGTTTGTTCAAAAATTCAACAAAAAATGGTTCGAAGAGTGGAGGAAGAGAGAGAAGCAGCCAGCCGGCACGACAAAGTCAGATGAAATCTTCAGAGAGGCTTGCCAGGCGATTGGCCGCGACCCTCTGGACAAGGATATAGAGTACGAGAAGATGATTGAGCTCTTGGCCGCAAAGGACTCGGAGTCATCATCTTCTTGAAATCAAAATTCCAGCAAGCTAGACGAGAAAGCACACCATTTTGAGTGCTGCGGCACTTGTGTAACCTAGAAATCATTTCGAAAGGGGGCACCGGCGAGCGGGTGAGTTGGGTAGCACGCATGTCTTGTGGGTATTGCATAGGGTCAGATGTTGCATTCTTAGGCCTCTTCATTGTGGTTTTACTTCATTTTTTACTTCTTGGCCAGGCCTAGAAGAGAGGTCTGGGTGGAAAAAAGAAACCGGAGTGGGTTTGTCGGGGTGTTTCTTCTCCCTTTTTTTTCCTTTTTTTCGTCTACTTTTTATCCATTGGTGTTCAGAGAGTATGTAACTTTTCCTCGGGTAATGAGGATACAGCAAAGGGGTGGTGGCTCGATTCCAGCAGATGTTTATTCCCACAAAGAGTTGTGTGCTTTCGGAGACAAAGGAAGGAGTGGTTGGCAACCCGACAGACAGACCGGACAGAGAATTCAGAAGAATCATTCCTACTGCTTTGCTGGTGACCTTTGCATGTCCTGAGGGATGGTATCTAAACTCTGCCTTGGAGCTTAGAGCTCAACATACCTACCTTCTGGGCACATATGTGCTCTCGTATGGGCAGTTGGCTTATCATTGCCAACACGTCTCAGCTGCGGGAAGATTACCCGCCGGCTGAAGACCGCGCAGGCAGTAGGCATGGGCACTGCTTCCTTCTATGTGGCGCTCCAGTCATCAACCATTCCGGAGGGCACTTTCATATGTGTTCTGAAGGTCTCTGCAGCCCCTACGCACATCTATGTAACCCTCTAATCTTTTATCCCGAAACAATCAGCCCAGTCACTCCAGCCCAATTGTTCCAGGGGGCTTGGAAATGCTGCTTCGCGTTAAACCTCGTCCTTTGGACGGTACCATGTTGGTGCCATTTTGTCTATCTTGTTGAAAACGCAGGAACACTTCTGTATTTTCAGAGAAGTAGCTGACTCCTGAGAACTAAAGCGTCGTGATTGATGTGAAACTAACTAGCTACGACGTACATGCGGAGTGGGAGGTCGCGCTGGTTCCACCAACTGCCGAGTATGACAAACCTGCGAGTTGTATCCTCATTCTGAAGGTACTTGAACTAGTTCAATCTCAGCGAGGTCACTTCAGGGGTAGTACGGGGTTCGCGGGGCAATGAAGACTGTATTGCAACAACGTTTCCCGTGATAGCATCTTACTTGCACTGGGCGACACTTGTGGCTGCTGAGCATGTTTATGGCTCTCTTGTTCCTTGTCATTCCCCTTGCTTAGGCAATAGATGATGTTGGCAAGTCAACCATAAACGACTATCATTTGAGCCAGAAGCTTTTGGTCCGAAATAAAGTCTGTGGTAAAATAAACACCGACTTGATACCATAAGAGCTCACGCAGTGGCCAGCAATCACAAGCGCTGCCCGATGGTTTTGGACACTAAGAGATGCCAGCCCAGCTGATGAGTCTGATCTTTCAACCTCCTCTAATCTTTCCTTCAACCAATACTCCAACCTTACTCGTCCTTCCTTGCACGTTCATCTCCCAAAGCCTCAATGCAATTATGACGACCATGAGCGCCTAAAAATTCCCTATGGACGAGGCACTGGACTGTATTCGCTGCAAAAACGGGTGAGTCATCTTGGACAAGCCCGAGGACCACGATAGCAGCGCAAGAGACTCGCGGTTCTCACCTGCTGCCCGAGAAGAGGAAGGTCCCTCGGGGGCAGATTCAGAGGCAACTTCGGAGCTCGTCTGCGGCCTACTGTACCTTGAAGAGACCTGCCCGAGTCTGAAGCCACCCGACTTTGCCTCATGGTCTTCCCCCTTCTTCAATTTGTCCACTCGAAACGTTTGCGTTGCTGCTTCTCACCAGCCTCAATGGAAAACAGAAACGCCACCTGTTCACTCGATACTGAGGGGCGCATAGTCTCGGTGTCCATGTCGAGGACGCTTGCGCGGGGCTCCGATGGCGGCAGGAAGATATCTGTAGTGGAGTTTAAGGCGCAGGCTCGGGCGGCGAATTGCGACTCGTCGCCGGCAGCTGCGATTATGGGATCCTTGGAATCGGTACCATTGCGCAGCAATATCCCGGGTCGTGAACCAAGAGGGTTTTCTGCTGAAGCCTGTGTGTATGTCAACGATGAATAAGCGGTCATCGCGGAAGTCACCGCACAAGTAGAACGTCTTGATTCCCGTCATGTAGTGATATCCATTCATTATTCGGGGAAAGGATAAAGAGTACTTCTTGGTATGATGGCGGAGCCTGGACATCCTGAAGCAGAGTGTCTTGGGAATCCTGGCTATAGGTTGGGGTTTTTGGATGTCCCTCTTCCATCATTGGGGGCTGGTGCACTTGGATCAGTCTTTCGGATGACGGCCAATGCATACGCAATACTATTAAGTGATAGAGCGGACAAAGAGACGATGGATGACAGATAATCGTTTGCTTGTGTCTTGATTGGCAGGTATGGCCTGCACTGGTCTTCCCCGATAAGAATCGAGCAACGGCCTGATACAGAAGACTGTCTGTCAATGGGTACTGAGCATTCGTCAGGAACCTGTTGCGAAAACCGCGCCAGCGAGTCTTTTCAGCTCCTTGTGTTGGCGGCCAATCCCTTGACGTGTGGATTGAGTGGATACTTGACTGGAAAGTGTGTTACAACTTGCAAAGTAGTTGAAAGAAGATTGAAGACCTGGATAGCATCAACATGATGGGATTTCCGTGGTAGTCTCTCACGGCGGAAAATTGATTGAATATTGCATGTAGATATCAAATTATGTATAACTTTAGGCTGGCTAGTGCCACTTGTTACCAAGTATTGGAGTGAAAGCAGACACCATGCATATAGTAATGCCGCGATCTGCGACCGCGCGTCATTGTAAAGCCAACGGCCTCATGCAGACGAAGTCGGCCAATCTGCCATTGTGTAGCCACGTAAAATAGAGCAGTGGACAAGAGACACCACGGAAGGGGGTGTTGATGACCAAGAGAATGCATTGTGACGGCCACGGTGAATTATGCTCAAGTCGCATTATCGATCGATCATCTGGCCTTGCCTGGATGAGAAACTTATTGATCAATGTCAAACTCCTCAGCAGCGGGCTGTGATCGAAGAGGCCTATAAACGCAAAGCCATATGCGCGTCAGCCGGATGCCACAGCCAGATGCAGTATTCAGACAGAGAACTTGCAGGTCTGTGTGACGGTTATTAGAGCTTGTCTCATTCGCGTCAAGGTTGATTTTGCTGCTTTTCTTTTCAGCCCGACCGTTTACCTTCAGGTTCTTGGCATACAGGTGATCGTGGATATAATGACCCAATAGCTATCTACAAGTGAGACTTCTCCTGTACTGTACAAGAAGTCAAACCTCCCACATCAAGGTCTTACCTATCATGCGCAGAGTTTCTCTGAGATTTGGTTCCCCCCACCCTGACCTTCTGACTTTTTATTTACGCTTTTGTACGGCAGTTTATTGCCTGCGGGCATAAATTATTGATTGCCATACAACTTTGTCGAAGACACTTGCGCGGGCCACAGTATCATTGGCTTCACAGAGGAACCTCTATGAAAACCCCATAATACAAATTAAGAAGCCGCTCGCTTTGTAGAGGCAGCTACCTTATCCGCAACACCACAACCCTTCGTCGAGCTTCATCTCACCTCATCACTCCCAACACCGTCAGCGCTACTAACCGATCAAATCAATCAAATTCAAATATTCTACTTGAAAGGTTCTAAGTAGTATAACACCTATAATATATAACCTTCAGAGTAAATTATATTATATTTAGATTCTAAGAGCTTAAAGCTCTCTAAATATTTAATAATTATTAAAATAATATAAATATTTCTCTTATAAATCCTAATCAAATCTATCAAATATCAAGAATGCCCTCGATTTGTTTGATCGGGTAGTAGCGCTGAACACCGTCTTCCTAGAATATTTTAGACCTTGGTCTCTAGCCACAAAAATGCCAATTTGCAATTACTGAACGCTTGTTGATTTCCCCGAGCCAACCATGCCCGCTGTTCTCAGTGGTCGTGTCATCAATGGCCCCGTGTTCAGCGATCTTCTCGGTCTCAAGGAGGTCCCTAAGCTTGACGTCGAGAAGTTCGGTACTTGTAACGTCCCTTCGTACGTCTTTGATCCGTGCGACCTCCAGAATGAGAGTCAGCAGAGAAAGGGCGTCAGGATTGTCGCCTCCTTCCCCGCTAGCGGTGGTGAGTATTGCATCCCAACAGCAAGGTTCAAAATCATGGCAGAGGAAACGACTAACTTGTGTCTAGTTGTCCGGTATGAAAACGTCCCTCCCGCTTGTTTGGACCTTTTTACCATTATCGGAGGTTCTTGCAACGTCGTCACCGTCCGCCCTACCTCCTGTGGTACGGCCTGCATTCAGTGGGCTGGTCTGTCTGATAAAGAGATGGCCCTACTCAAGGACCCAAAGTACTGATCTGTCTGATGAGTAGATGGCTCTATTCAAGGCCTAACTACAGACCTTTTATTCTTGGCACTCGCTCATACCCTTTGTTATCTCGAAAAACAGGTCAGGGTTGAGACGTAGTTAAGCTTTCTCACTCAGATGTAATGGTAGTATTATATGAGTTTAGACTAATAAGAAAGTCAAACAGTTCGGAATATCAAGGATAACCTCTATCGAGTAAGCTTGATAGCCTACTCACTAAGAGAATTCACCGCAGAATGAACTCGGTAACAACATTTAGCTAGTGCTCTATCAAGTGAGGAGGATATTTTGAAATGAATACATAATCTGGTTTGAACGCTTCAAGTACTGCTTGATTAAGGTAGCCACTAGATTGATTAGGGGTCGAGGTCGATTAACAGGTCATATTCTCACGCAAGATCGACGTTTAAATACAAGCATTCGCACTATCATCAGAACATTAAAGAACCAAATCACAACTAGCATGAGTGCCAAGCATGTAGACCACACTTTGAACGCCTTCGAATCCAGTAGCTTGCCAAGTTGTATCGCCGCGTTTGTGTAAACTCCCTGTCATGTGAGCATCTGTTAGTATAAGCCCGCCATCTTTGCACACACTGGCTTCTTACCCAGGGAAACACCAATGCCCAAGCGGCCAACGTGTACGGCATCGGTCTCGGCCGTAAGCCCTCAAACAACGCGTGCAGAACACCCAGGATCGCGAATAACCACCAAAACGTACCCAAACCCCAGGCCGCAAGTCCGGCGAAAATGCTGCTGTACCCGACGGGCGCCGCTGCGTCCGCAGTCAGGAATACGCCGCTCGCGTACGAAGAAAAGCTTCCCGTCAAAACCGATCTACCCAGCATCTGCAGTGCGAAGCTGGACTGGCCCCACGGCCCGCAGAGGATCATGTCCTGGAACGCTTTCTTCTTCGGCGGCTGGTAGTTCCCCAGTAACCTCGCCCAGAAGAGCACGTCCAGGGCAAATGTCATGGGCAGAGCCATGCCAATGAGTAAATACGACACTATGATGACGGGCACTTGCTGGTCGCTGGCGAGTGCGGCCGAGTTGCACATCGCTCCGCCAGCGGCGGCTGCCGTCAGCGCTGCGGTGAGCGGGAGCTGCGTCGCCGGAGAGAGGCGTGAGACACCTGAGGGATAGACCTTGACTGTGATGAACGGGAGGACGATGCTGATGGCTACGGCAAAACTAAAGGCGATCCACCACAGAACGTAGATGGTCTTGCTCCACCGCTCGCCCCAGGCTGGGACGAGAGCAAGAGAGACCATCTGGATGATGGACGTGAAGGCGATGGAGACGCTCGAGAGCCCCGCGAGCTCGGACTCGTCATGTTTGAGCGCTTGTACGACTTTCCGTGGGTACAAGACGATGCGGAGCAGGTAGATGCTGACCATACACAGAAGAAGAACCATGGCCATCACTAACAAGACGTAGGAGATGGTTGTGAGGCCTTTGAAGCGGTAGTCAAGCTGCTGCAAGACTGCGGCAAAGATAGCGGTTCCCTGCGGTATGAGGAACCATTGTGAGGTGAAATTTCGGATGCTTGTACGAATGCATGATCTTTCGTCATTTGGGCTGGGTGGAGGGAGACCTTGGGGCTTTGAAGCCATTGGCATGATTGCATTTCGGTGTAGAGTGACATGTAACTTGAACGATAGTAATTATCTGTTGTATGGTGAAGGTGACTGTTGAGTTCTTGTCACCAGCAAGAGCTTTACAAATGCGGTAATTGTTTTCTTGGCAACGATTCGGACCCTTGGGCTGAAGAGAGAAGAGACAACAGGCCGGGGAAGCGGGGCGTGCTGATCTCGTCGCTCCGGATCGCATCTCCGAGGAGATCCAAGATCTGTCGCCGGCCCGGATCGGCCCTGGGCCGCGTTGTAAGTTTAAACTGCCATGCCGCTATGTTTTGTCACTCGGACCCTTTCTTCTTCAAACAAACGGTTTCTTCATTTGGTGCATGTTCTGTGAGTGGCTTTGTCAGGCTTAGTCGCATTGTCATGGCCGTCATGGCGTAATCATGACGTCCGAGAATCAAGAAGTCATAGATACAAGGGGGGCTGGGGCTAGCACCATTCAAAAAGTCAGCATTACTATGCCGACGTGCCCGTTGGGTTTCCAAAGAAAAGACGAGTGGACATTTTCCGAGGAAGCGATCTCCAAGCTGCCCTCGTCAATCTGGTGTTTTTCGATTTCGGGTTGCCGCGGTTCGCGGTGGTGAGATACGAACAGCGCGGAGATGGGACTGCCAGCCATGCGACCACTGCTGCTAGCAGGGGGCAAATCGACTCGGATGGGCACACCAACACACCTCCTCCGCATGCCCGACGGGACACCCCTGTATCAGCGCCAGCTACAACTCCTCCGCGCCATCTTCCCGGAGCCGCAGACGATTTACATTTTTTTGGCGCCCGAGTCTGAGACGGACGAGTATCTGGATGGCTTACTCTCGGCCGAATCCGACGAGACCTCTGAGAATGGGGACTCGCCCAAGGAGCCGAGAGTGAAGATCTTGCGCGACGAACCGCCAGCGGAAAAGCCTCGATATGCGGCCGGACCGGCCGCCGGCCTCCTTTCGGCGTACCACTACGACCCGTGGGCTAACTGGGTCGTGGTCACCTGCGAATACCCTCTCCTCCCGCCCGACGCCATCTATCATCTCATGTACAAGCGCGATTCTGTGCCAGTCACCTGCTACCAGTCGATGGATGGAAGTTGCGAGCCGTTGCTGGCGATCTGGGCGCCGGCAGCGATGTCGCGGCTGGCGGAGAGGGTAGCTCGGGGACACCCATGTCCCTCCGAAGCCGCGAGGGAGTTTGACGCCTTAATGCTGGAACCGCCAACTGGTAGCGATTGGTGGCTGACAGACGTCAATTCCATGGAGGAGTTGTTGACGAGTGTGCGGGAGATGAAGCTTGGGTCCCCTGAGCTTGTCGCCATCCAGGCGCAGACGGAGAAAGCGTGATGTCAGCATGTGAATTCGTGATTGCAGCGAGCGTGTGGTGGGAAATCATATCTTGTACATATTTGCCCTGGATCTCTGTAATTTTGCCCGCTACTTGGACTTTGCACAATTCGAGACTAGCCTCGCTCCCCCGGCTTCATCCGTATATTCTGGGATGGGCTGTCTGTGTTCATTTTCTGGATAGACGGATAAGTGTGCCGAGCACTTGTAACGAGCATAAAAAAGCCGAAAATTCCTCTCATCCCTACGAAAGCTGGTTTGGCACATGTGCTACCGATATCACGGCCAGTATGTTTTTCTCTCTTGAGCGGGGAAGGCAGCATTCTTCTTGTATATAAGCTTGGTGAAGTGAAAAGGCTTATTAACAAGACTTGATAATATTCCATACCTAATTAAGAAAATGAACGCGACAAGATTGAACACCAAACAGAGAATCATAAAGCTGTACCCAAACGCATTCTGGCAGAGACGAGCTGATTGAATGGAATGAACCGGAGACGAGGCTTTGTGCGTGTAACCCGGGAAAATGAGGCCCCAGTCGCCATTTACCTTGCTTAATATACATAGATAACATGTGGGTTGAGTCAATAATAAGATAGGCTCACTGCCGTCCCGACTCCAATGAAGGATTTGCTAGAAGTGGCGCAAGCCGCAGCTTGATTCTTATTCCGGCAACCCGCTCGCAGCTCTCCCGATCGTTGATGAAGCCTGACCGACCCGGCTTCATCAGTAGATCTACTCTATTCTTGTTCAACGAAAAATCTGGCTGGAGTCGTAGCGTTACGTTGGAAACTGGAAAGTCGACTCAGAAGAGTAACTATAAGGTAGCGATCTTGTGGTTGTGAGTCTACATGAGAGGCACACCGCCCAGCTATGTTGCTTGCAATGTAAAACTCGAGTTTCTTTGCGAGCCTCAGATCGGGTCTTTTCCGAAATTCTTGAGGAGACATCAGGCTTCGAACACCCATCTTTCGCCCGGGGCTAACATACAAGTTGGTGTGTATCGGCAGGCTGGCGGATAGTTGGTCTTGGCTGCATGACATGGATTGTCCTGATTGCTCAACTGGGCCTGAGTAAAGTGCCACCCAAGCCATAAGCAGGAAATACGAGTTGGAGCTTCATATTGCCAGCTGGCAAAGGTTATCAGGGCTGCGTGACAAGCCTAGATTATCCCTGGCTGTGGAATAGGCGTCAGTATAAGTAGGCAACATCATAATTGTAGCCACGAGGGAAACGCTGCAACTGTTCCTGCACATCAGACTTTCAGGATCGGTTCCCTAAAACTCCTTTTTCTCTCCTAAAATGGTTCACAAGGACTGGCTCGGCAAAGGAAACGACGCCTATCACTTGATTTCTCCTATCACACCAAAGTCGGACATTAGTACTGGCGAATTATCATCGGTCGCACCCCCCTCCGCCCCAAGAAGTCGATATTGGACGCGAACAGTCATTGGCCTGCTTGTGCCCCTCAGCGTCACGGGCTACTACTACTGGATATGGCAATACCTTCTGTCCCGACCGCAAGATGAAGCAATCAAATTTGGGTCAACAACCGAGATTTGGGTGTATTATTCCTGGTTCATTATCGGTGTTTTTGCCCTGGAATGGTCGAAGCATGGCCTCGTCGGAGTTGAAGTTGCCATGCTAGAGACGAAGACGTTTGGGGCGCGTCATCTGGTCGCACTCTTAAGCCACAGCGAGGGGACCTGGAGCGGACCTGGCGGCTGGTTCAAATGCATCACAAAAGCCTTCAAGAAGAATCAAAGCGGAGCCAAGACCAGCCTGGGAGATTCTCTGAAGACCTACAAACTCTGGTACATCCTCGCCTTCATCAGCCTGTCTTTGTACGTCGGAATGCCCCTCTCGGGTCTGACTATGGAGCTATCCGATGGATATATTCGGTTGAAAGAGGCTCCGATGGTAGTTGGCCGAAGCTCGACAAATTTTCACAAGAGATATGAAATACAGGGCGAAACCATCAACGCGCCGCAGGCTCTGTGGCAAATGGGATCCCCTGTCACACTGCCTGGTATTGGAATCATATTCACTCCAGACTATTTCAACCGTGAAGGCCACGACAATTTAGCTGAGACTCCAAATCGTCTCCCAACAGACCAAAGGATTCCTGAGATGTTCATCGTACCGCAGGCGCTTGGGCCGATTTCTGGCAGGCCCTGGGGCCTTCGAGTCGGATGCAACTGCTCAATCGTCGAGGATGTTTCTGAGTTTACTGTTCTGGGCCACTACACGGGTCAATGGTGCCATTCGTTTTGGAGTATAAATGGGAACTTGACAAAACCATGCGCCACAGCTCAAATGTTTGATCGCACCAACATATGGTCATACTCCGAGGTGGGGACCAGGTTGGACGTGAAAGAAACACAGGGTTCCCAGGATACCATTGGCAACAAACAGGAGCCGCTCGTCTCAACTGACACCCAAGTCAATGTTCTTGAATGGGCCGTCTGGCAGGCACGAACCAATGCTTCAATTGATGCTACAGTTGATGGTAAAGTTATCGAAATTGAGAATTACAACAGTACTGTCGGCACCACCGTCCAGGGTATCGGCTCACCTTTCATGAAGGCTAGGAACGGGTCCTGGGTCATGAATACCACGTTCTTCGAACAAAGGAAGTATACAAACGAAGTGGTTATCACAACAAAGAAAAATGTAACGGAGGATACTTGGAACAAACTTGATCACCCCCGCGGCACCATCCAAGCTGCTGCTGCCATTGGAGTCCGCTGCACCGTAAGATCGGTGTTCGGCTTAGCAACGGTCGATGCAAGAACATCCAGCTTTTTCGATTTCAAAAACGAAGATCCGACTCCGTATAACGATCCAGAAGTAAATGCGGAAGAACCGGTGAGCCGACTAGGCACCATTGTGGAGTCTGTGGCAATGGCGGCCAGTCTAGAGGACATTTTCGCGTCAATCAACATTCGAGCCACGAAGTCTGAGTCAAACTCAGTTTTAGTTTCCAATTTTGTAACCTCAGAAGAACTGCAGAAGTCGGTCTACTTGGCATGGAACCAAGAAGTTCTTAACCACATGTACGACAACGTCTACGGTTTCGAAAACAGCTGGCCTTACGCAAGCTTGACTTCGTCCAAGAAAGGCAAAGTCTTGACGAAGGGGGAGCTCCCGCCGTTAGTGGCGGTGATTCCCTTTGGCATCTGGGCCGTTGGGTCTTGTGTACTCGGGATCTTGTTTGGATTCAGACGCAGGTTGGCGGATTCCTTGAATGGATTCAGCTTCTTCCGTTTCGGAGTATACTCCGCAGACAAACTGAAGACCGAGGGAATCTTGCGTGCTAAGGAAGCTGAAGACGTTGCGACGTTGTGGAATCTGCCAGGTACATTGGAGGAAAGACCATCATACAGAAACTGAAGCCTGGTCATTGTACCTAGTTTTGTGGTGGGTCAAACCTGGGCTTACGACAGGGTTGATACCGGAGCTCGTCCGTCATCCGGGCGGACGAATTTGGTCCGGGAGTTGGTCCAGACATCGTACATGATTGAGTTTTAGCAGAGTAGAAAATGATGAGGTTATCTCGAAAACATTTCAGACAAAACCCTTGGGTATTTCAAGCATGAATTCAAGTGGTTCAAAGTATCTCTCCCAACGCACCGCGACTGACACCCCATTCCTCCATACCTACCTAGTACGGAGCCGTGTTCGGCACCTTCGGCCTGCCCCGCATCGGTGCCGAGGACGAGTGGCCAATCCCGTCGCGTGAGCACCCGGAAGCGGGTCAACCGCAACATCCGACACTTTCGGACGGAACATGCGGCACCAAGCAGGCAGCAACATCTTTGCAGCAGGCTGCCATATTGAAGCAGATAGAAAAGAGACGACGAAGATCCAAATTTCTCAAGCGGCTGATGTTAACCGTCCCAACTATCAGTCAACCAATCAAGTGTAAGTTCAGCCACTACCAGCCCCTTTGCTCAACGTGTGAAGCGAGTCTGACATCCTTCAGTGGCGCCGAGATGACTTCTCCAACCAACCAAGAAAGCTCAAAGCTATTCGAACTGCCATGGGAGATCAGGGAACGTATCTACGAATACTACCTCACATTCGACCATGACGACTTCGGGGACACCCTCCGGCCTCTACATCTTTACATCGAGCAGGGAGGTTACTCAAAACCAATCCCTCCCCTGATGCTCACATCCAAGCGCGCTTACCGAGAGCTCCATCAGCGAGTCCATTCGGATGCCGTCATGCGGGTGCACACAGCGGGCTGGGGCGACCGGCGCATCGGCTTCGCCGTGCATGGGAAGCTCCGCTTCGAACGCCTGCGCCGGCTGTATGTGCTCGTCGCCATGGAGTACCCCAATTGGAACCGTTGGCTAGGAATGCTCGGTGAAGTTGCCCGGCGAGCAACGAATTTGAGCGAGTTGGTTGTAGATTGGGAGCCGAGGCCGAGCAGCGGCAACACCAAGGTGTGGGAGGTGAAGCTAACGGAGAGAAAACACGACGAATTCTTTAGAATTATTTCAGATTTAAAGAATCTTCAAGTGGTCAGGTTTCATGGCGATATGCCAGCAGGATGGAGGGATCGATTTGCGAGGGAAATTTCAGCCAGGCTGGTTTTATACAAATCGAAATGGTGGAAAGAACCGGGAATGGAATAGGGTTGGCCTCTGAATAGCAAGCCCTCTTAATATTTTCAGAGAGAATTTCAACATGAGATTTGCTGATCGATGTTTGAAAGTCGAGTGTCTCAGTTGTCTTGTGGCGGTCATGAGTATTCATCTAGTTCACGTTCTGCGGTAAGTTGAAGCTCTCGTTTCTTGAGTGTCTCCTCTCCGAACCAGACCTATAAGATTGTGTGGTGCTGCTGCTTGATTACCGGAAAGGAATGTCGTACCCAAGGACCTTTCTTGCACCGTGGTGTCAGCTTGCAGGCAGGAATGTATTGCTTTCTCCGCAAATGCATTTCTTACGTCAGTCTCCTAATCGAAACTAACGCGTCTCATGATTGGACATGCCGAACCGGGCCTCAAGCCGTCAAACCCGCATAGCACTAGTGCTGATCGCCCACTTCCTACCACGCTGATTTCGGGGCCTGGATTAGGCTGGCGGGATTACTTCATCATGAAATTTGAGCCGTCATAAATGCCGTGACTCGTGTCTTCTTCTTTGCCGGACCTCCCTGTTTCGCTCACCTTACCGTAATCCCAAGAAGAAAAACCCGAAAACCCCCAAAACCCACTACCCGGTCATCGTATCATCCCTGAAAAGATGGCGACGAACCAAACACTTCTCGTCATCGGAGCTGGCCCATTGATTGGACGTTCTGTGGCCACTTTGTTCGCCTCAAAGCGCTACAGCAATGTTGCCCTCATCGCGAGACGCGAGGAGCAGCTGCAGATTGAGAAAAAGGCTGTAGAGGAAGCTGCCCCAAGCGCGACCGTCAAGATCTACACCGCGGACATTACTAACCCAGAGGCCTTCACCAAAGTGCTCGACCAAGCGGATGCGGATCTGGGCAAGCCATCGTGCGTCTTCTTCAACGCTGCCAGGGTGCAGATGTCAGAAATGTTGGTTCATGACGTGAAGGAAATGGAGTATGATTTCAAGGTAATTCCACAATTCTCGCCATTTCAGCCAGTTTGAAACTACGTGAGACGAGCGGCAGACTAATGTCCCCTCCAGATCAACGTCTCTGCATTGTACGCCGTGGCGCAGCGATACATCCCTCATCTCATTGAACTCGCCAAGTCCAGCCCAGAGTCGACGCCAGCATTGATCATCACTAGCTCTGTTCTCCCGTACAGCCCGCACCCTGCCTTCTTTGCGCTTTCTCTGGTGAAGGCCGCCCAGCGCAACTTGGCACAGACTCTCCGCATGTCTTATGAGTCTGAGGGGGTTCATATCGGACTGATCAATGTTGGAGGTCAAGTCTTCCCTGACCATGAGACCTGGAATCCGCCGAATATCGCCGAGAAGGCTTGGGAGTGGTTTTCTCAGATTAAGGAGAATCCGTCCTTTGAGGTCAAGATTTAAGGGAGGGTCAAACATCACATTAGGGGGAAAGAACAGCTATGTCGGTAGCCCATCATCGTTAATGTCTATGTATCTTGTCATCGTTAAAATAGTTTTTCGACTTCAGGCCAATTTGGATATCAGCTCTGCTGAGTTTCAATGTCTTGTCTCATAGCTACGCAAAGTGTGGTAAATCTTAGCATAGTTATTGGGTCGAGCTTGAAACTACAAGGCTCACTTAACTTATTATTAGGTGAATACTCCTTAGACTTATGCTCTTTCCATCTCAACCTCCTGCCTGAGATGCAAAGCCCCACACACCTCCTTCACCTGCCTTCCTCGCCCACCTTCGCTCCTTCCTTTCATAGTTTGCTTCAGTTTCTCACCTGAGATTTCGTCCCTGAGCTCGAACCACAGCTTGGGCACAAGAGGTTTTTATTCCATTCTCGAAAAATAAAAATAACTTAACCACCCACCAACCCAACCTCACGAGATCGTCTCAACAACAACGCTACCAAATCGCTTCTTCACGCGAAATAGTTTTTAGCTTTTTGGGCTTGGTTGCTTGTCTTTTGAACAGTCTCACGTTTCTTCATTCATTCTTTCAAACAATTCTTTTATGTTCATACGTTGCGACGTCCTTGTCTCACGACTTGCTCCTTTCACAATGGCTCTCACCACCCAGCACCAAGCCGCAGGCACTGATCTCAATCTCGAGAAGGGTTACATGGCAATCACCGACGAGAAGATCAAGATTCAGCGCGATATTGCTTCTGGCGATTTCATCGTCATTGATGACCACACTCCCTCTCTCTCCAGCAAGTGCTACCACAGCATCAATCAGGTGATTGACCTCCCCAGACTTCAGTACGCCGTCATGGAGGGCCTCAAGTTTGGATGGAAGATCGCCCCTTTTGGCTTCGCCGTTTACGTCGTCGCCATGTTCGTCCTGGTTGTGATGCCTCGTCTTGCTGCTGCTCACGGGTCCCTTGGCTTGACGGGCGAGATCGCTGCTCGCCAGGAGTACTCCATCAACAACACCATGAACCTTGCCCACTGCATTCCCAAGCTTAAGCAGCGTGGAATCCTCGATCAGGCTGTCGCTCGCCGCATCGCCAAGTACAACGAGCACTCTCAGCTCATCCGCCGCAACGTCGACAACGTCCTCAACACCGACCATGAGATCACTGATGGCAGCATCACCATGGATTCGACTGATGCTGAGGTCTTTGCTACCCGCGACGACGGCTGCGTGCTGAGCATCGAGACCACCGAGGGTCCCTTCTGTAAGTGCTCCGTCCTCAGAAATTCCAAGCGACCAATGCTGACTCTATGGTGACAGACGTCGAGGGAGAGCTTGTCCGCTGGGCCCTCTGGGACGACGAGTTTGGCATTCCCATGTACCTCGACCTCCAGATCATCGACACCGAGACCTGCGAGCCCGCCCCTGACGTCTGGGTCGAAGTCTGGCGTAAGCCCTCTCCCTCTGTCTCTCCATTCCAGGAATATCCTGCTAACGTTACCTAGACGCGAACGCCACCGGCGTCTACTCCGGCGTCGTCACCAATACCAACGGTGCCGGCGACTCCGATCCCGACAACGCCTTCAAGACCTTCCACCGCGGCATCCAGAAGACCAACGCCGATGGAGCCGTCTGGTTCGGCACCAACTTCCCGGGTCACTACGCCGGCCGCACCCCGCACGTCCACATGATGACCCACGCCGCCGGAACCGAGGCCCTCGCCAACGACACCGTCCAGAACAACGTCGCCACCCACGCCGGCCAGATGTTCTTCGACCAGAAGCTCGTCGAGAAGATGCGCAAGCACGAGCGCTACAGAAAGAACAAACAGCACTTCATCGAGAACAAGGACGACGCCTACTTCCGCCAGGAGGCCGAGTTCACCGACCCCGTCATGAGCTACGTCCTGCTCGACCAGGAGAACAAGAACATTGTCGAGGGCATCATGGCGTGGAAACTCGTCGGAGTGAACATGACCAACGTCCGCGAGCTGTATGTTGCTGACACTTTCCTTGGCGAGTAAGCGTGACGATGGCTTTGCGACAACATACGACAGGTGAAGAACAATGCTTTAGGCTTCACGTCTGATAGAGGATTCGATCAAGTACCAGTAGTACCTCGGCTTAGCTGAGAGGTAAGGTCATTGCAATACAGATTGAGAAGTAGCTCTTAATACTTCTATTTCTTTCTATGTACATTGCCTCAGTGATGATTCCATACTAGGTTTCATAAAGATGTGTCTATGAGAGATCCATGGCACCGCTTGCTTGCTCTATCTTCTTATCCGTATCGAACCCTAGTGCCTTCAAAAACCGTATCACATCGTCCATACCAGCAGGCGAGTTGAACCAATGTCTTCCATCCTGATACTCTCTCCATTCCACCTGACTTCCAAACCCTCTCAGCGTGTCCCGCAGAACGCGGCCGTTTTTGATGAGTACCAAAGGATCATCCACGCAATGCTCCAGTAACATTGGCGTATTCCGCAGCAGCCGGTCATCTCCCGGGACGTCTTCTAGTCCCAAAATCGCACGGGTGTCGGTGAGGTTTCTCCCAGGAAACGGCATGCGGCAAGAAAATCCCAGGAATGCGCCCAACCTCTCCTGGCCCTCTGGCAAATTCAGGTTGAGGAGCGTATGTACACTCGTCGCAGCGCCCTGGCTGATGCCTGCAAGAATGATGCGGTCGTACCTTCCACCCACCAACTCCGCCTCTTGATTGATGATTTCTCGCGTCCTAGACACGCTTTCTCTGAGACCCTGGGCCTGCAGCTCCTCCCGCTCAGAGAAGTCGGACACGTTCCAAATGTCGAACCACTGCGACACTTTGTCCCTTGGAAAGGCGACGGGGATGCTCAGCTCGGCTTGGGGGAAGACCCAGCGGAATGACGGGAACTCGTCCGCCAGAGCACGATTTCGGGAGTCTGTGAAGTATGCCAGAGATTGCGAAAAGGTTTGCGCATTATCGCCGCGACCGTGGAGAAAGATGATGGTGTGTGTGTGGGCTGTCGAAGGCGGAATGGTCACGGA
Organism: Colletotrichum gloeosporioides; assembly: GCF_011800055.1. NCBI lineage: Eukaryota > Fungi > Ascomycota > Sordariomycetes > Glomerellales > Glomerellaceae > Colletotrichum > Colletotrichum gloeosporioides. Next base: position 458,099 of record NW_025544656.1, on the reverse strand, counting down.
AGACAGCGGCATCTTGGTAGGTGATTTGAGATTGCGATGGTATTTGGGAAGTCTGTTGACTTTGGGACTCCTAGTAAAGTAAGCCCGGTACGAGGAGGTTCATTTATGTGATTGACAACAAAAGTGCAGCCAACTTTGCGGCACTGTCAACTCCAGGCAGCCATACGTTGTTGTTGCCTATTGAAGGTGGCGGTGTTGCTCAGATTACCCCAAGCTATTTTGCTTTCAGCCACGCACACTCATCAAAAAGCCCCGATGTCATTTGTAATCGCTGGTACTGCTGCAACATACGATCCAGAAGCATCACTTCAAGCAAAAAGCCCAGTTTCCATCAGGATAATCGATAGAACATGAACCAAAGTGCTACGCCCAACAGCTGCCATCTTTCGACTTCGTAGTTGCTTTTCGGAACGATGGATCATTATTTCTCATTTCTGTGGAAAAGAATTGTGTTTGGGGAATCTTGGTATTTATTTGCAATTTCTTGTAAGCCCCCTTTCCTTTGATCATTCGTCAATATTTCGCTACTGGGTCTTCTTTACACCCACCAACCCCTCTCTGCATTAGTACGCCGGCCGATTCATCCACTCTTTCAACATGCCCCTGATGCGGCTTTGTTGGTGGTTCGAACCGGTACTGCTCGAGCTCTCGCGGCGGCTGACAACGTTGGTCAGCTCGGATCCCCCGGACGGGGTCCTCGTCGCCATGGGTCTATTCTTGTAGCCTGCAAAGGTTTTTATCAGTCCCGCGGCCTCTGCACTCTTCAATGAGGAGCGTATTACATGTGGTATCATATCTCTTCGGGTCTTCAATGATAGCAAAGAACTTTGCCTTAGCCTTGTCACCGGGCGCCATGTTGAATGCAATTCCCTGGTTCTTGGTCTTGATGAGAGTATAGGTCTTTCTTGATGATAATCAATGCGATCTTTGAGCAATATGATGTAAAGGAATGAAAATCACGATACCAAAGGATGTGAGAGAGGGGTAGGTCGTTCTTATGTATCATCCAGCCCAATACACCTGCAAGGACCTCATGATTCCGCCGCTGCCATAACCCGGGGTAAGGTTTGCCTCCAACCATTCCTATTCGTTCGTCCCGTCCAGAGTGTTTCAATCATCTTCATTAGGATTCGGGGAAGCGAAGCGGCCATCACCTCTTCAAATGAGGGGTAACCCGCCATCCTCACACCAACACGCCGATTTCACCGACTCACGTCGCAGCATGATTGAACCTTCTTTAGCAATATCGGACCTCCGGTTGGTCATCAAGTCTCCTGCTTATGCGATGCGGTAGGCATCGGCAGCTCGGCGTGAGATGGACAGAGTCTCGACGCGGAGCGAGCCGGTGGGTTTCGGACCGCGAGGGGTCGGACGCGGTGCTCTCCCTGGCACCATCTCCGGTCGGGGCTTTCTGGATTATAAATCCGGACCACGAAGTCTCCATCCTAACTAAAATGCCGCCGGACTTATGAGCATGTCACCGACAAAGTATAACTCAATGTTTCTAAGCTACGAGTTTGGTTTTTGAACTATATGTTGTCGATGAGTGCTGCCTTCCCTCGACAACTACCACTTGCCCAGTCCGATGGGACCGGTGCAACTCCAGTGCTTATATGCCAGTTTGTTGTTCTCAACCTCATCGACGATGGCAACGGCCATGTCCTCGTTGTAGATACCGCCGTTTGCTGCCTCAACCGCAGGATCCTCGGGACTGTCCACATACACCTTGTACTCTCCCGTCCGCACTCCTGGACAAATATGTTAGCAAACGATGTTGCGAATCTTTTTTGAATACTTACCTTTGTCACGCAACAGACCGGGCGGCGACAAGAAAGACCATGACTTCTCCTGGACACCATTCCACATAGTAAAAGCGATCCGGCTGCCGGTGATTAACCCCAGGGTGTGCTTGTTCGTCAAAGCGCCCCTCACCCAAGCCCGCGCCCAATAGACGAAGGGGCTTAGAATCCAAGAATAGACTTGATATCGGAACAAATCGTCAGATTCCGCCCCAAGATGACCCCATGCGACTGAAAGGGTAGAACTTACATCTCGGCCGTTGAATATGAGACCTGCTCCATTTCACAAGCGTGGCCACCAAGCTGATGAACCGGCTTCCGTGATCCAGCCCGCGCGCCGTCATGTAGTCGAGATGCTCATCGGGCCAATTCCACCTACAACTCAGTCAGTCGAGCCGCTACCGGGATGCGAGGGGTTTGAGTCTGTACCACCAACTAAACGCAAACCCCTCCTGGTCGGTAAGTTGGAGACGATTAGATACGTGAATCGACCCCGCGCCACCTATCACACGCTTTAGAACAGTTCAAATACTCTCAATTAAAGAAGTCAGTCTCACCAACGATGATGAACGGGCCATCGTGTGTCGAAGCCAACAAAGCCGTCTTGATCCTCCCGTGTCCCTCGACGGCCTCCGAGTACACGTTCGATATGACCTTAAGACTTGGTCCGTAGCAAGAGACAATAGCGTCGAAACCAGACGAGAATGTTTCAACCAGTTTCGTATGCTCTTTGTGGATATCCACAGACACTTGCGACCAAGTGCCCTTATCGGAGCTGGACCATTGCTCGGGAGGACTTCGCGAGATGCCGACGACAGAGTGGCCTCGCGCCAAGAGCTCATCGACCACACAGCTTCCCGCCTGGCCTTTGGGACCGATGACGCCGACTTTTAACGTTCTGGACATTGTAAAGAGCAATTGAGTTGACAGGTGGGGCTAGCGGGAAACTAAACGTCGATCAGAAAGTGAATGATTTGAGTTTGACTTGCTGCGAATTGCAGTCGTATTTAATCAACAATCATTTAATACAAACCTCTCCATTCCAAAGAAGGAAACTTCTTAGTTCGACATCATCAGTCTCGTCTACAAGCCAGCATCTCATAAAACGACAGAGACACGGGATATCGGACACTCCAAAAGTCCGGACCGCCGCTGACAACTCCAGTTTCCACCACGTCGCACCAATACCGAGTAGATCAACCACAACGACATGACGAGATCGTTCCGTCGCCGATCTTTACGGGGCTCTTCCGAGACGCGCTGCAACGTTGGTTCATGCCGGATCCTGTGCCATGACGGGAGTTCCCGTGAACCATGGGGTTCCTCAGAGCATGGTTCGTCTTCTGTTCCCCTTGACAACACGGGCCTTGAATTTACCTCGGCTGAGCTTGCTCGCGAGGGTCTCGTATTCTTCGTGTCAGCGGTTGCAGCTCTCATCTGGACAATTCGCATGAATGACTTGTCGGGTTGGGCAATTATCGTTGACATAGGATCACTGCCAAGCTCCCGTTAGATGCTTCGCTCTCTGGTTGGCATCAGAATCGAAGCTGGCATTTCCAGGTATATGCCTCGGTTAGCTGGAGTGATTTGTCTACAAATTCCCCTCCATCAGTCCTCTTCACTTGATGGATGGTCCCTATTCATTGTCTTTCGTTGTCACACATCTAACATCTGTAATCATCACTTGACGCTTCTTCTTACACATGGCATGCGTCCTCCAGGCACAACACGAGAGCTGACATTATGCTACCTTCTGAAGCGTTCTTGTAAGCGTCCTCAACCGCTGGGTCCTCCCAAGAATTCCACGGGAAACTTGATCAGGCGGTTCGTAACAGAATCTGCAGTCGAAAAATTCGCCGCGTTGTCTTGAGGCCCAGGTACGAACCTGAGCTTCTTCTTTTTATTTCTCTCGTTCCACCCCTTTTTGTCTTCGGGTTTCCATTCTATTCCTAACTTTAAACATTTACCCATCATCTCAGGTGAGTATCACAACATGTATTTGGAGTCCAACTCCCGCAAGAAACAAAGCTGGTCTCCAAATGAACGAGGTAAATTTCTCAGAGGAAACGAATCAAGAGAGCAAGGCCTGGCGGAGTGGCTGAACAACACAAACAACTTCCTCCGGAGCTGAAGGAAGCCTAGCGAGTTAGACCCTGAGCTATGTTCTGCCGACGCCGAAAGTTTATCGAGGCAAAATATGTAAAATTGACTCCTTCGTCCCTGTGTAATCCTTACAGGTGAACCTAAAAAAACCCATGCAGGAGGCTTTCCCATACCCAAGAAGGCGATGTCACAAACACAATGGGTACTTCATTGATTCTTTCACGCCGAGATCTTGTGCTAACACATGCAAGCCCAACCAATCTATCGTCCCCTTCCAAAGCCGAGTGCTCAAAACAGAGGAACATCTCGATTCTCTCTTGCCTGCCTCCTATCTTGCCAAAACAGGCAGCATTCTGAGACGCACCCCAAAAAGATATCATCTCGCCACCGAAACTCGACGAGGAGGAGTTTCTCAACGCAGAGTTGGGCCAGGGCAGGCTCCACGAACTCGTCAGCAGGCTCTGGATCGCGGAAAAGCCCACGCCACCCAATGCGCTGCACTCCCAGCGCGTCCTAAGCCGAGACATCATCGTCGTCGAAGCAATAGACCTCCACCTCGTCTGCTCCACACGCAATTCTACGCCAAGGGCGTTTTGCCCTCTTGTCAGAGCCTACCTTCCGGACCTGGCATCTATCTTGCAGAGACGGCTGTGACAGCTTCGACAACCCCTCAAAGTCATGCTCACGTCGGACGCTCTGGAAGTCCGCACTGGGCTTCCTGTATTCCTATCACGCCATGATACGGCATGAAAGCGACTTCCGCCTCGCGCAGGACAACTTCCTACTGCCAGGCCAAATCGAATGGGCAGATTGGAAACGCTTCGTCGCGGAACTCAACACGAAACATTCGAATGGCCATATCCACGATAGGTTCGTGTACGGCGAACTCCGCCGCAGCCGATTGCACACACTTCTGTTTATACGGTCTAATTCCAGGGAAAGCACGTATGTTTCGCGGTCGTATCGACACGGAGTATTCTTCCGTGACAACTTTGCCTGGCTGGCGTCCGCCACGGTGTACATCGCGATTCTCTTGACGGCTATGCAACTGGGGCTGGCCACCAACGCTCTTGCGGAAAACGCCTTCTCCCACTCCGCTTCGTACGAGTTCACAGTCTTCGCCATCGTCGGGCCTTTGGCCGCGGCCGGTCTGATCATCACGCGTTGCGCGTATCGCACGGCGTTGCACCTGATCAGCGCCGATAGAGCCTATCGAAAAATCCTAAGAGATGGGAGAAAAGGGTTCCTACGGTCATAGCCAGCACTGTCAACTTCGCATTCCGAGATTCCATCTTTCTCAGGTTCGAGGTGTGGGAGACAGTGGGACAGCACCCTGGTTTCGGGAATCTCCTAGATAGCGGTGCAGCGGGTTGGCTCCCATAGCTCATCGTACGTGAACAAGTAGAAGACACATGAGAACATATTGTCCTTCGTAAGGGCAAATCCATTCCAGTAAGAAGGGGGGTAGTTCTTTCGAATCCCAACAGTGGCATCTCCGTCAGGTGCCCGCGTCACAGGTTGCCTCGAGGAAACCAGAAACGGCAAGAGGCTTGGTTCCGTCCCTTCCCCATCCTTCCCCGTCCCTTCCCTCTCAAACGAACGACTACGATCTACCTCAGGCAAACTACCTACCTTGAGAGCTCCCCCCAAACTCTATCAGAGCAAGTTCTGGCAGCAGTCGTCGGGGGGGAAACCCCTCACCGACGCGGCCGCGTAGTCAAACGGTCCATAACGACCATCGAAAAAAAGACAGGTCCATAAAGACCGAGCATTCAAGTCAGGTCCACAAAGACCAAGCATTCAAGTCGTAAAAACCGTCGGTTTTTCGTAGGGTTCTAGAAAGAACCTGAGCTTTTTTGTGTGTTTTGATATTCTTTTTCTTTCGCAGCATAACCCCTTTGCTTCTCGTGCTGGTACTCTACTCTACCTTCTACTATCAAATGCAAGGAAGCATCTTATAGGCTGATCTACTACACCTGCGGAAAGAAGGCGTGGGCTGATAGAGGTGAGGGGTCACAGCACAAAAGTAGGGAACCCCCATAGACTCTCGCTGAAGCACACAAACTCAGTTGAGGCTGCATACTAATCACTCATAATGAAAGCAGTGGAATACACGCATGCTGGTCCTTTGCTTAGGGTAACAGCCATATCTACATCATGCTCGAATGGGCCAGGGAACGCAATAGCAGAAAGAGAAATCATTTTTGTTGACCATATACGACTGGTGTACAAGAGAAGGAGGAATGGTTTCCTCCGGATGCAGAGCCAAAAGACAAAGATGCCTCAAAACGAACTTGCCGATTCTTGCCCCCCTTCCGTCCAGACTCCATATTAAACCATCGTTCCATATGTCATGCCCCCAACTCCATCGAGATAAGAAAGTCATGGACCCAGGTTTTCCCAAATCAGATTAGGGGTATGATGCTTCTATGGCGCAGAAACCTCGAATTAACGCCCCTTCCGGTACCCCTTGTTGCTGTGCAAGTTCATTGTTGTCGTGATATAAAGAAAAGCAGAAAAGGAAGCATATGACGTCTTTCACGCTTTGCTTGCTTTTTCATTCGTGCGCAGATGTGTGGCTTTCTATGGCAATGCGGCAACGCTACCAGCCAGCAGGGCATAGTTAGCCAGCTTCAGTGAGAGGACTCTCGAGCGCGGGTAGTCAGGGCTGATGATCATGCGGCCGTCCTTGTTAAACCCGACTTCTCCAAAGGATTCGCTCAACTGCTCAAACTTCGCATTTGGTCGCACTCGGTTCAACTCTGCTAGAATATTGTCGCTCCATACGCCTGAGCACCAGCCGTCGCGGAGGACAAAGTACGGGTTCAGTGGTGGAACAGGAGAATCTAACAACTCGTCAACAAAGCCAGTGCAGGGTGTTGGAGGTAGTACATACCCAAGTCCACAAACCGAATCCGCAGGTAGTCAAGTGCCTTCAGAGTTGACATGGAGTGGATGCCTGCAAGGACAAGCATCTCAAACGCGTGGATAAAGTTCATATCTTGAATTCCACTTCCCGAGTCGTGGAACTGTGGCACCGGGCGGCAGCAGTTTTTGACTGTCAGGTCAATCGTCTTAAGCCGGGTTGTTCTCGGGTCGGATCTGATGGCTGCCATGTTGAAAAAGGCCTTGCACACACGGCCAGTGTATGCCAGGTGCTCAAGCGCCGGTGTCGCATCCGCCAGCCGAGTACAGAAGTGTACTTGGTTCGAGACCTTCATGTAGAACGGAGGGCACGTCAATTCCCGTCTGTAGTCGCTCTCCAGGCATAAGTTGAGGTACGTCAAGTTTGTTGGCAGCTTGGGAAGAATGCTGGCCATGCTTAGGTAGCTCTTGGACTTAGGCTTGCTGTAGGAGCCGTGCCACTCGTTCAGGTTAGGGAGGGAACCCAAAATGGCTGCAAAATCGGAGTCGCTGCGCATGAGATTCCATTGGCCTTTGGTCACCAGGGTGCGCACCGATTCGAGGGTGGGAAGATGCCAGCCAGCCGGCCGCCTATGCCAGCTGTGCTGCACCTTCGGCGCCTTCTTTCTCTCACCACCCTCAATCGTCATTACGCAGACGTCAGGCAGGGCCTGGGAGACGAAAGAGAAGGCCTCCTCTAGGCTGCAGTTGTTGGCGGGAAGGGTGTAGGTCGCATTCGTCAATCCGTCCATGGTAACTGTTGGGAGGGCGAGGGTAGTGCTTAGCGCCAGCGGTCCGTACTTGGGCTGGAACACCGGGAACCAAATCTCAATGTGTTTCACGTAGCGACGAAGGTGGTCGTGCTCGCTGAAGTAAATCATGGCCATCTCGAGGGATTCCACCGTCGCCTTGATCTTGATATGGCGATACAAGCGCTCTTGAATCAGGATTCTCCATACCGGGCTCACCAGGGCCAGTTCTGACAACTCCCTGCGCCGAGAGTGTCGCAGCGCGGTTCCCCAGCTCTTGGTCACGCTCGGCATGCCCACCGAACTCTTTGACGTTGTGGATACGCGGTATCCGAATAAATGATCAAGAATGCACTCGTGAATCTCGGCGGGAAGATCGTTCAGGTTCAGTGAGGGCGAGGCCTCCGGGGTCTCGAGGGAGTAGGGATGGGTGGTGATACCCGGGCCTCCGTAGGCCTCAGTGTCCTCAGCCATCGGACAGCAGCAATCCGAGTTTCGTTGATCGGGGTGGAGGAAGGGAGTGCTGCTGGGGCGGGTCGGGGGCACGAAGTCATTGCTCTTGGCCTGTTCGAGGGGAGGACTGGAGGGTCCGGGAGATACGGGGTTGGAAGCGGTGTTGAGGATTGTTGTGATGATTGAGGCAGTCATGATCGAGGTCAACTCTTCTGTAGCGTTGGCGTTACCATTGTAGTCGTCTCGCGACGGTCGCCTATCGATACCGGAGGGGTCTCGGTCTCGGGAGACGTTATTCGTGACGTCGGGGTGGTCGTCGTCGTTTGTGTGCAGTGACTGCTCGACGCAAACGGACATGGTCACCTGGATGGTTGAAGTGAGATCGAAAAGCTAAGTTTTTCGTGGTGAAGTCGGCGATTCCAGGGTCATGGCAGGTTGGAATCGAAAGGCGTCGAATGTCGTCGGGGTTGGCGGGAATTGGTTGTCAGGCGGGAGGTAAAACTGGAAGGTGAAGGGAGATTGGCCTGGGCTGCTTTGACGATGGTGGGGGAAATGAAGTCCCAATAATTCAGAGACCCTTGATACCAAGACCGGGGGGGTCAACAATGCTGAGCAAACTGTTTTGGTAGGCAGGCCGCCGTATTCGTCAGGGCAGGGCCAGGTCCAGGTGTAGGTAGCGGCCCAGCGATCCAGTCAGTTCGCTGAGAGTCTGGGACTGGGAGGGAGTGGTCCAGTCCAGTCTAGTCGTGGCGGTAGCGCTGCGCTGGGGTCGCTTCGCTTGACCAAGCCACTTTACGCGGTCGGTCGCGTGCGCAGCGGCAGAAAATGGTCCAATGGGGCAGTGAAAGGGAGGAGTTGTCGAGAGGACGCAGTTAAGAATGGGTGGTGTCGATCGATGGATGGCCGAGCGAATGGCGGCAGTCGGAAAAAAACACACAGTGACAGACTGCAGACTGCTGTTGACAGTTGCGGACCGAGAGATTGCCAGAAGGTGGACGGTTCAGTTCAGGCGCAGTCGCAGATGCAGCCGCAGGGGGTCGTTAGGTGAAGAGACGAATGAATGGAGCAGACCAAAGCAGAGAGACCAAAAGACACCGAGACTCAATGCTGGCGTGTCGTGTATGGATGAAACGGGCGCCGGACACTTGACAAAGTGTTTGGGCGGGCGGGAGCGCAAAAAGGCTGACTTGGTTGCTTTAGGTGAAGCAAGCAGGTCGCAAAGTCGCAGGGTCGCAAGCACGCAGGGCAACGCAGCGAGGCACAGGGCGGCGGTGCGGCGGGCGCGGGTGCGGGAGCGGCGTGTTGCGGTGCGGCAGGAAGATTGGGTGATGAGTGGAGGGTCGACGGTCGCTGGCTGCACCAGTAGGCAATGCGACGCGAGGACGAGGCAGGCAGGCGGTCAGTCGACGGGGGGTGGCGTGGTCGAGTTGGGGTTCCCGCAGTCGCAGTCGCAGAGAGTGGTGAGTGGGTGGTGAAGGTGGTACCAAGGGATAAGGTAAGATAACACCGGCCAGGGTTGCGTCCAGAACGGGAGGACGGAGATTTGATGATGACGGTATGGTCTGGTTCTGATTTCGGTGACGAGATGAAAGCCGGGAAGAGGCAAGAGTCGACCGAGAAGAGGGGGGCAACCAACAGTCAAAAATGAAGAGAAGTGAATAAGAAGAAGAAGACGATGAAGAAAAGAAAAAAATCAAAAGGAAAAGGTAAACCGGTAAAATGGAGTTAAGCAGGAGAGATAGGACGGAGCCGAAGAGGAGACAGACGGAACGGCAGTCGGTAACTTATTTTCGGGGGCTGCGTGGAGGGTTGCGGTTGGAAGGTGAGATGTTGGTGCAGTAAGGTAAGGCAAGTGCCTTGTTGGGTACCTTTGGGGAAGGGAAGGCACATGAGGGGCAAGACAGAAACACCACGCAAACCTGGAAAGAAGGTTACTTTTTGGCCAGGCAGGCGCGCCCAAATCGCGGACCCTTTTGATGGATGGAAGGCAAGAGCAACACTTGGAACAGAGCAAGAGCCACTGGGGGCAACTGCAGCAGCAATGGCAAGGCAATGGCGATGCAGGACACGGCAGGCAGGTGCAACCAACGGAAGGGACAGTACTAGTACCATCATACCTCCTGCCTTCCAACTGAAGTGGAAAATCAACATGCGCCCGGCAGTAGGGCACCTCAGGCTTCACCAACCAAGGGCTAACTAACATCCATCAGTGAGGACGGGAACAACAACAACAACACTGGGCATCAACAGCACCACCACTAAACCATCATCAACAAGCAGGGCCCGATGAGACGTGCACAGCCGTCTTCCGCGACGAGCTCCGAGAGTCAGAGTCAGCGTAAACATAATCAGTCCGTCCGCGCCGTCCAGCCCGAGCCGTGCGTGGTTGGCCGTTGCAGCGCTGCCTTAGCCTGCTGTAGTGGCCACACTGAGTGTGTCGTGTTAGTGAGGCCCGCTGGGGACTTCCAGCTCCCAGGTCTTGCTCAATCCTCACGCATACTGAGGTGGACGTCCATTTCAGCCACTGATGACGGCCCGGACCCTCGACACGGGCCAGTTCCAAGTCGATGCGTCCAGCGATGGTCCCAGCATGCGCAACCACCACTGGCCACCGCCGCTCATTTGCCGACTGCGGCGCCACTCCTGACGGGACTCCACCTGCCTTATCCTCATGAGATACGTGCCTTACCCACTGCGCTCCTTATCGCTGATACCGATTGCCTTATCGACCCCCATTTCACAGTGTTTGCGCCGTCACTGTCTGCTTACCTCATCCGCAGTCTGCCGACCGTAGCGAGCCGAACGACGCCAATCTGCGCGAGTTCCGAAGAGGCAACAACCAACAGCACAAACGCATGAGTTTAAGCCGCAAGTCATCCCACCTTTTCTGCTCGATGCATGAATCCGACCAACTTTTACTCCATCACGTCACTCCCCTATTTTTTTCTCCCCCCTATACCGAATTTTCTTCCGAAGGGTCCATTGTCTCCCGCACCCGGCCGCCAATGAGGACTCGCACGTGTTGGTCCAACCTTGCGAATCCCCGGGAATTTTCCGGCAGAACACCAACAACTAACCTGGAATGCCATTAACATGCCACTTGCTTCTTCTTCAGCATGGCACAGGACAACGGCTGATCGACAAACAACCAGCCCTGCCTGCCCTACCTCAGCCCCATCAGAGTTCGGAACGAATGACAAAGGGATGACAACTCGTCCTTCGCCATCCAAAAATGACGAAACACACCCCAATTGAGTTGCCAAAATAAGCCTTTGCCAACCTTCCACGCCCACGTTTCAACTTGTTCTACGGCAGGCATGGCAGCTGCTGCCGTCAACCTTCGCCCACGGGGGAACCGATCACGCGCCCTGCTTTAGTCAGCTGTAACGTGTCGCGAGAGTTCAAACTCTGACCCAATGTCATGACAGCGTTGCCATATGCGGAGCAAGAGCACCGGGCAACGTGCTGACCCGACGACGCCGTCCCTCCGGCGAAGGCATTCCGCGAGCGGGCGGAAACGACTGCAGAAATGTTATTTTGCTCAAATTTGACATGATTCATCAAACTCACCAAAGCCGGTGGACGACATCTCGATTCATCCAGAGCTACCGCCACCGAGAATGCCTAACTGGAATGCCAACGTCTCGGCAACGGATGCCAATTTCTTGGGGCAACGGGGAGGGCGGGCAACCCTCTTTATCAACGCATTCTCGGCGCCGACACTGCTCGGGTTGACTTGGCGGCGACGGCCAAGCTGTCGGAGTTAAGAATCCTCTGGCGCATTGCCAAGCGCAGAGTTCACGCTTTACTGAGTCGAATATCGTGAATCACGCCAGCTTGCATTTGCTCGCTTGATTGATCGACAACCAGGCGCTTGTTTCCAACTGAGTCGGACCACGCGCGCGCGCGCCCTCGTTATCGGGTCCCAGTACTCTGGAACCTGCCCCGGTCAATAGCATTTCGACCGGTCTGGAAGGTTATCATGGGATTGTCCCACTCAGCTGAAGAGCAAGAGCCTCGTTTTGACAGTAATCCGCGACGTCAAGCAACTCATGACTCTGGAAGCGACCGAAATGGTGATACCAAGCTTGGCTTGCGACAGCATGCTGCCTTGGGTGCAGCTGACGACGTCGGCATGTCCGCAGACAGCGCATCCACATTAGCCCCGTCCAGAACTTTGTGAAGTGAGCCTTATACCTTGGTCAATCACTTGACACATGTGAGGCTATTCAGTCGTTGCATGATGTCTGGCGCATCTCTTAGAAGGGGGAGATATGATGCCTTTCCAGCTGCCTTTCCACAATCGAATGACGTGATGAAAGTAAATGACATACTCTTCCTCGCGCGGGTGGGGATACTGAGACTTCATGATCGTTATGCTGTAGATTCTGGACATCCGATGCTGTGGCTTCTGTCGGTTTCTGCATACGTTTGATCCGGTATCTTAACACAGACACGCCTTCTATGAACATGGTGATATCGCGTCAAGCTGCAGAAATGTCAATACGCCTGGATAAGCCTATTAACACCTAATCCCCTGAACTACTGACTATCAGCTTTGTACAGTCTCAGTCATCATTCATGGGACTGTTGTTTACCTCAGCCTCAACTGCGTGTTGACAAGCTCAACCCGAGAGCCAAAAGAGTATACCCATTGAGCGCAGTCTCTAGACGTGGATCAAGAGGTCATGGGAGCGAGAGCAGGGACACCTGTCCACGGGATGTTTGTTCAACGCACGCCAAGCAGATGTTGTAAGCTTTGAAATCGCGAGTCTCAAGACTATCATGTTTCTCGTCGAGGTCAGGAACACGTCTTAGCTGTCTTTGAGCGGTGTGCCCTCATCAGCATAATGGAAAGCTTTACGAGATCTAGGGACGTTGACTTATTTTTGGGAATAAGATGATGGTGTCCGAAAGTCAGGTTTCCCATAGTGAGCGCCCTCAAAGACTACGTCTGACATGGCAACTCAGTGCTCAATGAAGTCGTTGCAAATACATTGCGTATAGCTGCTAGCCTTCGTCGTAATCGTTCTCCTTTGCCACTTCCTACGGAATGTCACTGTGTTGGTTTCTTTCTAACCCAGTCACTCGAAGCATCGGCGCCGAAGAACGAGGCTACTTCGTCACATACCAAACTCTTCCCTGCCATCGTCTGTACTTCCTCATCTCGCAACGCCTCATGCGGATGGGGGGAGGGCCTCAAGTCAGCTTTTCGAAAGTTCCATGCCTACTTCCGCGGCACTTTCTCCATAATCTTTCTCTCGGGTGGGTTTTCCCGCTAGACTTCGACAGCACTGTCACTTCTCCGGTCTAGCTCGCGACAGCAGAGTTCTTTGGGACAGGCATTTGCTGAGAATCAAGAGATATTGCCAGTGCTCGATATCACTGGCATGATTGCATGCAGATTATCGGGCAGGTTTACGTCGGTTTTATTCCAGCGTGCCTTCCGCATGTCGTCGATTACTAGGGTGGTGGCCTCGAAGCCTTTCTTCTGGGCACGCGAGAGACGTGCCAACGAACTTCGGTGTAGGCTAGGAGGCCTTGAGTCTCATAAAGAACGACATCGAGACGCCCGCCGTTCTTGAGGACAAAGTTGACAGACCGTGTTCTCGTCGAGTGTCATGTCAACGGGGTTTCAAAAGGTTGGCAGATTATTTCACAAGATGAGAATACAGAGACCTGTATGATCAATATCAGCGGACGGTTCTGAACAAATGTCTTCAGCAGGATTCATGAGACCGTAATACCCTGAGAAGGAAGAGTACAGAAGCGTTGCCCGTTCGACGACAACGGGCTGCGATCACCAGTCAGTAAACGTCAAACAGGAAGAACCAGACTGTGTACACGGTTTCCTAGTGCTAATTACTCATGTCGCCGAACTCGTTCTTGTTGATACTCCGGCGAAAACATCGACTGGTGGTAAAGTGATGTCCGAATGAAGACCACCAGCCCTCTGGACCTGCTCATGGCTCTCACTCTCTTGGGGCCCTGCTTCCAAGCCTCACCTTGCTCCGAGACAATAGTTCGGGCAGAAAGGACCCGGGAACATCTGGTCACAGTATCACACAACGGAGAGAAAACGAAGCTACCTCATCGGTGCTAAACAGCAAAGCCGTCCATGGCACAGGACTGTGGCCATGTCCTCGCGAATCCCCCACAAGCAGAACACTGTCGAGCTCGGGAAGTCCATACCGCCGCCCAGACGTGCCATCAACACCAGAACCAAACATTTCAAATCATCCAACATTGGTCATCCCGCAAGCCAAGGCAGGATCACCAAGGCGCCGAGACGTCACACTTGGGCGACGCACATCTCGTTCTTCACTAGATCAGCAATAGCGAGATCCATCCAGCCAACACACATCAAAAACAAATATCGACGAAGATCATCTTGGCAAAATGGGCAAGCGAGACTATATGTAACCTCTAAGCAATGCTAAGCAAACAACAAGCGAGCCTCAGAAGTCTTTTCAAATATTGAAACAACAACAAGTCACAACACCGGACGCGCCATCGCCAATCATCAGCATATGATACCACCAAACCCGACAATCCGATATGATATCCAAGCGAACTCGAGGGATCGGCGCCTCGGATCCTGCCATCCGACAAGGCGGGCAGCGGGCCTGGGGGTGGTTTTTGGCGCTGGCGTCGCACGCGAGTCCTTAGAATAGCTCTGATATAACCCATCGCAGACCAAAACATAACCGGGGCCGTCGACGCACGGCGTTGGCCGAGGGGGGAGGAGCTCCAAGGATCAACGGAGGGACTGGGAAGCTCGCTCTTTGCTTTGCGTCTGTTCTTCCTCCGATCGGCGCCGCACTCTTCGTCCGCTCCCGCGATTTGTCACCGAAGACTGCTGTGACATGTTGTTCATGGACAAGACGATGGACAAACAAGGTTACACGTCGGTAGAGGATACGACTTTCCCACTCTTTAACCAGACGACCCTCTCCTCCGAAACCTCGAGACCACGCACCCAGGCGCAAATCAGACCACAAAACATGATCGACGAAAGATTCACCACTGCCAAAACATATGCTTGTTCGGTATGCGGGCGACACCAGCCAAAGACAACAAGCAAGGTACGAAAGTATGGTTGTTGGCTGCCTACTCCAACTTTTGGCTCCAGTCTTTTGGAACAAGCTCAACCGGGAGGGGGATGATTGTGGGGGGTTGCACCAAGGGGGAGTTTCTTCGGCCCAACACAGCTCACCTTTTGCGGCGTCTAACGTCTGAACTTCCGAGCTGTGCGTGGTTGATGCTGCTGGGGTTCTCATCTGCCTTTCACCACTCACACAAGCGCGGTGCGCAGACGCGCAATTCCTCGTGATTCAGAAATGCTGCCAAGACCTACCAACGGTTACCGAAAAGTGGGCGACGCGGTCGTCGAGGGACTCGCGCGGTTCAAGCCTTCGCCTTTCGAAAAAAAAAACAAGCATTTTTCCCGGGAAGAAGAGGTCTTGGCAATGTTCGAAGACGCGTGGGCTTTTTCCCTTTTTCTATACACTGCTAACGGCAGGCGAGCGGGGGGCTTCCAAAACGTGCAGGAGTTCGTTCGTGTTGGAGATGGATGACGAACGCAGGTTGCTTCAATGTTCGAACCGGGAAGAGAAACTCGTCTGAAATCGAGGATTTGGCAGGTGTCTGACGGCGGCGGCGCCATCTTCGTTGCTTGCGTTGCGGATAGAGACGAGCGCTGGCACTCGCGCCGCGGAATGGTCACGGCTGCGTGGGTTCACCATATCTGTGACAGGTACGGTCTCTTGCCACGAAAGGGTTCGGATCGTTGTGACGGACGTCCAGATTTCGAACAGCGAAACGGTGGTCTCCTACTCGTGGGAATTATTTTCCACTCAACGGTCGCCGATGAGGCGACCGGTCGGATTGGAGTGAAGCCGGGTTTGATGTTAAGCTCCGGAGATGGAGAGACCGCATCGGCGGGCCGTTGAGAAGAAGCTGCGCCCGGGCCGGACTGGGAATAGAAGCCAATCTATCCTTTGCAACAGGAATGGGCGAGATCGTGCCGGGCGCCGATCAGATTGGAGATACGGGACTAGATGTGGAAGAATACAGTTCCGAGGCTGCAAGCCAAGGCGCGAGACAGCCGCATATCCTCGTGTAGTTCGTGTAGGCGTGGGTTCCAGACCGTGGAGTATTACACAAGAAACGCAAGATTTCTACAGAGTAGATTGCCCTTTATTTCGGGTCCCCGGGATTACGATGTATTGGCATGGCGGCGGTACGAACGCTGGGCATTTGGGATATTGCGTACGTATCGTAGCCGATGTGCTCTTTACAGCAAAATGATTTATTGCTTGTAAGCGAGGGCGCGGCGATGTTTGCATGCGTGCAGCGTCGCATCGTGGACGGGGGTGACGGTGCCCCTCCTTCATCTCTCCAGCCCGGCGGTGGACTGACGATACGTTATGGCTGGTCGTCCATAACCGCCGGGGCCAATGAATGGTTCGTCGAATGTCGGTTAGTCAGGTCCTCCGTATGCTCCGTATCCTCCGTAAATTGTAGTTCATCGTCCCAGTTTCTGTACGGAGTACTGGTGGACTGTCTGTACGGTTTCCAGTGTCTCAGTCATCACTAGCATGTACCAGAATCCGAGTCACACAAACACGCCCAATGCCTGTATCCAAATTATCAGCCATGCCTAATCTGGGATATCACACATAACCGCAAACAATACACAACCCAGCGGCGCAGATGGGATGGCGTGGGCGGCTCTCTGAGACTGGCGTCGTCACCTCGAACCGTTCGCTGCTCCGCCAGAGAACCGGCGCCTCCCAACGTCCAATGCACTCACTCACCTGTTGCATCAATGGGCAATAAAGCACAATGAATGATCAATGACCCCCTGCCTGTGTCTAGCCCTGTCTCGCGGCCTGCACGACTTGTCAGGCCCGTCGATGTTTCATCCGTTGTCATGTCCAATCCGTCACAGCCAATCACCTGCAGCCAGACCCACCGCGCCACGCCTGTTTCACCGTAGCCGATTGGGTGCTGGCGCCTCTTTCTTCTCTTCCTTCTCCCTCGTCGAGTCCTCCCCCGGTCACTCAACCCCCTGGGCCAGCACAGGAACCTGTCCAACTGTCGTCTGGTCTTTTTTCAGTCTGGCGTCGCTGCTGTGCTGCTTCACCATGGGTCTTGTACTTCAGTGGGGAACGTCGTCCCCTTCAGCCGCTGAAAGGTGGACGAGGGGCAACCCAGGGAAACCAGCAATCGCCTGCACGACTTCGAATGGGCCCCATGGCATAAATCTTGGTCGCTATTAATCTATCCCCTTCATAGCGCTCCTCACCGCTGGAAATTCCGCGGCCCTCGACGCCCGGATTCTGGAGGCTCGGTCGTCTTCCATGAACGAGAAGATGAACCAAGCCTTGCTACGCTGCCTGGTCGTTGCTTGCCCGGCTTTTGACAGCCCAGCCGGACGAATAACTAGCCATAGGCTGATATTGGGTCAATAATTGCAGAGATTCTCATTGGCATCTCTACTGCCGGAGATTTCGTCCTCGTCAGCCCACCCGCGATATCTCCGGCCCTGTCTGCTCCTCCGCCGCGCCTCCGCGAGGCCTCTTCAACGGGGCCGGTGGACCTCCCTAGGAGATTGAATTCCGTAGCGATAGTGCAGATTGCGTCGCCAGAAGACGACGACAATGAGCTTATTTCACGCGGCGACTCTGCGTCTTGCATCGAACATCGCCAGTTAACAAGTCATGGCCCCCCTTACCCGAATAGATCTGTCGGTACGGATATAGCATTCCTCAAACGGCGCACTCGGCGATTCATTCTCACGATAGCAAGAGCATTATGAAGCGCGCCGTCGTAAGCACCTGTTAAAAAAAGAAGCCAAAAAAGCATATCAAGCCCGTCCGTCGGGTTGTCTACGGTTCGTCCTCCCGCATCCCGAGAATGCCGCGTCCATGTCTCAAAACAGCCGCCGAGCACCGCTGCAGCGGCCGAACTAAAATCCCCGCTGTCGTCTGCTGTGATTGGTTTTTAGGGATGACGACGAGTGGGATGTCATTGCTGCGGCCACCGTTTTTGTGCAACAAGAGCGGTTTGCACAAACCTGGAATTCAAAAAAGTACCTCGAGGTACCTGGCATTAACCATGCCACGGTTCGCCAGAAAGAGAGATCGCTCCATTCCGAGATGGGGAGGCTCCCGAGATTAGAGCAAAGCAAAAAAAATGAACGGAACGTGCGCGTTCGATTCCCACCTTCGTGCGACGTTAGCTCCGATGATTGGCAAGGGCCCATGTGCGCCGCCTGTTGTTCATGTTGTATCCGTACAGAAGGCATTTCGTAGCCCGGTCCTGCGGGAAATTTCCAACGACACAGCGGTGTTTGTACGTTCTGTGCTGTCTTTCAGGGGACCAAAATTTCATTACCTAGGAAATGGAAGGAAGGCCTTGATCGCGCCGCAGTTCACCAGCCAACATTCATACAACGAACCTCTACGGGACCACAAAAGAGGTACACTTCATTACGGCAACCGTCAATTAAGGTAGCGAAAGTTTCCCGTTAAACCTCCGGGCCAGATTAAATTTCTCGCTCGCTCGCGCGCAACGGCCAACAGCATCAACAATAACGCAATCCAACGGCGCAGTAGTCAATTAGAGTTGAAGCCGTTCTGCGGATCGTGCGTGTGTGCTCTCTTCTTGCTCTCTGTCATCCAAATTGCGGTGCTGTAATTTCGGAGCAAAGCAGAAGATCATCTCCCGCGGCGCCGCCCCTCAGCTTTAACTTTGCATTTTACCAATTCGTGCGAACGCCGTGTATCACAAAGTTAAAGCTGGCTCTATGTTCCCCGCCCCAACGACGATCGTCTTGCGGCTCGTTAAATTGAACCTTTCCCAACGTCCGGCAAGTCTCTTCTGACAACTGCTTTAATTTATATATCGAGAGCCGCGAACACGACGTCTGAGCCTCTTGGTCCCGGCCTCGGCGCATGAACGTCGAAAAATAGGGTACGGCGGAGTAAACGGCCTACTTGCATTTATTGGCCGCCGTCCGCCGTTCGGGACCCCCGATTGAACCTTGCACAAGCCCGGGGCTGAACGAGGAAGGTTCAGCCTTCTTTTTTCCAGGAGCTGGATCGTTGAGATGCCGGTGTGCGATATATTGCAATCGCAGATATAGCATTTCTTCCGTCTTGCGGTCTTGCGCTCCTGCAACCAACGCACTTTTCATTCCGTGGCGCTAGCTTCGCGAGATCAATGTATTGCAAACCGGATACAGAGACCTGCGATGAACAGGTTCGCTTGACCCAGATGTTAGACTACCTACCTAAGCTAGGTCTGGGGAAGACAAGAGACACGGAGAGAGACAGGACGGTCTGGGCCTTGCCTTGTTCGCTGCACGCCAGCACTACGGGACGGGATATGGCACAAGGGTGTCTTGGCAGCGTCGCCTTGCCGCAATTCTTTTTTTGGTCCCTGGGTTCTTTGCGACGAGAGATGATCGATTCCCACCGCGAATGCAACCCGCCTTTTTGGCATGTTGAAGAACATGCTCACACACGCATGTCTTGAGGAATCTGACAGGAATGCTTTTTTGGAGAGCTTACTGCGCAGGGGACCGCTTTCGGCCTCCTCCCCAGTCGGAGCACATTTACGGTTTATTGGATCTGGGGGAAACTGCCTTGGGTACTGGGTATTTGGGCTTTTGATGTCTCTTTTTCCCACGGCCGCTGTTGTACCGCCGTCGGCTTCCTACCCTTTGGCTATGGTCTGTTCTCCGCATCGACCGCTTCGATCCTACCGACGAGGGGGGGTGCTTGGGGATTGTCGCGGGAGATTGACGGGCGGAGCGTCTGTGGTTTAACCTGTTTTGACGTTGACGTGACCCCCCTTCCTGTTGCTGCACCCCCAAGCGTCGCCCCGGAGTTTAGGGTGCGAGAGGGGAGGGGAAGGGGGACGGTGACAGAGGAGCAGGGTTCGGACGCGAGAAAGGGAGGTTCACGGGTTTCAACGGTTTCGAAAGAAGCTCCTCGAAGGTCGTATTGCTGAGGTTTGCATGTTCCGCTATGGGACGGATGCGGGCCTGAGAACACGAGCGGCCGAGGTATTGAGAACTTGAGATGTTTTCCTCTTGTCCAGTTTGCATGATGTGCCATGCCGACTTGCATTGAGGGCGCGATATTACACAGAGTCCTGGACGTGAAGACTAGACAAGCCATTGGATGCTTGATGTTGCACTGAGTTGCTTTTTGATATCTCCCCTTTAAAATTGCGCGAGGCGGCTCAAGCACCGAGAAGGCCAGGCTGCGGCGACGGCGTGTGGCTTGCGCCGTTGGCTTGCACGCCGAGCCGCACGTTAGTCGGTTCATCGCCCACGAGCCAGGGGGGCCGGACGTGCCTCGGAGGAAGCTTCCAAGGGAGGGGTCGCTTTTTTAGAGTTGCTTACACAGCGGGATCGATCAGTCGGTCAGTGTGGTGTGAGTGACGTGAGGGCAAGAAGGAGCGGAGAGGCCGTGGGTATGGTGTCTCGGTGCCGGGCAAGGAACTCGTGGACCTCGCGGCGGGATGGGCGGGCACACATGGCGAGATCAGGGATGCCAAGAGAGGGGACGACGGGATTCGGCAGACGGCAGCCAGTCTAGTCCACGGGACCGCACGACGAGGGGGACGAGAGTAGGTTTGCATGCATGCATCGTCATTACGGGTTGGACGGGATATGGGCTTTAGCGATATGTAGAGGACCGTCATGATGAAATGAAGAAAAGCTTCGTTGCCGGGATGGCGGAGTCCGTCTGGGCCAGTCGACGACGGGACCGAGATGGGGGTGTGGAAGGTGTTGTTGATGACCGACGAAGGTGTGCACTGCATGGGGAAATCGGAGAGAAGAATTGGGATGCGGAGATGGGGATGGGGAATGGATGACGGGTCGAGTGATGGCTGCAGATGCAAAGCGTATCTGCGAGATGGCTGCGAAGCGGTTGAGACACAACGTGTGGTCTTGGGATGTGTTGCTATACGCAGTACGCAGTACCCCGGAGTAGAGGGTTTTGCATGAGGCAGGAGGGGAAGGAAGGAGGAGACGCAAGCCCAGAAGAATAGCGTAGAGTCAAGACATCTTGGTGATGCTGACAGAAACGAGCCAAGAGGCGGCTTGTCGCGAGGTTGCGACTTGTGAGGGTATCGACGACGAATGCGATTCGCAAGCTCCAAGCCGAGCCAAGAAGCCATACATTGTGGTGTGCACTTGCATAGCATTGGCGATGTCGGGTGTTGAGGGAGGCATACAGTAGGCACAGGCATGGGTGTACGTAAGGCTGGGTTTGACAGTTGCACAGTCTCGCAGTCAGTCAGTGTCATCAGTGTCAGCATCAGCATCAGCTCCGGTGCACCGTGTCTCCTGGGAGTCAGGTGCAGTTGTGGCAGGCAGTGAGCACCTCAGTCAGTCAGCAAGCCAAGTGAGCCGCAAGTCAGTGATTCAGTGTCTGACGGTTAAACTCCGTCGTCGTGTTGATTGAGTGCACTCTCGGTGGGACACGCAGAGCGCCAGCGAAATGGAAAGCTCCCAGAATGGAGGCGAGGTGGGCGTTACAGATTTATGGAAATGACAGGGTCGAAACAGGCCCCAGTGGGGAGGATCGACGACCAGCGTCTCCAGGCGTTGGGCTTGTTTGACTTGGCACGGCCACTCACAAGCGCGCTTGGCTGCCGCAGCGCCCAAAAAGGGAACCGCTACGCTCGACGCCTTGCCGTATCGGGACTAGCCTCCGTCAGATACGTACTTGCCCCTGCAGAAGGGCAGGCGCTACTGTCCGTAACGAGGAAGGGACCTTCCTGCCAGATTTTTCCAGGGGCAAAAGGGGAGGAGCAACAGCAACAGTAACGGCAAGAGCAACGGCGACAGCAGAAAGGACCGCACCTCAGGTGGGAGGGAGCGAGGCAACCGTAAGAAACTGCAATGAGGGAAGGAACGGTTCAGGTCCAGACCCAGCCCAGGTTTAGGAAGGGCCATGTCCGGGTTTGAGACGGAAGCAACGCTGGATTCTGGAAAAAGAATACCCCAAGGAAGGATCCCAAACAGCCAAAACAGAGAGAGACATTCCAATTCACACTCTGGCGTCCAGCGTCCACCGAAGAGACGACGACGCTGACGAACCCGGGCGGCGGGAACCAACCAGACGGGCCCATCCACAGCGACGGGCGTCTCGTTGCTGCACATCGAAACGGCGTCGTCGTCTCGCTGCTCCTGCTCCTGCTCTGCTCCCTCTCGGCGGCTGTGGCCAACGGCATCTGCAAGCTGCATGTTTGCTTCTGCCCATTTTCGTCTCTCTCTCAGACTTACGCGCGTGTGGCTGCGGCACTCATTTGCTGCAACCTGTGTGGTACAGGTCCAGGAGGCGGCGGTTTGCGACGGCATGTTTCTGCTCGATGCGCCTCTTTTCCTCCCCAGGCTTGCTTGTTTCTGTTTCCTCCCAACTGAAGACATCCGCAACGCGTGCTGCTGGTCCGAAGTATTGCAGACGTCTCGAAGGGTTCGCTATTTGCATTTCTCAGCTGTCAAGGATGACTGGGCCAGACAAAGGGTGGACAGTCACCGAGATCCCATCGTCAAATCCATCTCGTCAACACCAACCAGTCCCTCCATCCCATTCTTTTCGCCGCACGTCACCGACAGCGTGCCAGGGATGGTTGGCCTGCGTTGGTGTGTGTGTGTCCCCAGCACCACGACGCACTAAAAAAGCGTGCAGTGTGTGTGGCGCCCCGGCAATCAACGACCCTGGCACCCTGCCAATGGCCACCTCCTCGTGGTGGTTGATTTCGATTTTGATTTTGGCGCCCTGGGCCGGATTGGACTCGACTGGACCTGGCACGCACGCCGAGTCGCTCGCAGCCCGAAAATAATTCATGACGAAGGGTCGTCAGCAGCATTAGCAGGACCCCCATTTCAATACAGCAACCACCCATACCACCTGACCTACCTTGGGTATGGATAATGGACCTCAGCATCTGCGCTAGGCGACATGTCGGTACCCCTTCACACCTCGACATGCACCTCACCAGCACCTCATATTCTAGCCTAGTGTCAGCGGCCTGCTCCCGAGAGACACTACACCCTCTCGAGTAAAGACAAGAGGCAACAAATCGGCGCTACAACAAGAGGACATAATGAGGGAAAATTGTGCAGGGACCCGCGAGGCCAGGCGAGGGGAGCTAAGACTCTCTGCTGCTCTGTTGATCTCACTTTGAGACTGCGCGTGCGTGGAAGGGTACTTGGCTAAGGCGCTTGGTACTTGGCTCTCTGGTGGTCTGGTGTCTGTTCCCTTCCCCGAGGGTAATCAATGGCTGCCACGGCTGTGATTGCATGCTGTCACTGCCACTGCCTCCCTCTGCCTCCTGCTTCTGCTATGGAAATCTATGCAACAGCCTGCCTGCCAAGTCTCGGATGCAGTCGACCCAAAGCCAAGCCCAAGCCATGACAAGCAGACACAGCAGCACCGGTACGTACTCTGTACCTCCTGCTGCATTTGCATCTCTTGTCTGGTCTGGTCTTTCTCTGCCTCTTGCTTTGGTCTGAGTGAGTGACTGAGTTCTCTTTCGCTCTCAGCGCAGTTGCAGCATTGTCTCTCCCCTCTCTTGTCTTTCTCGTCTCTTTTTCGGCTCTCACTCCTTGTCTTCTTGGAGTCCATGGGTCCAAGGCCTTATTCACTTTGTGCAAAGAGCACTGTCCCCTCTTTCTCTCTCTCGTCTCTCTGCCTCTGCCTCGCCTCTGTCCCTTGTTCCCACTCACCCTCTTGCCTCTTGTATCCATAGTCCATCGTTCGTTGCTCCTAACCCTGGCCTGGCCTGTCCGTCTTCTTGCACGAGCACAAGCCCTCCCCCATCCACACTTCATCCACCCCTGCTCTCAAGGGCCCCAGTCCTCTGATTCCCACCCCGGGTCAGGTCCCAGTCCATGTCCACCCCTTCCCATTCCCATACAGGGCAAGGCAAGGCAAGGCAAGGCCCAGCTGCTCCAGCGCAGACCGCAGATGCAGGTACCTGATGTACCGCTGACCCCCGGCTCGCTCCCGTCCCCTAGTCCTGTCGTCCACTTCGTCCCCCCTTCTTTTCCTCGTAGCCCGTCGTTATACTTAAGTTACTTCTCTCAACCTCCATCCAGACCCAGCTGTGCTTGGCCTTCCGTCTTTTATCTTCTTGCTCCGTCTCTCTCTCTTGTTGCTTCCATCTTCCTTCCCTCCAATCCTCTCTCCATTTAGTATATCCATCAGTCAGCTCCCACGTCTCCCGTGCGGCCGGATAGCTATACCTCCTCCTCTCTCCAACAACAACCGTCCACTTCTTCGCCTATTCTTTTATCATATTTGTTTTACTCCGGTTCGGGCTTTTTGACTTGGGATCAAGAGCGTAACAAAGGCTTTGTGTCGTGACTGGTATCCGGATCCTTTATTGCATCTTCTCTCAACATCGCACTCCTTCCGTCGCTCGACCACGACTCACTCACTCCCACGCACACCTCGACGACCTCTTTCCAGCCGTCGACTTTATTGCTCATAGACCAGCGGTCTCATATTTTCGCTTCTTCATAAACACCAAACACGACGACGAGCTAGCTCTCTCCCGTACAAACCTTCCTTGCTTAAATATCAACAACCCGTATTTACGTACACATCTCGCCCAACATGGTTCGCGCCGTTTCCACCTTCGTCGCGGCTCTGCTGCCCGCTCTCGGCCTCGCCGCCCCCTTCGGCCTCGGAGGCAGCTCCAGCTCTACCAACACATCCGGCTCCTTCATGGGTGTCCCCATCTCCAACCTCGACGCCCTGGACCTGATCCCCAACAAGTACATTGTCGTCTACAACAACACTTTCGACGACGATGCTATCGACATGAAGCAGCAGTCCTTCATCTCCTCCATCAAGAAGCGCAACATTGGAAAGCGCGGCCTCGACGGCCGTCAGCTGTCCACCTCCACCAAGAGCTTCAAGATGAACGGCTGGCGTGCCATGACGATGGAGGCGGACGACACCTTCATCATGTCCGTCATGAGCGCCGACGAGGTCGCCTACGTCGAGCAGGATGCCAAGGTCAAGCTGTCCGCCACCGTCTCCCAGACCAACGCTCCTCCCGGCCTTGTCCGTCTGTCTCACGCCGCTGCTGGCGAGACCGGCTACGTCTTTGACCAGACAGGTGGCGAGGGTATCACCGCCTACATTGTCGACACCGGTATCATGACTACTCACTCTGAGTTCGAGACCCGCGCTACCTTTGGCGCCAACTTCATCAACAGTGTCGTATGTACTCCCAGCTTACACTCATCCGGCCTTGGAAACTGACACGATATAGGACACTGACGAGAACGGCCACGGCTCCCACGTTGCTGGCACCATTGGCGGCCGCACCTTCGGTGTTGCCAAGAACGTTAACCTGGTCGGTGTCAAGGTCCTCGACGGCGACGGTGCTGGCTCCAACTCTGGTGTCCTCGAGGGCATGCAGTTTGTTATCGACGACGTCCAGAAGAAGAACCTTACCGGCAAGGCCGTCATGAACATGTCCCTCGGTGGCTCTGCCTCTCAGGCCGTCAACCGCGCCATCCAGGCTCTCAACAACGCCGGTGTCGTCCCCGTCGTCGCTGCCGGTAACGAGAACCAGGACGCCGGCAACACTTCCCCCGCCTCCGCCCCTAACGCCATCACCGTCGGTGCCATTGACGCCCGCAACGACCGCAAGGCCTCCTTCTCCAACTTTGGCCAGTCCGTCGACGTCTTCGCCCCCGGTGTCAACATTCTGTCCGTCGGCATCACCTCCAACACTGCCACCAACACCCTCTCTGGTACCTCCATGGCCTCTCCCCACGTTGCTGGTCTCGCCGCCTACCTCATGGGTCTCGAGGGCCTGAACACCGTCAAGGCCGTCACCGACCGCATCCTCGCCCTCTCCGATGCCTCTGGCGCCACCGTCCAGCAGAACACTGCCGGCACGACCAACCGCATCGCCAACAACGGCCAGCTCTAAGCGAGCCATTTCATTGGTCCAATTACCATTTCACGAGAGCTCGAAGCATGAAACCACACAGGGCGTCTTTTCTCTAACCTCGATTTCCTTGGTTTAATATCCGCGACACTTGTGTACTTCATTTTTTTGGTTCGAGGAGGAGACGAAACGCAAAGAAGAGAGTAAAAATATTCACGGCATTTTATTAGAGGATACCCAGTCATAGCATGGCGCGCGGGCCTTTTCGACTGCAAAATCTGCCCGTCTCTCGACCAGGGAGAGGGACATCTTGTATGTAAAAAGACACTTTTAAGCAAGAAGAGGTCATCACACAAACACCATACCGCATTTCAAGAAACTTTCCACAGACAAGACGCAAAGAAAAAGAACAAAAACCCTCGACGGGGCTGGTTTCCTCGTAACTCTTCACTGTCTAGGGTTCACAACCTTTTCCCTCCTGTCTAGTCAACGATTTTTCTTGAATCATTTTTCATTTATAAGCCAAAAACTTGTATTTACTTGCAACGGGGGAGAGATGGGAAGACTCAGGTAATGACAGCAGACAGCCACAAGACGTTAACTTCACCTCTTGCCCATCCATCGAGTAACATGACTCTACCGTGATCACGATCTTCCAATACACATATCACAATCTGCAAGCACGACGATCACCAAGCAACCCCACCCTTCTCACCGGACCGTTGGAACGAGATGAGATGGGAGGCGAAAGAACGTCACCCACGCGCGCCTCGGAGACGGAAAACCCAATCTGCGTGGATTCTTCAGATTCCTCGCACTTGGATCTTTGCCGATACGATGCGAGGCCGGGGGTTGTATTGCGAACTTGGGCAATCCCGTTGACCATACACAGCCTTCCTCTCTTATTTCATCCCGAGTCTTGTTAGGTAGGAAATAACGCCATGACGACACTACGCTTACTCAACGCACGCACGCACACCCTCGTCAGGGAGGTCCAGCGGTCAGAGCCAAAACAGCAAAAGACAAGACTTCGCTCACTCTCACACGCGAAACAAGGTTTCACGGCACCTTCACGACGGGATGGGATGAACTTAGCGCCGTCCGCTAGGCTCATCTCTCTGCCGTGGCCTTCGCACGCGGGGAGGTCTCCGGCCGAGCAGCAGCGGCAGGCCACCATCACCGCATTCGGGTCTGTAGACGGCCCAAGGCTTTCCATAAGTTGACTAGTCTCGTGAGCGAGTGCTCGGAAGGTGCGGCTGGGGCAGCTTTCTTCGACAACAGAGATGGGACCAAAAGAAAGAAGTTGAGTTGAAAAGCTAAAATTGCTTAAGAATTGCCCGGGAGGGTAGTGTAAACTCTCCCTCCTATGATGTAGCGAGCGCAACGAACGGACGGCGGGACGGGTGCGGGATAGGACTCCCCCAATAGAACGGAAGACAGGTTCCGAGGCCAGGCCAGGCCTCCCTTCCTCCACCTCCTCGCGCTTTCGCTGACTTGTTCCCGAAAGCTTCTTTTCACTGGGCTGAGGGAAAGATAGGTAGCAGAGTGCCTGTGTTGGAATGGATCAGCTGTGAGCGCGAGTCAAACCTCACCGTATCCGTGCCTCGAACCCGAAATAGGAAAGCTTCTGGGGTGTTTTCCTGTGACAATGATCTTCCTTCACGGCGAGTGTGTGAAGACCGTAGACGAGGATGACTTCCTCTCCATAATAATCAAGGCCATGTAATAAGTTAGACAGTCCAAGGGAAAAAGCGAAAGAGAACCCAGAAAAGGCCTCCCCTTCAACAAAACAACGCTGAAGCAGACCCCCGATACTTGGGCCGTGTAGTCCGCCTGTCATGACCCCAGGGGCGACGGGGCCAGCGTTCAATGTTGCAAAGGTACGGAGAACCGAGTTCTTGGCGTCATGGGCTTCACGGGGCTTTCTGTAACGAACCACCTTCAGCTGGAACGGAGGCCGAGAAAAAGGCTGAGGAGGCAAAACCAGCTGAAGAAGTTGAGCCCACCAGGTACGGATACACGACGGCTGGAACAGGGGATTTCCTGACTTTGCGCGTGTCTTATTTGTGATTGCGGTTTATTTCCTTTCCCATGTGCCGGACATCGATGTGCTGTCACGGGTGTTCGAGAATGACTCGGCTTCGAGACCTCAGCGGAGAAGCAAAATGACAGAAGGCGAGACGACGTCCAACGACGATGGCAGTCTACCGTGAACACGATCCATCGCAGCAAATGCAGAAGCGGCTAGGAGGAAAGAATGCACCTCAATAACGGGTGTCAGCTGCGATGGCGCACAGGCAACGGCCCCTCCCCAGCCGACGCATGAACGCCGAGAAGCCTTCCAAGAGCCGCATCCAGCGTGCCTGCCTCCCCCAGGTTCTCCCCTCCCCCCTCCATTTCGCTTCGCAGCTCGCGGCGCGCGGGAAAGACGGGACGGCCAAAGGTACAGACTTTCGGTCCGGCCAGCCCAAGGCTAACTCCGGGGGGAAGGGGGCCGGACGAGTGCGAGACAGCGACTCTTCATCCGATATGCAAAAGAAAAGCCAAGTGTCGCGAGGGCGGACACCGCGCGCATTACCTTAACTCGTCTTAGCTAAGCTCTGCCCTACGACATGGTCTTCAACTCTTATGACAAAAACATATCCGCATGCTTCCCCTGCTGGACGGAAGCTGGGATTTGGATTCATTTTTGGATTCGTGCCTTCCCTGACATCTGGGGAACCGAAGGAGATATAGATATGGGAGGCTTGTCACTCCTTCCCACGTTGCTTGATATGCCTGCGTCGGTGGCAGTCTTGTCACCCGATGGGAGGATGCCCGTGGATCAGACGACGACGGCGGTGACGACGATGGACAGTCGCGACATTTAGAGATCCGAACTATCGGCGCCGAACATATAACGGAAGGGACATTTCAAGTATGTTTGCAAGCCGAAGCAAAAGAGCGCATCCCTGGAACAGTGGAAGACACGCCCGCCCCGTACTCGCCGCTGTGGACGAGGTCTTTGCCGGTGGGTTTGATATCAGCACTTCTTCGGCACAACCACAGTCATGACCACCAAGCGGTGGGACTGGATTGCAATTTGACATCCGTGCTTGGGTTCGTTGGAAAGGAAGTCATCTCAATGGCGTAGGTTCAAACGGCGACGAACAGCAGGCTTGGCGCACAAAAACCATCGTGGATGGTGTGTATTAGCAAGATTAGTATGGGCTCAATATTTCGTGACCGGAACCGGCAGAGCAACCGAAAAACTCCTCATCAATATGTACCGTCAACAAGTCAGATGAAGCGTGAGAACAACTTTTGTTCTCGTCTGTCTGGTGTTACAGCTCCTTGTGCTCCAACGGCTTGGCCGCTTTGGGCTCCATGCCGGGCCAGTAGACGCTCTCCGACTTCCAGAGCGTGTCGAAGCGCGCACCAAAGAACCAGGCCGTTCCAATCTGAGTCGTGTCAGTCACGGTGTCGAGGTTGAGGGTTGAGAAGAGGTTGGTGAAGGAAGAGGAAACAAGCGAGAAGAAATTTTTGGACTGACCATAAGAGCAGAGACAAAAAAGAGGGTCAGCAGGACCATGCCGCCCAATATGAAGGCTTCGCCTGGGTCCATGCCCGGCTCGCCCCGCTGTTTTTGTTTCGCCGCATCTCCGAGCTTCTTGGGGTCCTGTCTCGGGAACAATGAGTCGATGAATTGCTCAATCTGTGCATTGGGTTAGCAATTGACTTTTCTGACGTGAACAAAGGCGCGGAACAAAGCCGCCGCGTACCTTGGCGCACTGCACGCTGATCTGCACGTAGTTGGGGTCGCGCGGGTCGTTCTTCTTGTGTATCCGGCGGACATATCTCCTGAAGACGTCGCAGACTACCATCAGGTTTTGCGTTGACTCGGACATGAGCTGGCATGCGTCGCCCTTGGTGATCTTGATGTGGCTGTTGAAGATGGCGGGGTTGCGGAAGACGAGTTCGAGGGTGGCAATGGCCATGCTTTGGGGGATGGCGACGAAGTTGAAGACACTCTGGTCGCGGATGCCGGCCATGTAGAAGATGCACTCCTCAGCGTGCTTGAGCGCGTTGAGGACCATCTCTGAGCTGCACTCAAGGGCTTGGCGCTGGTACTCGGGCTTGAACAGGTCCTCCCACTTGTCTACGTGCTTGCTCCAGATCTCCTTGGGCCACCATGCGCGCTTGTCGAGGTAGTCCTCGTGGATATCACGGATGATGTTTGTCTTTTGCAGGAACTGGCCCATAGACTCGGTGAGCTCGGGGCGCTCGAGGAGCTTCGGGTTGGCCAGGTCGCCCTCAACGAAGAGGCGGGTCAGACCGTCACCGACCAGACCGGCCACGTAGTGGCAGTACAGCTCATATTCCTTGATGGTGTTGGTACCGTTCGCGTTGAGCTCGGTGTCGAGGGCGTAGTCGGCCATGCCGTTGCCCATCTTGATTGTGATATCCTTAATGATCTCGTAGTAGGGCTTCTTGAGCTTCTTCAGCTCGACAATGATGTCGTCAAAGTGCACCAGAAGTTCGCGATCCTTCTCATTGGGGCCATTGCCGGTGAACGTCCATCCGTCCGTCTCCATCAGGGTGTCAAACTTTCGCAGCAAAGGCTCCTTCTCCTTGATGTCGATCGTCATATCATCTTCGATGGTGTCGAGTCCGCGCAGGACGAGGTAGAACAGAGCAACGGGGACGAGCAGCTCGGGGTTGAGCTCCTGGATGACGGCGGAGAAGGAACGGCTGGTCTTGTTCAGGAATTCGAAGCATGATCTCAGGGTCGGGTCTTCCTTGGAGGGGTCGCGGCGGTGGACAGGCTCGTGCCAGACCTTCCTGGAGGCTAATTAGCATACAGATTGCAGAATGAGCGCATGGCATGCGCGCATCGGAAAAAGGGAGGTAGACGGTACCATTGAATGATGGAGCGAAGCTGGTTCGGGTGGAGGACATAGTAGAGGGCGCCCATGATGGCAAGCGGTCGTCGCGACGGACGGTGGGCAAAGGCAAGACTTGCAGAGGAGACGACACGGTGAGGCCAGTCAGAAGGTGCGGCGACGGGCGGTCAGGGCAAGCAAAGGGCCGGGTCAGACTGTCGTCGCGGTGGTAGTGACGTAAAATCGAGAATCGCCAGTTGCTTCGTGGCCGCAAGTTCGCGCAGTGCAGACGGTTGCGGGTGTCGTTGCAGTCGCAGTTGCAATTTTCTCCAGGTACCGAGGGGTTGGATCAGATCAGTTCGCGAGGGACACGGACGCTTCTTATGCTCGAGGGACGGGATTGCAAATTGCAGATTGCAGCAGGCGATCTGGGTGACCGGTGACGACGGGAACCGGAGACCAACAACACACGACGGGAGCGAAGCAGTCGACGGGGAACTGGAATAGGAGGAAAGATTTCTCCGCTGTCATCAGCATGAGCCAATCCCATGCGCCGGGTAAGGTAGGTATGTAGGAACTGGGCAGCTCCTCCCCAAATTTGCCAAAATGCAACGATCTGCCAAGCTCCGGCGGTGGTGTGGTCCCCGTCCAGTGAGGTGCCTGCGCTGTGCCACTGACGGCGCTGTGGTTGCCCGCCTTTTCAGTTGACAGCTCACGCGGTGGTTGGCTGCTGCGGGCAGTGGGCCGGCGCGGATGGGCGGCGAGCGGCGCCATGCTACAGTGGCACACGGCGTGCCTGACCTGTCTGCGAGCCTGCCACGGGTCCAGCAGCGCAGTGGAAGCTCGCAGTCGGAGGCCCTATTGGGGAAGGCTCCAAAGGCCCCCAACTGCATCGCACTCGTAGCTCCCATTTGGCAGGCGACGGGACCAACTGGAGCACCAGTTCGGCTAAACCTAAGCGAGCCAATGAGACGGACGGAGCGGCGTGATTGGCCAGCGAAAGGTGCTGACTGACTGCGATGTAGGTCCCTTTTTTTCTTCCGTCCAAGCGGGGCACGGATCACGACCCTGTTGGTACTGCCTGAGAAGGAAGGTATTGCCCATATTTCAGGGTCTCCCATCCGCGACTGCGTCGTTGAGTTGGTTCTCGCTTCCAAGTCTTATTTGCCCTCTCTTTCTCCGTAGGCTCAGCTCGCATCAAGTGTCATTTGCACCTCGGGCGTCTTGGCGGCACCCAAGAGGCCGCGACTGATGGTCTATAAGTACCGGGCCTGCGTCCCTTCCTTCATCTGTTGACACGCCAGATGAGGTGTGGGTGGGGAGAGCAGTCGACTTATTTCACGCATGCAATTCACCTCCCAATAAACGCAGCAGCTCAGCCTCCCCCTCGCGACCCGACTATCCGAACCTTAGCACGCGTGCGCAATCGTCTGGTCCTTGGGATATTATCTCAAGTTTCCAGCCCATCGTACACTGCGCAACACGGCGGAGATCCTTGGCTTTTTTACCAGCCGTGAGGCTCTGTTTCTCCACCATTCCTTGCGAATGGCATGACGCTGGAACAAGAGCAGGGACAGAAACGGAGAGCTTCTTCTCCAAGTCTCAAGTCTCAACCGTCTTCCCCTCCACCGCCACCCGACGCAAGGGAGCACGATGCGGTGTGCACCTCGTCGGCGCATGTCTCACTCGTTGCATCTCCAAGGGAGCATACTGAGCACATCTAGCCCCCTTCATCATAGGCCCACGTATCCGCGATACATGTCGTTGAGGCTCCCAACGACGGCGGTAGCAAGTAGCTACTTGTCTTTCAAGTCTCCCACTAACAGTACTTTGTCGTCGCGCTGCTGTCTTCGGCTTCCGTGGCGCTGCTTACATATCCATAGCCTTGCCAAAGCTCCGCCGACTATTGACTGAAAATAGGCACGATAGGCCCGTCTGATAACACGCGCCCATCAACATGGAACGCAGCTCCTGGCAAGCTTCGTACTCGAGGTACGTAAGTTGCGCTACAGGGTCGCGCGGTGAAGGCGGTACCTCCACGCTTCCATTCCTCTGCCAGCACCAAACGTGTGCAAGCCCGCCCACGTCCAGAGTGTCAAGGACCAGTGCAGTTCCCGGAGGTGGGGGTGGGAACGACATTGAACACCTGCTGTCCAGTGCCCGTGGCAGCTGCTTGCTGTGAACGGTCCAAATGGGACAATGGGACATGGAGTCTCGACCATGGGCTGAAATGCAGATACGACTCGTACCTGAACTGAAAGTTTCCGCCTTCTCTCCCTTGGGTCACACCTGCGCTGCCATGCTTACCCCAGATAAATAATCCCGTCTCACGCCTTCCCTTTTCTCTGCTGATTGCTATCTTGTCTTACAAATTACTCAATTTGTCCTCTTCCCATCCCATCCCCTTCCCATCCCACCCCACGACTCCATCCCTTGCCGGCGAACGACATATAAGACCGCCATCAGCTACATACCGCCGCTCGCCAACTTACACCATCCCAGCGAGCCGATACAAACCCAATTCGAAACTTTCCGTCCCCGACGAACGCACCCGATAACAACACTTTCATCAACATCATCACAATGGCCACCAACGGACACTCCGCGAACCGCTTCCTCATCTGGGGAGGTGAAGGTTGGGTTGCCAACCACCTCAAGGTCCTCCTCGAGAAGGACGGCAAGGAGGTGTACACCACCACTGTCCGCATGGAGAACCGCGAGGGCGTCATCGCCGAGCTGGAGAAGGTCAAGCCTACACACGTCCTCAACTGCGCCGGCTGCACTGGCCGCCCCAACGTCGACTGGTGCGAGGACAACAAGGAGGCTACGATGCGATCCAACGTTATCGGCACCCTGAACCTCACCGACGCCTGCTTCCTCAAGGGCATCCACTGCACCGTCTTCGCCACTGGCTGCATCTACCAATACGACGATGCCCACCCCATTGGCGGCCCCGGCTACCTCGAGACCGACCCTGCCAACTTCAAGGGCAGCTTCTACTCCGACACCAAGGGCCACGTTGAGGAGGTAGGTCATCAACTCTCTGTGCTTGTGACGGCAAAGCTAACCCTATCACAGATCATGAAGCACTACAAGAACTGCCTCATCCTCCGTCTCCGCATGCCCGTCAGCGACGACCTGCACCCCCGTAACTTCGTTACCAAGATTGCCAAGTACGACCGCGTCGTCGATATCCCCAACAGCAACACCCTCCTCACCGACCTGCTCCCCGCCTCCATCCTCATGGCCGAGCACAAGGATACCGGCATCTACAACTTCACAAACCCCGGCGCCATCTCTCACAACGAGGTGCTTGCCCTGTTCAAGGAGATTGTCCGCCCCGACTACACATGGAAGAACTTCTCCCTCGAGGAGCAGGCCAAGGTCATCAAGGCCGGTCGCAGCAACTGCAAGCTCGACACCACCAAGCTGGAGAAGAAGCTCAAGGAGTACGGCTACACTGTGCCCGAGGTTCACGACGCCTACAGGGCGTGCTTCCAGCGCATGAAGGCCAACGGTGTTGTTTAAATGAAATAGATTTGGAATTGGCGTATCGGGAGCTGTTTGCCTTGGAAGGAAATATGAGGCGGAAAAATGACATAGGAATGTGAACTTTGAAATGGGATGACAGTTCAAGCCAATGGGAGCAGCATAGCATGAATCCAAAGCAATCGGGCAAATGTCAGCGCAGAGCTCCAGTGCAGAGCGAAAGTACATCGTGAGTCGGAATGGCCGGTGCAGGAGCAAAGTTGCGGTATTAGCTGGTCCCACCGGTAGTGTGTATGCAATAGAAGCTGGCGGAAGCTATGCCGAAGATCTGGCATTGTTCTGGAAGCCGGATGACTCGCGGCGTTGAGCAGCCTTATTTGGGGGCGTCACGGCGTTGATGGTCGAATCCGTCGGGAGAACTCCATCGCAACATCCACGTGTAGATGGTGGCTTGCCATTTGCAGGTGCTGTATCACTCCGACAAGCTTGCTGCGATCGGTTGGTAGCAGCAGCAACCATGTTTGCACGGCAAGTTGGAACTCTACAGTCGGATGCAGGACGGTCGCAACATGATCGTGATGCCGTGCAACGTCATCCCTGTCAGCAGGACCCTGTCCGCGTAATCTCCAAGGCCGCAGTGGACTTCGCCAGCTACCATCGCCTGAAGTATGACTGGCATCGCTGAACAGTCAGCCCAACAGATGCCACCTCGCTGGGGAAGTGGCGGGCCGTCAGCGGGCTGGGCACCGGTGGACGTTGCCTCAGCCCACCAAGGCCTGGAGCAGTTGGGAGTGCGGTGCACCTCCAACGACGTAATTTGGCGGGGCACCACCGCAAAAACGAAAATCCACCCAAATTTCAGCCCAGCAGCGTTGCTGAGTTGCGGCTTCCCGTCCGGTCGGGTGCACCTGCTGTCACCGTCACCGATACTGGGCCAGTGTGTGCGTGCGTCGCCTAGTTTTCCTTGTGATTTTCTACGAGGACATTGCGTACCTGACCTACCTACCTCGCCAACCTTACCTCATCGCCAACCTACCTTGTCCACCGCTTGAATCATAATCGCTGGCATCCCTACCCGCCACCACCCCGCGATCTCTGATCTCTGCCGCGCCGACCGTATTTTTCTGTTTTTCTTCCCCTTTTCCCGGTGCGACTCTTCCATAGATCTCTAGCTGTCATCGCTGTACCTTGATACCCCCCCTTCCAAACTTTACCCCTCCTAAAATTACCTCGACCATGGTCGTCGACACGGCCTACTACGACACGCTGGGCGTGAAGCCCGCCGCCACCGATATCGAAATCAAGAAGGCGTACAGGAAGCTAGCCATTGTTCACCATCCCGGTAAGCGCCCTGTCACGAGCATCGCAGGTCTTTTCGTGGGCGCGCATCACTGACGCCAAGCATAACAGACAAGAACCCCAACGACCCCACCGCCCACGAAAAGTTCCAAGAGATCGGAGAAGCATACCAAGTCCTGTCCGACAAGGACCTCAGAGCAGCCTACGACAAGTATGGAAAGGACCACGCCAAACCGCAGGAGGGCTTCGCCGACCCCGCCGAGTTCTTCACCTCCATCTTTGGCGGCGACGCCTTCGTCGACTGGATCGGCGAGATCAGCTTGATGAAGGATCTGACTGCAACGATGGACATCACGATGCAAGAGGGCGAGGAGGGAGCCGAGGGTGCTGAGGGCGCCGAGGGCGAGTTCCCCGGCACCGAGGAGGCCAAGAAGGAGAGCATGAAGGCTGCCGCCGATGGCGAGAAGAAGGAGGCAGAGAAGCCCGCCGCTAGCGGCACCGCCGCCGCACCACCCCCTGCCGTCGTCGTCGAGGACGAGAAGGAAAAACTCAAGGCGCGCGACGCCGCCGAGGCCGCCGCCGCATCCTCCGGCACTGCTACCGACGCTGCACCCCCTCCCTACCGGAGGGAACCCTCGCCCAGCCCCTCCGGCACCTCGGGCTCGAAACGCACGCAGATCCCCCTCCGCCCCGCTCTTATGGATCGTCCGTCGGACGAGGTCGGCGGCGTCGAGACCGAGGAGTCGCTGCGCAAGAAGGAGAAGAAGAAGGGCCTGACTAAGGAACAGCGCGAGCAGCTCGCCGCCTACGACAAGGAGCGTGCGCGGGTCCGCCAGGAGCGTGTCGACACCCTCGCCCGCAAGCTCCTCGACCGCCTAAGCGTATGGACCGAGACCGACAAGGGGCCCGACGTCACCAAGTCGTTCCAGGAGAAGACGCGCCTCGAGGTGGAGAACATGAAAATGGAGTCGTTCGGCCTTGATATCCTGCATGCCATCGGCCAGACCTATCTGGCCAAGGCCACCGCGTTGCTCCGGAGCCAGAAGTTCTTGGGCATCGGCGGCTTCTTCAGCCGCGTCAAGGACAAGGGCACTATCGTGAAGGAGACGTGGAACACCATTAGCAGTGCAATCGACGCTCAGCAGACCATCGAGGAGATGGCACGCATGGAGGAGAAGGGCGGCGCCGACTGGTCCGAGGAGGCCAAGGCCGAGTACGAGAGGCGGGTCACGGGCAAGATCTTGACGGCGGCGTGGCGCGGGAGCAAGTTTGAGATCCAGAGCGTATTGCGCGAGGTGTGCGACGCCGTTCTCAACGACAAGAAGGTGCCGCTGGCCAAGCGCCTGGAGCGCGCCGAGGCCATGGTGCTGATCGCCGAGATTTTCTCCAAGGCACAGCGCACGCCCGAGGAGGAGGGCGACTACCTCGTGTTCGAGCAGCTCGTTGCCGAAGCGGCCGTCAAGAAGGAGAAGAAGAAGGGCAAGAAGCACGAGCACGCGGCGGCGGCAGACGTGGCGGAGGATGCGCCAAACGTTCCCAAGCCCGAGAAGGCGTAGGCGTGGTGTTTTTCTGTTGAGCTTTAGATAACCGATCCCCTCCGTGTTTTTAGCCTATTTTTATATTCAACGCTGACGAGCACCCGCTGCTGGGTCCTCTTTTTCATGTACTGCTGTGTAATACTCTTCAATACCATACGGCCACTGCACACGGGCTGTGATGTCTGTGATTTCCGAGATGTCGCACTTGCGCTCCGCCACGAAGTCGTTTCCACTATCCAAGTGGCGATGGATGTCGCGGAGTTTAAAATCGATCTCGGCCCTATTGCCTCGGGCATGTGGGCGGCGAGCTGAAGCATGCTTCGCTTTTCTAGTCATGGCTTTGCCATCCGCCCCTGTGATAGCCCGAGTTCGCATGATAAAGAGCCTGTTTCTCCTTCCATACCCTACCTGGTCTCTGCCGAGACCTCCTCATAACACGGGAGAACATACTCCGCTCCGGCTCTCGTACGGAAGGAGCCTCCTCCCCTCCGGTCCACGCCTTCCTTCCACAGGTGTAGACACCAGCCCGCAAGACGTTGAGCAGCTTGTGCAAAGTTATCGACGCGGTAAGAGGGACAACGGTACCAGAAATAGAGAGAGGAGGGTCCAGAAAAGAAAGCAAAAAGAAGTACAAAAAAGCTCGGGTTCGATGTTGAACCTTACGAAAAACCGACGGTTTTTACAATGTCTCGTGGTCAATCTTGACCGTTCGGCCACGCGGTGCTGCGTGTGTCTTGGGGGGACCTTCCCCCCCCCGACGACTGCTGCCACAACTTGCTCTCATAGGGCTTGCCGCCAGCTTTCATCGCAGCCGTGGCCGGTCAGGTCCTCTCCCAGGGGTGGCTTGAGGGGGAAGGCACGGGCAAGGGACGTAGCCAAGGCTCGTGCCATTTTTGCTTTCTTCGCAGCAACCCGTGTCTACCTCAGGGAGATCTCATTGTTGCAAATTGCCAAATACTCCGTTTCTGGTGGGAAGGCTTTGACCTCACGATGGAGAAGATGCTCTCATGCTTCGTCTCCTTGGTCACACGCGCGATGGGCCAACGGAAACCAACCATCAGTATGCCAACCTCGCACTCGCGAGGGGCAAGATGCCCGAGGGTGTCTCCAGTTTCTTGAGAATTCGGGGACTGACATCGAAACACACTCAACCGCGGCTTCCTGGACTCAGCGGCGGTCTGTGAACCAAATGAGCTTGAGTGATACACCTTGAATTCTCAGTTCCGACGCACCAAGTTACGATATCCTTCAAGGTTGCTCTGGAGTTACTGTGGAACCCCCATGGGTGGGCTCGAAACTTCAACATCCTTCAAGGTTGATGAATTCTGCCGAGGTTCCATGCAATCATCGCACAGTGGTAGTAGCCGCATACACGAAATGTTTGTCCCAGAGTCTCGAATACGGAGCGAGTTGGGTTCGAAGTCAGCGTAGGGTGTAAAATGCCTACTATCGAGAAACAATAATGTAACCACCGATGCAGTCATGCGGCTCAGCGGTTCAGGCCGCGTCTCCGGTTGCATTGCTCGCGGGCACGTTGCGACAAGGGGAGACGGCTTGGAGCAAATTCCGACCACCCTTTAGCACACCAGCAGTGTTCGCGGTACGACGCAAGTTGGAATAACTACAGTTGCATCAAAGGATTTGGCTAGACGGATGACGGACCAGGGACGTTAAATTGTGAATGTAACGCCGTATTAGATAGTTCATCTGCATGTCAGCCTGCTGCCTTGCCCATTGGTGTTAACGGAAAACATAAGATCCTTTCTTACGAAGACCTAGAAGTAGCAGAATACGATGCTTATAAAACACTGAGCCCGATGTTTGATTTGACAAGCAATTTCAGCTTCTTGGGAAAATATCTACATCGCCAAGCTGTCTTGATACGAAATTTGTAGATTAACCCTCTCAAAATGCGCACCTCAACAATCATTACCACCGCCGCGGCCCTCTTGAGTGGCGTAGCCCAGGGATACCTCCAGACAATCGGCCTCCCGCAGACAATCAAGCCCGGCGACGTGTGGGAAGCGCCGGTCACGACGGCCATCATGCAGCCCAGGCAGGATCTCATGATCTGGGGCATCGGCGATACGTCTGCCGTCTACGCGGGAAGCATTGGTCGCGAATTCCACCGAACCAATTTGCGTGGTACGTTACTCTCCTACAGTTGTGCCTGTTCTTGCCGAGCATGGAGATAGATCATCAAATGCGCGTGCTGACCTTTGCCGATGTAGAGGAACTTTCCGGCGGGTACAATGACACGATCCCGAACATCTCGATCCCGGAGTCCCTGAACCTCGCGCCTGGAGAGTACGGTATCCAGGCTGTGATCTTGGAGTGGGCCGGTGCTGCGAACACTCCGTTGCTGGAGACTTGGTTCTGGAATGTGACGATTGGAGACGTGACGAGCGAGGAACGAGTGTGGCAGAGCGCGCTCGGGGT
Source organism: Colletotrichum gloeosporioides (assembly GCF_011800055.1). Taxonomy (NCBI): domain Eukaryota; kingdom Fungi; phylum Ascomycota; class Sordariomycetes; order Glomerellales; family Glomerellaceae; genus Colletotrichum; species Colletotrichum gloeosporioides. The sequence continues at coordinate 418,524 of NW_025544656.1, read as the reverse complement.
GAATTCGAAGCGTTGCAATCTTGTGTAGAACCGAAAGACACCTCAGTTACATATATTGATAACTAAGAATCGTTTCCCCGCTTAAGGTAGTCAAGAAAAAGCCAGGGGTGTTTGTCATATTGTTCTCGCAGCTCCTCGCGCTGCCACTCGCACGATCGCGCGTGAAGGTCGCACAATCGCGCGTGAAGGTAATCAACGACGTACTTGACGCCCTTAGAGGAGCAAAACTCGAACTCCTTGAGGACGTCTGATGGCCAAGGAAAATGTGTCGTTGACATGCCCTGGCAGGAATAGCAGCGATCAGAGCTCTCTGAGTAAGGCGTCGGGTATGTAACCCGGAAGTACTCGCTCAAAATGCGGTCGAAGTGGAAGTTGGGGTTGGTGTAGGCGTTCAAGCACCCTTCGCTGTCACACCACAACACGTTTTTCGACAAGCTGGTGTCTATCTCGTACGATTCCGGGTCCAGCAAGCGCACTTTTTGAATTCGACTGTCGCTGTCCTTGTTCTCGTCCTGGACATTACTCCAGAGTAACCGGCGCCCTTGAACGAACGTCTCTGTCCCCTCTTTGTCTGACGAAAACAAATATTTGAAGTTGCAGCTCTGACACGTGAAGTATCTCCAATACTCTTCGTTAGCTTGAATTCGAACTTCTTTCCAAGTGACATGAGGACAGAGGAGCTGGTCGTAGCCGTGATGACCAGGAGTTTCGTCGTCAACCGCAGAGAGCGGGACTGCCCACCTCATTCCAATCTCACGATTGGCTGCCCCATGGTCACCAGGGGATTTCTTAGAATATTCAATCTTCGGGGGCTTGGCTCCATCAACTCCATTAAAGCATTGTTTGCACTCGAGAAAGGCGAAGCCGTCGGGCTTGGAATTGTGTTTGCCCTCAACCCAATGCCTCACATGGCCCCATGTGAAAGAAACATGCGAGCATAGCCGCACACGCCCTTCCCAAAGGATACAGCGCCTCTTTTTCCGTTTATTAAGCTTGAAGAGCTGCTCTGTTGAGAACCACAGTCTTTGGTGCTCCTGTCTGCAGCCAGAGCACCACAGTTTCTCCTCATAGCGAGCCAGGTGGAGCTTTAATTCCGTTCTGTCTGGGATACGCTGCAGGCATGGTTGGCAGAGATTCGCATGGCTCGCATTGAAGAGAAACTGCGGTGCCCTAGCTGTAGACAGGAGCAATGAACGTCGCAGCTTAAGCTGTACTTCCCTATGGCAGGCGCAACCCTGGTGTCTTGAAAAGTTGAAGTAGGACGGTTCCCACTTGTCTCTGAAAATCCCGAAGCGCTTCTCTCTAAAGAGTCTGAAGAACAGATGGGATACGTGTCGCATAAAATAAAGGTCGGCTTCCCGCATTCGATACATAATCTCCACGATGACTTCCTCGGAAAGAGCACACAGGCGGCTCTGTGCCCTATTCGGGTGCTCTCGATCGAGCACCGCCGTCGTGGGGCTCGGCTCCTCCATGCTGGTGGTAGTCACTTGCGTGATGGATATGGCGAGAATGGATGTTCGGTGCAAATATTGGAGAGTGCCGTTTATTGATGCTTTAATACTTGTACCGTTGTCTTTCAATGACTCAAATCTGTGTCTCCGATGGCGTCGGAGGACGAAGGGGTCGTCCATTTTCCGCAGACGCTATGGATAGCGTCGAATACCTTTTTGTCAGCCTACGAATTTTCCAGTGAAACCTTTTCCCTTGCTCTTCTCAATTCATGTTCTGTTGTGCATCCGAACGACCTGCGTCTTCAGCTCTGGTGAGGGATGAAAAATGCAGACACTTGACGAGGCGCCAAGAAGTAAAGGTTAAGCCTCAAATCCTCCCCTCGTTTTTTATTCAAAGAAGCTAGGGCATTAGTCGGACTTCGTGGGTGCTGGTATACCTTTTGAGAATACCAGTCACCAGGAAGGAAATGACAAAAAAAAAAAGAAAAAAACCGGTTTAGCCAGCATTTTGACCTATGCGGCCCATCTAAGCTATCGGCACGTAGGCGTTTCGTAAGATTCTAACAGCCTGTAAATGGGAAGAGTCGTCTACAAAAGCGTTACTGAGACATCTGAATCATTTGGCAGCTGGCGTCTGGGAACTGGCAAACTGGTCTAAGGTTTGCGCCTAGAAGGGCCATCAGGGAGAAAGAGGGATCCGACGTTTAGGATGTGGCTTGATATGTTCAGGGCCATCTTGACTGTGTAGCATTGGCCGCCATGTTGCCGCACACAGTTATTTCCTTTCTATCATTACCATACGACGTTTTCTGCTTCTGCTTTCGCGAATGAAGCTACACATAAAAGTATATGGTTGGTCTGGCACAGATCAAACTTCACTCCTCGACGAAAGATATGCTTCCAGCTCAAGTGAGTTCAAAACTTCCTCCACTAGGTGAAGAGAATATTCCCATGTTTAGCTAGGTCAAGCTCCCGACACCTGCTTTGACCCTGTTTAGCCCTGATATCTTCAGGCTCAAGGCCTATCTGGAACCAAGTCCTTTAGGTTCTAAGCCCATGTTATATTCTCACAAGCTGCCATGGTCTTCGATGGGTCATACAACATACAAACACTCAATGCTCCCATGGATATACTACGGTACATACATTCCCAAGAATGATATGAGTAGAGCAAAATCTCAAAGAAACTCAGAGTCTCCTAGAACATGCTGACTTTGAATTCAACTGTTGTCAGTCAATTTTGCGCGCTTTCGTCTAGTAAACGTGCAGCATACGCCATCGCCTCGTCCGTAACCTCACTTTTCCTTTCGTCTGAATTTGGACATTCAAAATGAGGAGGTCCAGTAGCGCAGCTGCAAAGTTGGGTTATTGATGACCGGCTTGTATATCTTCGTAAGGTTACTCGTAGTTCGTCACACAAGTATGTGTCAGAAGAACTGCATCTGCTACAACGAGACATGAAAATTAGTCAGTGTTGCCAAAACCAAAAGGAATGGACGACCAAACATACTCGGGCCATTAAGGGCGGTAAACGAATCTTTTGTAGGGTTGGTCGTTGCGCAAGATGTTCCTGAAGTCACCCTGAGCGTTGTAAAATCCTTTGGTGTTGCACCATAGGACATGCTTTGAGAAGTCTTTGTGAATTTGGTATGACTCTGGGTCTAGCGAAAGAGATTTAGAAGCATGCTGAAGATCGGAGTAATAAAATTCTTCCGGAATTCTTTGCGATCTCCAAAGCATTCGCCATCCCTGGATGTACGTCTCTTCTCCCGAATTTGCTTTGGTCCATGAATACTGGAAGCCGCAGATAGAGCACTCCAATGATCCCGGAACTTGACCTGGTACGACATGCCTCAGGATCTCTTTCCAGGTGACATGTGGGCAAAGCATGTTGTCGTTGCCTGGAAGAGCAGCTCTCGATAACAGAAATGGGGAGTCTCCAACTCATTTCGATCTTGTAACGCTTTTTCTGCCTGCCACTTTCCATCTTAGTCTCCTCGGCAAAGGCTCTTACCGCCGGATTTTGTGCATCACTGACTCCAACGAGGCACTGGTGGCATTTGAGAAAGCTCCCTCCATCGCGGAGACTGCGTTTACGATTTTTTCAGTTGTTGACATCATTCCATCTGAAAGAGAGATGAGAACATAGTCAGACACATCCTTCCCAAAGAATACACCGCTTTGAGCCCTCGGAATGTTCAAGCAGCTGCTTATACGAAAACCACATCTTGGCATGCTTCTCTTCACAAGCAGAGCACCAGACGTCTTTCGTGTGGAGAGCTATCTGCTCAGCCAACTCATGTTCGTCCGGGATTCGCTGCGAGCATGGCTGGCAGAGAGCTTGACGCCGCAGAGTGAACGCAACTTTCTCGCTGCAGTTACACCATTTTGCAAACCTGTGCTGCCGAAGCTCGAGCGGGCTGCTGAGGAGAGGGGGATGGATCCTCCTGGCATATTCGTACTCGATGTTGTAGTCGATGTTGTAGTCTGGATGAAATTGACTGAAACATCTGTTGTCATGTCCACGATAATGGTACCTATTGTCATAATTGGTTCGGGAGTCAGTTTCTTTGGAAAAGTTGAGTTCTCGAAAACGCATTGTCCGACAAAGCCGGAAAAAGAGATGGGACACTTGACGCGTGAGATCGGCAAGTCGCATGTGGAACATGTCTAGGACGAGCTCCTCAGGAAGAGCGCAGAGACGGCTCTGCAATGTGTTTTGGTGTTCGCGATTAAATACCGTCATCGTGAGACCGGTGGCGGACATTGATGGATGATTCTCGGCGTACGTTTGCTCCCTGCTGATTGTCGCCATTTCTGTGGTGGATGATTGCGAGAAGGAAGTTTGGTGCATGCTCTATGGATAGCATTTTAATTTGTCCATGTTTAGTGTTCTTCTTCAGTGACTCATATTCGGGCCGAACCTTAAAATTCAGAGCGTTCGTGGACGCAAAGGACGAAAAGGTTGTTCCTTCTTCCAAGACGCTAATAGCATCATCGAGAACCTTTTGTAAGTAGTTAGAGTGCTCTCTATCGCTGCGACTGTGAACTCTCTGGGGACCCCCTTTCGTCGCTCTTACGGACTTCGTTTTCTCGCTTGATGAACACGAACGGCGTCTGTCTCTCCCTCTGATGGGAGGTTTCAACCTGCAGATATTTGACGTAACGATGAGAAGCTCCCAAAAATCTTAGGTTTGCGTTCCCTTGGGGTGAGGGGGATCCCATCAATTAGAAAGAGGGAACCAAGCTATCGGATACTCCTTCGCTAACTTTGCGTGGCCATCAGGGTCGCCTTGGCTACAAAGGGAACAGCCGTCGTGCAGCCGAGTTGAAAAGACCAGTGCCACAGGTGAGTAACAATTAAATGACTGGTGAGGAGATTCACTTACAAATGTGAGTGTCGTGGTAATAATCCGTGTACGGCTTGTGTCTGCTCAAAATGTCTCTATGCGATCTTGATAGCTCTTTTTTCTGCATGTGAACGGCTGTGGATGAAGCTGACGAGAAACACCTCCTCATTTTCCCATCAGCTTTAGGGTCTAAGATAGTAGAATTCAACCCATCGAGGTCATATTCAGATTGAAGATGGGCACTGCCGTTGCCTAAAACAATTGGTGGCTTGCCCACTCACGTCATTCTGATTTCGCCACTGCAAACGTTAGGAACGTACGGCTTCATTGCGTGTAAGACATCTAGCAGCTTGGCACAGAAGCCCTCCGATCGCCAGTGATCGTGGAGGCTTCTACGGACGTCCCGAACGTTGGTGCCCGCAATCCTCGATTCCTCATCGGTGTTTTTCTCCGTCTTGCGTGTTTCGATTGAGTGTCTGGCATGTGCTCTGCGACATTTATTCCGGTGGAAGGAGCTCATCCGAAAGACTTTGGCAGGTTGGCACATCTGTCGTTGAGAACATGTATAAAGAGAAGAAGATGATCAAAAGTCGTTGAAGGGAAACTCGCAATGGGCGAACCCGTCCAGTTTCTTGGATTGACCCCAAGACGCGGCAGATCTATCATGGAAGATTCCACGGGAATCAACGTCGCCATGTTGGGGGCCAGAGAAATTCTGGTCCCGCAATTCTGTGGCGTTTCGGCCGGTCTTCTCAACGCGGAAGTGAGACAACCATTGCTCTGGGTTCTTCCTACAAGCAATCTGGAGCTAGGCGATGCGAGAACGGCGCCCGTCGGCTAGAGCCGCCATAATAGCTTCATTCTTGAACCCATTCCGAACTTCAGATTCTGATTGGTAGGGACCCGCGAGATGAGTAGGAATCAATGTCCACTCTCTGAGTCTTTCTGCAGCTAAGGCCTACCGAAACAGGGAGGATCGACTGATGCTTCCCCGCGGATCGAAAAGCTAGACATGTTTTCGGTTTTCACTGTGTTGAAATATCTCACGAGGAAGAACGTGGCTTGTGAGTGGCATTGACGTTTTCACAAAACTAATTCGTATCTTGCCGGATAAGGAAACTTTGCACTTCAGCTCCGGCAACTTTAGCTACACAATGTGCTTGGGCCGAATTAAACTAGACATGACACGCACTTTTAGAGGCAATAAATGAGAAACAAAATCTGATCTCATATGACCAGCTCCTCCCGGCTAGCGAAAACGTGGAAAGCTGCACCAGAGCTCATGCTGCTAACGAGTTCCTGTCAATAAACGCCTCAACCCTGCAGTATAAGATCGGAAAACGGCAAACTGATTGAACGAAGTATCATGAGAAAACACCCACACTGCGATTACCCCCCACACTTCAAATGCTCATCGACTTCGCGTTCAAGATCATCTCCATCCCATTTATCCCCATAAAGATACTCAAAAATCATCTTCCATATCCTTCTTTGCCTCCTTCCACACCGAAAACTAGCCAGGGTCCAAAGAACCCCTCTGCTTCGACCTCAAATCCCACCAAGATGTACGTCTATCTGGGCAAGCTCAACTGGAAGGGTGCAGCGGTGGCCGAGGACGAGACATTCATCGTTATACTGCCAAATGGAGCTGTTCGCACCGGTGACACTGCCTATGTCTTCTTCCAGTGGACGCGGGATGAATACGGAGTGCCGAAGGCCAACTGGTTTCAGACAATCTCTATTGACAAGGTTTCCAAGACCGACAAGGGAGACGATGTCTTCACTCTGAAGCACCCGAAGTTCTCGTGGAAGATCACCAGCCAGCGAGCCTACGAGAACATCAAGATTGCCATGTCAGATTGCGCAAGCCATGAGACCTCATCGACTCTCAAGCGTGTTTGGGGTACCCACTCCCACGGCGGCAAGGCCAATGACACTGTCCGAGTCTGGACCGGAAAGATCAACTGGTCCACTTTCGCCAAAAACGAGATGGCTACCTTCATCGCTCCTGAGGGCTTCGGCCAAGGCAGGCCCATCATATCTCTTTGGCAATGGACGAAGAGCTATACTGGCAAAGCCAACGATCCGTCTCTCCGTTGTGAATACCAGAAGATTCAGACTGAGAACGATGATGTTGTCAGGTTTACTTACACTTCCTACTATGACTTGGACTGCACCTTCAACCGACAAACCGGCAAGCTTTCCGTCCGCATGAAGTCACCTCAGGATAGTTCCGCCAAGGACCTTGGCGACTTCACCCTCGCTGCTTTGATCGATCGCCACTCTCAGTGAGTTTCAACACCTCTCATGAACCTGCAAAACTGACAGATTTGACTCAGCGACTTTAATCCGCCTGAGTCAACCCCGAACAAGGCGGAAACCGAATTCAGGCTTCCTCAGCCTCAGCCCTCGCTTCCTCGCATTCTTGCACCGATGCCCTTCCCTCGAACATTGGTCGACACTCTGACTCATGCAGCTGCATTCATCGACCAGGCTGGATACCAAGCAAAATATGCTGAGCAGGTAAGCTCTCAATAATGTCTAGGTGTCTTGCAGAGTATGGTCTCTAACCATCACTTAGCAATTCAAAACGCTAGACTCTAAGCTGCACGACAGTGAATACCAGCTTGATGCTGCCAGGAGGCAGATTGGTGACCACGAAGCTAAAGTCAGGGCCTTGAAAGCTGAGATTGCTGAGGGTCAAGGCAAAGTCGCTGCTCTGGACAAGAGCCTAGTGGACGCAAAGAAGCAAGCAGATGCCAAAGAGAACGAGCTGAGTCAACTGATAGAGAAGATTTCGGCACACGACATTAAAGATCACGAGATCATCAAGGAGCTCCGCGGAGAGCTGGACAAGCTCAAGGCTCAAATCAATCGCCTTCAGGAGGACCTTGTTACCGCTAATGTTCAGCTCAATGCGACAGATGCCCAGCTTCAAGAAGAGAAAAAGCAGAAAGCCCGCCTCGAAGAGGATTTGCGTGTGCTCGGGAATAAAAATTCGATCCTAGAGAAAGACAACAAGAGACTGACGGCAGAGATCTGTGGGCTAAAGTCGAAGAACGGAGATTTGGACAAGCAACAGCAGACACTCCAGAAGCAACTGCATGACGTCACGGCTAAGCTTGAGACTACCCAGTCTGAACTCACTTCGAAGTCCGACGCGCTCCTGAAGGCTTCTGAGAAAATCCTACTCCTTGAGAAGCAGCGTAAAGACCACGATGAGATTGACAAGAAACACGAGGAAGATGACAGGAAGCAGGAAAAGAAGCGCCATGATGACGAGATTAAGCGCATCAAAGCAGATGATGAGCATCGCAAGGCTGAAGACAAGCGACACGAAGAGGAAGAGAAGATCCGCAATGAATACGAGGACTTCAAAAAGAAGTATGCGGATCACCTCGAGAAGGACAAGGTGTACGACAAGGCCCGAGAAGATGCGGCCAACAAGTTGGTCGCAGATACCCTAGATTTTGCGAGGAGACAGATGGGAAGTCTGCCACAGAGGGGTTGAGTAGCCGGCACAAATTGGCACTAGAGCACGATTTATTTTGTGTTGGAATTTGCTCGTTACATGGTTAAACTTAGCTTTTCCATCTGGGAATATGCTGTTTGAACTTTGTTTTACTTTGACCTCGTAGCTAAGGGTCATAGTCCCATCAGCACTAATACAGAACCGGTTCAAGGCAAGTTCTTTTCGCCATGACTGTCAAATTTCGAGAGCAAATCATGGCCTCATCATGCCCATATCATCAATCCTTCTTCCCTTCTAACCTTTCTTTCGCAGTTTGCCGCCTGGAGGCGTACCTTTTTGACTGCCGTATGACTCTGACGGGGAAATATGTGAGGTCTTGGTTGTTTGGGGTCAAATGGACGGCTCTTGTGACTTTGACCTTCTCCGGTTGATGACGAGCAGAAGAATTATCCGACTGCAGCTAGACTTAAACGAGCTCGGATTGAGGATTCGCCTACTGTGACATCGCCCCAGCATTTGTCTCTGAACTCTCATTTACCGATGTCCACATCACCCAGTCAACAGTTTAATCAGCTCTTCCAAAAAAAATTAAAAAAAATTGCTTAACTCTAGCCAAGGAAATGCCCAAAGACCACCTCTGATAATATAAGTAGGGATGATGCGTATCGAATGCAAGGATGGACACATTGCGCAATGTTTCGTGTACTTTAAACTTGACCCTCGCTTTAATTGTGAAGACGGAAAGAGGTTTGGGCACTTGTCATAGGTGAGGATTACCCTCTGAGATTCAAGAAGAATAAACACTCATTTAAATCTCACCAGACACATTCAAGTCATTGGCAAGTTATTATGAGCTGCAACTGTTAATCCACGGACGTTCACGACGTGCGTGGCTCTTGTGTATTTTCAGTTCTATGGCCGTCAAGGCCTAATCATTTTATGTAAGAGATACGTCAAGCACTTGCTAGATGTACAAAGAAATTTGTCAAAACATATTGACGGAATGTTGACGGTAGTTAATCCCTCGCCTATTTAGCAGCTGTTCTTGATACCGCTGGCGTACATGGCAAACGTGTCCGCGTTGTTGAGCGACTGAGACGCGCTGATGGTGTCGACGCAGCCCTCGTATCCGTAGCAAACATCGTCAGTGGCGCCGATCTCAGACAAGTGGGTAGCCTCGTGGATCATGAGGTAAGCCAGGTCCATGCCGCGGCAACCGGCGCCAGAAACAGGGACCTCGAAAGAGTTCTCGCAAAGGACAATGTAGCCGTCGACGCCGGGCTGAGAAAGCTTGTCAGTACTCACGTCATTAAGGAAGAAACGTTCAAGATGACTTGCCTGAGCGTAAGCAGCAGCGTTGGCGCAGAAGTTGCCAACATCGGAGCAGTACATCTTGGCATCCGCAGTCGAGCTGCCGAGATAGTCGGCGACCTTGCCAAGGACCTCAGCAGCCTTGGTGCCCGAAGACTTCGAACGGAAGTACTGCTCCACGCGGGTACCTGCCTTGGCAGCTGTCTGCGCAGCGGCGGCAAGCTTCTGGCCCTCGGCAAGGCCCTTGATAACGGCCGTCTTCTTGCTTCCGGTGCAGTCGCTCTGGACGTTGGCACGCTTAGCAGCGAGGCTCTGATGAAACGCGGCGTGGACCTCAGCAGCCTTTACTCCATCGACCTTAGCGGTGAGGACGCCCGAATCGTAGACAATTTGGCCGGCAATGTCGTTGCTTCCCTCCTTGGCGTAACGGAGAGATCCAACGCTCGAAACATTGAACTCGCCGCCGGTGCTAAGGTCGTGTACCTTAGCGGGATCCCACTGGACCTCGACCTTCTCACCGGCACCAATTGTCTTGAAGGCAGAGTCGGGGAGGTTCGTGTCGCGGACATAGACGCGGATGCCGTTAAAAGCAACTCTGTTGACTATTGGATTCATTAGAGAGGACTATCCTAACAAACAACTTATATGTAAAGCGTCATAGTAAATTCTACTTACCACCGTCAGTAGAGGCGGTCGTGAATTGAGCCCTCTCGACGGGAGTGTCGTCGAGAATAGAACCAGTCTTGAGAACTCGCAGAGGGCTGCTACCGGTGTTGGTGATGGTGGCCTTCAATTCGCTGTTGCCGACCTGCTCAATCTTGACATCAAGAGGGCTTGCATCTCGGCGAGCAAGGTTGATAGCAGCGCCATTAGCAAGGGCTGCAAGGCAGGAAACAAGAGTGGCGGCCTTCATTTTGGCTGAGGGATGTGGAAGAAACGAACGTAAGAACAAATGAATAAATGAATGAATGGGCGGATGAATGAATTATCTTCCGGACTTGGTCGGTAGCAGCTCAGCTGTTGAATTGTGACTAGAATATCCTTCCTTCATCAGCGGAAGAGCACGACTTTATTACTTCACATCCTCGTGAAGGAGCAACCTGCCGGCCCCGCTGTGGGAGGCTGCATTCAGCCTGGACCGAAACATGAGTCGTATCGTGGAGCATGAAATCTCAAGATGTAGATGCTTTTTTCCGCCACTGAAAACGAGCAATTTTGGGATGGGGTTAGAAGACAGCAACTTTTCCGACACGTTCGCCAGGGGAAACTGAGGCTGATGAACAGTGACCTGGGAACAGGGGTCGAATCACAATTGTCTGTGCCTTCGAATTCCAGAAAGGCGGCACTTTGGTCAACGCTGACTAGTAAGCATATTGGAAGATTGAAAAGGACAGCCGCAAGTTGGTCCCGGCCCCTCTCCTCGGAAGATTATGGTTGTTCTGAATTGTCGATCACAACGATTGATGGTGGGGGAGTTGCCTGGTTTGTAATAAGTTATTGAAGCCGTGTGTTGATTTAAATCCTGTCTCCTCATTCACTGTTTGTTTTCACAACCGTGCGCCACCAATCAGAAAGTGTCTTGGCTGTCTTGGCCGACTTGGCATAAGTGAGAAGTTAATTCAAGGGGTCACTTACTTACGATTTAGCGAGGCACGGCGAGGCGAAAGATTCTAGACTGGCCTCTTCGACATGAACTGACCTTATTCAGAATCAACACAAGCTTGCCCCGCACGTGTCACAGCTTTTAATATTCTACAAACGTCGCTTAAACTTGCCGCTTGCTCAGTTGCCTCAAGTGCGCCTCTCATATGGAATTCTCGTATTCCTCATCCTGTTAGTTACTCAACAACGAACCACAAACACATCATTAAGGACTTGCAGCCCCTTGAAGATTCGCAAAGCGAGAGTGAATAATACGACAGCATTCTTACAACGGCAACTTTTCCCGCTTTCAATGGCAACATTTCCTTCTTAGTCTTACAACGGCAACTTTTCCTTCTCACAGTGGCAACTTCCCTTTCTCATCTACCTGCATATATCCAGTCCCAGAGTTGACGGGGCCCCCAAGAAGTCCGTCAACAATGCTGCCGCTCAATTCACTCAACATTCAACCGCCAAAGAGGCATTCGCATCATACCAGTCTGTTGTCTCCCAGACAGGGACAGAGCTATACACATGATTGCCCAGCAGCGCAGCCGAGGACGCCTATCGCTGTCAACCGCCTTAGCTATAGGCGCTTTCATTCTCATTTCTCTCTACTTCTTCTCTCCCCAACAAACGTCCACGATGGTCGAGTCTGAGTCGTCCTTTCCCGATTTGCAACTGAGCCTCTCACAGACCGCCGCCTCCAAAACCCCCACCGTCTCGGTGTCGGTCAAGAACGCTAGCCCCGACACTCCCGTGACGATCCTGAAGTGGAATTCTCCCCTTGATGAGGCCGCTCTTGGCTTGGGTCTAGTTTCGATCACGCCCGCCGGGGCGTCGGAGCCTATCCGCATGGACGCCGTCAAACTTACCCGCAAGATGCCACCAGGTGCCGACTCCCTAGTAACGCTGCTTCCTGGTGAGAGCGTGAGCAATGTTATCGAGCTACGCGAGCCGAGGGTTCCAGAAGATGTGTGGAAGGCAGGCAAGGCGAAGGCAATGATGAGAGGGAAGTGGATGGCCGTTTGGCCCGGACTGAACACGAAAGAGTTGTTACAGCAGCCGCAGAAGCTGCAGTCTGTCGGCGCTGGTGCTGGTGGTTCGTTGACTGGGGATTGGAAGACTGAGACGGTGGAGATTGGTCAGTAGCGGACTCGGTTTCTGAACTGCAGCCCCCCAATAAACAAAACCAACATGATTCGACTTCTTTTCTCTAAGGGAGTAAAAGCGCTGTTTGTGAGAAAATCACTACCCAGCCACCATCCGCTTGCGATTTGGCGTTTTGTTTTGCTAATATTTGTGCTTGTTACGACTTATGCCTGTCGAAACTCCAGAGTTCAAGTCCAGTTTTGAACTGTTATATAAAGTCACAAGTTCGGCTCCCAGAAGCTCGTTTCCCAGAAAATCCTCCCTACCTCGCCCTTGCCGAAATCTTTGTTGCTGATGAACTTCCATAACCCATACGGTACGGGAGATTCGCTAGGTAGCAATTCCCGGCGTTTTGCTTTCAACTAGGGGAAGAGTGATGAGACACGCTTAATTTATGCCAAATCAGAGCTTGGTACTTCCGTTTGAGTTGCGAGTTGCCTTACGTGCTGTTTCCCGGCGTCTCAATGCTTGCGTTGCCCATGCGGAGCTTTGGAGCTTTTCCGTGTCGAGGATCCTAATCCACGAAGCAGCAACGTGTCGCAATACCCTTGAAGAAACAGAATTATCTTGGGGGAACTTGACATTACAAAGCTGTATGGCTCACGAGCTCCAACAGGATCCAGAAGATTCAAAGAAATGACAAAGAAATGATCAATCTTCCTTTTCGTCTCGCGGACTTGTCAAGATCAGGTTGAGATGGCGAAGAACGCCGGACTGGAGCTTGAATTTTGGAAATTCGACAGTTTGAGTTGGACCGCCTAGCAAGTTTCACACGCAACTTCTCTTCATCGATTGATAGGAGTCCCTGGGCTTCATGTGTAGATCCAAGACTGGCACTTGTCCACCTTAACTGCACACATGCTGGTGGTTGAAGTTTTAGTATCATCGTGTACGCATTAACCCTCCCCAAGACTCTAGTGTAGTCCTAATGTAAACAGCTATAAAACCTTCTTGGTGTCACAGAACCCAGAATCTAGGTCAACAATTTAACTTTGGTGAAGTTTGATGGGTTGAGCTTGATTGTTCTGTGGTTAAGGGAAAGCATTCGAGTGACTTGAAGAGATCCTTCAGTCACATTCTCAGCTGAGTAGTGTTGATAAATTTTGTGAATATCATGGACAGCTTATTCGTAGCGAATACACCGTGAACAACGATGAACAACAATACACAATCATTAGACAGACAGTCCGCGTCACAGTTCGTACATTCCGGAAGCCATCGCCACTTCAATTGCGTGACGTTTACCAAGATTATGCAGAACCTCCTTGGGGAGATGTTGCTTTCTTCTCGAGCGGATTTTGAGCGGTCTTTGGACTCCCAAATGTTCATCCTATCAACGACTCCAGTCTCGCCTTTTCTTTCTCATCATCTACGTTGAATATACTCAAAATGACGAAACATAATTAAAGCTGCCCGCTGCACGAAAACGTTCAAGAGTCAAGACAACCACTCAGAACGGCAAGCACGGCCTCTTGAAAAGATATTGAGCTACCGTATCACCCAAGGCTGCTATTGCTTATGTTTTTTTTCCAATTGCAGAGCTATCTGAGCTAATATACTACATGCCGCCTCAATGCCTGCTGCTTCAAATCTCGGGCCTTCTTCCATGGCGACGCAACGTCTCAACCGCCGCTGTCGCAGAAAATGGAATGAGGGCTCCATAGGGTTGAAACTGCGTGAAAGGTTTATAAAAGATGTTGGAAAAGATATAGGCTTTATTCCTCCCTCACAAAAATTGAACACAACTTGCGATGTGGTCGAATGAGGCTGGCCCCGTTCGGTGAACGGCGATCACCACAAATCACGAGAAGCTTGCCAAGTACAATCCCAGAACTCATCCGTGGACATCATAGACGTCTCTATCGTCTGAAAGAGCTGCAGTGCATCATACATGAATAATCCAGAGAAAGCGGGGGATCATAGTGACAGCGACCATGCTATTCATACTTCAAAAAGCTTGTACAAAATTAAGATTCGAGCTTTTGCAAGCACTTCGAAAGAGAACGGCTCCAACGAAATCCATTGTTGAGATGATGTCAAGGTGTTTGAGACCATTCATATAGATAGATGTGGTGCGTGATGACGACCGTGACATTGTCGATCTGAGTTGTCCGCAAGTGGCAGAATAGCAGATCTCTTCTCAGCACTTACTATGGTATCAAGCAAGAAAGAAATGAACTGAAATTGAACATAAAAACCGAGCTTCCTCAGTTTGATGGTAGACAAGCCAATGTCCGACGTTGTAGTCGCAGAAACAGGCTACTCAAGGTAATCATCATAGGAGCCTCGTCGCTATCTCTCGAAGGGGCGTTCAAACTTCGTGAAGAGTAGGGAGAGACTCATCAGTGTCTCCCCAGCATTGATTATGTGGTTAGAATATACCCAGAGGTAAAGACGACAGAGCCACGCCCGCAAATCCTGACTATCGATAGAGAGCGGCCGACAAATCAAGTCAAAACTTACGTGGCATGATCTCTATCTCATTAATAGGCAAAAGAACTCTCAGAAATGACTATCCTGGTGCGTATGCGTTTATCAGCAGCCAGCATCGGCTTCTTATAGCTGAAGCCACGCCATGCTCGTGGGCAATCACCGGCGCTGGAGGAAAAGGAAGACCACAATTCGAGGCGCGTATATAAAGAAAGGTGGATGAAGTATTTGGTAGGGAACCAAGCCAATGATCTGTTTGGAAAGACTTTCAGCTCTATGTTGCATTCGGTGGACGCCGTCATGAGATGGTGAAAACCTCGATGCAAGCGAACCCAACCAGGACACGTACCACACGACGCACTCCCATGAGACTTCCCCTCATCTCTTGACATTTGTGTGATGCTTTTGTCGAATACCTATAGAGAGATGAAGAACAAAGCCGAAGCAGCAGAAGCCGCACAGTGTCTACCATCTGTTACAACTCGTCGCGAGCATGCCTTTGCTTCATACATCGAGATGCAAAGTCTGTAGACTGCGAAAGGAGGCTGAACAGTCGACGAGATTCAAGATCTCATTCCTGCTGAACTGTATTTCAATACAAGATTGACTTATTTTATACCCAGTTCCCGGCTGTCGTATTCAAGTCTGAAAGAGTCGATATCTCCGGCAAGACGAAACCTTCCAAAGCACCACGGAGGCTGGAGAAGCTCGATTACCCTGCCTCAATCACCGCATCTCAGACCCCGAAAGTCAGAGAATATGCGCTCCGAAAAGCATGTATCGCAAAGCATTTCCGGTAGCTCGCGCTCGCAAGATAATGAAAGCCATCGACCTTGTGCCATCCCGTCTCCAAATAACAATACAAGATGGGTGGAGGGTCCGGCGGCTTCAAGCCGCTCGTCGACAGATGTCAAACGCGAGGCTCCCTTCAAATGAAAAGTAAGCTGTAACCATTCTCTTCCCAGAGCGTCTCAAACATGAAAAGGGTAACAGCCATTTTGCGGCTTGCCCCCTAAACAACTAGGTAGGTCTCGAAGCCTACAACCCCACAGCCGCTCCAACGCGAGAGCACACACTAACACCAAGTCACTGCCCAACTAGACCACCACCCATACAACCAGCACGAAACTCCAGAACCTTCCTAAAGACACCAATCAAAACCGTCAGCTAACTCAAACCCTAAGTAAAACAAAAGAGTCGCTGTCAAACTCCTGCGTCCAAACCACTAACAACACCTCCTCAGAGCATGTCCCCACAACCCCACATCCTTACCCAGCCCTCCTTAGTTCCTGATTTACGCTGCCGTCTCCAACGCCTTGTTGGCTAAGTGGTATAGCGCCTCACTAGTAATGAGGAGATCGGGTGTTCGATTCACCCACGAGGCAAGCAGCCTCCGACATCTCCGTCGGCCGACTCTTTTTGCATTTGCTCATCCCCCTCCTTCCTATTTGCTTTTTGCATCGCCATCCAGTATCTCCAAGTGCACAATCCTCCTTGCACCCACCGAGTACAGAGTCTTTCGGTGCTTACCCGCATAAAACCTCCCTCCCTCCCCGGTCCAGCCTCATCCGTCACCTCCGTCTCCGAGCCGAAGCCTCACCCCCAGTCAACCTCCTGTCTCACCCCCAGCCAACAAGCTCCCCTCCCTCCCGGGACATCGCAATCACCCAAGCCACGCTCTCCAAAAAGGAGGCTCACAAGGGCCCGGTGCATTGTCTCTGCACCTCCCGTATATATCCCTGCTCCGCAATTGAGACCGTTGAGCAAAACATTCACCCCGTACGAAAGAAGCAATACCTCGGCCCCCCTTTGCACCCATGTGGACCTGATATTTCCTTCTCCCATCCCGATCGAGACAGACTCCTGGTCCAGAACCCTCAGCCTCATCGCCGCCCAGCCCTCGGAACTCCCCGCCAGGGACCCGGATGGACCCCTGATCTTCACATCTGACATCACTCACCGCCAAAGGCAAGAAGCATGAACTTGAAATCATCATCAGAGTCTTTGACTGGTCTTATTTGACTCGAATCGATAGTATACACATCGGCTCGTCATCATCTGCATGTTCCCCTTTTTCGTCTCCTCCGTCTTTCCGTCTTGATTCTTGGTCTTCTTCCTGCGTCCCCTGCTCATGAGCAGAGATATCGCAAGGGTCGAAACTTCCTCCCCAAACCAAGCGCAGGCGGGAAAAAATCAGTTGTGGGCGCCTTCTTTTGGACTTCAAATCCCACTCGGCCCGCCCTTGTATGTTCCGTTCTTTATATGTAAAGTTGCTTTGGGGTATCTGTTGGTACACAAAAACGTGTGACAAAGGAAAACCGGTTTGTTTGCAGAAAATGAGCAGTCGCAGTGTTTCTACCCTCCCTTCTCGGGAGGAAAGATGATGCTTCGCCGATGATGTCGTTCCTTTCGTTAGAATGCCGAAAGGCCGAGTAGACACAAATGAGAAAATAGAAAACGCCTGGTTCCGACTAATCCTGACTCCCGATGCAATGTTTGGTGATTTTGTGAAAGGAAAATGTTCCGTGAGTGGTGATGTTGTGCGATGCCGCCGCAACGTCCAGGCCGCGACGGGAGACCCGGTCTGCTTAAAAGATTATAATGTGTAGTTGGTATTGAAGGCGCTGTTATGAGCCCTCCGCCGGCAGCTCAATACCGCTATCGCGGTCCTGCGGTTCTTTGCTCCAATTTGGCGTGAGACTCCTCGGGGAGTCCACTGGACTGCTCGGTGCTGACGCGCCATCCTTACGCGACTCCTCATCCTCGTTGTCTCGCAGGTAAGCCGGCTGGAGCACACGTGGTGGCAGTTTTACCTCGCTGGGTTGGACCTTGTACTCGAGAGCCTTCTTGCCCTCCTTGATGAGCTCCTCCGTCCAATTCAAGCACTTCTTGATGCTCTGATTGATCTTCTGGCTGTCGACCAGCAGCTCTCTGTGCTTGGTAAGATCCAGCTGGAGTCGCTTTTCGTCTCGTTTCCTCCGGCGAGTGTCGCGCTCGGGGTCCGATTTGGCAGAGTCCGTTTCGTCAAGCTCCGATGACTCAAACATGGAATCCTCGAGGTCTTCTAAATCGCCTTCGCCCTCGGCCCCGCCTTCACCTCCGGCTTCAACCTCCTCCTCCTCGCTAAGGTCCGAAAGATCTAAAACGCCTTCGATACCAAGACCCGTGGTCGGCTCAGACGGCACCTCGGCTGGTGGCGCAGAGGGTGCCGAGGACAGACGGCCAGATCGGGACAGTCTCTTGTACCTCCTCAACTCAGCCGTCTGTTTTCTGAGCTGCCTCTCGAGCGATCTGTTAATGGCCTCCAGGGAAGCGTTCGTAATCTCCAGATCCTGCACCTTGCGTTCCCTCCTAGCGTGCTTCACCATATCGTTCAGAGGGTCGCCGTGGTTCGACCGGGTCGGGCTGTGGAGTTCTTCCAGATCCCTGGAATCGTCGTCGTCATCGTCCTCCTCCTCTTCCTCCCCTTCAGATTCGCTCAGCTCATCTGCTGCCTGCAATATCGAGGCTATCGTGATCGGCTGGTTAGGGAAGAAGCTGGCCATTGTCGGAGACGACACTCCGGAGGGAGTCGGCGATTGAGAAGCCATGAACTGTGACATGATCATGGCATCGGTAGGTGCAGCGTCTGAGCCGACATGGCTCGCGGGCCGGCTGTTGACATGGCTGGCTACCTGAGAGACGGCGTCCATGCTGATTTTGCGCTTGTGCATCGAAGGCGCCAGGGGCGGCGGGCTGGTCATCTGTGTCCGAGTCTGCGGTTGACTGTTGCTCTTAACTAATGGCGGAGCTGCTGGAGCTTGTATCGGCTTGTTGGGCGACATGGGCCGAGACGCAAGCGACAAACCGCTCGCCGAGCCAGCTGAATTCCTGGCCTTCTTTCTCGACTCTGCGATCGTTGGCCCGGTCCCCGAGGCTGCAGAAGACGGCCTGAAGCCGGGAGCCAGGTTTGGAGCTCCATTTGCATAAAAGAACTTGCTCTGCGGCGGCTCCGGCGTGGGCGCAAGCGTCGGTGATAATGACGGTGCCAGCGAGGGAGCGAGCATCGGCGTGAAGCCTACGCCTGCGGACGTGGGCCGATTCTTGTCTACGGCGCTGCCATTGGCGTACAGGAAGGTGGAAGCTCGCTGTGGGGCGGCAGGAGCAGCAGCAGACTGCTTGGGCTGGGGAGCGGGCGCTGAGGGTTTGGCGTCGCTTGCATAGAAAAATTTGGAGTCGGCATCGTGGCGGTTGCCGACGGAGGAAGGGACAGGGCTGAAGGTAACGACTTGTCTCCTTACCGGCTCAGCCTGGAAAGTGGGCTGGTGATCCCAATCGTTGGTTCGGTCGGGGTTCGGTGTGCCGTTAGGAGTGCTATTATTGCTGTCGACGCGGTTCTGGCGAGGGCCGGATCGCGGTGTGATATTATTGCCCAGGAAGGGCGCAGGACTCGTCAGGTCGTCCTTGGCTCCTCCCCCAGCAGCGGCATGTAGAGTCGGGTGTTGGGTGTTGTTATTCGTATTATCGTTGCGGCGGCGGCCCAAGGGGGTCACGACGGAGGCTGGCTTCGCAGCAACTTTCGGGGTGAGGGGAGCTCGATTCATTCCCTTTGCGGTGAGGGAGGGCATTCCCGGCTGGCGGGTGGTGGTGCTGCCCCCTTTGTCGTAAGGGGGCATTGTGGTGGGCGTGGGAGAGGCGGACGCAGAGGCGGATGCGGATGCAGGTGTGGAGGATGAGGTGGGCGAAGGTGTTGGCGACGGCTTCGCTCGCGCAGCGTTGGCAGGACGAGATGAGGGGTTCAGGACATTTTGGTCTCTGTTGCGGAGAGGAGAGCGCAAGCTGGAGGACAGTGCAGGTTGCTGTCGTCGGGCGGAGGCAGAACCCTGAGGGGAAGTAGCAGGAGTTTCCGCAGTGGTAGCCGCGTCGTCGGCGTCGGTGGTTGTGGTTGTAGTGGTAGTGGTATTGGAGGCGGTCGCGGGTGGTGATTGCGAAGAGGATGTTGTGTTTGGGTTTGGGTTTGGATTGGCAGCAGTAGCAGTAGCAGCGGCGGCGGCGGTTGGGTTGGCGGCGGTTGTAGTGGTGGAGTGGGAGTTTGATGTTTTGGTGGTGCCTGCGCCAATTGTGGTTACGGTCACAGTACTTCTACTTCTAGTGGTGGTAGCTGTGATGCGTGGCCGGGGCCCCGTTGCGGTTGGTGGGCCAGTGGCAGCAGTGCGAGTCGCAGTCGCAGCACTAGTTCCAGCGGCAGCGGCAGTCTTTGGTCTGCTGGTTGGAGTGTTGGTGGTGGTGCCAGTGCTGCCAATGCCAGAGCCAGAGACAGACCTTCGCGTGGGCGTGCTAGCGGGATTATTTGTGGTTCGGGCTCGAATCTGGGCGACCGTGGGTTTGCGACCCGCGGATGCTGGTGCTGGTGAGACGGGCCGCAAGGGCGTCGATGTCGGCGAGAGCAGAGCAGGCGAAGATGCCCTGGACGACGCTGCTGTTGATGCTGCTGACGATAGGGCGGGGTTGCGGGTGGCGGGCGAGAGCGACGATGGCCTGATGTTTCTGTGAAGCCGGGATGGGTCGGGCTTCTTGGGCTTGTTCTTGGTGAGGTCTTCAGAAGCAGTCGACAGATTGTTGCAGCCGGCCGGCGTGTTGGCGGACGTGAGCGAGCGCATTTTGGGCAGCAGCAGCCGCTATTTGCAGGTGACTGACTGTTCGGTTCGGGTTCCTGGCGGTGGTGGACAGGTACAGGTACAGGTGCTGGTACTCCTGGGGTTCCTCCTCCGTCCTCGGCTTCTCACTGGCTACCATGGCCGGGAAACGGAAAACCACATTGGACGAACACGGGCGCTCCCTGCCTCTTTCTGTCGTCGTCGTCGTGCACTCCTTTCCCAGGTCTGGGTATCCCCGGAACGAGGCTGCAAAATGAAAACCTGCCAAAGATGTGCAAAGAAAAACAGAAGACAGCAGGGATGGGCGCGGTGGTCGACTGTCGAGGTGCCCAGTTTACCGGTGACGGTGGGCTTCGTGGAAAGTGGTTCGCAGGGCCTGCAATTCCGCTTGAGGCAGTCGACGACGATGCCGGTTCTCGTGTGTGTGACTGTGCCCGTCGTAAGGTACGCACAAGTGCTTGCTTGCTGCAGGTCGGGGGTGTGAGAGGGGGGGTAGGGGAGGGGAGGGGTTCGTCGTCGGTGAGGCAAAAGGCGGTGATGGACCACTTCGCCGCTTCACCTTTTTCAGCTTGGGGTCCCGTCCGGATAGGAGTAAAAAAAAAAGGAGGCAATGTGCTTTGCAGCCCAAAGACCAAGAGCGAGAAAGTAGGAAAAAAAAGGTTGTTGGTTTGTTGTCTCGCGCGTGTCTCTCTCAAACAGCGTTGACTCGACACGAAACGGTCCCCGATTGAAACATGCAGGTCGATGATCAACGGCGTAGCGGTGACACAGAGCAGGTAAGGTAGCAGCAGCAACCAACCGCGAACAGACGCGTCCAAGGTGTTTGCCGGAATAGGGAAACTCGGGGGATCAAAAACGATACAGAGCACGAGTGGTGAGTGTGACTGAGAGATTGGAATGGGCAGCGGCGGCGGGGGGAGGACGCAAGTTGAAGAATGTCATTCACGATTCCACGAAACGGGGGCGTCCAGTAGCAGCCCAGTTAGCCGCAAGCCTCAAAGTTGCATATTCGACTCCTCTCTCACGCTTGAACTTCACCGAGGATCCGTAAAAAAAGAGGAGAGCGCAGGTAAACCTGGGAACGGGAATGGCAGATAATGCAATATGACATGTTCGCTATCGTCCACAGCAAGGCACAAACTATCCATGGGCCATGTTATTCCTGGCGTGTTGTCATTCTTCGAAACCGCCCGTTGGATCCCGATTGGCATTTGTTTATTCATGCGTACCGACCTGCACAAACCCACTCCACACGACACAAGACAACCAATCCCGGATATCTCAGAGGTCTGCCGCCGTGACATTTCGTCTTGTGTGCTGTGTGATTTGGTTCGAGAGGTGCAGTGTGCAGTGCTAGTCTCGAACTCTTGCCCGCCTTACGGATACCTACCCTTGGCCCATCCATAAAACATCTTGGGCAGGTATATCTGATATGGATGCAGCTTAGCGGAGACTCACAAGAAAATAAAAAGGAAAAAGGGAAAAGAATATCGCCAGAGAGCGGGACAAGGGCGGCAGGGCGGAAACGATTCACCTTCGGGACGGCGGTGACATTTCGTCTCTCCTTCGGTGCCTTCCCCCTTCAGGTCGGACCCTTCCCAGTCTGCTTTATTTTTGTTTTGGGCCCTTGACAGCGCCCATCTCGTTTATTTTCCTCCCCCCTTCCTCCCGTGATCCCGGGTTGTTGCCCGGCCGGGCCAAATTGAACGTGGGCACGCGCTAAGGGAACGTCGCGGTACGTACCTCTTTTCCCTCCTTCGCGCCTTTCCATCTCGAAATCTCACTCTCGTAGCGCGTCATTCCGCCCTCCGAGGCAACACTTGTGAACCCCACCAAAAGGGGACACGACACACCCCTGTCGCTTAGCAGCCGCCCGTTAAGGGAACAACCATCTCCAGCTTCCATTGCGGGCCCCACGCCAGACAGCTGACCACTCACCGTGACCGTTGAACCCGCTGACAAAGACTGAAGGCACTCGCAGCGCAACATTCTCCAAATCCCATCACGACGTCAACCTCAGACTACCTACCTGCCAGGACCCTCACTCTACAAACGACGACCCATCCAACCTCTGTCGCGGCCCCCCACGGCCTCTCCCAACGCGACGTCAGCAAGGACAACAAAAAATGGGCTACATCGGCGTCTCCCTCATCATCGCCTCCGTCGTCTGGGTCATCGTCGCCCCTCCGCCATGGATACACCCCTTCATGCCGCCCTTCCTCCTGACCTGGCGTCCCTCCTCATCCCTCCCGCCGCCGCCAAAGACACGCTCAAGTTCCCCGCCGAACGATGAGAAGAATCCAAGCAACGGCACCGCCGGCCCCGACGAGCAAAAGCGCACCGCAGCCGCACCTGCCCCGCCATCCATCAACTTCCCCGAAGACCCCGACCCGACACCGGCACCGGCACCGAAGAACGACGCCCTCGCCATGCCTCCTCCTCCCACGATCATCCGCCGTCCGAACGCGAACCCAGCCTCGACGCCGGTGATATCAGAGCCAGAGGAGGAGCAAACAACACCCAAAGCCAACCCCTCCACCCCGGCCGGACCAGCCGTCCCCTCCTTTTCCCTCAACGAGCCCTCCACCGGCCTCACCACAGGCGCGAACCCGGCCCCGAGCCTAGGCCTCGGAAGCATGCCGCCACCTCCGGCACCCGGGCGTGGCAGCAAGCCTCCTCCGACAAACAACCTCCCAGGCCGCGGCAGCATGCCCCCACCACCACCATCATCCTCCTCACGAGGTCCCGTCCCGCCCCGCCTGGCCGCCTTCCCAGCCGCAAACTCCCCCCAACGCGCCCGCGGCCCCGTCCCCAACCGCGGCCCTGCCCCCTCCTCCTCCTCCTCCTCGCTCTTACCACCGCCAACACACTCCGCCAAACCCTCCAAACCAAGCCGCAAAGTGATCCTCACGCCCGGCCACTCCCCGCTCGACTGGGCGCGCATCTCCGGCCCCAACGCCGACCTGCGCAACCTGCCCCCCTCCACGCCCTACCTCAAAGTCACCCCCTCCATGCTCAAGAAGATGACCGGCCGCAAGGGCAAGGACGCCTGGATGGCCCTCGGCGGCCGCGTCTACAACATCACCCCCTACCTGCCCTACCACCCCGCCGGCGAGCCCGAGCTGCTCCGCGGCGCCGGACGAGACGGCACGAAGCTGTTTGGGGAGATCCACCCCTGGGTCAACTACGAGACTATGCTTTCAGCGTGTTTGGTCGGGCTGCTGGTGGACGAGGAAGAAGGCGCGAAGCCGAGCGCCATGGATGAGATGGATTAAACCCCTTCTTTTGCACATTTTAGAAGAGAGAGACAGGCACATACGGTTACTACGCTGTGTATTAACAGGTCGACCCTGCATACAGATACTGATAGAGTGATACCCCCATAATAGACGCACCGCTCACAGCGACCGCAATCATACAAACATCGCTAGTTGGCCTCCCCAGCACCGTCGTCCGCGTCCTTCTCGCTGTCGTCGTAGTCAACCATCTCAGCGTCGCCGTCCGCATCGTTCCCGCTGGCTTTGCCGCCCTCGCCGGCCTCACTGGCACGGCTCCTTGCGCGCCTTCTTGAACGACTTCGCATTATAGCTTCCTTGGACTCGTCGCTCCACTTGAACAGCAGGCCTTCCGGATCAGCTTTGGGGCTATCTCAGCGTCTCCTAAACTTAAACTTCAGCCCGTCGTCATCGTCACTCTCATCGCTATCAGCCACCTCTCGAGGTTTCCTCGCCGCTCGAGTCTTCTTGGCAGGTGGTTCATCGGCCGGAGCCTGAGGCGGCGCTGCTCTCTTGCCGCGCGTCGTCCTCTGACTTTGGCTAGTAGCTTGAGACTGTGTCGTCGTGGCGCGGGAGCTTCTCGATCGTGATGGGGCGGGTTCTGGCTCAGGCTCGGGTGCAGGCGTCTCATCTTCTTCGTCGCTGCTGACAACGCTAATTGTGCCCCGATCTTGAAGTGACACACGTCGCGAAGTGGCAGACTGACCAGTACTGGTGCCACTCTTCTGACTAGTATTCCTGCCGCTTTTCTGGGTGTCGTCTTTCTTCTTCTTCTGACTGTCGTCCTCAAGCCAGTACTCATCGCCAATGCCATAATCCTTCTTCTTGACCTCCTTCAGAGGCACGATGA
Organism: Colletotrichum gloeosporioides; assembly: GCF_011800055.1. NCBI lineage: Eukaryota > Fungi > Ascomycota > Sordariomycetes > Glomerellales > Glomerellaceae > Colletotrichum > Colletotrichum gloeosporioides. The sequence goes on along the minus strand of NW_025544656.1, from coordinate 393,953 downwards.
CTTTCTGGCGCGGTCGTCCCGTGAGCTCGCCACGGGGTGCGAAGCCTTTGAAGTTTTTGCGTCCATTCCAGGCAGGGTTCCATCTGCCACTTGCTACGTCTTCCTCGTGAGTCCTGGTAGCCGGCCGTTGACGGACAGGCATGGCCACCGTGGTTTGGTTCCGACCAATCTCTGCCAAGTCAAGGTCGGCTGGCAAATTGCGAAGGTCATCCTTTTCGGCCTTGGCCGCAGCCTCCAGTTCTTCACGTCGTTTGCGAGCGACTTCGAGGACGTCAATCTCTTGCTTCACCTTCTTGGGCTTTGTAGCAGGCTTCGGCTCAGGAGCCTTTGGAGGTTCGGGCTCCTTAGGTCGCGGGTCTGGATCTTCTCCAGCCTCAATCCGTCGCCGCTTGGCTGCGGCTGCATTTGGGATAATATCATCCATGATGCTGTCATCCTCTACTGGAGGCCGCTTCCTCTGCGACCTCCTGGTTCTCGTCTCTTGTGACGGTTCTGGGATTTCATCAAGTGCGGCCGCCTCTTGCGACACGAATAACCCCTCCTCGGTCTCCGGTTCAGCGTTGACAGGCACGCCCTCTGGTTCTTTGGGGACCACAGGATCATCATCATCGTCGTCATTATCGAATCCAGCAAAACGTCTGGTGGCTGCCCTTCGCACACGAGCTGGTCTCACTGGTGGAGCAGACGGTGCGGATTCTTGGGCTGTGTGTTGTGAAGGGGCGGGCTGGTCAACATCCATCGAATCACTGCTCGAAGCCTGCTGCGGCGCTGTGCGTGGAGGCTCCTGAGTAGGGTCAATCTCCAGAGGCCGACGCAGAATACTGGCGTCTTTGACGAGAATTGCCTCAAGGAACTCGTTCTGCTCAATGGGCCTATGGTCCAATCGGAGCGAGACTTGAGTGAAGAAGTCCGCATACCAGGCCAGAGCATCACCTTTGCTGGGCGTATAGCGGACGACAACAACACCTCGTCCCTCGCTACCGTCTTCAAAGCATCCAAGCCCCTTCTCGCCTGCTTCTGTTTTGACGTACAGAATGAACTCGTCGACAGTAGTCGAGTTGGGGGTTACCTTTGTGTAAAGCGCCTTGCCCTTGCCGTTGATGATGGGGGCGCGAAGAGTCTCAAACTGGCCCTTTTCGTAGAAAATGAATGTGTAGCCCTCAAAGATGTCGCGGCGGCCCTCATCGGGGGAATAGGCAGCGTTGGGACGCTCAACAGGTTCGCCACCACGTGGAGGTAAGTGAGTTAAGGCATCGGGCCAGGAGCTGTCGAAGTTATCCTCCAGCGCACATATAGCTGTTGGCTCCGAACTCGCTGCCGCAACAATCGCATCCACAAATGAGTCAGTCACAATGTATTTCCCGTTAACAAGAGCTTGAAGGCCCTTTGACGTATTACGCTTTTTCACCACCACGTGTGTCGTTTGCTCGACATCGTATTCGGATGTAAGCTTGATGTCCAGCTGCTCGACGTCGGCTCGCAGTCGGGAGAAGGGGTCGGCTTGCATTTCGCGACTAGAGAAACTGAAGGTCAGCACCACCGGGTGCCACGTCAGCCTTGAAAATGGTCAGCAGCAGTTCAATCTTTCGCTACAGAGTGCTGCCGTACCGGAAGACTTCTGTGCAACCGCCAATCTTTATCTCTGCCGTCGCTTCGGTCACCACATGTTTCTCGCCCTTATACTTGTGTCCATCGACCGTTGTGCCCGCCTTCGTGTTCAGGTCTTCGATCGTTATCGTCGACCGACTAGACAAATCTTGCTGCGAATGCAGTCAGCAGAGTTGCCTTATGTATACTCGACTGCAACGTACGCTGTCGCCTTCGGGAACCTTGTCGACTTGTATCGTCATGTGCTTGCGCGAGATGGTCTTGTGGGCGATCGTGAGGGTTCCGGCTGCAGTTGTCAGCAACGTGAGTCATTCGGGAGTTAGCGGAATCGCATACGCTCGACATTCGCGGATGTTCGGCCAAAGAGATACAGTTTTCCGGGGCGCAGCCAGATGCGCCGGCCTGTGATTAATCGCGTTAGCTCGTGTCGCAGGCAGCTGTCAGCAGGAAGCTCAATACAAACCCTCGAGCGCGTTTCCCTCGTTCTCCAGCAGCCACATTGCGGAAGTAAGTATCTGATCCACAGGATAAAATGTTTGCAGATCGTTGCGCAATGGGAGGACGTTGTGGCGCTGGGAAAAGTCGTTGGGTGCTTGGCCTGCAAGGTGCGAAATGGTGGGGAGAAGTTGCGCGACTGGTTGGATCGCGTTTGGACGTGCTCCTGCGGGAAGGTGACGCCTAATCACGTGGCCACTTTCCAGGCAACAGCACCTTTGAACCTGGCTCGTTTGCACCTGAAAGCTTCAATCAAGGTATTTTCCTTGCCATAAGGTAGTTGGCGATTGCACTTTCTCAAGTTGAGTTGCTTGAAGGGTCGTACTTGGTTGCCTACGAGCCCTTGTGGCCGAATCGACCGTTTCACTCAAGCCAACTGTGAGAGCCACACTTGAGAAATCTAGATTTATTCAGAATGAAGAGGCCACTGTTGCCTGTGTAATTTTACATCAACTCTTGGCCTTAATGGTCTTGACAGTGTTCGCCGTGTCGGCTCCGTCACCAATGATGACACCTAGGATCCAGCAGTTGACCAAGAAGAATCCCACCGAGGAAGCAAAAAGGCCCGGGAAGAACGTACTGTATCCCAAAAACTCGAGTTGGAATCCCTGCTGCAGCCATGCAGCCTGAGAAACAACCCAAAGACCCAGCGCCGTCACTCCCAGCTTCGGGCTCTTCAGAAATGCAGAATTGGGAAGGTAGAGCGGGAGGAAGACCATGTACCAGAGGAAGTACTGGCTGGTACAGACTTTGTTGAAGGTAACAAATGCAAAAGTCTGCGCCATCATTGAAGTTGCGAGATCCTTCTTCGCCAGAACGAGAGGGATGAGTATGGTCGAGAGCAGAATCTGAGGGAAGAATGCCACAGACTCAACCTTGATGGTCGCTGTGGATGGCAGTGCCGAGTTGAGGTAGAGAAGGATGTTATACGGGCTGAAGTTATGCCTGTGGTCTATCCTAGTGACGTGATGAAAGTAGGTATGCACCAAGAACGGGGTGCCGTAGCTGGAGGATCTTAGCATGGCAACCAAAGAGAGGTTCATTTAAGACTCACATTTCGAACATGGCAATGTTCAGACCCATGAATGTTGCAAGACTGACGGCAGCCAGCTTTACCCTCCCCGGATTCAAGAAGTTGACAAGGACATCAGGAAGAGACTTCGCACCCTCAGCCCCCTTTCGTCCCAGGGTCTCATCATCCATCCACCAGACGATTGCCGGTGCGTAGATGAATGGGTAGATCTTGAAATGCACTCCAAAGCCGAGCAGCAGACCAGCCAATGCGGTCCGTTTCTCCAAAACGGCCCATAAGAGTGCCATCACCAGCACACCAAGTAGACCCTCGGAGCTTCCTCTCGTGCTGATTGTCGCAACCATGGGGTTGAGAAGCCAGATGCTGGCAAACTTCAAAGCCCTTCCCTCATCGACGCCGCGACTCTTCAGAATGCGCACAATCAGCCATCCCGCCAAAAGGTCCGCTACAGCGAAAACCGCTTTCCCGAATGAGAACCATCCCTCCCAGGCGGTCGGAACGAGCATCCATGCTAAAAGAGGCGTGTAGCGGTAGGTCTCGCGGTCGTAAGGTGAGCGCCCCTGCGCTGTGAAGCGGGCGGCATCGGTGAAAACCAGATAATCGATATCGGTGTACTTGACTGCCGAGTTGGCGTCTTGCCAGAGACCATAGAAGAGCATGCCGACGCGGAGAAGCGCGGCGGCGCCGAAGAGCGGCACGGGCCGGAAGAGCGCATTGAGGCCGGCCATCGTTGGGCGGTGTTTCAATTCTCCCCGTATTTCCGAGAAGATGCGACACTTTAAACTGCCATGAACACCGTGCAATATTCGATCGCAACAACCGGGCTCCGATTTGCTGATGTCTCGTGGTTATTGAAGCTTCAAGTCCTAGCTTCCCCTTCCCAACTGGGGAAATTTGAGTGACGTGGGCACAACTGGCAAGCCCCTGGCTGGCGCAGAGACCCGCACCCGCCGCTACACCGTGTGTGGACCCACACCCGGGGGCTCTGCTCCAATCAATCCCATCATCAATTCTGACCCTGTGCATCAACCATCAAACTGCATCACCGGCTTCATCGCGGGGCACTTTATCAACTGGCACTCATCAACCGCTGCAACAAAACTCACGATGTCTAAGCGCGATCGTGACGGAAACATGCGGTCCAACGAGGCCAAGCAGAAACCCGCGGCACCCGTGACGCAGTTCACACCCATGTTCACCAAATTCCGCGACGAGCTGGACGAGCACCATGACCGGAGAGAGCGCATCATCAAGGCCTCGAGAGACGTTACTGCTCTGAGCAAAAAAATGTAATTTGTCTCCTTGTTTGAGCAGAATCGGGATGTATTGGCTAACGATTGAACAGAATTTTCACCTGCCAAAGGTACCCCCAGCTCCTGCACGTCCAACCCCAACAGTGCACCACTGACAAGATACAGAGTCAACAAGCTTGGTGAACTCCCAAACTTCGCTCAGAAGGAACTCAACACCCGCATGGAAGAGATCAAGAACCACCTCACCTTAATCGAGGGCGACATCCAGGGCATCAACCGCTATCGCTACGCCTACTCCCTTCGCTGCCTCGAGGAGCTTGTCGAGGCCCTTTCCTTCACTCACTACCTGCGCACCCAGACCCTGATCAGCCCAGAAGACACGGCAGCCGCGGTCCCGGCAAACGTGCCTCTGACCGAGAACGACTACATGTACGGCCTCTTCGACCTGTTCGGCGAGATGATGCGCTTCGCCACCGTCACGACAGCCCAAACGGGACAGCTCGCCGGCGTTGAGGGCCGCAACATCCTGCAGGATATCCACGAGCTGAGCAGCTGCTTCGAGATCCTGCCCGAGATTCCGACTAAGGACTTCAGAGGAAAGATGGAGGTTATGAGGCAGTCGGTGCGCAAGGTGGAGAAGCTGGGCTACGGTCTGGCGATTCGGGGTACGGAGAGGCCAAAGGGCTGGGTGCCTGACATGAAAGAGGACTTTGACCCGTCTTCGCTGGAGTGAGAAAGACGATATTTATTGCTTGACGTTGTTACAATATTGTCCGGCGTGCATGACGAAGTCAGAGGGTGTTACCATGTGCAGTGATCGGCCTGAAAGGTAGGAGGGCTGGCGTTCAAAATACTGAAGGAAAGACTCAATTCTTATGGATCCATGGGTGCGATATGATCCGGTTTCGCTGGCTTGTGGCAAGATGCTAGCTCATGCGGGCATCTCCAAACTGACGTTAGATTGACCTCGAGGCCGCCCACCGATTTTTCAATATATCCGCAATTACTGGTGGAATAAAGTACTGCCAGTAATGTGTCAAATATCACTCCTACTTGCATTGGTCTCTTTTCTTTCACGGGTACAAATGATGACGGTCATGGAGCAGAACTATCCTCGGCCATTAACACCATCCAAATTTCCCATCGGCAGGGTTGGGATATATGCTCTGTATCTCATGAGGAAAGGAAACCATCACCACTCAGGATAAGGGAACCAAAGATCAACGCATTTAGCTTTTGTTTCGCGCCAAACTTTGCAGTGTGCGAATCTTCGAGTCTCGTGTTGTTGGGGGGTCAATATGAAGATTCGAAAGCGTTGCTTTGGCTTGTTCAACGCATTATTGTGCTATTTGAGTGCTTGCTAAGAACAACCTGACCTTGCCACCCACCCCACTGTCCCATTGTCAAGCTCACACGTAGCAGCTGTTTAGAAGCACGTAGGGTTGTACGGGGTGTTAGGGTCATAAGACACACAGCGGTTGTTGCCGCAGATGGGGATGTAGTTGCAAGAGACCGGTGTGGGGCCACAGCAGTCGCTGTTCTCATTGCACTTGGCATAGAGTGCCTCGCATCGCTCTGTATGTCATCGGGTCAACGAGGTAGTGCGGAACATGTAGGGTTTCGACTGACTCTCTACTGCGAAAAGAGTACCATCATCATTTTTAGGGGAGGATGGTACCGCGGCGACAAAGGCGGCGAAGGCCAGAAGGGCGATCTTCAGAGTAGAAGGCATTTTTGCAGCGTTGAAAGGTGGCTGAATGAGTGTGTGTTGGATTTGAAGAAGCGTAACAATGAAATGTTACAAAGGAGCTTTGATACAGGGACATACCTTATTTATAGATACATTATGTGGTTGGCTAGGATTGATGCAACTGGAGCGCTCCGTAACTCTCAAGCAACTGCCAAGTCCTATTATCAGGGGAAGTGGGTTGTCAAGCCGCGGCCGCCTAGGCCAGCTTTGACTCCGACGTTGCCGTACTCTTCGGATCAACCCAGAACTGGTGGTCTAAAAACTTATTATATTAGAGTGGTTCATTCTGTCTCCCCGAGCCCACTATTCAAACTTTCGAAGACTATTCAACACGGGACGACCGGGGATCCGCTCCTCAACTCGACGCGGACTCCAACTCCGTCGGCAATAAGCGAATGCTGCCGTACTGTCTCAAAGCATTTGAAGAACGCACAATACCTTGGGAAAGGCATTATTCTCATCAAGGAGACATATAGCTCTTGCAGAAAGAAGAACAACCTTTCCCGTACGAGACTCAAGAGTCAGGTCAGCGAGCCAACACTCGACTCTTGGCTACATCACAAGTCGTACCAGGCTGCGAGTCAGCGGCATTTTGGCACAGCACTCAGCTCACGAGTGCTGCAAGCCTCAAAATTGTGGATCCTGTCGAGTGTACAATCGGTCACTGTTAGTACATGTACGCAGTAGGGCTTGGCCTGCCATCTGGCCCCCAAAGCCTCTTATTATTAGAAAGCATGATCTTATTATGGGGGACTCCCCCGTACGAGTGGAAAGCTCCGGATAAAACGGGCCCTCACACTTAACGCCGCTGACATTATTCAAGAGGCCCTAGCCCACTATCCATATGAACTTCACGCGTCCGCGGAGAGCGAGGTTCAACCCGCGGAAACTCGATTTTCTTTGTTTTGGTGAAAGCCAGACAAGTCCTGACTTCTATTATGACTGAAGACTCATTCATCCAACAACAAAGTTTGTTTATGCTTATCGGCCTCTGCACAAGAACATCAAAATACGCAAGTTTCTGCCTTCTGGGAATGCTCGCGAACGCCGCCATCTAAATTTAACCACGAACGTCACCAGTTGATCAGAAAGAGGAATGGCGCAAGATCCTACCGTGTCTGACGCACGCATAGTGTGGCGGCGCAGTAGAGAAAATCAATAGTTCGCTCCAACGCGGGACAGAGCCTGATCTGGAATGCAAGCAGAATCCTCCCAACAGATAGCTGTCAACCCCTTTTGCCGCCTGATCAAGCCCCTCGAACCCCGCTTCCTTCCACGTCAGCTCTCGCTGATATTTCGAATGGGCAGTCTATCGGTGTTGACGGCCATGGCTTCTCCCTCGCAACCTCATGAACCTCATACGCGACGGTGGAAGTAATCGGCGGCGCCACAGCCGTGCTCCAGCTCGTGGTCGCTCTCTCAAAGACAGTCCAAGTTGCCAGCAGCGCGCATCATGACATCCGACGCATCGACGACGACAGGATCGAGGACTTCGAGTCTCAACTCGAGGCTACGAGGATTCATCTCAAACTACTGGAAAATTGCATCTCCAGCGGCACTTTCGGCGAGCATGTATGTCGGTACGCAGAGCTCATCCCGGTCATCAAATCATGCGATCGAGCGTACACGCGGCTTTCGAACATTTTTGTCAAGATACACCGCGATAGATCATGGGCGACCTCCGTGAGGACGTATGCACGTTTTCAGCGTTATGATGATCAAATCCATGCGCTCAGGGGGCAGATCGCAACTTGCACAGGTGCACTTCAACTTCCAGTCATAGTACATTCAGGGTGAGTCATCTGTCTATTCCAGGTTTCAGACTGGACGGCCTTCATCCCTAACAAGAGGGCTCGTAGTAGGTACAACGCAGCTGCGTGCAATAATCCGCTTACGACGGCAAAGATTCCCATGCTGGTTGAAGATCTCGCCAAACGAATGCAGGACTTAGAGACGTCGACAACAGAACATCAACCGGAGTTAATGGCCCAAGAGTTATACATCAAGCAGGCCAGATCCAAAAAGACCGAATACAGTAATGTCACTTATCAAAGCAGCTCAGAGCCTCTGGCGGAGCCGAAGAAAGGGTCACAAACTTCTTTCAGCGCCCGCCAAGCTTCTTTGGCTCTTCTGACATCTTCAGCAAATGCTACTGAACGTCTGTCCCGCGTCAGCAGCACTCTGGTGAGACTTCAGCTAGAGGAGCCCCATGATACAAATGCGCAAGAGACAGCTTCGAGAAGGACAAGTTTTACAGACCTGCAAATTGACATTTGAGATGCTCGAAGAAACCCGCTCGATGATAATGGCAACCCAGGGACTGTGCGGCAGCATCAAGCATGCAGCCACAACCCTGGATGCCAAATCCATGTTGTCCGGCCCGATGAGCCCTCTTTCCCGGAACACGACAGTCCGCACGAGATAGGGTCCTTACTCTGTTGCTCCCATAGAGGTAGACTTTGGCGAAATGCTCAGTGCCGGCCTGGCTTTCGGCCCATACATACAAGGAGGTAGGCACAGGCAAATTTCAGACTGGGCAATCGACGTCAACGGCGACGATGCCAGATCTCTGTCCGATACCGCATCAACCCGAGCCGGAAGCATATCGACTGCGCCAACCTCAGAGGCCACTTCGTTAAGATCGAGAGCAACGGGCTTCAGCAGTCAAAGCCTTGCCGACGAACTTAACCAGCGACGGATCAAGCACGCCGAACAGATGATTGCGAGCGAACAATTCTCCAAGGCTATTCCGCATCTTGTTAGAGTGCTTGAAGGCCAGCCTGGGTCTGAAAAAGATCCTGGTCTGATCCGCACGCTTGCTGAAGCTCTCGGTGAAACGGATCCCAACAGCAAAGACGCCGAGATTCTACGCAAGAGATATCCCAGTCTTGTTCTACATCTGGATGCTCAACGTCTTGTTCAGGCCGAAATTCTCCTCGCAGAACCAAACTTTGGCGGGGTGGTTCGCCTACTTCAATCTTACGGGACGACACAAGCTGAGGGTTTTGCGTATGACGATGTCAACATTAACATCCGACTCATCTTATCCACTGCTTTGGTTCAGCTTAGCCAGGCGGAAGAAGCCCTACTCATCTTAAATCCCCTTTTAGAGAGGGAAGAGCTCGATCCAGCACAAACGAGCGACGTCCACCGCCTACTTGCTGAGACGTACGCTCTCAAGTCGGATCTAGATCATGCCAAATCTCACTGCATGCAAGCCATCGAGCTCAACATGGAGGTTCGCGGCCGTGATGACGAGAGAACCCTCGCATGTTTGTCGCTCATGGCTGATGTCTGTCGCAAGACAATGGACCCGGATGAAGATATCTGGAAGAATATGTTGTCGGAGGGGCCAGAGAGAACTGTCAGGGCTTCAGCGTCCATTGGCGAAATCTCGGCGAGCTCCTCCAACCCCGCTCAGAAACTTCACGCATTGTACCGAAATATGCTTGAAATGGCCGCCAATGACGTGGGAGCAGCGGCTGTCCTTGGCACCGACTTTCTACGAAACTACTACTACGTCGATGCGCTCTCTGCCAAATGGTATCCAAATCAGCCCAAAAAGGCTCGTCAAATCTGCTTTGACTGTATTCGGCGGAACATCATTGAGATGGTCGACATGAAAGCTCTGCCCCTGACTCCTCAAACCCCTAATATGCTCTGCACCTTCCATCAAAACCCTGTCGATACCTGGACCGAGTTCAAAGTATCGAGTGGCTCTTACTTGCCTTGCTATTCATTGTTGTCCATAGCAGATCCAATACTCAGTCAATGGCCAGGGAGAGACGAGACATGCGGCTGCGTGAAAGAGATTGAATTCCTGCTCACCCTCGGAAGTCCCAATGACGGAATGCTGGCGCCTTGATTAACACGCCCGAGCAGTTCTTCGTGCCGCAGAAGAATGCAGATCAATCTGATCAGGCCAGGCGTATTGTACGAACACCGTTGCGGATGGCCGCAACCTTTGGTCAGAAGGCGGTCGTTGAGTTTCTCCTATTCCTTGATGTCACTGATCGGAATCAGCTGTCGTGCGACGGATTGCTTGCGTTCCCGCCGTGCAATCCTCAAGGTCGGGAGGTTGTCTCCAAGATCAACACATCTCTGGCCACTCTCATAAATAAGGCTTCACAAGAACAGGCTCTGCAACTGTTGAGGGCGGCGCAAGGCATGTGGAGGTACAACAGATTGCCAGTATGCGAAGCCCTTCTTGAAAAGGGGGGTCCTGGGGCAGCTGACCAGCCCATGCAACTTCCAAACAGCAAACGGTCGAGCACTTCGCTTTTTGGTGTTTTCCGGGGATCTAAATCACATGATTCGGATGAACTACTACTCCCACCGGTGTGCGGTGTCGTACGAACTTGGGTTGACGGGTCTGTCTCAAGGTTCGAGCCCCTAGCAGTACTCCAGATTCCCAAGAAGCATGGAGCAGACTTCAGAGCAACGGACGAAAAGGGGCGTACGGCATTTGACTTTGCACTCCGAGAGGCCAAGAAGTGTTTGAAAGAAAGTGTCGTCTCAGGGTTGAAATATCTTGATGATAACCCACCGCTTTTGAAGGCGTCTGGCATGAGCTCGGTGGCACTGAGTCATATCAAAGTGGTGCAATATATCCGTTCTGCTCTATAGATCGTTGTACAGTCGTTTTAAGGTAGTCTTACTAGATGGGTTTGAAGTTACTAGTGGACACCCCATAACCTTGTTGTCTCGTTTGAGTGTAGATATAAATTCATATATGCAGATTTGATAACTGGTCACCTTTCCTTACCTTAGTTCAATACCGGAGTTTTGCACGTCCTCTGATATCAAATTCTTGTGAAGACCTACCGATCGCCTGGGTGATCATCCAAATAGTAGATCCTTCCTCTACACCAAATCCAGCCGATTCGTTCTCCATTCCCTTGACTGTACAATATCCCCTAACTCAGTCTTTGGCTGGATGTATGGCTTGATTGCAGTTCGAGCTTTAGTCCTCTGCTCGAAAGCATATGCCATGCTTATCAATCTCTCCTCACTGAACGCTGCTCCAGCAAAACCAATACCAAAAGGCAAGTTTGGTGCTAAAACATCAAGATTGCCGAAGTCATCCTTCACAATTGGTGTGCCATCCGGATGCCGTCCGAAAGGAACAGTTATGACCGGTGTACCTAGAAGCGCGGCGGGAGCCAGGACATATCTCGTTGGAAGTACCAGCGCATCGAGCGAATGATTTTTCAAAGCACCGGCGTACCCCAGTGGACCAGCAAGGTACTGTCTCTCTGTGTAAAGCTCCCAGAAGAGGGGATCGGTGTTGCGAACGCCTCTGATGAGCTCTCTATCCCAGACTTCAGTATTATGTTCTGGATAGCCTTCGCGTGGGTCGCCTTGCGTCCAATTTCGAAGTTCTGCGACCGTGGTGATGTTGTAAGGGTTGTAGGTGAGCCTCGCAAAGTATTCTTCGAGGTTGACGAGGAAGTCTGCGCCCATAACCTGGCTAGACAGGTTGAGTAGACGTGTAACATGGTCACCCACAGGAAGCCATATGTCATCGATGATTTCAGCTCCGCCAGATCTCAGAACGTCCACGGCAGAGTCGAAAACTGAGATGGAGTAGTTGGTATTTGGCCAAGGGGTGTCTTTGAAGAGGTGCCTCGGGATACCAATTCGTTTCCCCTGGAGACCCGAGTCAACACAAGCTGCAGCATAGTCGGGCGACTTGGTGAACGGAATAGCCGAAGTGTAGTTATCTCGAGGATCCGGTCCTGTAATGGCTGCTAGTAAATACGCAGCATCTTTCACCGTACGAGCCATCGGACCAACTACATCTTGGTGCTCGGTAATGGGTATAACGAGGTGCCGTGAGACGAGGCCGAGAGTAGGTTTGATCCCGACGAGATTGGAGACATCGCATGGCATGGTAATCGACCCCAATGTCTCCGTGCCAAGTGAAGCCCACGCAAGACCGATTGAAGATGCGATACCACTTCCTGAGGAGGACTCCAACGGGTCTTGGTTTGGATAGTACGCCCCGATCGGCTGGCCCCCTCGAGCAGACCATCCAGCGCTGGAATTAGTACCCCGACAAGTCGCCCATTGACCCATGGTGGTCTTGCCAAGAATAACCGCACCGGCTTCGCGGAGCTTGTCCGCTACGGTGCTGTCTTCGCCGACTCTTGCGCCGACGAGCGCGAAAGAGCCAGCGGTGTTATTCATCTTGTCGTTGGTCGCAATATTGTCCTTCATAAGCACTGGGATGCCATGCAGAGGCCCAAGAAGAGGTTCGCCTTGCGCCCGAGATTGGTCTAAGGAAGCAGCGATGGAGACTGCGTCAGGGTTGATCTCGGCGACGGCGTGGAGGTCATCGTTCACCTCGTTAATGCGAGCCACGTAGGCATTCACCAAGTCGACGCTAGTGAAGAGGCCGCTGTCGAGCCCTTGGCGTAGATCATCTAGACTTGCGTCTAGAAGGGGCGGGAAATTGGCAGTCGAAGGCTCGCGGCAGAATGAAGCCGCATAAACCGAACATAAAAGGCGTGAGACGGCCTTGGCAAACCAAGATGATGCCATGTTGTTGAAGTACAACTGATGTGAGATTTGGTCTCACGAACCACCAACGCACTCCAATGTCAGAGAATGACTCGGCGTAGGTGTAGCCGTGATATCTATGGACGCATTGTTCTTTGCTGACACCAGCCTCAAATAGGTCCGGAGGATTACAACCCCGGTCAGCAATCTCGTGTGATTCAGCAAGGGGATTCGTGCGATTAGTGGGGTATCTGTCTCACTTGCATCTGAATGCAGCTGCCTCATCTAGCTAGAGCTTTGATCAGCCGAATCTTGATAAGCTGCCGGAGGTCAAAATACAACCCTGAGAGCCGCCGATGGGCACTCGGTATGCATGTTCGGAGGAAACCCCGGATTCAGTGGGGCTCTTCTCGGACCGGCCCCGGATTCACGGTAACAGTCCATGCACTCTGATCGGCAGCAACCTGGCTTGCCCGGCACTCACCGCTTCTCACCGGTTGATACTGGGACTGCTGCAATCGACCATGGTTTTATGAGCATCCTCTGTACACGCGACATGCGCCCCGCTGACCAAGTAGAGTCAGCGGTCAGGTCCACAGTGTATTCGCTGGCAATTGCTGAGCGGCTGGATGCGCTCGCTTACGTCCATTCTGGGGTGGTAAGCAAGCCCAACAGCGCGCCCTTGAAAACCTTGCGTGGTCTCGCATTTAAAATATCATAAAACCAATTTCAGATGCGTTTTTCAAAGAAAGGGCCTGCCACCTTACGGATTGGTTTGAGGCGTGGTACAAAGCGTCCGCTAAGCTCGAGCGCTTCCCGCCCCTGAAGCGTGGGGAAGTCCGGCATTCCGATACTAGCGCCCGTCGAAGGTTCGCAACCGGCCAAGATGTTGAACCAAATCTACAACTTCTTCCTGAAAGAGGACGTCGAAACAGAAATCAAACGAACGCTCGTTCAACTGAATCTGTCTCCACTCATGGCGGGACACACTCCCGCGGGGCCCACCGGTCTCCCTCCTCGCAAGGGTATGCTTCTGGATCTCGTCTTCATTCGGCTCATTCGTTCTAACAGCCTGCAGTTGACAAATTCACCGGAGATGTGATCCATCACGACACATACCCAGCAATCAACCCACTCACTTCATCAGACTGTACCGGCAAAGCGGTTCTGATCACAGGTGCCAGCAAGGGACTGGGCCGAGCCATTGCGATTGGCTATGCCGAAGCCGGCGCATCTCATATTGCGGTAGCTGCTCGATCAGACGTGTCTTCTACCGTCGCTGCCGTCCGTGAAGCGGCAAAGAACGCTGGGCGAGATGAGCCCACCGTGTTTGCCCTCGAGATGGACGTCAGCGACATGGTCAGCGTAAGAGCGGCAGCGGAGAGGCTAACGACTGAATGGAGGCGACTAGACATCTTGGTCAACAACGCCGGTTACATGGCCCCATTCAACTTGCTGCTGGACACGGATGACGACGAGTACATGAAGGCCTGGGATGTGAACTACTGGGGCACATACAGAGTCACCAAAGCATTCTTGCCTTTGATGCTAAAGGGCGGTGATAAGACGATTGTCAACATGTCTTCAGTTGCAGCGCACTTCATGGGGGCCGGCGGTGGTGCATACCATGTGTCAAAGTTCGCCCTCATCCGCTTTACTGAGTTTGTTCAGGATGAGTATGGCGGTCAGGTACGTCTCATGTAGCCCGTGTCGGCATTATTCGGTCAAAACTGACGATGCAACCGGCAGGGGGTTCTCGCATTCTCCATCCACCCGGGTGGTATTCCGACTGACCTATCGTCAAACCTACCCGAGAAGCTGCAATGTAAGAAGCTCCATTGTCTGTTTCTCAACGCATAATACTGACGTTCGAGTAGTCAGGATGACCGATACCCCGGAGCTAGCCGCCCATTCCATCCCCTATCTTACCAGTAAGAAGAGGGAGTGGCTTGGTGGAAGATGGCTTAGCTGCATGTGGGATATGCCAAAGCTGATCACTATGGAGAAAGAGATTGTGGAGAATAATCTGTTGAAGTTCAAGTGCATGGGTTTGTAAGTACGGCTAAGTCTAGTTGGATGTTGGTGTTGGAGGGACTCATGAAATAACAAGAACCTTTTGATGATATTCAAATGTAAATAAGATGACACCAGTCCTCCATGTTATTGAATTACTGATTCTACGATAGGTGTGATTCATAGCACACTCGACTGACGCTCACATCCATCACTAGAACTTAGCTTAATAAACCATGGAATCTTCCACAGCGTTGGGGACTTGTAGATTCTCGACTGCGATAGGCTACGACGTACGATTTTCTCGAGGGTCCAATCCCAAAGAATGGCTTATGAGATCGGATCTTGAACGGCCGCTCTTCTGAAATTATTAAGCCTGCTCAGAAGACCCGATAATTGGGCCTGTCAGCATTGTCTCGCTTGGCTGCATGTCACACTAGACAGCCGAGCCGCAGTGCCGTCTGGGCCTTGGCAAGGCATTCAAAAACAACATCAGGCTGCGAGCGGCTTTTCAAACATCAGCCGCTCACAAGCATCAATATCAAGCGTTGCTAAGGCTTGGAGCCCCGAGTGTTGAAAGCAATCCATCGCTCATACTCATCTAGAACTGGGTATGTTTCGATCAAAGGGCCGGACTCACGACGTGCAGGGCTCTAGGCGAGAGCGAGGGATCTTCACCCTACCAGCCGGTCCACGGTGGCAGCGAGATGCACGATTGCCCGGTATATGAACCCCTTCTGTCTCGTTATGTACATCAGACACCAAGCTAACGATATAACCGTGAAAGAGAGTTCGTTCACCAGCGAAACCCGGCTTGCGGCAGGGCCTGCAGAACAACCAGACGAGGAACAGCCTGCTGTAGACGAGCAATTCTGGGTCCGATGGCTAAGAAATGTCTTTATGACTTTTATTTACAAGCCGATCAAGTCGTTTTTATGGATGATCACACCTCTCGTGGTCTATGTTCTTGAGCTTCTCGAAAGTTTCAACTCAGTTGCAGCGACACCACTGGCCATTTTGATGATGGTCTGGGTCTTTATTGGGCTTCCCTGGTTAATTAGCACAGGCGTGCTTTAGAAATGACAGAGTGCTTTGGATGATGACGCGACTACCTAAGTAGTAAGAAGTCTCAACCCTACAGAAAATCTCATTGGTTTAGCTTTATTGAGTGTCAGGCTGAGCTTTGCTCATCTCAGTATCGTCGATTTCCAATGTACTTTACTCGAAGGCGTCCACCTATGGAACGGGCGTCTCTAAGGTTTTCAGCGATATGCCAACTACTAGGTAGCTTTTAAGCATGATCATAACGTGAATACAGTGGATACATCACTGTAGCCACTCTTGTCAATGAAACACCTCAGCGTGAAGGCCTCTGATGTGTCCATGGGCTGAGTCCTACGCCGGGTGCAGCTGGGGCAAGAAAAATGCTCGAAAGCTGATTGGATCACGGTTTGAAGCCTGTTTGTCCTACGGGAATCTTCAGGAATAGCAACCTGGCAATAGGAAAAGTGCAGCCTAACATAGCCTGATCATTGTGTTTCAGTCGCAATGATCCTCTTGTCGTTCTGGCACAATCTCCCACCGCAACTTTCGTTCAGAGGCACTCATCCACACTCATGTGTGCTAGGGCTGTGGAACTATGCGCTGTGAATGGTTCAACCAGGGGCAGACGGGCATATTTACAGGGGCCAAATACCGAAGCGAGTCTTGGCGGCTGCCTTACATACCCCTACATTTTGCTGGTTACATTCGACGACAGGCGCGCAGTTTGATTCGACGCCTGCTTGCTTCTCAAAGGATCCTTCCGCTGCTTATGTAGATCATCGTCTGGTGTGATGGAGCACAAAGTCAGCAGAACACAAGCTAAAAACCTTCATGCCTCCTCGCCAAGGCGAGAGGCTGGAGTTTCTCAATGTCGGCACCGACTTGGGCATAGTGCTGGGAGTTGCAAGTATTCGACATGGCGTTCAACCTTCGTCCGAGTTCGAGGGACCCCTCACCGCAATCTCATATGCGGGACCAGCAGTACAGCGTCTCGCCGGTCTCACCGAATCTCTCCCGGCGCACATCGGAGACACGACTGGGGCCGACTGATGCGGAGAGGCCGTCATCGGAAAGCCGCATCAAGCGCGCCGGCGGCGCTGAGGCCCAAGTTGCTGAAGTCAATGACCCGCTAGTCTCTGTTCATGGGCAGAATCAGACAAGATCGTACAAGCCCGTTGCCACGGATGACCAGGCTCATGGCAACATCTCAGGTCGCAAAATCTACAATGCGACGGCGCCCACCATCTTCGCCGACCTTGCCGTCGTTGTCTTGCCGTTGGCCGTCATCGTCTTCATTGTACTAGTATGGCGCCTCGATGGCTCGCAAGTTGAAGATGATCTCTCAGCCTGGGAAAACGCAATCACCGTGGTATGTAGATTCGCCGTCATGATTGCCAAAGAAGAATCAACTCCTGGGATGCTCATGCTGATCACTTCCAACATAGCTTGCTACGGCGTTCCCTATTCTTTTTGCATCAGTCATTGGACGTTTGATGTCAGAGGCTGCTCGATGGAAGCTTGAGAAGGGAGGGACCATGGGGTTCCTCGAGCAGCTCATGGGCAGCAGGACCGTTGGCTCAACTGTCATCACCCTCTTCCAACTCCGAACACTGAATTTCGTCGCTATTGGACTGTTCCTTGTCTGGGCGTGTTCACCCCTAGGCGCACAAGCCTTTCTGCGCATGATGGATACGAGTCTCGTCCCTAACCCGAGTCCCGTGGACATAGCCTATTTCGACACACAAGCGCCCCTCGCAGATGGGGTATCGTCAGGACAGGGTAGCAGCGTCGTCGACAGTCTGAACAGACCGAAGCTTGCGAGTCTGGCAACACTGTACACGATCCTCGTAGGAACACCGAAGGCGAACAAAATTGACGCCATGGACCTATGGGGGAATGTGAGAATCCCTTACTTAAGTGCAGATGCAGACAGTACGTGGAGGAGCATCTCGAGCAACTCTGAAGAGGTGGAATACTCGTCGCTGGCCGGTGTTCCAGTTCATTATGCTGGAACTGGAAACGCGACTTTCTCTCTGGAGTCGAGTTACATCCACCTCGTGTGCCCAAACGCTACCAAGTTCCCCGCTTCGGATATTTCCAAGGGCACTGCAAACAGGACAGCCAAGGCCAACGTGACGACCGATTATATGACTGAGGAGTACCCTAATGGAACATGGCGAGGATACAACTACCAACAAGGGTCCAGAGGCTACAGTCAGTGGCCAAAAGTCTGAGCCCACCCACCCTACATACGTGGATCTTACGACACGCCCTAACCCACCCCTCCTTCTACTACTTACACCACAACTACAAATATCCCTCTAGATAAGGTGATTTAGTATTTAAATTAGTAATAATTAACAAGGTAATTATAAACTATTACTAAAGCTATATATAGCGATATACTTAGTAGTAGCATATAGCTAAAATCAGTATATTATAAGGGTCTAGCCACTTAGACTGGAAGGGCTTAGGGATAGTTCAGCTAGACTAAGCTGAAAGGATAGAGAACTCTATAGAGATAGGGTATAGAACTCTCTATAGCGAGGACTTAGTAAGTACTTACTAAAGAGTTAGAAAAGAAGATCTTAGAAGAAGTAAGTAAAAGTAATATAGTAATATTATACCTACTTTTTAAGTACTTCTTCTATTAATTTAACTTAACTATAGTTTATAGCCCCTAAATACCTTTATAATTTTTTTATTTTTACTTTACTTTAAGAAGGTTAATAATAATAATAGTGCTATATATTTAAGTAATACTTATTAATTAAACTAAGGAACTTATATTTAATATTTACTAAGTATTAAGTGAGATAGCTTATATAAGCCTATATAGGGAAGATAACCTTAGTAAATAATTAGAGGATAATATAAGTTAATAAGGGGAGGTGAGAAGTTATATTTTAAGTAAGGCTAGGGGTTTTAAAGAAGATAGGCTATTTATACTAAACGTTTACTAAAAGGATAATAAGTATATATAGGAGAATAGGGAATATAAGACCCCTCTTTATAGATTAGATAGGCTATAAAGCTAAACGTCTATAGCTACTACTTATAGGTTAGCCTAAGCTAGAGGGCTAAATAAAGCTATTAACTAAGTATTAATATAGTAAATTATAACTATAATAGCTAACTAGTATAAACTAATTACTACTATATTAAGTAACTAAATACTTACTAAATAGTTACTAAAGGTTTATAAGAAACCCTTAAACTATAATATAGCTTACTTTACTAATAAATCTATTAGTATAGAAAGGGAAGATTAGCTTATTATAGTAGAGGAGGCTTATAAGTACTACCCTAGCTACTCTAATAACTAGTATATCTAGTAGGCCTTAAGTATAGTAGAGTATACCTTATAAATAGAATAGTAAACTTATTAGTAAATACTTATAGATATATTAGGGAAGTAGGTTAACCCTATATAGGAAGATTTTAGAGTTTTTATAAGAAGGTAATATATAGTACTTAAACTCTAAGAATAGAACTACTATAATACCTTAAAGTAGTACTACTAGAAAGAGGATAAAAAACCTATTATATACTAAGCTTATTAAGAGTCTATTAATTAAGCCCTTAGTAAGCTAAATATAAGTAATATAAAGGCTTATATATTCTTTTAGGGTTTTACTAAGACCTTAAAAGATAAGCTTTTTAAGTAAGATATTAATTATATTAATATATATACTATAGCTTTATATATATAGAGACTATAGGAGATTTTAGAAGGGAGATATATAGGAAGGCTTACTAGCTATTCTAAGTTATATAAGTAACTACACTTAGGCTTTTTAAACTACTCTTATAAAAGTAGCTTATAACCTCCTTAGTTAATAGACCTAAGGGAGCGCTATCTAAAAACTCTATCTTAGAATAATTATTTAGTAAACCTCTATATAAGGCTTAGCTTTAATAGTAAGCTTTCTAATTTTTAGGGAACTTAGTACTATAATTATAAGAAATATAGGTATATATCCCCTAATTATACTAAACTATATATATAACCTATAAGTAGTAATTAGAACTTAAACTTAAGATAAGGTAGGATTAATATTATTATAGTCTCTTATATAAATAACGCTAAAGACTTAGGAAATAAGTAGGTATAGAGGTAACCCTAAAAGGTATTACGCTAGAAATCACTTTAGTTCCTATAGGGTAGATTATTAAGGGTTAAGTAATTATACTCTAAGTATATAATAAGGTTAAACTATTAGTTAATATAGATATTTATACTATAGTAAACTTTATATAAGAAGACCTTATTAAGAAACTCTTACTAAAAGAGGCTATTAGTATTATAGCTCTAAAGTTAATAGATTTTTAAAGAAGATTAATACTTACTAATAAAGTTTATTAACTTACCCTCTTCTTAATTAATAGTTAAAGCTATCTATAGAAGATTTAGAGAGTGTTTATAGCTAGCTTATATCTTAAGGGAGTAGGAGATATCCTTCTATCTAATAACTTAATAAATAGAGAAGGTATCTATATAAATACCTATACTTATACTTAGTTATATAATTATATCTTACTTACTAAGCTAGAGGTAATAATATAAGAGATTATAGAAAACAGCTAGAAAGCCTATATAATATATTTAATAGAAGCTTTAGTCTTAGATAAAAAAGATATTAATACTTTAGGTAAAAGCTTACTAGATAAGAGGTATAAGAAGAATATCCCTAAAGAACTTAAACCTTTTACTAACGTTTTTAATAAGGAAAATATAAAGAAGGTCTCTAAATTAAAAGGAGTAGTATATTATATTAAGCTAAAACTTAGTAAAGAGCCCCTATATAAGTTAATATACCTTATATTAGTAGAATAGCTATAAACCCTTACTAAATATATTTAAGAAATAGAGGTAATTAGATATATCTACTACTTAACTAGCTCTACTAAGGTATTAGTCCTATTTATACTTAAAAAGGATAGTAGTTTATAGTTATATATAGATTATAGAGGACTAAATAAAATTATAATAAAGAATTAATACCTTTTACTACTAATTAGTAAGCTCCTAGATAAGTTTATTAATATAAAGTTTATTTCTAAGATTAATTTAAGTGAGGTATATTATAAAATTATAATTAATAAAGTAGATAGATAGAAGATTATATTTAAGACTTAATATAGGTACTTTAAATATATAGTAATACTATTTAGGCTTATAAACGCTCTAGTAACCTTCTAAGTATATATTTACTAAATACTTATTAACTTTTTAGATATTTACTATATTATATACCTAGATAATATTCTAATCTATTTAGATATTAAGGAGTAATATACTAAAGACCTCTATATAGTTCTATATCGCCTAAGGGCTATTAAGCTATTTATAAAACTAAAGAAGTATAACTTCTACTAAATAGAAATAGATTTCCTTAAGTTCTATATTACTTAAAATAATATTAAAATAGACCTAAATAGAATCTAAGTAGTTACTAAATAGCTAGTACTAAAGTCTTTTAGGGATATCTAAGTTTTCTTTAGTTTCTATAACTTTTATTATAAATTTATTACTAAATACTTTTATATTACAGCTCCTATAAATAGCGCGCTAAAAGGAAGTTAAAACAGTATAAAGTTAGGAGCTTTTATTTAGATAGAGGAGATATAGACTATATTTAAGATACTTTAGAGAGCGTTTACTAAAGCCCTAATATTAAGATATTATAACCTAGCATTAGAAACTAAGGTTAAGACTAATATATCTACTTAGGTAGTATTTAGTATACTTTTATAGAAATATAATACTATTTAGTACTTAATAACCTTCTAGTTAAAGAAGCTTTTAGATATAGAAAGATATTAAGCTATAAGGTAATAAGAGCTCTTTGCTATTATAGAAAGCTTAGATTATTAGGTATAGTACCTTTAAGGGCTCCCTGAGAAATTCTTAGTACTTATAGACTATATAGCACTAAAGGGGGTACTTACTGTACTTATGTGTGATATTTATAGAAGGCTTATATAATAGGTCTACTACCTATTAGTATTTAATTTTGAAATTTAATATAGATTAGGAGTTACTAATCTAGTAGATAGACTGTTATAACGCTTTAACTATATAGTAGAAGACTTTAGGGTAGATAATATACTCCCTACCTTTAGGAAGAAGCTAGGACTTATTAGCTAGCTATTAGTAATAACTTACTAATATATTACTAAGCTTAAAAGAACTATAGCTATTATAAGAACTTATATCTAAACTATTTAGTAAAGTATATAAGAACCTTACTAGAAGGCTAGCTTTAAGGTTAAGAGATCCTTACCTTTAGGTTAGTACTATCTTATAAAGGGTATTAATAAGTTACTATATTAAAGTATATATATTAGCGTTATTACCTACTTAAAATTATATATAGATATTATACTAATTACTCTATAAGAAGATAGTAATATACTAGAGGACTTAGGGGGAGCTAAAATTACTATATTAGAGTAGTATATCTTATATACTATAATAAAGGAGCTTATTTAGGATGAAATAGTATATATATTATAATTAGGTGTGAATCTTAAATAGATAGTTAGAGGACTATAGGCTAAAGACTACTTCTATAGAGAACTTATAGCTAAGGTTTACTAAGACGCTAGGGAACACTAAGGGTACTAACTTAATAAGAATAATATCTTTTAGTTTAGAAGAAGACTTATTATCCTAGAAGAGGGATCTTTCTACTATAAAATCCTAAAAAACTACTATAATATACTTAGATTAAGGTATATAGGGGTGAATAAGATAGTAGAGCTAATCCTATAAAAATTCTATTAGCTATACCTAATAGAGGATATATAGCGATATATCGCTAAGTGCTTATATTACTAAGGAGTATATATACTATAGTATAAGCTATATAGACTGCTATAAATACTAGAATTACTAGTATACCTATTTTAATAGATTTCTTTAAACTTCTTAATTAGCTTACTAAAGAGTTATTAAGATAATAGGATTATATATAATATAATCTTAGTAGTTATATATTAAATAACTAAAGTAGTATGATTTCTAGTGATAACTAAGTAATTAGATACTATAAGTTTAGTAAAGATCTTATATTAAGAGATTAAATACTAGTATAGTATACCTAAAGCTATTATTAGTAATTAAAATAAGTTAATTACTAGTTAGTTCTAGTAAGACTAAACTAAAGCTTAAGATATAGAAGGGTATATCTCTACTACGTAATATCTATAGATAGATAGTTAGATTAAGAGAATACACTAAACCTTAATTATATACCTCTTAAAGTTTAGTAAAGGCTTATATAACTAGTAGGTAATATAGCTAATTAAAGCTGAATTCTTATATAATAATAATAGATATACTACTATTAGTATATTACTATTTAAGGCTTTTATAGGTTACTATTTTTAAATAATTAATTACTACCTATTAGGTATTAAAATTAAAACTTAAGAGGTTAATAAAAAGCTTAAGAAGTTAATAGAGGTTTACTAAAGGATAGCTGAGAATTAGTAATATATAATAGAAGTATAAGCTAAAAATATAAATACTAAAAGGAAGGTATAATTATATAAGGTTAGAGACGTTATAAAGCTTTTAATAAAGAACTTCTACTTTATAAAGAGTTAGTAAAAACTTACCCTATAATTTATTCTTATACTAATTATAGAGGTTATAAGCCTTAATACCTATAGAGTATAGCTCCTAGAAAAATATAATAAGGTATATAATATCTTCTTAGTTACTTTATTAGAACTATAATATAGCTAAAAGCTTACTAAAGGATAGCTTCTAAACTTAAAAGAGGACCTTAAAGAATAAGAAATTAAGGATATTATATTATAAAGGGATATACTAATAGGTTTTCTATATTTAATTAAGTAGAAAGGCTAGCTAGTAGAATATAATACCTAAGAGCTTAAAGAATACTTAGTGAATACTTTATAAATCTTTATAAGATTTAAGAAGTAATAATATAAGTTATACTATAAGTAAGATAATAAGTAGTATAGAGAAATAAGGAAAAGTTAATTAACTATAGAAAGACTTTAAAGAAAATTACTCTTAAAAGTAATATATAAACCTAGGGGTATCTAACTAAAAACTCTAAAGAAAAGCTATTATATACTTACTAAAGATCTACTAAAAACTACTAAGAATTATCCTCTAAGTTACTTAAATTCTTACTAATACTATTACTATTAGGACTAATATCTATATCGTTCTCACTATTACTACTCTTACCTTCTAATAATTTATCCTCCTCTCTAGAATTAATAAGATTTTTATAAATACTTATAGAGGAAGTACTAATATCCTTATAAATATTAAGTTAAGGAGTAGGGCTAGAGCTAATATATTTAAGAATTATAACTAAGGTATACTTATAAGAATTATAAAATATCTAAGAAGCCTAAACTTTAGAGGGATCTTAAATAAATAAGCTAAATATATAAGGGTTATTACTTAAGAGATATTTCTCTAAGATATTATTAAGCTTATTAAAGAACTAAACCTAATTAAAGATATAGTTTTTATCTTAGAAGTACTAAGGTAGGGTATTTTTAAGCTAAAGATAAGTCTACTTAATAAGGTCCTTATCCTTCTTTTAGTAAGTATTTTATAAAGAAACTATTAGCTATTAAAGAAAAACCTAATCTAAGGGATTATATACTTTAAGTTAGATCTTAAGATATACTTAGGCGTAGTTAGTAGTAGTCTTCTTAGTATTTATCTATAGTAGTTAGTTATTATACTACTTAGAGTTAAGCTAAAGCTTAATAAAGTTTACTAACTACTTATAGAGTAATAGGAGAAGTACCTAACTATTTATAATTATAGTATATATATAGTAGATCTTATACTAATAATACTTACTAGCTTTAATTTAAGTAGCATAGCGTTTTACTTAGTTCTAGAAAATTT
This sequence comes from Colletotrichum gloeosporioides, assembly GCF_011800055.1. Lineage (NCBI taxonomy): Eukaryota > Fungi > Ascomycota > Sordariomycetes > Glomerellales > Glomerellaceae > Colletotrichum > Colletotrichum gloeosporioides. Next base: position 369,345 of record NW_025544656.1, on the reverse strand, counting down.
AAGTACTATTAATTAGATAGTTAGAGATTTAGTTATACTAATAGTTAGTCTAATGCTTTAGTAAAAGGTTACTAAATATTTACTTTATGATATTTAATACTATATAAATAATATATTTAGTAGGTAGTATTACTTATATTAGTATAAGTATATACTACTTTAGTAATTTAGTAGAGCTATAAGGCGTAAGAGATATAAGGCTTACTACTACCTAATTAGTTATACTAATAGGTACTACTATTCTTTGCTAAGTTATTAGGCTTATATAATGCTAAAATATAAGTAATTAGGGTTTTAATACTTATAATAATTAGATATAAAAGTGGTATTAAAAGGGGAAAGCTTTATAAAGGCTTAATAAAGCTTTACGAAATATGAAAGCTATTATAATATAATATGATAAAGAGGAAGAAAAAAACTAACTTTAAGTGGGAAAAAGGGTATTATTTTATAGATAGATATAAGGTATTATTAAATAGTTAGGGAAGTAGCTATAACTTTAGATAGAAAGAATAGTAGTTATTTATTATAATAAGTACTATTAAAAGTGAGAAGGTAAGTATAATAAATTAATAATAGTAGTTACTATCTAATATTCTAAATAGCTTTATAATATACCTATTTTAGAAGGGGGATAAATAGGATAAAAAAATAAAGTTATTATAAGGCTATTATTTAGAGAGGGTTTACTAAGTAAAGAATAAAATATTTATAAGTAAAGAATATAAAACTTACTAAAAATAATTTCTTTCTTTAAGGAATAAGAGAGACCTCTAATGAAATCCTATTTAATAGATAATAATAGTACTAAGGGATAAGAAAGCCTTAGTAAATATATAGTAGATAACTACTATATAGATAATAGAGATAACCTATAATAATAATAATAACTATAAAAAAGCTTATTATAGATAATAGAGGTTCTTACCTACTACTAGTCCTATTCTATAATAAGAACTACTATAATTAGAAGGGGGATAATTATAAAGGTCTAGCTACTTAGATTAGAAAAGCTTAAGGATAGTTTAGCTAGACTAAACTAAAAGGATAGAGAACTTTATAGAGATAGGGTATAAAACCCTCTATAGTAAGGACTTAGTAAGTATTTACTAAAAAGTTAGAAAAGAAGATCTTAGAAGAAGTAAGTAAAAGTAGCGTAGTAATATTATACCTACCTTTTAGGTGCTTCTTCTATTAGTTTGACCTAACTATAGCCTATAGCCTCTAAATACCTTTATATATATTATTACTAAGTACTTCTTATTATAACCTATTATATATAGATAATAGTTAACTAACCTACTTAGGCGTTAGGTAGCTAGGATAGGATATTTATACTATAGAATTAAAGGGAATAATAGGGACTTACTTAAAACAGAAGAACTATAGTATAAGTTATATAATAATAAGATAAGAGAATAATTAGTGGAGTATAAAAAGAAATACTTAGCGATTAGTTAGTATTACTAACTAATTATAATTACCTATATACCTAAGTGATCACCTAAAAGTAGATAAAGGATACTATTTAAGACTTATATATAGTATAACTTAAGCCTCACTTAAAGTTAGACTTCTATAACTCTTTAGTAATTAACTTAGTATTTATCCTTATAGATACTCTTAGCTTACTTTTATTATAAATTACTTATTAAGCTTAAGATTAATCACTTTAGTCTCTAAAAGACTTAATCTACTACAGCTTATAACTTATAACTTAAACTATAACCTTAGTATACTATTATAATATATTAATCCTTAGCTTCTATTAGTAAACCTTACTATTAAATAGCTAACTATAACATTTTAATTACTCCTATTTAGTAAGTTAACTATTAATACCTACTAATAGTAAAATAATAAGTATATCTTTACGCGCCTCTACTAAGTTACCTACTTTAAGGACCTCCTCTTCTTTATAGTAACTAGTCTAAAACCTAGCTAAAGAACTTAAAGGAGCCCTTATAGCAATAAACTCTAATAATAAGGTAACCCTAAAGAAAGATACCTATAAATACCTTTAAGCTAGAGTTAAGAAAGGAGATAATAATATTACTAAGGTTTAGACTATATATAATAACACTACTATAGAACTTCAAAGCCTTAAAGAAATAATATAATAACTAAGAAATAGCTTCTAACGTATCGTAGACCTAAAAAATAAAGTTATCTAACTTAGAGGATAAAATAGGAATACTAATATTAAAGAACTCTAAGAAGAAATCCACACCCTATACATAGCTACTAATATTATTATAACCCCTACTAAAGGATAATAGAAACTTAAGCTTAATACCCTAATTACTTATAATAGTACTCTTAGATAACTTAAGTTATTCTTAATCTAAGTTAAGAACTATTAGAACTTCTACTATAGAGACTTCACTAGCTAAACTAAGAAAGTTATCTATACTACTACTTACCTATAAGGATAAGCTCTTAAATAGTTTAAACTTATCTAAGAAGAGTTCCTTAAGTATAAAACCTTAGATAAATACTCTACTAAGACTTATAATATCTATAGTAGCTTTAAGGGATTTAAAAATACCCTCTATTCTCTCTTCTAAGACCCTAATAAGAAATAATAAGCTAAGAGAGACCTTATATAGCTATAATAGATAAAGTTAACTAAAGAATATACTACTATATTTAGGTAACTTAGTATCTAATTAAATTTTACTAAAGAAACTAAGATCTTTATGTTCTATTAAGGACTTAAGGATAAAGTTAAAAATGAGATTATTAAGGTTAACTATCTTAAAGACTTTTTTTAGTATACTAACCTTATTATTAAGATTAATAATTAATTTTTTGAACGCTATAAGGAAAAAGGTGAAAAAAGATAAAGACTAAACTTTAGATATAAATACTAATAGTAACCTTATTAGAAGTTTAACCCCTAGTAGAATAATAATAGACCTTATAATAACTAGAATAACACCTACTAAAGTACTACTTATAGATAATATAATAGACCTATAGATCTCAGTATAATAACTAAACCTAATAATAAAAAACCTTAGAACCTTAAGTGTTATAACTATAATAAATAAGGATATATTACTAAAAACTATAAGTAGCCTAAGAAGCTTCCCTAGAAGCTAATAGCTAAATAATTATAATAAGTTAATACTATCGCAAAAACCCTATATATATCCTAATCCTAGACTAGATACTATAATAATAACTATTAAATCTACTTTAAAGATAAGGAAATATTAGGATACTACTTAAGGGATAGTAACCTTAGACGTTCTAAATATAATATAACTACCTTAGATATATATCTAAGAACCCTAGTAATAATATATACTAGTAATAGTAAGATCTAAAGGAAAACTAGAGAATAACTAGATAAAATGCTCTAAGTATAGTAACTCTAATTAATTCCTAGTTCTACCTTAAAAATAACTAATAACTAAAGTTAGACTAACTATAAACTCTTAAACTAAACTACCTATATAATACCTAAAAAACTAAAGAGTAATAATAAATAGAAACTTTTATACCTCTAAGTAGCTAAAGAAATATACCTAGAAAGGATCTAAGAAGAGCCTTATAACCTACTTTAGGAAAGATAACTTAGTGCTATACTCTTATATATAGAACGAAGGAAGTAGGTATATAGAAATCCTATTAGAATTAAATAAATTAATTAAAAACTTTAAGAATAGATAAGGGAAGAATCTAATAATAAACTAGATTACTAATATAACCTCCTAGAGGAATAATAACTATTTAATCTTATAAATAACTAGACTTTTAGAGAAGGAGAAGGTTCTCCTTATGACTTAGATGAACTTTATAATATTATATACTAATATACTTAGGTAGAGATTACCTATAGGCTTACCTCTAATGTGGATAATATTAGCTCTAAAGAGGAATCTAAGAAAGATAATATACTTAAGTAAATTATATATAAGCAAATTAACTTATATAACGATAAATAATTTATTAAGCTTTATAGTATACTTAACGTAAGACTAAAAATATATTACACCTTATAACTTAGAATTAAAAATCACCTATACCTTAGAATTACTAACCCTAACTATTAATACCTCTTTTAGGTATAGTATTTCTTTAACTATTATAAAATCTATATAGGAGATAAGTATAACTACTATTTCTAACCTAAATAATATAATAATAGTCCTCTATGAAACGTCTATATTATATATACCCTCACTAGATAGGAACTTAGAAAGTTTAATAGTAATATCGCTATATTTACCCCTAGCTAATAATTCCTTATAGAATACCTCTATAATAAATAGATAAAATAGGATGAATATTAATATAATAAATGCTAGATTTACTATAAAGAAAAAGTATACGCTTAGAGAATTGCGAAGAATAGACCTTAACCTCTTTAAGTTAGATACTATGAAAACAGCTTTATAAAGGTATAATAGAAAGGGAAGTAAATTACCTACCTAGAATACCTAGAGTAGTTAAAAAACTAGACTTACCTACTAATATAGAACTATAATAGGTAATAAGGAAAAGGTTTATCTACTAAATATTATAAGGATATTAAGGTAATATAGAACTTAAAGTTACTATTAATTAATAGATAATATTTATGCTAATTAATAGTAGAGCTAAAGCAAACTTTATTACCCTCTAAGCTATTAATAAGCTAAAAGTACTATAAAGAGGAAAAGAATAACTATATTAGTTATATATAGTAGAAAGAGAAGAATTTAAGTATAAAGGAGGTACTATCTATAATAAAACTACACCTTTTAAGATAAGCTACCTAAATTAAAAAGAAAGAATCTAATTCAATATTACTAACTTAGGAATATATAATATAGTACTAGGATTATTCTAGCTATAAATAAGCAACTTATAAATAGATTAGAGCAAAAGCTAACTTTATTAGGACTATAATAACTTAATCCCTAAGTAGCCCTATTAAAAACAGGCCTTAAATAAGCTAATACTATATAAAATAATAAGATAATATATCTACTACCTTAAGGTAAAAAAAGCTATATTATAACTATTAACTATAATAGATCTTAAATAAAAGAATAATTTACTTCTATTTATCTTAGAAGAATATAGAGTTTATAAGAAACTTTTTATAGCTAAATTAGAGATTAAACTGCCTAAATATATTAGTTTTAATTATAAAATCCCCCTTAAGGAAGGGAAAGAACTATAATTTAATAAAATCTATAGACTTAACCTAATAGAGATAGAAGCCCTAGATAAGTACTTTAAAGAAAACCTTAGGAAAGGTTATATTAAACCTTTAATATCACTAATAAGAAGCCCTATCCTATTTATACTAAAAAAGAATAGAAAACTATAACTATATATTAACTATTATATACTTAATAAAATAATAATTAAAAATTACTACCTACTACCCCTTATAGATAAGATAAGATAACTCCTATATAGAGCTAACTAGTTTATAGCTCTTAATCTTAAAGGGGCTTATAACTTAATCTAAATAAAATAAGGTGAAGAATAGAAAACTACTTTCTAGATATAAAAAAGATATTTTAAATACCTTATTATACCTTTTAGTCTCACTAATATACCTATAATATTCTAGAATATAATTAATATAGTATTATATAAATATATTAATATCTATATAGTTATCTACTTAGATAATATCCTCATCTTCTCACCTATACTTAAGAAGTATAAAGAAGACGTTCACTATATCTTATAAGCTTTTTAGAAAGCTAAACTCTTAGTTAAACCTAAGAAAAGCAAATTTTATATATAAAAAGTAGAATACCTTAGATTTATTATTACCTCTAAGAAGGTTTATATATTAAGAAATAAAATTAAAGCTATTAAGGAATAACTAGAACTTAGTAACCTTAAGGAAGTCTAAAGATTCCTAAGTTTTATTAACTTCTACTATAAATTTATTAAAAACTATAGTAAGATTAATATAGCTCTCACTAGCCTTAGCTATAAAGATATACCTTTTATATAGGAAGAACTATAATAGATAGTATTTCAGAAAATTAAGAACTTTATTACTAATAAACCTATCCTAATTATCTTAAACCTAATAAAATAGTTTAAAGTAGAACTTAATATATCTAACTATATAATTAGAGTATAACTATTATAATAAGATTCAGAAGGATGCTTATACCTATACGCCTTCTTCTCTTATAAGTTCTATAAACTAAAACTTAACTACTAGATATATAATAAAAAGCTTATAGTAATTATTAAAGCTTTTAAAGAATAGAGACCTAAACTTTTAGGAATAATTTATAAAGTATTTATATACTCTAATTATAAAAATCTTTTATACTTTATAACCTTAAAAGTACTTAATAAATAATAAATCTAATAGTTAGAATTCTTCTTAGAATTTAACTTCTAAATAATCTATTAAAAGGGATTAGATAATAGTAGAGCAAACACTTTTAGCTAATAACTAAACTATAATATCTTAGTACTTAAAAAAACCTAGGTAATTCTTAAATAATAGGATAATAGAGATCTAATATTAGCAGCTAAACTCCTAATAATAGCTAAATAATTTAGTATTAGCCTAACTAATAAACTAGATAATAAAGTAATTATAGAATTTTATATACGCCTTATATATAGTTACTAAAGAATTATAAAAACCTAGAAATAATTATAATAATAATATAAAAAAAAGGTTATAAGAGAATATATAGTAAAAGTGATTAAGGATTATAAGGTATACCTAAAAAGTAAACCTACTTAATATTAACCTTATAGTATATTATAACCTTTACTTATACTGTAAACTACTTAGTAATCTATATCCCTTAACTTTATTATTAAATTACTAAAGTCTTAAGAACCCCTTATAAGAGTATACTTTAATAGCGTTCTTATTATTATAGATTAACTTATAAAGTATACCTACTTTATCTTATATAAAGAAGTAAATAATACTAAAGAATATATATATACCTTCCTTAAGTATATTATTACTAACTATAAAATACTTAAGGAAATTATATTAGACTAAGATAAGATCTTTACTTCTAAGTTCTAGAAGTTAATTATATTATAACTTAGTATTAAATAATTAATATCTACTATGTTCTACCTATAGACTAATAGATAAATAGAATAAATTAATTAAATCCTTAAAACCTACCTCTATACCTATATTAACTATAATTAAGATAACTAGGTTATACTTTTACTAATCGCCTAATTTACTTATAATAGTATAATTAGAGAAAGTACTAAGGAATCCCCCTTCTACCTTAACTATAGCTTTAAACTAACTACTTATAGAGAACCCTAAGTAGGCCTAATAGTAGTTAAAGCTACTACCTTAGTATAATAAATTAAGGATATCTAAGATAATATTTATAAAGAACTTAAATTTATCTAATAATAAATATTAAGATTTAGTAATAAATAAAGGATTAAAGGACTAACCTTAAAAGAGGGAGATAGTACCTACCTTATATAGCGAAATATTAAAATAAAATAACTAAGTAATAAACTTAACTATAAAAAACTTAGATCTTTTAAAATTTTATAAGTTATTTTACTAGTTAACTATAAGCTTAAACTCCTAAAAACTATAAAATACCACTTAGTATTCTATATTTCACTTCTTAAGCTAGTATTATAAGGATTATAAATAAATAACCTTATTATTATAGAAAATAATAAACTAGAGTATAAAGTAGAAAAGCTACTAAACCACTAGTATAGAGATAATAAATAGGAATACCTTATTAAATAGAAAAACTATAGATATAAAGATAATATATAGAAACTTAATAATAACCTACTTAACTATTAAGATAAGATTAATAAGTATATTAGAACGCTTAATTATATTAATCTTAGGGATAGATTAAGCCTACCTATAACCTTAAAAGAATTTAAGGAATATATAAAATATACTAATAAAAGAGAAAGATAAATATAAGAAGAAATATAATAGAAACAAAGAGAAGCTAAGAAATAAAGAATATAACTCCTATTAGTATAAATATAACTAAGAGGATACCTTAGACTAGTATAATAAGAAAATATATCTATTTAACTAGGAATATTAGAATATAACTAAGACTCCCTTAATAAGAAACTCAGAGTATTAGGATTCTAGTTAAGAATTAAATCTAAGTCTAGAATACTAAAACTACTTATAGACTAAATCTCTAATATAAGAGATATTATTAGCTCCTCTTCTATAACCTCTTAACCTTTTTAAAACACTATCTTTTTCTACTTATATAAGTAATCTAACTACGCTATAGACTTATCTAACTTAGCTTATATAGTATATAAAGTAGCTACCTTCTTTTTTAATACCTCCTCTTTAGCTACTTTAGTATCCTCTAAATAAGTAGCTTTATCTAATAAGTAATTAACTAAGATAAGTTAGTATTAGATAGGAAATATAGTAAAAATAAAGATTTATAAGTATAAATAGTATCTACTACTATATTATAAAACTACCCTAAATAAATATACTTACTATAAACTTTACTACTAAGAAGAAGTTTATAATACTTCCTTAAAGAATAATAATAAGAATAAGGTATATTAATAACTAGACTAAACTTAGTAATATATAAAGTATAGTTATAACGATAAAGAGTAGAGGTAGTACTTAATTTTAATTTCTAAATATAACTTAATATAGTATTAATATTATAGATAAAATAGGAAGTATAATTAATAGATCCTTAACCTAAGACTAATAACCTATTTATATTAGGTCTTAAAAGTAAGACTTTTAGAGAGGGGACTTAATATTATAACCTATTATATATAGATAATAGTTAACTAACCTACTTAAGCGTTAGGTAGCTAGGATAAGATATTTATACTATAGAATTAAAAGGAATAATAAGGACTTACTTAGAATAGAAGAACTATAGTATAAGTTATATAATAATAAGATAAGAGAATAATTAGTAGAGTATAAGAAGAAATACTTAGCGATTAGTTAGTATTACTAACTAATTATAATTACCTATATACCTAGGTAATTACCTAAAAGTAGATAAAAGATACTATTTAAGATTTATATATAATATAACCTAAACCTCGCTTAAGGTTAGATTTCTATAGCTCTTTAGTAATTAACTTAGTATTTATCCTTATAGATACTCTTAGCTTACCTTTACTATAAATTACTTATTAAGTTTAAGACTAATTACCTTAGTCTCTAAAAGACCTAATCTACTATAGCCTACGACCTATAACTTAGACTACGACCTTAGTGTACTGTTATAACGTGTTAATCCCTAGCTTCTATTAGTAGACCCTACTGTTGGATAGCTAACTGTAACACTTCTATATCTCATATAGAGTAGTACGTTAAGTTATTACGTACCTCACTAAATAATATACCCTTAAAAACCTACCTTATATAAGTAAAGCCTACTTACTAATAAAGTAGGAGATTTAATATATATACTATATAGCTTAAAAAAACCCTAAGATAACTACTAAAGCCCTCACTAATATAATTAATAAGAAGGTATTAACTACCACTATACACTAAGCTCTCTATACTTATAACTACTATAAATAGAAAGCTATAAAATAGATCTTTCTTACACCTAAAGTATAACTTAAATAACTATATAAAGTATGTTTTTAGTAAAGTAAAAATAATAAATTAGTTAAAATATAGCACTTAGTATATTATATATTCTTAACTAACTTTTAGACTATATATACTAATAAGTATTTACTATAATCTACCCCCTCCCACAAAACTATATAGGTTTAGTACTACCCCTCTAAGAAGTAGGATAAAACTTTTATTAATCTAAATTATTATAATAAACTAAGAATCACTATAATATACTAGGGGGCTATTTAGAAAATAGAGAGGTTATAACTTATCTTTATATAAAGAGACTTAACTTCTAAGAAGAATAAGTTTATAATATAAAGTTATATATAAGCTTTAGAGGAAGGTTTAGTTCTAATCTATAATAATATAAAGCATTTTTAATAGAATAATATATCTATCTATATAGTAAAAGCCTTAATAGATTAGTTATATACCTAAAGTATTAATATTATCACTTAGCCTACCTATTTACCTAATCTTAACCCTATTAAGTATATCTAGATATATCTAAAGTAGTAAGTATATAAAATATTCCCTTATATTACTTACCTAAATAGTAATATAGTAGATATTAAAAAGTTAAAGTAATACCTATATATAGTATAGTAGGCTATACTATAGAGGTTTATTTAATACCTATATAAGTTATTACCACGCTACTAGAAAGCTATTCAGAAAGTTAGGGGCTTATATATACAATATTAAATACTAGATTTCAGGCTTTTAATCAATATAACCCATTTTACTATATAACGTCATTTAATAAATTTATTAAAGTTAGGGGGTTAGGTGTTAGTAGCTAGGAGAGTCCTAGTGGGGCGGGTGGGCTCAGACTTTTAGACAAGAACTGTACATCTCAACGCAATGGGGAATTGCCATTGACAGGTTCGTTGACTTGTACTGGATAACCCACGGAAAGGAGGGACAGGGATGGGACTGGATGCCAGCATATGCAGACAACGGAAGCCTATCTATGTTTTCGAATGAGACCGGAATCACCGCAGGCCCGACGAAATTTCTACTCCGAATGGCTCTGGCGCAACCTCAAATCACCAAGAAGAACCGCGACAACCTAGAGATCAGTTGCGACATCACCCAGAAGTACGTTGAATCTCGCGTCAGCTGCTCGTTTCTCGCGGGCCAACGATCTTGCCGAGTCATCGAGCAGCGATTGTCACAAAAGACCCATGCGCCGGAGCAAATCACCCAACTATCTTTCCCTCGATCTTTCGACTTCTTCGCCGGCGAGATGCCGGTCGCCACAGGTCGGGATATGACCGGCTTCATCGACCCGACTTTGTATTATCTCAAAGATCCGACCTACGAGAATATCTCGTCTGGCACGGCAGTCCTCATGGACGAACTCGACACCTCGAAAGTCGGCGCACGCTTTGGACAGCTGCTCAACACGTATCTCACCCTTAGCCAAGTTTCCAGCACGATTGCAAACACCAGCGCCGAAGCGGATGCCGTTTTCCAGCCCAACATCACCTTCATAGGGGAGTCGTCAACTCTGCTGGAGACATACGTCATCTCGAAGCTGTGGATATCACTCTGCTTGCTGTCTGCCGTCGTTCTCCTGGCTGGAGGCATCCTCAGCGTCGTGTTCATCCACTTGACCCACGGTCCTGAGATTCTTGGCTATGTCTCCACGACGATCCGGAACTCGAAGTACATTGATCTGCCGTCAAGTACAACCTGGCTGGATGGCTCAGAACTGACCAATGAGCTGAAGAAGTTGAGGATACGGTACGGGTTCATTCGCGACGAGTCGAGGCAGCCAATCATGGCCGTCGGGCATGAAGAGGAAACTGCTCGGATCAAAGATGTTTTGGCTAGGAAGTAGATTGTTGAGAAATGAGATGATTAGGGCAACTACGATGAACTTGGATTTCCTTTAAGTGAAAGTGACTCTTGACCCAAAAGCTGCATGGCTCCTCCTGTATTTGATCTCCGGAACTTGGTATGAGAAGGCGGATCCGACCACACAAGTCGGAGTCAGGGAAAGAACCATTGATGCCTTGCAGGACAGCACCTATCCTGAGTGCGCCTCTACTGCTTTTCCATTTTCAATATCATTCATCATCTCTACCGTACGTTATCCAGTCTTCAACGAACATCAGCAAGTCTTCCACGAAGCATCCACGAAGCATCAACAAGTCTAACTAACGCTGCGTCACCACATTATCCCCCCTGACATTCTCCATCTCGCATCAGCATCGTCTCATTTGATTAGCACAAGAACATCTCAAAATGTCCCCTGGCGCCTCCAGCTCCGAACAGGATGGCATGAATAGGCCACCCGATTTTCCTCAGCCACATCAATTCAACTCGTCCTCCGACTTGGAGGATTCGCCAGCTCCAGCCGATGCTCAATCATCAACTTCTCAGCAGACGGGCGCAGCTGGACCTCCAGCTGCACCATGGACACCTCGATTGGCGTACGCTGCAATTCTTAGGACTCGGCCTGCTTCGTCTTCTTCTCCACCAAGACCAACTCCCGAACTACCTCACCATAGACTTCCTGGCTCGCCTAGACCAGCTCCATCCGATACTCAACAGTCCACTTCCCAGCAAACGGGCGCGAGTGGACCTCTCGCAGCACCACGGCCAGTTCGATTGTCATACGCTGCGGTCCTCAGGGATCAGCCTGCCTCGTCGTCTCCTCCTCCAAGATCAACTCCTGAACTACCGCACAGCAGATTTCCTGCTTCGCCTGTACCAGTCCTTCGGTCCTCGCCACCAATAGCTCAGGGTCGAACCCCTCGGCTTGTACCTATGACGAGACCGTCTCCACTGTTGAACGGCACGACAAGGTCTCCCAGCTTGAGCAATCAATCTCCTCTGCTTCTTCCTCCTCAGAGATCAACTCCCAATCCAGCAGGCCTCAGACCTCCTGGCACTCCCCGGCCAGAACGTCTGACGTCTCCGTCGAGCTTCAGCAGCAGTGATGCAGCGCCCTTTCCCCCTGTTCCAACGTCAGCTCGCGGACAGACGAGCTGGAGTGGGCCTCCGGAGTCGCCCCAGCTAGCAAGTCGTGACTCTTCCTACGAGCTACCACCCTTGAATCGTCCTCCCATATTGACGCGTGCCACCACAAATGACAACGTACCGATCCCCTCTGCCCGAAACGATGCAGCACAGGGCTTATCTGCGCCGAACACGCAGGAAACTTCACAGGATGCCATGGACTGGAGGTCTGAACCTGGCGCCACAGCCGACGACACCAACCGCTCGGGAACAGGAGATACACAACAGCCGACCCAAACACAGCAACGCCAGGACGGTTCAGAGATGTGTTCTAGGCCTCGACCACCTCATCCCGTTTCGAGATCTCGTTCTCCGCGCGCGAGAAATCAGACCGGTTTCCGAAGCCGCGAGGATAGTGCACAGTATGTGTCACTTCCAAGCTTGCGGCCATTGCTTGACTAACATCACCTAGGAACAGCGGTGCTCTCCGAGGGGGCCCTTCCATTCAACCAACGCAGGGTAATATCCCACCACGCAATATTCCTGAGGCTACGTTAGCAGTGCCTACATCTCAGGCACATGCGTCCTTGAGTAATGATTCTACAGTACCGTCTGCTCTGCCTCAACCCAGGCCAGAGACTATCTGGAGAGACAAACTTGACGGTGACCCCATGGAGATATACCGTTCGCCACATCCCTCGAATGACGGAAGTTCAGCTAGCCCCTCAGTGCCGGAGCGAACTCATGGATCTTCATCTGAGCATATACCCAATGATGACTCAGTCACCCCTCAGTCTAGTGCCGACGATGACCTCGCCGACCCTAGCTTCCATGCAAGCTCTGCATTCGAAGATCTCACGCAAAACACTCCATTGGAGCACGACACACAACCGGAAGACCCCCCCAGAGATAGCTACCCATCTTGGCCGCAGAGTAGACCAAGTAGGTCCCCTCCCCGTACCAACTCCTACCTATTGTCTGAGGGACAACAAACCCTCTCTCTGCCTCACGAACCACTACAGGCAGTTTCTACAATAGCCCAGCCTCAAACGGACACGGGTCTTGAGGAAGATCTCGGGGATCTTAATGTTGAGCCCGAGTCACCCGGTTCCAAGTAGCCCGAAATGCAGTCGATTGGTCTTGTTTGAATAAGGAATGGATTGTTTCAGCGTGCAGATTATTACGAATGATAGATACAACGGTTGGACATTAGCCCAGCGTCACATGCAGAAATAGATGTTTACTTGCGACGAGACTGCTCAATGCCTACTGCCGTGATCTGAGAACCGCTATCATCTGCCAGAAAGCGCTTTGATCCTAAGGACAAGCACCGGGATGCCTCTTGACATCTTAATGGCAGCCATCAGTACATACTGGTCGCCTGGGAGTTTCTTTGCGCACCGGTCCGACCACGGACCCGCGCCGACCAAGTGGGAAACCGACGACCATCTCCGAGCCTCATCGTCGGTCTGAGGGCCATTCTGAGAAATAGCGTCGTCGAGTCCTGTAGAATGCGAGCTAATCATCTCCCAAATCGAGGCTTGAGCGTCGTCGTTTGTGTTGATGAAGCAGCCCAGGCGGTCTTCCCCCGCAACTTCCTTGACGGCAACGGTGACCTTGCTGCTGTAAAGATGAGGGGACTCACAATGCGTCACCGAACATTGAAGAACGACTTGGTGCGCATGCGACTCGGGGATTCTGAAAAAGTCGATGCCGTCATCCTCTGGTTCCAGTCCTGGGAACGTGCCGGGCGGGATCGTTGACCTGCAAATACCGATCCGTAGCGGCTCGTTGTCTTCCAGTGAGACGGTGAACATGTCCAGTCCCCTGAAATCCTCCTCGACTTGTTGGTGCGATATCTTCAGGTACATCGGAAGCGGGTCGTCAAAGCGAATTTCGGCCCGTGGGATGTAGTAGATGTAGGGCGAGCTCAGCCTGGACACGGACAAATTAGTGTTGGGGTGGAGATTCTGCAGCTCAATGCAGAGAAATCCATTCAGCGATCCTCGGGCACCATCGAGCCTTTCTACAATCATGCACTTTGGCCACAATAAGCACCTACGTCCTCCGTTGACCAGGGTTGTCGGCAGTTGGACATGTAAACCGCGGCTAGTGATGGTGGGGGGCGTATTTAGGAGCATATCGGGGCCCCAACTGGTGTCCGCCGACCAGGGCTGTAACGTGATCACATATTTCCACCTCCAAGTCACTAGGAAGCCAACTCTGTGGCCCTGGAGATCGACCATCTTGATATCCTTGAAAGCACTGGGTGCCGTCGCCAAAACGCCGCATGTGGTCGTCTGTCGCGAAAGGCCTGTCCACAGCAGAATGCTTAGGTCCTCTGATGTGCGGAGAATTTCCTGTTGAAGGCGGATGAACGCCTGCGAGCCCTCTCCGTAGAGCAGAGGCATATGTATGCCGAAGATGCCCAGGAGACAGTAAGCAAGGTCCTCCTGCCTGGTGGTTTTCCTATTTGAAGCCCAAGACATACGTTCTCCGGTGGGAATAACGGTATGGGTGGTTGTTCCGTCTAATATGTCGCGCCGAATACCCGTCTTGTCGTGTAGCAAGTCGAGCAGAGACACCTTGGTGCCGACTTCTTCCCAGTTCTGGTCGTAAAATTCAATGGCCCGGGGAGCTATAAGCTCTTGAAGAGTCCATCCTCGGGTAAACCATTTGACATTGTGAAATTGTCGGCGATCGACATCCCCCGGATATTGAGATGGTAAATCGCTCAGGTAGACGTAGCAAATTCTGGCCTGCCGATACCATCGAAACATGGAGTTGATGGCCTCGGAGAGCTCGGCGCTCGATGTCTTGTCGATGCAGCACGTGTCTAGCCAAGCCCAGTCATAACCGTCGCGACGTGCCTGTGCACAGCATGCTTCGATCTTCTTGAACCCTTTTTTGGACCGCCCAGCAGTGGTTGACAAGTCCTGGAGGCTCACTTCGTCATTTTCCCAGGTGTGAGAGAGGATGGCGTATGGAGGGACGTCGCCAATGAACTCATTGAGATCGAGCGTCGTAGTATGAAGAAGCCTCATGTTATCTCGCTCTCAAGAATAAGCTCGCCGGTTATGCGCCCACTTGGCTGTGAAGGTTGAAAGCTGACAATCAGGCTAGCGGTTGGGATCAGTGGGAAAGCGAAGCACCCCCATTGGTAGCCAAGACAAACGGTTTTGTCGCGCATCTTGCTGCATGTGTCATTGGCCACAGGCGACTGCATCATCAGTAGCGGTTCAAATAGAGCTGGATGGCAGCCTGATGCAAAGTCAGCAGGAGCTTGTCCGTCAGATTATCCGTAAGCAAATCAAGTTTTCCTGCATCACAGCATCACAAAAGTAAAGCCAAACGCAATTGAAGCATCATTCACCATGACCTCCCTCCAAGCATCGACGTGGCGGACTCTTGGCCTGTCTGTCGCCGCAAGCTACGCGGTCCTCGGGGCGTTGGACGTCCTCCTTCCGTACCGGGCGGGGTATGAGTTCTTCGGGCTCCCGCCGTCGGATGCGGTAGGGCGACTGGTGCCGCTCCTCGGAGTACGGGACCTGGCAATCGCAGCAGCGCTGTTCGCACTCGCGCGGCAGGGCAAGGGTCCGGAGATGGGAACGGTGATCCTCGCCGGGACGATCCTCTGCGTCTGGGACGCCGTGGCCATTTGGCAAGCAAAAGGGCCGAAGTTGTGAGTAGCTTGGCTAGCGAAATGAGACCAGGCTCGCTGACATGATGACACTCGCAGAGGCGGAACCATCGCGGCCGGGGTGGTGGTCGTGACGGGCATCGGCATCGGACTGGTGCGGTCATGAGACGAGGCAGCCAGGGGATGGTAGCGCAGCGCAAAGTGAAGGGGCAACTCGGTCCTCGTGATCTCATCACCGAGGCTGCGCGTTCTCCCAGGGTCCTGCAGCTGGGTTGAGGCGAGCTTGGTGGCATGACGGGTGGAGGAACGAGATTGGAGCGGGCGAGCTAGGTCCTTAGGCGTGTGTGGCTTTGGGGGTCTCCCGTGCGCCAGACGTCATCCGTCGTCAGAGTCATCAGGGGGCGCGCGGGCCGAGAGCTTTGGCAGCTGTCGCGACTCGCATTGGATGTTTCTGATCTTTCCATGCGGCGGCATCAACGGTCGTTTAAATCGATAAAGGCATTTACCAGACGGTATCAAAGCAGCCGACGTCTCCGAGGTGATGGAGCTGCAACATCAGATGCAAATGGTAAGCAAACACATCCCATGGGGAAAGCTCAGCAAATGGGAGCTTGCCATGACAGCTTCCCCCAATCATGGGAGCTAAGGATCCTCAGGCACAAAGTGCAGCTTCGGGCAGGGACTGGGCAGGGCAGGCACTGAAGGCAGGCACTGCTTGCCGTGTGGTGATGCAATGGGGAGGGGCAGCAACGCCTGCACGGGTGCGCTTTCCCCAGGCTCAAGGGTCACGGGCGGGGTAAAACCAGGTCTTATGCAGCAGCTGCGGCCAAACAGCTTCCCTTCTCTGCGCGAAAGCGTCTCCCGACCCCCAGCGAAGCGAGTGACAGACCACATTCTCGACCTGCTGGACTGGCTTCTACCTATCGAAGCTCTCCGTCCCATGTGCCTTGTGCCTGAGCCAGCAAGCGCCCATTGCCATACCAACCTGCCTGCTTTACCTACTTGCTGGCTTGATTGTTGCTTTCCAGACTGAAGCGAAGGTGGCTGACATCCGAACGAGTACAAAACACCACCACCTCCCATTCCGCCCCTCTTTCCTCCCGCCTACATCAACAACATCGACACTACAACCCATACCCATCGCGAACCAAACTTGCACTTGCAACCAACCGGATATCCTGAATCATACAGCTTGTCCAGTCCACGAAAGCAAGGCGGAGGAAGCTTTTGCATATCTCAATACCACTGAAAAACAAGGCGAGACATCCCTCGACCAAGAGACAGTTCGCCCCGTTCGACCGCAGATACGAACCCAGAACCAAAGGTCCAAACAACCAAGAACCATCAAACTACCCCGGCAAAGCACCAATCCACCATGGCCGACGACAGCACCAACAACACGCAGCAACCCGCCGTCGACGAGACCCCCATCTCGCCCTCTCGCGGCGACCGCAAGAACTCCCTTGAGGCACACCTGCAACACCGTCCCGACCGGGCGGAACTCGTCGAGAGTGAGTCTCGCCCGTCACCCAATCCCTCACAATTCGCCTCCTTTGCCTCACGGCCTCACTTCCCTGTTTTCCCATTTTTCGAACTACCACCGGACCCCTGCAACCACTCTTCCCTCCAAACCCCACCACCCGTCTGCCCGCCTCACCCGCCGATCCCAACCACTAAACCCAGAGCATCCACCCGCCGGCGCATCATGAACATCACCCCATGATTTCCTCAACGAGCAAACCCGTGAGCATCGTGACCACAGAGTGACTGACCAAAACCCGCCTCGCAGAGAACATCCTTCCCGCATCTAACGCGGCGCCGTCTTTGATCGCCCACCAGAAGGAGCTCGAGATGCACATGCGCGCAGACTCTCTCAACGACAAGCTCTCCCACCGTCCCGACCCCCAGGAGCTTGTTAAGGAGGGCGTGCTCAAGGAGGACCCGCGCACCGCTGAAGACAAGTACGCCGAGGCCATCGAGGACGAGTACGCCAAGCGTGAGGGTGGTGCTTAAAGTCGTCTCGGTCACAGCCTCATCATGCTCCCCCATGAATTGGGGCGGACGGGATTGATTGTGGGGAAGTGAACCCGGCACTCTTGCGATTGCGACGCGACGTCAACGAGCCGCTGCGGATGACTTGCAATACGATGTAGGATCAATCGCACTTTGCAGTTTACATGTGGAGGCGGACGGGTCCCTTGTTTTCCTTGATGAGATATGAATAAACATCCAAACCAAATCACACCCAAAAACAGGTCGAATTGATGCTGGAACCGGGCAATGCGGGACGTGTTTTTCCTTGCAGACGGGTGTCCTTAGCTAGCTGATCTACTTGTTTCCCAAAATATCACAAAAAACAATAATCACTGCACTCAATCACGAACAAACATGCTCGTGCCATCGTCTCCATCAGCCCTATCGTAAATGCGACCATGATGCACACAATCAAGATGCGATGACATTTCAGGGTCCCCATCCCATCCCGTACCCATCCCCATCCGTCTATTCTTGGAACACTCCCGCCCGTTCGAGGGTCGTTTACATGTGAACCAGCCCCTGTCGGATTTGCATGACCTCATCGCCTTGCTCCGAATTCCAGAGCCAGTCGCTCTGATCAGAAATTATACTGTACTTTGGAGCTGTTGTTCCCTGCCTGCCAGGTCAGCGGGCCCAGGCCTGGCTTGGTGGTGTCTCTCCTCTCTCGAAGCCACTCCAGCACTCATAGCTGCTAGCTGCCCTTGCATGAAAGTACCATACTGCGGCAATGCAGGGCAGCCAACCGCCGTAGCGAATCACCGGCCACCCGACCGCCCAGCGTCGCAGCGCCCGTACATACCCAGCTCCTCGGGGCATTTACTCGGGGCCTCAGTCAGGGAAAACAAGGAAGGGGACCACTGAGACCCCAAGGGTCCACGGGGCGGAGGGCATGTTTTGCAGCAGCCGGATTCTGCACGTCAAACAGGACGGGACGAGAAAAAGAACGAAGCAAGTCATCCACGACGGACAGGCATTCACTCTCCAAAATAGTAACTGCAAAACATAATTATGGGACACCGAAAGGGGAAGGAGGTTGAGCAATGGGGGGAAAAAACAATGATTTGTTTGAAACCAGGTGTTGTTGAAGAAGACGCTGTTGGCTGCTAATGCATCACCCGCGAACCCCAATCTAATCTAAACAGGCACATATACACACTGCTATGCTATGATGGTACAACAATCTGCAAGTAATCAATTCTGTGCCTCCCTCATGCCCTATGACCCCGTCGTCTTGGGTCCCTCCGCGTGCATCTCGCATTATCATCCTTGCCCGTGAAAAATCTCCAACTATTTCTCCGATATCCCATAAATGATACGAGTATGCCGTACAGATGTTCTCGCTGCCGCCGATGCCCCCTGATGCCCTAGTCCCTTAACGCCAATGTATGCAAAACGAAGAGTTGATGATGATGAAAGGTGGAATGGTATCGATGTCGATGGCTCAGGATCGACGGAAGGTGCCGCCGTAGTTTGGTGAAGGGGCGCCGTGCTCGTAGCCCGACTGGTTGCGGTTGACTACCGTGACTCTCTTGGAGGAGACCTTGCTCGAGGACATGTGGTTCTCGGCGCCGTGAACGCGGTGGTAGACAGGGTCGGCTGGTGAGAGGGAGCGAGGGGTGTAAGAGCCGTTGGAGGACGGGTAGGAACCCGAGGATGCGGTGTAGGCACTGCTGATGGAGGGAGCGGCCTGGTGGATGATGACTGGTCTGGAAGACATTTTGTGTAATGTGAGGTTTTGTTTGTAATGTGTGGTGGCGAGGTTGGTCTCGAGAACGGTGACTTGGTAGAGATGAGAGAGGATGAAGACTCGGTTGACGAGGATGGCTTTGTGTAGGCAGATGTATGGTTGCTTGCTTGATAAGAGACAAGAGCAGGACTAGGAGAAAAGGTCGAGGGCAGGATAGATATATACTTGGAGGAGGAGGACTGTTTGCAAACACGCTTGATCTGGGATGGGATGGGATGCCTCTATCAAGTACACTGGTACGGGGGCATAGCCATCAGCACTTGCCGGAGCCAGGGTCAAGCCGGTCGTGGGCACAGCAGACGGGACCCATCTGGGTTGCTTGCCTGGCCATGCCATGCATCCGGACCATGCCATGCATCCGGACCATGCCAGGCCAGGAGAAAGGCAGCCCTGGGGAAAGTCTTGCAGCCGTGTACGCGGCTGAGCACTAAGTGGAAAAGTGGCCAGGAGACAGGATGTGGTGGTCGTTGGCGCTGGGCGACGGACGGGCGAAGGTGGACAGGCAGTGGGGGCGGGTAGCATCATGGAGCCCCCTTGGACCTCGGACCATGAACCTTGGAACCTGGGGCTGACCATGAGAAAGAAGGGTGTCGCCTTGCTGCTGGAAGTCCTTGGGCAGCTTTGTCATAACCCGGGCCACTGGGTGCAGGGACCGTTGGGCACAGGATGAGGGCAAAGGTGGTTAGTCTCTGTTTGTTAACGTCCTGGATCACCAAGGAAGCAGGGAAGAGCGTTGTTGTTTGATGTTGCAGGTGCAGCAGAAAGGGTGGTGTTGCATGGTGGACCCGCCAGCATGGAAAGGAAACTCTTGCTGGAAAAGTCCTGCCGATGCCTCAGTAACTTTGTCAACTTCGACCCGGACCAACGTCCCGGCGAATGACAGAGCTTCTGCTGCGCGAGAGCAGTGCCCCGGTGGCGAACAACACGGAATGATTGGCCTTGACGACAACTGCAGGGCGCATTCGCCAGGGCGATGATTGACGGACTGCCGCTCTGTTTCGGCCTATTACTGCCGCCTCCAGGTGTGTGTACTTTTGTGTCCGTGGTGAACCCTTTGCTTCATGACACTAGCATTTTACGCCCCCCCAAATTAAGCGCGATTGATATTTTCATCTTGCTTCGTCATGCGCGCAACGGGAAGCAAGTGCAAATCGTACCAGAAACCCGGAGTGCATGCCAGCCTGCTTTCATTACGAAGCAGCAACGCGCGTTTATGCAGCCTTGAGCCTGTGGCTGCTCGGCGCCCAGTCTTGTTCAGCTTTGGGGGCTGTTTTGCAGTGAAAATGGAAAAAGCTTACAGCCCAGGAGGCCTTCATTGTCTGTCTGAAGTCTGTCAATGTCTGGACTAGATCAGGCTGCGGCATAATTAGATAGCCTGGGCTGGAGGGAGCATGGGCATGGTTGGCTGCTCCAAGCGCCGTGCAGCAAAAGCTTCGAGGAAAGGCCCCGAATGGTCCGACGTGGGTTGTACGTGTCCATTGTCTTCGAAATCCGAAGAACGTCTTCTTTGGAGTGTGAGAGGCCGAATCTGGCATTCCACAAAGTTGAAAATTTTTCTTCTTTCTTCTGCCGTCGATGTATGCTGGCTTAGACCCCGGCGAAGCGACGCCATCGCTGCCCAACCTCCCAACTCATGGCCTGATGGTCGATGTTCCTCGGTCGTCATTGCAATCTTGCTTTTCTGCCCTCTCATCTCAGAGTTTCCACTCAAACGGGACCGCCCGCAGGAGACAAGCAAAAATGTCTGTGTTTTTTTTCTCGAAGCGGCCCAGTCGGGCTCTCCAACGGGTCAGAGAGTTCGGATCGTGCCTGATGTTATGAAGATTGCTGGGGGGAAACCCTGTCATGCGGGCTGCGACAGCGACCCAACCGGCCGCCATCCAGCCCTTTCGATCGGGTCTCCAGCGGGTGAGTATGCATGTGGCAGCGATCGCTCCAGTAGCGCAGGTTGTCTGCAGCGTGTTATGCAGTGAATGCACGAAATGGGCAACGGATCGCGGATAGCAGTATGCTGCGAGTGCTCTTTTCGCCGTGTGGAGTGGTTCATGCCTCTGGCGTGCAGGCGGAGATGGGCAAGTAGGGCGGGCTGCATGGTTTGATCTGCGACTGGAGGTCATCGACAGACGGGCAGACGGGCTCTGGCAGAAGAGACGACTGAGCTAATGCCGATGACACTCGAAACGGCAAACCCCCAAAAGCGTAAAGCACGGGTGTGCTAAAGTGCGCATGTCCGTAAGCCTTCTCTAAGTCACCCACGTCGCCGTTCTATCGTTTGTTATTATCATATCGACATGCCGGACGGATAGGCAAGGAACCCTTTTGCGTCGACCCTCTACGAAGAGAGGTCGGTCGGCTGATTCGTCTCTCTTGCTGCAGTAGTCTCCGTGAAGCTGGCAATCGACTGGTGCTCGGGCATGTCTGACAGGCACGCGACAGCGCCGACTCGCCGGAGGTGGGTAACACCTCAACAGCACCTCAACCGCAGGCCGTGATGGTCGCGATGACTGTCCTTGGGGTTGTGATTGGCGTCGACGTCGAGCTAATGAGACGCGACTGCGTGGTCCCTGTCTGTCTCAACAGCTCGTGTTGTTCCGCCTCGGCCGAAATGACATTTGGGCACGCTGCACAGCCCAGACACCGATGACTCCATCGCAGCCACGTCGAGATCACAAGCTGTGGCTTGGAAAAAGAAAACACCAAAGTGTAGAAACCGGGAACCAAAGCGACGACCGGTCCAGACACACGAGGCAGGACATGCTGCGGCTCATGGATTCCTGGGCGAACTGGGGTTGAGTCAAATGACTCGGAAGAAAGCCGATCGCGAGTCCAAGGCGGTCGATAGCCTCATGTGCGGTTGACAGACCCCCACAACTATCACCAATAATCCTCGTGAACAGGAATGGTGGATGGGAGGGTTGCTTGCTGGTGCTTGACGTCACGCAGAGTCCAGAGCTGTCAGCTGGAGCTCAGCTGGGGCAGGTCCCTGGCGATAAGCCACCCTCGTCACATGCAGGTGCCCTTTATCGATAACGAAAACGGGTCCGTGTCTCCGGATTATCCCTGTGAATGAGCCAATCGGAAAATAGCAATGATGGAGAGGCGGCGTGGCTTCAACCCACCACAGCTGCCCGGCGGTGGCCCCTCGTTGCAGCTGTCTTCCTTGTTGCTCGCCAGCTGTTCGTCTCTAATTCGACCAATTGACCGCTCAATCACAACATCTCGACCTTCTTCACTACAGTCTACCGCCTCACCGTCCCAATTCAGCTATAATGCAGGGTCTTCTCCTCTCTCTCGGCCTCCTGGCCTCTAGCGCCGTCAGCGTCGCCGCCGCCGAGCTCCAGATCGACGTTACCCAGGCCGTCGAGTGCGAGCGCAAGACCAAGAATGGCGACAAGGTCAACATGCACTACCGCGGCACTCTCCAGTCCAACGGACAGAAGTTCGATGCCAGTAAGATGCTGCGCCAATTGCCAGATGCATGAATGATACTGACGTCTCTTTTTTCAAGGCTACGACCGCGGAACCCCCTTCAGCTTCAAGCTTGGTAGCGGTCAGGTCATTAAGGGGTTAGTCCAATCACTCGGCCGACAAGCAAAGGCCGAAGAAACATGACTGACAACGTTGCAGCTGGGACCAGGGTCTTCTCGACATGTGCATTGGCGAGAAGAGGTAAGATGGGCGACAACCAAACGTTCGAGACCAACCGATCCTGACGCCTTACAGAACCTTGACCATCCCCCCTGAGCTGGGCTATGGCAACCGCGGCATGGGCCCTATCCCCGCTGGCTCAACCCTTGGTATGTACAACCGACAATCAAATCATTGAACGATTCCGGCTAACCATTATCCTCCGCAGTCTTCGAAACCGAGCTCATTGGCATCGACGGCGTCCCCAAGCCTGAGAAGATCGTCATCAAGGCCACCGAGAAGGCCAGCGAGGCCGCCGAGGCAGCCAAGGAGGGCGTTGCTCAAAAGGTCGCCAGCAAGGTTGCCGAAGCTGCCGATGTTGTCAAGACTATTGTCGCCGACTCCGACGCTGACGGCCAGGAGCACAACGAGCTCTAAACGGGAGCATCCATATAGGGCGTTCGTGCGTTGGCTAGAAAAAAAGGAAAGGCCCGCTTTCGGCTTACTGCCTTTCCCAAAAGACACACGGGTCTGCATCATAGCATGGACCGGCGAATACGGGTTGACATGAGAAATATTTGACGTGCAACGAAGTTGTTATGATTCTAGGCAAGCAATAATGCCAATCAATTTACGCGATGGTTCGCCTGACTATGTACAGCGCCTGCGACTGTGTTGACGGTCACGTTATGGTCATTTGTGATTACATCATGAGATTATTGAGATTGATTGCTAAGTGTCTCAGTACAGAACAAACAAAATCTCGCCTTCAGCGCCGAAAGAGATCATTATTTACTCGTCTGGGCTTGCTCTCGGCTTGACTTCCCAGTAACTTATCCATCGGTTCTTAACCAGCCTGGTACACAGCCAGGGCGGCAACATGTGGGTTGATCATGGTCAGGTTGTAAGGCGTGACATACAAGTCGGTATCAGTCAGCGCCAAGAACATGGTTGAGTTGATCGCCGGGTCAAACTCCCAAGTCGACACGTTCGGCTGGATAGTGTACGCAGTGCGGTCCTCCAGACTGACGTTCTGCAGGGCAGAGTACGTAACGTTCAACTGGGAAACCCACGCGGCGAACTTGGGTTCCTTCACGTTCGTCGAGGTGATGTAGCTGTTATTAGGGCCGACCGGCTGACCCGGAGCATCCCACTGCAAAAACACCTGCCGGCCAGCATACGAAAGCGGCATGGTCCGGTTCTGCGAGATAGCCGGGTTGCAGTCCTCCCCGGGATCCGTGGCGTTCACACAAGACTCGGCGTCGGTGATGTTCCCCGTCGCCGCCGTGTTAGCCCACCCGCCGGTCGTCTCGTTCCAGGCACTCGACCCGTCGATGCGGTACGGGTTGGGCTGGTTGAGCACGTGCAGCGCGGGAAAGTTCTGCCAGATCAACCGCGTCTGGTTCCACGGGCAGCTGGAGATGTACGGCGCCAGCAGCGTCCACGCCCAGCTCTGCGGGATGCCGACGGTGTGCCACTCGGGCATCGGGAACAAGCCCTCGAACTGCCGGAAGATCATCTGCTGGCGCGCCTCGGTCGTGATGCTCTGCAACAACAGCTGCGCGGCAGGGCCCGAGTTCAGGTGCGGCAGGAAGCCGTAGACGCCGGCCTCGCCCCAGCGCGTGAGCTTCTGGTTGAAGTCGATGTACTCGCGGAGGTTCGAGACGGGGTAGTTGTACGTGCACTGCTGCGGCGCCTCGGCGCCGAGCATGTTCGTGATGACGGTGGCGTGGCCGATCTCCTGCTCGGCCATGAACTGCAGCAGGTACCGGTCTTCGGCGTTCAGGCCGAGCTCCTCAAAGTCTTCGACGGGGTACGTGGCCAAGCCCCAGTGGAAGAGGTCGAGCTCGATGTACTCCTGGTACAGAGCCAGAGCGAGAGATTGGTAGTCGAAGTCGCTTTGGACGCGGTATACAGGCGCGGAGCCATTGGTGCCGAGACCGCCGGCAGGAGTGTACGGCGCGGGCTGGTCGCCGTGGAGAGCGCCGTCTGCTGGGTAGTCGTACGCATCGTCTGGGGGAGGAAGTTGCGGCACCTCTGAGGCGAGAATGCTGGTTGAGATGGCACCCGTCGTGGTTGGCGATGGGCCGGTGTAGGGACCATGAGAAGTCACATCCTTGACGGGAACTTGGGAAGCGGTGAATGTTGGTTCAGAGGTGACTATGGTTTGAGGCTCAGAGACGAACGGGACCGCTCGGATTGTCGTCGCTAAGGCGAGAAGCCCAGCATGTCGGATGATGCCTCGGGGCGCCATTATCCTAGTCATGTTGTTTTCTGTTAAACATGTGCAAAGAACACAGGTTGTCTTTGAACGGATGAACAGGTCTTGCTTCTTATAGAAGACAAATTTGGCTTGCACAGCTACGCAAAGCGTTGGAACTACGACTCCATTACAACATCACAGAATCACCTCCCGATCTCGGCTCGCCATTTCCCCAGCGACCTAGGCATTAGCCGCTGGGGATGAGTTCATAGACTCGGGATGAACGGCTCATCGGAGAATTTCTCATCTCAAAAGGAAGAATTACGGGGAGAATTGCAACGTCTTACTCATCTGCTACAGAGTCTTTGGGTGTAATTGTGCCGTCATCCGCCAGATTGAGCCTAACGGACCAGCTTACAAACAAGCTCAGGCGTTGTATTTCCTCGGCATACGAAGGGGAAATAAGAAATCATCGGGTTCCCGATGTTCCAGGGTAGAACCGCAATTATTCCCACAGCCTTACCAACGGAAAGACGTCAGTAGTACCTCACGGAGTCAGGTCCGGTGTGGGGCTAACCGGTCCAGGGGCGCGCCTGTGGATTTGCTCCGCCGGGCCGTGACTGGTCGATCCCGGTGTTGATGACGCTTACATCGGATGGGTGAGGCTCTTTTCGAAGCCAAGATGGAATGGCCCCTTGCTTCGGAATGTGGAAGGGCGTCGGGAAGGACGTTCAGTTAGATGAACTTATGGAACAATAACTGCGCGATGATGTTCAGCGTGGGAAACGACATAATTCTGCGCGTCGTCCTTGATTGATCGCCGGATGTTTAGGTCCGGACGAAGGTCGGATTGTCACATTTTCCATTCTTGGTGCCAACCTAAGCGACCTGTTTGGACAAGCACAGCAAATCCCGATCAAAGACCTCGACACTCAGAAAACATGGGGCACACAACATGATCGAGATTCATTAGCACGTATCTCAATTTGAATCAATCTCATCTAAGCAACTCCGGCGACGGTCCGAGGCTCTAGCCTTCGATGCAAGATCTAGCCGCGCGGAGTCTATTACTCTAGCCTCTCAACTACCGCCCCCATCTCCGGCGCCGTTCCAAGATTCGGCCACGCCCTCCACATCTTTCTAGTTCTGCTTCCGCATTTTATCTAGAGCATCAAATCCACGTCATCTCGGTACGGGTCGCCGCCATACTCCAAGGCCAAATTGTTCCTCCACCGGGCTGACGGTTAGTTACCGTCCAACACCCACTTCTTCTTGTCGTAGCTCGCGGGCCACACTCCGTTCTTACCGGGAGCAATGATGCCGTTGGGGTCGAGGGCGTTCTTGATCGCCTCATTGAGCTGCATCTGCGCGTTGTCGTTCCAGTTGAAGGCGTCGGCGACGGGGTCCATGAGGGCCGTGTGAGCGCGGAACTGGCCCCAGCCGTGTGCTGTTGTCTCCTTGATCAGCTCGTGGGCCAGCTTGCGGATGCGCGTCACGTCGTCTGGGACGTCGAGACGGTACGGGATGCCGACAACATGGTCTTGGTAACCGTTAGCACAATGTTTCTCGTTCGAGATTGACACTCAAGATTCGTGACTTACGGAGTTCTCGCATGCCGACTGCGAATGCACCGAGGTAGTCGAACCCATACTTTGTGATGAGATTCTTGGCTACGTCGTGCTGCTTCTTGGCGTCTTCGCCCGAGACCTTGGAGATGGGGGCCCACAGGAGCTGACCGCCGTTGGGAAGCCAGCTATAGCTCATGTTAGCTCATGTCTCCGGTTATGTGATGACAAGCAACTTACTTCAGACACCTCAACTCCTCCACTGTCGGAATACCCTGCATCAACAACTCACGGGCACGCAGCGGGCTCTCCCTGGCGCGGTCCTCGGGGAGGAAGAACCGCGAACCCGGTATGGCGAGGAACTCGTGCTTGATGACGCCCAGGAGGACGTCGCGGACGGGCTTCGGCCCATAGACAGCACCAATAAGCTGCCACCGTCCGAAGTCGAGCTTCTTCGCAATGGCATTGACTTCGTCTTCGGACAGCGGGCCCTCCTTGTCGGTGTACTTCGTCTTAGGCCCGCAGTGCGCGGCGTTGAGCAGCGTGTGCCGGAGAAACGGGACGTTCTGGAGGACCATCTGAAGGCGGAGCGGCCTGATTATGTCGACAACCTTGGGCAAGTCCGAGTCGTTTTCAAAGGTAATCTCGTACGGCTGGTACCCGCCGGGGTTGGGCATCAGCCACATCCCGA
Organism: Colletotrichum gloeosporioides; assembly: GCF_011800055.1. Classification (NCBI taxonomy): domain Eukaryota; kingdom Fungi; phylum Ascomycota; class Sordariomycetes; order Glomerellales; family Glomerellaceae; genus Colletotrichum; species Colletotrichum gloeosporioides. The sequence goes on along the minus strand of NW_025544656.1, from coordinate 341,279 downwards.
TCTTGGTCACGATGCCTAGGTTGCTCTGCGAGAAGAGGCCATCGTTGTAAGGGCCGTAGCCGGTGTTGAACAGCTGCCACGTCTCGCAGCCAGGCTGCTCGTCGGGGCGGAGACTTTTGTCGGCATTGGGGTTCGGCACGCCGCCCATCCCCGTACGAACCAGCTTCCCATTCGGCAGCACAACCTCCATGCCGCAGTGCATACCCCAATGGTCACCGTACGGCGTCGCCCCGACGCCTCTCTCGACAGCATTGCCGAGCACGGAGCCCTGGCCGACAGGCACAGAGAGCCACAGATGTTCGCGTAGGTTGTGCTTCTCCAGGTACTCGTGCAGATCCCTGAAGCTAACACCCGGCTCCAGCAGAACATAGGCGCCTTCCACGTTGACCTCGAGGATGCGGTTCATATGGTGGCCCAGGTCCATGACCACGGAGCCCGGGACGCGGGGGGAGGCGCCGCCGTAGCCGAAGTTGCGCCCGAGGGAGATGGGCCAGACGGGCATGACGAGGTCGTTGCACAGGCCGACGAGGGCCTGGACGTCCGGGACATGGCGCGGGGTGACGACGGCCGAGGCGACGAATTTTGTCTTTTCGTAGAGGGGGAAGTGGTCGTGTGACTTGGGCTGGTTCAGGTACGAGTCGCCCTCGAGGGGCTTATCTTTGGGGATCACGCGGACATTTTCGGTGCCGCAGATCTCTTGGGCGCGGACGATGAACTCTTGGAACTTTTCGGGTGTGAAGTTTGGAGGGAGAGTTATAGGTTCTGGGATTGGTGCCATTGTGGATGATCGGATGGTTGGCTGCGTGGAAAAGGGGTTCTCTGGATGGGCTATGTCCAGTAGAATGTGGAAGACAGAGTTGATTCTGATGTAGATTGTCTCTTCACATTGTCATTTGGGACATTGAAGCCTTTTTAATATCATTCTCGACCATCGGTCTCGCATCAATCACTATGCAACCTCAGCATGATGGTGGATCCTCGAGACAAGTCAACCTCGCGGACCGGACCACGATCAAGCAATTCATCGTACGGAGGCAACGTCGTGGGGCATTTTTCCATGCTCGTTTTAGAACCGCAAAGATCACCTTCGGGCAGAGCGTATACAGGTACGGGGACAGTCGGCAAGAGCTAAGTAAGCCATGCTACCCGGGGAACTACGAGAGACCGAGGCTCTGTGCCGACAGAGTCGGGTCCGTCCGAAGTCGATAATGAGGTACGCGGCTCTTTCTACTTATTGAGGGGTGGCTTGCAGAAGTCGCTTTAGGTCAATGGACCGACCACCTGTTCGACGTCGACAGCTGCCTAATACGAACACCAAGCAGACGCTTCCTCGTTTCGAGACTGACAGATGCTTCCGACATGTGGCTTGAGAGATGTCCGGCGTGGCCAGGATGCCGACTCCATGTAAGTGGTAACTACCGTCCGTGGCGCAAGCTGCCCATGGTTATGGTTTTCTGTCGCAGCTGGGCTGAGTTCGATAAGGTACGAAGACACCCGCGTGTCAGGAAACTCTGTTCCACCTGACGTGACGGGTGTCGTGGAGCAGTTTTGGGTTGCAGACTGAAGAGGCATAGTATGCGAGTGAGAGCAAAACAAAAAGTAGTCTCTTGTCCGCTGGGCCTCCTGACGATGGCCGGCCTTGCAGGAGAAACGAGTGGCGGAAGCTGCGGACCTTGAGTCGACAGGACAGAAACTTGACATGAAACGTTATTTGACGGGAACCTTGAACACACAGACAGCCGTTCCCGCTGTGAGATGCTGCATGCTGCAAGATGCAGTCTTGACAGACAGCGTCTTACCGTCGCAGCGGGAGACGCTAATGAAACGAAACAAGTTGAGTTGGTCCCGTCCACCATGTCCGTGGGGTAAACCAGCCCGTCGGCTCGTTCGGTCGGCGCTGTCCGAGATGGACGGGCGGCAGATCATTACGGTTGCACACCCTCTTCGCCATTTCTCTCTCTGACACACGCCGATAGCGACAGCGACACATTACGCTTATTTTTCTCGTTTTCTCTTGCACTCGTCCCATCTCGATTTTGGGTTGCTTGCGTTCTCTTTCAAACCTGCCACACACCCAATGGCGTGCTTGACGTTGTAAAGCCGCAGCCCTAAGACAGGCGGGCGGGCGGACTGAACCGGGGTGCGGCCAGTTCCGGAGGAGCGGCTGGAGAATTCTCGCATCGGCCATCCTCTGTCGGCGCGGAGCGGACTGCGCGGTGTTTCTAGAATGTTTCCTGCTTTGGGGTTCATCGGCTGTTCGGCCCAGCAGAACGAAAGGGGAGCTTGGGACACTATGGGAGCCCAATACCAACACCACACACGCCCTCGGTCACCGGGTATCGTTGCGATTGCGAAATGTTGCGAAGTGCGAGCGTTGAGCTTATTTCCCCCCCGGTGGCAGCAGGCAGAGCCGGACATTGGCGAACCCCCCATGAAGCTTTGATCGGGGGTTCCCACGATTGCGAACTGCGTTGGGCAAAAAGGGAGGGCGGGATATGGCACGCCGACGGCCTTACGCTCGTGAGCCACATCCCGAAGTGCGGTGCCAGATTGTCGGGCGAACCTGAACACCGTTTCTGCTGAGCGGGAGAACGTCATCAGCCAAGATCCCCTTTCCCTTCAGACAGCCAGCCACACACACACACACTCACACGCGTCGCACACACACCTTGGACTGAGACTAAACTTCTGGGTTGGAACCAATCCCTTGATCCAGTCGCGTCTTGTTCGCTCTCGTTGAGCTGTAGGTATTTAAGATTAGGGTTGTGTCCACATCAGCTCTAGAGGGGGACGCGTGATTACCACATACACTACATCAGAACAGGATCCGGACGTCTCCAGCTAGCTGTCTCTGTCTGAGCTTAGCAGCAACTATAAATCAACTTCAAGTCATCTGCCCATTGCCTCGTTTAGCTTCATTGCGAAAGAAGGAAAAGAGCCGTGACGAAAAAGGTCCTGCCGTCCAGAAGCAAAGTCAAGCATATACACACGCACGACGCAGCTTTGTAGTGATGGATCCTGCCGCCGCCCAGCTTGCCAACGCCGTCACCGAGCGTGTAATTATTCCCGTCAAGGGTGGCATTGATGACTGGAAAGAGCAGTTGAAGTCCATGCTTCAAGTCCTCCAGAACCAGCCCGGATATCTCCGCACTCGATGGGGCCCATGGAGCGAAGATCCGCAGAAGCTGGAGCTCCTTGCTGGTACGTGAATAACCTCCTTATGCCCGGGGAGGAGGACGGGGCGGGGAGGGGTACAAAAACCGTTGCGCGCGAGCCTTGCCGATCAACGACCGGGGAAAGTTGCCGCGGTAGGCAAGAGAGAGACCGGAAAGACGCCGAGCTAATGTGACTGTGCTTCCGCGATTAGGTTGGATCAACGCTGAGGCAAGCGAGGCCTGGAAGAGGACGAAGGACTATGCCGATGCCATGGCCAAGCTGGCGCCTGTGCTGAGCGGACAACCCACGAGCTACCTGCTGCAGTTCAAGCCCTTCGCGCCGCAGGCCGTCATCAACTCGCCCATCGTCGAGACGCTGAGCTTCGAGGACTGCCGGGAGCCAGAAGAGAGGATGCGCGAGATCGTCGAGAGGGCGAAGGCGATGCCCGGATGCAACGGCGTAGCGAGCGGGTTCTCGCTGTGTAGGAACAGCTCCGGAGGAGGTCCAAGCAGCAGCAGCGGCGGCATGGCGAGCGGGAGTGCGAGCATCGGTGGCGGCAACGGCGGCAGGACCTTCGTCGCGGTCATCGGGTGGACGGGGGTCGAGGCAAGCCGGAGGGCGAACAAGGCGGCATACACGGGCGGTATGAAAACCGAGAGTCACCACGTCAACTTTGCATTTCCCGTCAAAGGATTTGGAGGATTATAGAGACTTGTGCGCATGTCCCGGGTGCATGATGTGGTTCAGCGGATTTTAGAAGGGGATATTTGATGAGCAGGGCGTTCATGTGTTGAGAGGGCCGGGCTCGGTTTGATTCTCTTGCCCGTTTTCAGTTAGCATCCCGCACCTTTCATGTCAGTAGTTTTTGATACTAGTTTCTTGGAGGGGTCTCGCGCACGGCTTTCCTTGAACGTGTTTTTCTTTGGGTCGAACATTCTCTTCAGCTTCTAGTCGGGCGAAGTGGCGAACTGCGGAATTGCGAAAAGAAAATACCATCATACCAACACCGTCTTGAGTCCCTCTCGCGTCTGCGATTCCTCGTGACCGCACTAGAAAGCTGTCAGCCCGGAGATGAAGCAAAGCTATGAATCTATCGACGTCCGCGCCCTAGGATCCCCTGCCGGAGAGAGTGCGCCGGTTCTCAGCTCGCTTACACAACACAGACTCGAGCAAGATGATGACTGGCCATAGTACCAGAGGTGTACTCATAGCTCGGGAGTTCCAGACTCTCCCCACACACGCACTAGACGCAGTCGCAGGGGCATACGGATACGGTCACGAGACTCGTAATAGTTCGTCCAGTGTGCTTTGGTCGGTTTGTGACAAGCTGCAACCTTTTTCTTATATGCCGATTGACTTTCCGAACGCGGAACTCGAGCTGCTGCAGAACGCGGATCTTTGCGTTTGGAACCGTGGTTCTGGAGGGGTTTCTTCACCGAATCACCGTCACTGCAGTGCAGATCGAGACAAGCCACGGACGACGGGGACGAAGTGGGAATAGTGCCGGATGCTCAAGCGACTGACGCCACGCCCGGTACCAGTGTCGGAAGAGGGACAGCTCTCTTCGACGCCCCTCTTTCTACCGCCACCTTATGTCGCTAGACCTCGGGTACGAGCCGCTCTATCCTTTCTTCGGGACGATGTTGCTTAGTTGACAGATGAATGGACGAGGAAGGGCGAGAAAAGAGATGAAGCGTCGAAGTTCCTTGTCATTAGCGCGCGACATCCCCGCATTTCATGATGCGCGTCGTCTACGGTCGGTCGTCCACTGGCATGCTGCGCTGAAGAAAGTGGAAACGGTGCAGAAAATGATGAGGAAAAGGAGATCTGTGGCAGCCTTCTTCTCACTCGCTTCTCGGCCCCTGGCATCTTAATCTTGGCGGGTTCAAATTTCCATTGGGGGCCGCACAGAGAACGGGCCCAATGGCGATGGTAAAAGGCGAAGGGCCGTTGCTACCTTGCTACCTCCTCGGATGGAGAACGGTCGTCCTCGCACTCTGATTGACGGTTATCTCGGCTCTCGTGTCCAGATTGATACTAGGTCGAAGCTTTCACCCACGTGGAAAATATCTCCGGGAGGGAACAATGCGGCCCTGTGGCCCAGCAGAACGACTGGGACGCAGGAGATATCACGTTTCAGAACGCACGAGGGTGAAGACGTCCCATGCGCATGAACGGCTGTTCGGGGTTTCTTGCAGGATGTGGTTCGTTGGCGTGTTTGGCCGGTGTCTTCGCCAGGAGAGCCGGGTGTTTTGGAGTCTTTTCTTCCGCTTCATTCTAGTGCTACTGTGGGTTGATGAAGAAACATTGCATCTGGAGATGCTGGAGACCGTCTCGCCGGGAGATGCTGTCTTCTTCATCGCAGTCTGGGTCTCCCTTCGTAATCTACTGTACGTCAGCATTTGAGCCTCTGTCCGCACACTCTAAAAAGCAGATGTGCCAGATGGCATGATGCGACCTTGATCACTTGTCAACTCGTTGGCGTGAAGAACAGAGCAGCGCACGGCCTCAGCTGCATCCATCAAGACATGGAACCCGTGCCGATCTCTGCTGATCCAGAACACATTTTTCGCACCCGTCTCCAGCAACACCCCGGAATCTCGTGCGGTGACTCGCTGGCTCGTTTGCTGTGAGAACTTATCGACACTGTCGACCCATCGTCTCCTTTTAATATTCCCCGCCTTTTTTGCGAGATTCTTGTTAGCGGGACCCAGAAAGACCCATGCCCGCCACGCTACGCGTATGACAAGACTGAACCCCCGGAAAGGGGATGCCTGCATTTCCGGACCCCAAGTTGCATTCCAGGAGGGCCTCTGAAAAGGGCCCCGTCCGTCTGTTGCGTGACTTGATCTTTTCCAAGATCTGCGTCTGGGTTTCTTCAATAAACCTTCCTCCGGCAGTTGAACGATAGGGATGACGGCACATCGAAAAGACGAGACATGGCTGCCGTGCCTGTTGATCCTTTGTCTTCGGGCCAATGGCTGTGACATCTGCAGGTTTCTGAAGCTGTATTAGTACCGTCCTCAGGCTAACCCTTGGCGGCCGAGGACTTCCATCGGCCTCTACCTTAATTGGTTTTTCTGCCCGCCAGAATACGTGCTATGCACGCAGGAACGGCGAGATTTCAAGGAAGGGCGTGTCGATTGCAGGTCCTGTCGTCTCATATCCCTCCACCACCCTGTCCATAATGGTACGCAAGCCTTTCCTCTCTGCCACTACGGCGTCGTAGTGAAGGGCTCCTCCGACGTTACGGCGCTGTGGCGTCGGGCTAAGGATGACACTACCAATTGTCACCATGTGGGTTCCATCTGGGTCTAGCTAGTCCACCGAGGCACTCCAGCGTCGGCTAAGGGTTTTGCTCCCGCGGCCCAGGCTGCCCGGGGCCGTTTGGACTGCTTCTCCAGCGTACCCAAAACAAAAGCTTGCCATGTCATTGCCACAGACTCACACTGAGGTGTAGCCAGAAAGACTCATGCAGTAAATACTCCGGAGAAGAGTGGGACGTGGAAACTGGGCGAGGACGATCCGCAGCCCCCTGCGGTTTAGAGAAGCATGAAGCCTTAAGAGTGGCCTCTCCCACTCGACATGGACTCTGGGGGCCCTTCTTTTAGAGTTTAAAGTCTTGACGACATCCCACCGGTCTCGCCTTGCGGACCTACCTTCTCGCATACCGGGCGTATCCACGAAGCTTCGAGACGACCGGGCAGGACATTGGCGGGCTCGAAACATCGACCGTACACATACTCGGCTTTAGACGATAACGAATCCGGCTCACGGCGGCTCACGGCGGCTCACGATGGCGTCCAAGGTCGATTACCAGATCGCCTCGTTGGCGGCCGGCTTCACCATCGGCTTCGGATTCTTGACAGTATGGGAGGCCATGAAGCAGACAAGGAGGAACCGGAACCCGCTTCGAAGTTCATACATCTACATGATGTGGGGTGAGATTCTGGCGAACCTCGTCATCACAGTCATCGGCTGGTTGTTCTTAGATGGGATCTTAGGACCAACGTACGTCTGCAAAAAAGGATATATATTGAGAAATTTCATACTGACTCTGGTTGGCTAGGGTGCCGGTGTTGTTCTTCATCCTCTTTTGTTGGGTTTTCGAGGTCCAACTGTTGATGCAAATCATCATCAACCGAATCGCAGTCATTGCGGAAAGCCAGAAGACAATCATGAGGTTGAAATGGGGAACCGCAGTGCTCATTACTGTAATCAACATCGCCGTCTTCATTATCTGGATTCCATCCCATCTTTCCCCGCCCGTCAATGACACGTAAGTCAACCTAACTACAAGACGAACCCTTCAACGTTATTGACCCCATGCCCGCAGTTTCGTTCTTATCAACCACTACTGGGACCGCACCTCCAAGGTCCTCATCCTGATTGTCGATGCCGGTCTCAACTGGTACTTCCTGCGCATCGTCAAGACAAGACTCCTAAGCCAGCATGGTCTGGTCAAATACAAGCCCCTTGTCGGCTTCAACGCTAAGCTCATGATTCTTTCTATTGCCATGGACGGCATGCTCATCGGACTCATGTCGCTGCCCAACCAAGTCGTCTTCATCCAGTTCCACCCCGTCGCCTACATGGTCAAGCTTAACATTGAGATGTCTATGGCTTCTCTCATTACCCGGCTCGCCAAGGATCAAGACAGCGGCTTCAGATTCAACTCGCTTTCCTACTCCCAAGGCCACTCTCGCGGCCACCGCACGACACAGCACGACGCCAACCGCGGCGAGCACGACGCAGGACTCAAGAGCTACCACCGAGCCAGCGTCGGAGCCGTTCCCGCTGAACTACAGTTGGACAACATCCCGAAGAGCGCGAACGGAATACACCGAAGAGTCGACGTTGAAATCAGGGTCGATCAGACGCCTGAGCACTCCAATACTCCCTCGTTTGGTGGAAGATCGGGACACGACGACACCGGCAGCGGCAGCACTTTCTACAAGATCGACGACGAGGACTCGCTCACTGGCAACCCCGGCCACCCTCGTTCTCGCTCGCTTGAGAAGAGTAATTGACCACTACCGACGTTTTCAACGCACTAACCTTATGGTACTATCGAACACGACTGGAGGACTGGGTGGCATGCACTGGTTAAAATGCTGTTTTACACGTATACCCCATTAATGTACTTTCAAATGCACCAATGTTTTCCTTTGTATAATATCACCGTGTGGTAAAGACAGGACTCTCGGTGGGCAGATCAATATGATTAGAAACTACCTTAACTTTGACAACCATTGTCTTGAGTGGCTTTTTATGATAATGTGCAAAGAAGAAAACACGCTGCTCAAAAGCTTAGGCGGACTCGAAGACTTCGAAACCGACCAAGTCGGGAGCCCATTCGCTGCCGACGTTCTTGAACTCCACAGTGTTGGAGCTATCACCCTTGAACCCATCAACCTCGACCAGCAAGCGGCCAGTGTCGAACCAGTTGCCTCCAGAGATGGGGAACGCCCATCGCTTAGCAGTGCCGCCGTTCACAGAGACGGTCATGTTGCGAACGTTGGCACCAAATCCCCAGGCAGTATCGAGGGCGACATCGTAGTTGATGAAGTCAACGCCAAGCAACTTCTTGCCTTCGCTCTTGGCCTCGACGCCCTCGAACTTGACCGCAGCCCCTGACCCGATGTTGCCCACCTTCGACCCGCTGGGCAGACACCCACCACTGCCGCAAGCCACCGCGGCCGCTGATCCGGACAGCGTACCGTTCGTTGTGGCCGTGTAATACCCGGTGGAGCTGTGGACCGGCTCCGCCCTGGAGAGGTCTGAGAGCACCAGCAGCCTGAGCTCGTGGCCCACGAGGGTCGTCTCGTAAGTCCCCAAGATGGAGCCGACGTCACTCGCAGCCCATACGTCGCGGGCGTTGGCCGAGGACAGGCCCAGCACGTCAGCGACGTCGAAGCTGATGGCCTGGGAGTCGTTCTTCCAGTTCGCGATGCCGACGACGAGGCGGTCGCCAGAGAGCTCTCCGGCCCAGACGTCCCACTCCTCCTCGGTGAAGCGGCGGACGAGCTGGGCCTGCTTGGCGAGCGGATCCTGGTTGATTGCAATTACTTCCTTGTTGGCGACGATGGACAAGGTGTGCTCCGGCACGAGGGCGGGGATGGCCGGGGCGCCCAGAGTGAGGGGCGACTTGTTAATACTCCACATGCCCATGTGAAACCTTTCCTCTTCAACAGACAAGGCGTTCAGGCCAACGCTGCAGTGCTACAGTTAGTTTCCGCGGTGATGTAAGGTAGACTATCATCAGACCACTCACATCAACATGTCCATGTCGGGGAAGGCACCAGGGCCGGTGTACTTGTAGAAGGGAACGACTTGGTTCGTAATGCGCCAGATGCTGCGCCAGCTGTTGTAGATGTCGTTGCTGATTCTCCAGCTGTTTCCAATCTTGGGAACCCTGCATGCGAGATTAGCTTCCGTCAATGTCAGCAGACAAATGCGGGTAAGTGACGACTTACCAAACACCCAGGTCGGTTCCTGTGCCCCATTGGCAACCCTGGTAGACCATGTCTCTGTCGGTGGTGTTCATCGCCTCAGCCATCGTCACGAAACGGTCCGGGGAGATGGCCTCCTCAGAGACGTAGTCGACCATGACCGTCGGGTCAATGGGATAGCAGTTGTCATATCTTTGATCTTGTCAGAATCGTCACTGAGTCCGAGCACTTAAAACTTACTTGAGGATATCCGCGCCCCAAGCAGCAAATGACTTCGCATCGGTGAGCTCATGGTCTGGAATACATCGTCAACTCAGTTCAATGGCTCGTAGTAGCAGTGGTCTTCATACCTAGCGAGGCAGGCTGATCAGTGGATCCGCATTGGAAGTATCCTCCGCCGGAGTAGACGCCGAACTTGAGGCCGAGGTTGTGGAGGTAGTCGCCGAGTTCCTTAGCGCCTCCGGACGGGAAGAGGGCCGGGTTCCACACGAGCTCTCCGTTGGCGTCACGGTCCTTGGCCGGCCACCCACAATCCGTCGTGACAGTCGAGTACCCGGCCTCCGCGAGACCGGTGTCCACGACGGCGTGAGCGTTCTCCTTGATGATCGTCTCGTTCGGGTAGCAGTTGTAGTAGTTGTAACTATTCCAACCCATCTGAGGCGTCGGCGTCTTGACGGTCTTGGCCGAAGCCCGACTGGCAAGCGCCGTGAGAAGAGCGAACGCAACGGAGGCCATGGCTGCACTGGAGCTGCAATGTATGGACGTGGTTGAGCCGGGACGATAGAGAGTCTCAATCAACGCACCTTGCGAACCAGTATTTAAGCATAATTTATCGAACGACTCGTGTTCATCTTGTAGCTTGATGCCAAGAGCGAAATGCTACCATCCTCCCCGCACGGCCCCGTGTTCCCCGGCATGGATAGCTCGACTCGAGCATTAGTGAGGTCATCGCAACTGTTACGCGCACCATTGAAATATCGTTCCGATGTAGGCTATCCACCGAGCTCCGCGCCGAGAATGCGCGTCACAAGACGAACGGGCGGATGCGCCTGGGTAAACAATGCGGGGGAATCAGCCGAATGCGCACACCGGGGCAAGGTTGCATTTAAGAAGAGCGAGCGATTCCGAGTCGGGCGCTTATAAAATGTGTGATGCGACCCCGCGATCTGGCCATGTTTTTCTCCACACGAACCGGAGCAGAAACCACGTCGGATTTTAAACTTGGCAAACGATTTCCCCGCATCGGAGTCGCAATATTGTTGGGGTTGCTATGAGGAGAATGAGAGAAATAGGAAACACAGGCGGGATTCGACAGGCCTGCGATGACCAGGGTCACGGATGACACCGACGTTTTCGTGCGGTTACGACTCATGCGCAGATTCCGGGGGTGGGCCGACTTCATCTTCACATGTCCGCGGGCTGCGTTTTCAAAGTTGCATTGTAAGAAACACAAACATCTCGCTGGTGACTGTGTTCCTACACAAGCGTCAGAACGCATCGTTCCCAAGTCTTGAGCCATCTTAGCCTAAGCTCCTGCAACTTTGCGAACCCAACTCTCTCGTATGTTTCCTGAGACTCGTCGCTCGTTTGTCGCAGTATCAGGCAGAACGCAGGCGATTGCGACCACTCAGTCTCATCATCACCTGCTACATCGTCTTCGGTATAAACAAGCATCAAAAGATATTCGTCCTCCCGAAAGTAATGAAAGTCGACTTCCCAATCAGCATCATCGCCTGGACGAGTGATGATGCTGAGGATATAGTCTCCACCCTCTGTTTTCATGCGGAAAAGGCTTGCCCAGCCCATTGGAACTGAGTCTTCAGGACCAGCGGGCTCGTCAAATTTGGCAGTTCCAATCGAGTTCGGGTCTAGAATTGTCTCGACCACTTGGCGGCTCCGCACTAATGGTTTTGTCAAGGCTTCCACCACCAGCTTTGCTGAAAGGATCTCGCCGTATGGGTTGTCAGGGACCCTGGGGTTAATGCTGTACTCCAGAAGTTTGGCGCTTGATGGCGTCAATTTCAGCACCACCCTCCTCAACCACTTGTGGACCCTCAAAAAGGACCAGGTCATCAGTCACAGCCCATGACCATGATGGTGCTCGATAAGGCTCGTTGACGTGCTGACAAAATTTCATCTCTGCTGTCCAGAGCAAGCCTTGCCTGAAATTGGCTGACCAGATCCCAGCCAAGTATTCACCTCCTATAGCCGGATGAAGTCGCTGGGCCAGACCGGAAAACGCGGGTAGCTTATCCGAGCCGTATGTCAGTTTTCGTTGCGAATACGCGTTGACAAGCTCGGAATAGTCTCGAAAAATGGCATCGATGTCAGGCGGTACTGCTTCAACATGCCGTAGAATGTCGGAGAAAATGACTTGTGCAGCATCCTCGTAAATTGTGTGTGGTGAGTTGTTGCCTGGCGGTAAGCCGTCGGAAGACTTGAAGCCTTGAGGACATCTCCAGTAAATCATCTCTTGCCCGTATAAGAGATGCCTAGGAGACAGAATGTACTCCTGAAGGGTCCACCCACGCTCTGCCAGCGCACTGCGCCTATCCAAAGATATGAGGTTCTCTTCCTGCAGATTCTTCCGTCTCACGGTGACCTTAAATGTGTCGTCATTGCCTACGACGACGTCCAAAGTGGTGGAGGCACCGAAGCTCTGTGCCGACTGGCTGGTTTTCAGGATTCCTGACTTGCTATGCCCGGAAACCATCGCTGAGATCGTCACCGTCGAGTTTCGATATACCAGCCCCATTCTCTTGGACTCGATCTCCCAGTCCGACTTCGAGTCCTGCTGTATGCATAGAGAATCTATCCATAGATAGCGAATACCAAGATGACGTGTAATTGTAATAGCGTCACGAAAGTTAGCCGGTAATACTTCAATGTCGATATTCTGTTGGAAGATGGCAGTTGATTCGGTCGTCAAAAGAGGCGATATGGCTCCACCCCAACAGTGGCTCAGGGCAACGTAGTCTGCTTCCAGACCATGGGAGAGAAACAGACGGACAGAGCGTTCGTTGGGTGAGCTACCGACATCGATGACTCTGCTGGGAAGCTCATGCATCTGATGCGAGAGACATGATTCATGATGGTGGCAGCACTCTGTAAGCCATTCCTTGGCCAGTTGGTGATTTGTCAAGGACCCGAGATCCGGGTCAACTTCGAACCTCCCAATACGGAACGTTTCCACATACACCGCCTGGTCTGGAATAGAGATGTGAGCTCAGGATCATGACCCTCTGATGGATCTGATTGCTTCCAACCAACCTTTAGGAGTACTCAGTCTCAATACAAGCGAGGGAAATGACCATACGCCATAGTTCTCATCTGTCTCGATGTGTAAGGTTCCAACTTGGACAACTATTTCATCAAAGACCCGTACATCCCTCAACCCTTGGGAATCGTACAGATGCGATGTGTTGATGCAAAGCTTTACGTCCGAGATGTCGAGTCCTTTCGCAACAGAGTACATCGTGTGGGGAAATCCGTCCAAGGATGCATTGGTCATCTCATTCCACTCTTGTGGCCACTCCAGAGGTTGCTCTGCCTCACAAGGTGTCTGCTGGAAGCATTGGAGTATGACTTGACAGAGATCGCAGCCATTGTAAGCTGACTGCTCGAGAGCGCTGAACGAGTCGTGGTGCTGGTAATAGGCATCTTGTGAAAATCTCTGGGCTTCAAAGCTGATTTTGGCGAGCTCGACCAGTGCTTCGATTGATAGCTTCTCGCAGTAAATACATCGCTTGTTCATCTTCGGTTGCGAGTTATCGTCTGTTGGGCGCGCGGCAAAGAAAGCAAGAGATTAGGACTATCGAACGGAGCATGCAACGAGCGGGGTTTGAGGGAAGCGCGTTGATGAATGAGACGTCAAGACAGGTATTGGAAGGATTCGGTGGGGTCATTTTCTTGCATGGGTAAGTAGCCAATCCCGTCAATTATCGTCCTCCTTGAGTCAGGAACGAGAGGAGTAGATGGCGACTCTTTGATAAGAGACCAGAGGACCAAAGATACTTTGAGCGAAGACTCTGATGTCAACTTGATTCATCCTGTCTGCAACTGACGAGGAGCATTTTGTAAGACTCGAAGATGTCAAGGAAGATATATAGGTACTTTAAGTAAAGATGATGCGCTTGAATCAACGAGTAGAATACGAAGAAACATAACACCAACTTGCTGTGGATAGCCTAAGCGAAAGGAAAAGTGCAAAAATGAAAGCTAGCACGACCTGGTTTCGATCCAGGGACCTCTGGGTTATGAGCCCAGCGCTCTACCCCTGAGCTACCGTGCTTGTGGGACTTATTGGATGAGCGGTGCTGGAGCATGAGTCTCTCAAGAAGCCATGGAAATGAGTCACGGCCATGGGTCTGATGGAAGAAAATTTGTGTCAACTCAAATCCTACCAGTGGTTCCACAGATCCACAATAGGCCCGCTGAATCATTTGAGATACGACCCAAATGAAATCGGCTGCATGATTAAGCTGCTAATGATCAAACAGGTGATGCAGGAGTACTTTGTCGAGCAGTGAGTTGCAAACCGTCAAAGGTTTGCAGGCAATCAAGGATTGTCTCACGTGGTGGATGTTGCACAATTTGAATCCCTGCCACATGGTGCAAGCTGAGGCAACACATGGCAGCTGAAGCTGACATTCAATATTTTGATTTACTTTCTGAAAGCAGTTGCATTGTGCTGCAACGATATTCCCACTTGCCTTACCCGAAGCCCTCATCGCCTTCAAAGATCAAAGCTGAGCAGGGGTAAACTCAGCTACCATCATGGTTTCGAACTTCACAAAGGTGGCGTAAAGGGGCAACAGGGTCTAGCATCTCGCCCAAGAGCGCCATGCGGTTTTTCCCTGTGCCCTCCTGTCAAAGGTCGATAGAAATCTCCGGAAAAGGTGTCTTAGACATCTTGGGTCTCTTTCTCTCAGGTAAAGATGAACTGTCGGCGATGCCTCAAAAACGGTGCTATAGTGCTCGAGTTTGAATCTGAATCCGTTCAATAATCAATAATGATTCGCTGCGACACAAAAACAACCTACTTGATTAAATACATTGCGCCGCGTCCACTAATCGCTCGGCCGATCTGAGCCTCTACAGAATCTTTTCGCACGCTTGGAGGTCAGAGCTTCGCCTTAACAGGTACATAGCCCGTTTGCCCGTCGCAATCATGGGTTTTGTAAGCCTCGCTATTGTCGTCATTCTATCGAGCTTTGCGTCTACGACCATAGCCAGGACGTGCCCGGTCGAGTCTGATTGCATCCAGAATCTGTGCAAAGACATCACATACGATATTGGCGGACCGGACTATGAGACACCCATTGTCTTGACTGCCCGTTGCAAGAATGACGCCGGTAACGAAGTCCTCACATGGATTGATCTTCGATGGTGTATCGGCAACTTTGATGGGTTCCTCAAATGGGCCGATGCGTTGAGTTCCCCTTTTCTTGCCTCAAGCACTCTTTTTCGGCTTTTCTCGCGGAGACCCTAGAAGGCCACACTACTTGTCATATGAATCTCATGCTACTTTCTCAGGTCTGAACATAGCTAATGCTCTTCTTCCCTAGCGGAGGCCACAAATGCAAGGGCTGTAGACTAGAGCAAGACCCAAAAGAAAAAGGCAGCACTTTGTACTTGTACTGCTCGAACTGCCCGCGAAAGAATTGGTTCTGGAGAGGCAATAACTGGTCATGGCTAGATATCTGTGAGTATTTCCGAAAGTACGCATGGCCAGTTAGCTAACCTGAAGCGACTGTCTAGCCTACGGCATCTGGGTTAGAGATGGAGTCATCGGCTGTTACGATCACTACGGCTCCAAGACTGATAGTTTGAAAACGTTGGGAAAGATGTGAAAAACTTCAGACTCGGGAGTTCTCATACAAGACACTGCACGAGGGAGTAGGCAGGAAATCATAATGGGCAGCATTGAGGTTGATCCTGAGGATTCTTCTTTATTTGTAAAAGAGAGCCTGGTGTTGGCTCTACTACTTGCCGGCCGCGGCCTTAGCATACTGCTCGCCAAATGCACCATACCAGCGGTCAATTACTTCACCAGCCATGCCAGGGCCGATGGTCTCATCACCGTTTTCCAACTTCTTTGCAACCTCCTCCATGAACTCATCCACACTCAGAGCATTAGGGTTGTTCTCCTTCTTGTTGTCATTTGGATCCGATCGTTCCCGATGCAGATCAGTAGCTACCGTCGGCGGTGCAATTTCCACCACCCTGACTTTGGAACCACCATTCTTGAGCTGAGTGCGGAGGTTCATGCTCCAAAAGTGTAGCCAAGCTTTCGTGCCATTGTAGACTGGGTTGATGATTGAGAATGGAATGAAGCCCAGGACACTCGACACATTGATGATCAGAGCCGATTCCTTCTTCTGCATGTGTGGCAGTAGGCCCAAAGCCAGGTGCATCGGACCGCGGATGTTAATGTTGATTTCTTGATCGGCTTTTGAAAGGAAGTCATCGTCTTTGAGTACCTCAAGAGGTCTCTGGACTCCTGCGTTGTTGACGAGGCAGTCCAGTTCCGGATGATCGGTGGTGATCTTCTTGACAAAGCTCGGGATGGAGTCGACGTCGCCGGTGTCAAGAACATAGTAGCCTGCAGCCCCAATCTCCTTTGTCGTCTCCTGAAGTTTTGACTCGGTGCGGCCAGCGAGGAGAATTTTCTTGCCCTTTGAGATGAAGTGTTGGGCCATGACCTTTCCAATACCGCCAGCGCCGCCGGTAATGACGGCGCATTGGAAACCGAGACTGTCTTTCGTTGGTGCCATATTTGTTGCGGCGAATGGTTCACAATAGAGATATTGAAGAAGTGATGCGTTTTTGCTGGGGTATAAAATGTCTGTAGCGGCCTTTGCCTGTGGTGGGAGGTCCCTTGAAGAAATTGTCTGCTTAATTCTTCTTCGGGTGATGAGGTCGAATTTCGTCACCTTTTAATTCCATTTGTCGGATGGTGACGCCGGGGCTTGGGTCGGCGACGTCATTCATCGCGCTAAGCACATGTTGGGCACTGCGATTTTGCAAATACTTGAACAAAGCGCCTATGTCGGCTTAGAATTAGTAATTCATTGCCATGGGATTCTAGAGATCACTTAAAGAATGCTAGCCACATAGTTGCTGATAGCCTAAAGGTAGAATGGAGAAGGCCCCTGGACATAGTAAACTGCCCACCAGAACGGGCCTCAGCTTGACGTCGGCTATGTGGTATGCAGGCTAACTCGTTTGAGGCTCCATTGAAGGAATCTAGACTTTATAAGTGGGACCAAGCAACCGAGTGAACCCCTAAAAATGGATCTACGGGATGATGTTGCATGGTTAGCTAAGACCTGTTGAGGTTCTTCAACTGAGCGACCGCTTGGTTGGGCGGAAATTACTAAAGTCGTTCACGCTGTGCGTGTGTGGTGATTTTGTGTACTCAAAAGATATTTCAAGCTCAGGGTACTCCATTCAGTATTCTAATACTGACATTCCTCCAGTTGCTTGAGATGATCCGGTGCGTTGTGTCGGCCGTTTTCAGTAATAACGAAGGCTTCCGTGATTTGGTGAACTTGGGCTGCCCTCGAAACCTGTATCTGAAAACTTTTTAAAAAGAAAATAAAAAGACTTCTTAAGATCAAAGTCCAGTCCGCGACTATCTCCGCGAAGCTCCTATATACACTCGCTTCTATGGATGACCACTTTCAAGTTGAAGCACGTTAGCCACTGCTTGTTGCAAATGAGTTTAGTTCTGATGAGGCTGAGTTTCACATACTGACAGCTACAAACTCATTATATCTGGTCAGTGTGACACACCTAATGCAAGAAAACTCCTTGACAATGCTAGCACGTTATATAATTCTTCCGACCAAACTTCATGAGTTAACATGTAGAGCTTTGCAATCCCGTTCACTATGACTTTTCTTTTAATACTTTCTATCCCTGACTTTTGAAATAGTAGGTTCTTTCTAGCGACGCTCTCATGAGATAGTGGAGTTCCACTCACCTATCTGCAATTCAATTCTTGATGCGGGCCCATCGACATCCCCAGTCAAGACTCAACCCCCACCAGGGTTTAGCCATTCCCACAACCCCATCGACCCGCCGTCAAATCTTAGCGTCTCTTTCCTTCGGAACCTTCAACAACTCAAATGGTTTCGTGGTGTAGTTGGTTATCACGTCAGTCTAACACACTGAAGGTCTCCGGTTCAAGTCCGGGCGAAATCATATTGGGCGAATGGTTTAGTGGTATAATACTCGCTTAGCATGTGAGTGGTCCAGGGTTCGATTCCCTGTTCGTCCAGTCTTTTGTCTCGTGGCCTTGCGAGTTGCTTTTTTATATTGATTAGAAATGTGGACGGACGTGTAGATGGCTGTGAAGCGGCGGAGATGGACGTTGTGAAGATGCGTGTGTACTATGCACCACCTGCAAGCCTGAGTTTAATACCAGTACGACTATACGTAGAGGTCAAATGTACATCATAGACATTACTCTTAGTTCTATTTTGCTATTCACTATTGTTTGTGCCCACGGTTCAGCATAGGCGTATCCTAATCAGAAACTCCGATTCACAGAATATCATCCGGCTTGACGATGACCCAGTTCTTGTCGGCAGTAACGGGGAGGCCCAACTTCGTCTGCTCAGCCGTGTACTCCTCGATCATGCCGTTCATCTCCTCCATAGCACTATCCTTGCGGTTGATCCAAAGGTGGATGCCGCCCTTGGAGACGTCAACGCCCTGGAAGATCATGGGGCCATCGCTATCAGGGGTATCACCGCCGGCGAGAATGGGCTTCTTCCACTCGTCAATGTAAGTGAGAATGGCAGCCCACTTGCCCGTCATCCATGTCGCAGGAGTCCACAGGTAGGGGGTCATGACCAGACCAAGGTTTGCCTCCTGATCGTAGGTGCCCTCAGTGATCTGCTTGCGGGAAGTCGTGAGCTCGCCAGAGGTCAGGTTCTTCATGACGAGAGTGACACCGATAACATTCTCGGGCTTGACGTTGTAGCCGTACTTGGGGTCGGAGGCAACCATGCGGACGAGCTCCTCGGCGGCAGCGGTGATGACGTAGACGTCAATGCCATTGTTCATCAGCTTGTTGTAGAGCTCGACCTGGCCGGTGAAGATCTTGGGAGGAGTCACCTCGGTGGGGGTAATGACATCGCCCTCGTAGTAGGTGGTCGAGATGGTGGTGTTGAGTGCCATGAGCTCGTCCACGTAGCCCTTGAGCTCGCCGAGAGGAATGCCGCTGAAGATCTGGGCCGCAAAGGGGTAGCACAACATGTCGTCAACGTCGCACAAGCGGAGGTAGTAGCTGTAGATCGTCTCCGTGTAGTTGGCCGTGTCCTTGAAGGGGATCAGCTTCAGCGAGGGATCCATGGCCTCGCGAGTGATGACACCTTTGCTCTCGAGGAACGGCAGCAGCGACTCCTCAAGATCGAAGCGGTAGCTGGTGTTGTCCATATCGAATACGGCATAGTTGCTCTGGTTGGCGTTGGCGGCAATCATCGCGTTGAGGGACTTCGCCGCCTCGGCAGGCCAGGTCTTCAGCTCGGGGCCAACGGTGTGGTTGCTGGCATAGACCGAAGGAACGGCCGCAACGCCACGGGCGAGGGCCAGCCCGAGGGAGGCAACGATGGGGTTGACAGAGGCCTTCATCTTTGCTTGCGGTGATGGCGTTGTCGAGCTAGTGTTCTTGAGGGTAGCTGCGCCTTGCCAAAACTTGGAGACCAGTCTGAGAGAACGATGCCGGCAGAGGTAAAGAACGGAACGGAAGGGGACGGGAGGGAGCGGGAGGAACCCCCATTTTCA
This sequence comes from Colletotrichum gloeosporioides, assembly GCF_011800055.1. Taxonomy (NCBI): domain Eukaryota; kingdom Fungi; phylum Ascomycota; class Sordariomycetes; order Glomerellales; family Glomerellaceae; genus Colletotrichum; species Colletotrichum gloeosporioides. Next base: position 321,876 of record NW_025544656.1, on the reverse strand, counting down.
ACGGCGGCCGGGCCGTTGTCACGTTAGGAAAATGCAGGCGTCGATTGGACGAAGGCGACCCCGAATTTCGGCTTCACTCAATTCAGGGAATCATGGTCCCTCCTGTTCGCTTACCGCGCTGAGTCTAGTAGATACTGGGGTCGCCAAGGTACCGGACTCGAATGCGAGTGTTGGCGTTCGTTGGCGATGGTGTCGCGACGTCGCGTAACATCCACTTTGTGGGGTCCCAATTTCCCCGGCTTGTCTTGGTCACATTTGTGACGTCGAGCGGGATTAATGAAATGAGAAGCTGATAAGCTTTTCGTAATCCAGTGGAGCGCTCATGGCTGACCCGATAAGAAACGAGCGCGAGTCAAGCCTCATCGCGCCTCGAAGTTTTCAAAGTCTTCAGCTGTGTTGCATCGGATGAACCGTTCTTCAGCCCTATGCCGCAGCGTGGGGATGATGCACGAGTTGCCAAGGCCAAACGTGTGCATCAGGGGAACCGGATTTGCCAACCCGAAGCAGAAGGGTTCAACCAGGGCCCTGGTAGCACCGTTATCACTCGGACGGCTTCACGTCTGAGTCCGATCGGGTGGTTCAAAAGATAAGACTCGAGGAGCTTCTGGTTGGATCGGGAAACTGGTCGCGTGCCCGGGAAACACTTGGTACCTTGGTAGCAATCATAGCAATGCGGCGTCAGCCAACGGAAGCCAAGCTCCGCATGTGTACGTGTTTCCGGATACTCGGCTTGGCTGCATGCAACACAAATTGTGGCTGACTCGTAGCATCTCCAAGAACACAATTGTTGTTGATGGCACATTTGAGGAACGCGGATATTGGAGAGAGTCTCGATGTGGGGAAAAGCAGCCGCGGATGAAGTATTGAACGCGCCACGATTGGGCTATCGTGCGTGGTATCGATACCTCCACCCAATACAGGACCTGAGAAAACAATGACAGGACTATGAGGCACGGGTTCTCTGTCGATTCGGGTCTCTCATGGAATGCCTTGATCGTGGGTATGCAGACGATTGCACGTTCGAGAAACGCGCATGCCGATGGCTAAGCATCGTCAACATCCATGTCGCTTGACGCTCGGGACACTTGATGTTTATCTGAACAGAGAAGAAGTTGTTTCAAGGTTGTATAAGTCTCTCTCATCCAATCATTTGCGTGCAGTCATGAATACGATCACCTCAGGTGAGTGAGAGAAGAATTGAGTCGCGCTCTTCTAGATGTCGACATCGGGCATCGGGGGATCGCCCGGGCGGTCAACCCCGCAGGGCCGACACAACACCACCCGATTCCCGCTCCAGTAAGATGTTTTGCCCGATGTTTCGACCGAGAAATCAGGCAAACTGCGTCGTTCCAGAAGAAAGAAGGTTTCGTACGACATCTTGTCCCGAATGACAGGCCGGGGAATCCGTCCATTGCCAACTCTTCCCGCAACAACATTACGCTGAGCCTTGGCCCGCTCTTCGACACACTCGACTTAAAAGGCTAGCCCGGGATCTCGCGATCTCACATCAAGACGATTGCCGTAAGTGACCAGTTCATTTGAGAAGCGCAGTTTTCCACCAAACCCATATCGTCAACAACATGGCCCCTGGTACAATCATCGACCAGACCCCTGCAGACCGCCTGTCTCATGGCAAGGGCGCTGCTTACGCCGAGTCTGACAGTACCACGGAACTGAACGCTGATAGCGACACTAGCGTATCTGAGACCGGAGGCCGGACCGCTTCTAGAATCAAGATGTCTCGGTCCAAGTCAACCAAAGAACAGCTGAATGGCCTGTTCGAAGAAAACGTTACGGCCAAGATTTTTAAAACAGCAGCGAGTTCTCTGGTCAACAATGTAGGCATCACGAAGTCGAGGGATGTTGACGAAGTGCTCATGGTATCTAGAATCCACCCACAGCATACCCCGAGTATGTGCTCCAGACTGGCCCCGAAGCGGGGAAATACCACCTACGAGAGGCGTCCTTCTGGACATGCGGTTTCTTCCCAGGGAGCATCTACTCCCTCATCGAAAGACTAGTCAAGTTTCCTCAAACGATGCCAGGTGGCACCGAGAAGGCTGCCTTGCTCTCAGAACTTTGGTCACTTGGCGCGGCATGGTCAGAACCGCTTCACGAGACGGCAAAGCGAACAGACACCCACGACATGTCTTTCATGATTCAGCCATCAATGAGAGTGAGATGGGAGGTTGCACAAGACAAGCAAGCTTTGAACTCCATCATCACTGCAGCGAAAGCTCTTTACACCCGGTACAACGACACCGTTGGAGCGATGCGGTCGTGGGACGCTCTGACTCAACATGGTGTTACCATCACAAGTTTGACTGACGACTTTCTGGTTATCATCGACTCAATGTGCAACCTCGACCTGTTGTACTACGCAGCATCGCACACAGGTGAAACCTATTTGTGGGACGCGGCGACCAAGCATGCGAAAACGCTGATCAAGTCGAACTTGCGAACGGAAAAGGATCCCAGAGGCCTTGTTACTGGCCCATTCTACAGTACCATTCATGTTATCAATTTCAATCCCAAGAACGGCGAGATCAAGGAGAGACGCACCGGCCAGGGATACAAGGCCGAATCCACTTGGGCGAGAGGGCAGGCATGGGCCATCCTCGGGTATGCCCAGACTTTCTTGTGGACTGGCGACAAGGAATTCCTGGACGTTGCTCTTGGATTGGCTGAGTACTTCATCTTCCGCCTTGAGACTTCGCCAAAGTCGGTTGAGTTTCCCGTTGAAGGAGAGAACCGCACAAAGGGCCGCTACGTCCCCCTCTGGGATTTCGATGCACCCATTGAAGATGAGGCCAATCCCCTGAGAGACTCTTCGGCCGGCGTGATTGCTGCCAACGGCATGCTTGTTCTCTCTCAAGCTCTGGCAGGCCAAGGCCTCAACGAGGAGAGTGTGCAATGGCGAGACATGGCTATTCTCATTATTAAGGATACCCTCGACTTCTCGCTGGCCGCTGAAAAGGCCAAGTTTGTTTTGGAAAACGGCAGTATCACGACCATTGATACGGAAGAGGGCAAGACCTTTGAGGCCATTCTGAAGAATGCGACGGCGAACCACAATGCCCGCGATCATAAGCGATACTGGGACCACGGGTTGGTCTATGGCGATTACTACCTTATTGAATTTGGCAACAGATTGTTGAAGATGGGACTAGTTTAACTATGCATTTATAGACAGGGCAAACTCGGGTATCTCAAATAGACTTCCTACCACCGTCAATACTTCCCACCATTGAACAAATCACTCCAATCGCGAGTTATCTACTTGATTCCAACCACTTACTGACATACCGGACTGCCCTGGGTTTGCAGTTTGCGCCGTAAACATCATGTCATCGAAACTGATGATTCTATCCATCTCCATGAATCTCTGATCCATCAGCATGTGCGAGATGGCGGAAAGCTCGTCGGGAGCATCCGAGTCACGAGGAGTGAATCCAGTGATGTTAAGCGGAGAACCCATTGGTCCAATCATGGACCCTTGGCGAAGCTGGTTTGGTGACGGCTGAGTCGGATAGACTGGGGGCGGTCTCGGTTGCGCTGCAGTGGACGTTTGACGAGGTGCCAAGGGGCTCGATGAAGGGGGCTGAGCCGCCTTAGATGGTTGTGAGAAGAGCGCATTTCCCTGATGATGGCTGAATCCTGGCGTCTGGGCAGATGGACTGCAACCTTGGCCGCTGATACCACTGGAGTAGCCTAGAACATCTACTGTGAACTGGGAGTCCGTCTCGCACTTGTGATGAAGATCCCGTAGTTGAGCAGCATACTTGCCGGCAAGACATAAAGCATGCTTCTCTCGAAGAATCAGGCCGACCCAACGCTTGGCCATTTCCTCCAGTCCTTCCACGAGCAGCCAGAATTCTGGGACAAGGTCCGCATCATAATAACGCCAATGCACTACAACTTGTTAGATAGTGAATCATAAACACTCTCTCCCCGGCTGTGCACTTACCCAGCAGGACCCTTGCACTGATGAAAACGCAGAACGCGAACTGGCTGGTTGCCGGACTGTTCTCGGGTGTGTATTTGAGGTATTTCTGAGTGATAGTTGCAGTCTCAACTGCAGCAATTTGGCAAGTTTCCGCACTGCAAAAGCTAGGCAGCTTCACAATGTTCGACCAACGAGACTCTGGATACGCTATGCGCTGGTGAAGTAGGATCATTGATGTGTTGTGGGTGACGTGCGCCAAGGTCAAGTTAGGATCCATGTTGATAAGCGCTGGTTGTCTAGAGATGTTGGAGTCCTTCCATTTCTGAGGCAGAAACATCTTCCAACTAGTGAATATTAGCATGGTTATATATGTGCTGAGCAGTGAAACTTACTGAACTAGACGAAGATCCAACTCCTTGAACCGTGTAAGCCAGCTGCTAACTTCTTGACGGTCCTGAAAGTTGATCTTTTGCTGGAGGAAGTAGGTCGTCACTCGGCTCAAAGACTCGGTTGCCTCAATACAGTAAGCAAAGGCGCCAACAGTAGTCATATCGACAGTGTTAGGCCCTTTGTTTGGGTTCGCAGACACTGGTGTTTGCGGCGGGGCATCGGCTGTCTGCTCCGGGCTTGGATAGTGCGCTGGCAAGAAAGCGATGGAGTTGCCAATCTTTGCAGCCGACCGATCCCAAATGCCAAAATACGGGGTAATCACCGATTCTTCCTTGTGCCAAAGGCCTCCGTCTGCAGGCAGTCTGCGGTGGACATCGTCGGAGGTCAAGCTCGTGTTCCACCTGCAAGGACGTTAGACACCCACGATTGCTGCTAGTATCGAATATTAAAACATGAGTGCGTACCCTGTTGTGACAGAACAAAACCTGAGCTAGTAGTTAGCTTCCAAGTCAACAACTTATGAATGCAGAATGTTTACCTGTCCAAGTTGAAGATATTCCAAAAGACTCTGCGTCTTTCTTCCTCCTCGGTCCAGTTTTGCGGTGGTTCTATCGAAGGTAATGGCTTCAACAGAGGCTCTTTTTCGCGATGGTCCGACTCGATGCTCAACTGCAAGTACTCGACTGTTCTTGTCAAGGACCCCACGATTGACCATGCCTTGGATGCATCGCCGTTACCGATCTGATATTGAACGTTAACAAAAGTCCACTTGTTCCTTGTAAGAAAACTCACATCACAGAAAGCAATTATGATAAGTGCCTGAAGGTTCTCCACTGAAAGATGGTCCATTGCGTTGAGTACCACGATGCTCCTGGACCTTGAAGTGCGGCGCTCAACTTCTTGCGCCGAGAGGCGGGTCTCGGGGTTGTCAACGAATCGAAGAGCACCAACCACCATCGCGTGCAGGACCACGACCAATCGTGGAAGTTGTTCTGAATCGTGAACCCGTCGGCGAAATTGTGTCTCATGCAGTATTGGAATCCATGGCTGAATGATGTTGAAGTGAATATTGATGATATCTTCTAGGAGCTCTGGTGACGGCAAACTTGTGGTGATATTTTCGAGATCTTCAAGGGGAAACGCGAGATCGATATTGGGATTGCCGCAGCTGTCAACGCGTCTTCTTTTCCGGGGCTGGTTGTGAGGGTGAGACACTATCTCCAGCCCATCAACCGTGTACCTTCGGGACGAACTGGAGGTTGTGGGGGACAGCACGGCATGGTCGCCAATGCCATCGGGACTGCCTGCTTGAGAGCCTACTTTAGTCTTGGAATTGAGCTTATGCAACTCACGAGCCAGCAAAGACAAAATGCCGACAACATTCTGAGACTCCGTAGGCCCGCTGCTCGACTCTCCACTTCCGCTCGAGGTCGAAAATTGCACTCCTTGCTCTGACTTGTTCAGCAGAGCATTCTCCAATACCTCTAAGCAATCATTAGTTCATCCGCGTGTTTGGTACGTGACATCATCGTATGACAGCTTAGCTACGCACCTACTCTTCGGTTCAAACTCTCAACCGCTCCAGGCTTAATTCCAGGCTTGTTCTTCTTCAGGTCATAAACACAAGGTGAATCTAGCCAATTAGCATCTAAAGTCCACAGGTGAGACATCGGCGGAGCCCTCCGGCCGCATGAGTCCGACGTACCCAATCGCTTGCAGTGAGAACATGTCGGCTGGTCGCGCGAGCAGCGGAGCTTCCGGCGCCGACAACCCTGGCACGATGGGATGTCGTTCTCGGAGGACCCATCGTTGGGTTGCTGCGTTGCGGATGCCGACGTGGCCAGCTCCATGGCCTCGAAGAGGATCGCCGGGCAGCGGGTTGGCAGACGGCAGTGGCCGGCGGCACGGGTGGCCGGGCTGAGGGGTCGCGAGTGATGATCGGCCGTAACGAGAAGCACAAGCGAGGACGGGCGCACACCGGGCGCAAGTGCAGCGTGTCCGTGTCTTCCCGTCGGTTTTGCGTGAGAATCGTCGGCCAGGGAATCGTGCGACGCGACGATGCAGGATGTGGGCAAAGAGGGTTTTCCGCGTTTATGAGGTGGGAATTTGGGGGCGCTTGTGGGGGAACCGGGGGCCCTTCATCGTTCGGTTGCAAATCGCCGAGGGACTTCGAACGCCGAGGGGGCTAGCCTCACGAGGTGATCTCGCCCCTTGGTTTCTTCGCTCTTCCCCCTCAGACGGAGAGCGAGACCAGAACGGAGCTTTCCCCGCATTCTCGGCTTCGTGAGACCGGGGTGATAGCAAACAGTGGGCAGTTTCGTGGAACGAGGTTGGTGCGGAGAAACTGGAGAGACGACAGGGGTCATGTCGAATAAGCACCCCGGTGAGCTTTTGCCCGATGCCCGGCGCCACGCGAACCGCTCACTGCCGCCCGACTGGAGTTCGTGTGGGAGGAGAATTGTGGCTTTGCCTGGGGTAGCGTAGATCAGATGAACGTCGTATCGACGGCTCGTTCACATAAAAAGATCATAAAAAGATACGAGGACGGCGTGGAGTTGCATCTCCAGTTTTTTGGCGTCGGCTCCAGAACCACGGCTTCGGATCCTCTGAGTCCTCCGCGGAGACTTTTCCTTGTTCACAGATGATTCAGGCGAAGTCGACAATGGCTACAGCGGCACCAACCACAATCTCGGAGGAGACTTTTCAACATCAACATGTGACGACGGAAGATCATGTGGCAAAGGATGCGGCGGTCCCAGCCGTTGCCGCGTCGACAGTGATGGAGGAGGCCGGCCAGACTGAAAACCAAGCGCAGAAGCGCTCTCTTTGGATCGCGTGGCTTTACATGTTCGATTGGTACCCTTCACATCTCTCAAAACAGGAGAAGAAGTTTCTGCGGAAACTTGATGCTTTCCTACTCACGTTCACATCACTGGCCTTCTTCCTGAAGTGGCTGGATTCTTCCAACATCAACTCTGCCTACGTCTCAGGCATGAAAGAAGAGTTGAAGCTTTTTGGAAATGAGTGAGCCACTGCATCGACCCGCAACTAATCGATTGACGGCAGCTAACAAGATGTGTGCAGGTACTCCATGTTCCAAACATTCTACAACATTGGCTATATCATCTGCCAAGTTCCTGCAATGCTACTACTTTCCCGACCCAAATATTCCCGATACTTTCTGCCAACGATGGAGGTTCTGTGGAGCGTTTTGACATTTGCTCAATGCAAGCTTCAAACCGCTCATCAGATCTACGGCACCAGGTTCCTACTCGGCGTACTCGAGACCCCAGTTGCATCAGGTTCTCTGTTTATCTTATCTTCATGGTATAAGCCTGAGGAACTGTTCAAGCGCGCGGGCTTGTGGTACGTGTAAGTTAACACGAATAGACAACCCCTTATCTTCCCGCTTCTTACTGATACTTACCAGATCAAATAACATTGGCGTGATGTTTGGTGGATACCTCCAAGCGGCAGCTTACAAGAACTTAAACGGGGTCCATGGTATGGCAGGATGGCGCTGGCTTTTCATCATCGACGGCTGTATCAGTCTTCCCATCGGGATTGCTGGCTACTTCATTTTCCCCGGTATGCCCACCAGCGGCAAGCCATGGTGGCTTACCCAGGAAGAACACGAAATTGGCCAACGAAGAATGAGAGAAGAAGGTATCGAAGAGCCGAAGAAAATCAGCATGCAGATGTTCAAGCGCGTCTTCGGTCACTGGCACTGGTACATTGGCGTGCTGGCCTATGTGTTATTCCTGTCAGGAGCGTACCCTCATGGTTAGCAACCCCATTCTCCGTTTTGTGGCACGATATATCTCACGGGGCATTTTCTGACGCACTCCTCACACAGGCCAGATGGCTCTTTGGCTCAAAGATCAAGCAGATAAATGGGGCATTTACACAGTGCCACAGATCAACACTATCCCTACGGGAGCGCAGGGGGTTTCAGTCGTTGCGGCAGTGTTGGCTACATCTCTGTGCATGGTTTATCCCACATGGGTCATCTTCCACATCGTCATGGCCATTTTCATGTTTGCGAACATTGTGCAAATGGTTTGGTTTGTGCCACATGGTCTGCACTTTGTGTCTTACTATCTCTTCGGTGTCAGTGCAGCCGTTACGCCTATCTTGGTACCAACCGTGAACTACTGGCTCAAGGATTCGGCCGAGGCACGCGCATTCTGCACAGGAAGCATGCTAGTAAGTATCTTGTACTCACAAAAATTCGCAAAAGCTAATAAGAAGTATCAGACGCTCGGTTTCGCGATCTCGAGCTTTTACCCCCTTGTCGTGTTTCCAGTGGTAGAGGCTCCTCGGTGGAAAAAGGGATACATTGTCAACTTTTTCTTCATTCTAGGATGTTGGGCTTCTCTCACGACTGGTTTCTTCCTATATCGTAAGCAAGAGAAGAGGCAGAAACAGCTGGATCTTGACGAAGAGAACCTTAAAGGCGCTAATGTCAAGCACGTGGATTAGTTACCCTAGGCAACTGTTCACATCAAGGAACGATGAACAAATGATTTTTAGAACTTGTTGCTCAATTCAGTTGGTGACCCACAGATCGTTAGGCTGCCATTACACCGTATGCCGGCAACCAACATAAGAAAGGCATCCGGCAGATCACACAAACGCCGAAGAATCACCCGGTCATTCGCCCGACGCCCGATTTGATTTGTGGAACTCATTATCCATCCCCTCTGGCAGGAAGAAATAAGACCTAGCAAGGTTGCAATAAACAATTGCGGCTCTTTTCGCCATCCTGAACAATTCATGCTATTCCAAACTCATCCAAAATGCCACCCCTACCAGGCTTCTCAGACAACCCTTTCCGGACCCGATCGGACCTAATCCGTGCCACGCTTGCGCTTCTCCGGCCGCTGATACCCCACTTCTCTCCATCCAAAGCCCGAATCCGGGTCCCGGTCTCAACGGCAACGCACTTTGACGAGACAGCGGCCCAGCTTGAAGGGTTTGCAAGACCACTGTGGGCGGTAGGGGCTCTTCTTCTTGGGGCTGAATCAACATCGGATCCAGAGTTGGCAAACTCTATCAATGAAGTGGTCCAGCCGTGGATCGACGGCTTCGTTGCCGGGACTGATCCAGAACATCCAGAGTACTGGGGAAAGATCAACGATATGGACCAACGCATGGTTGAGGCCGAGATCATCTCATTTGCCTTGCTCTCCGCCCCTGAGAGAATCTTCGCTCCACTAAGCGATCAAGCCAAACAGAATGTCACGAACTGGCTTCGTACCCTTAATGGAATGGAGATGCCTAAGAATAACTGGCGCTGGTTCCGAGTATTTGGTAACCTGGCGCTTAGCAAAGTCTGCGGTGTCCCATTCGAGGACGTCCGAGACGAGTTGAACTCGGACCTGGAGCTTTTGGATACCTTCTATCGTATGGATGGATGGTCAGCCGATGGACCTTGGCAGACCGCCGAACACGCCCACGATGAGTTTGAGCAGTTCGGAAAGACAGGGAGACGTGACGCCATTGGAATTGGCCGCCAGGCGGACTACTACTCTGGCAGTTTTGCCATCCAGTTCAGCCAACTGCTTTACTCACGTTTTGCTGCAGATCTAGACCCTAAGCGAAGTGCGATCTATTGTCAGCGTGCTAGAGACTTTGGAGCTACGTTTTGGAGATATTTCGACGCTGATGGTCAGTATTGCAATTTCCATGTTTAGAAGAATGACAGGTCGCGTCTAACTATCTGAAGGTGCCGCTATCCCCTTCGGTCGATCCCTGACTTACAGGTTTGCCTGCGGTGGCTACTTCGCAGCCGTGGCTCTGGCCCAAGTAGACGACTTGCCAGCACCTCTGAACACACCCGGCGCCGTGAAAGGGTTCTTGATGAGACATCTTCGCTGGTGGGCTGAGAACTCCGACGATATCTTCTACCCAGATGGAACTCTGAATATTGGATGGCTGTACCCGTAAGCTTTCACCCGTTTTCTTCTACTTTAGGGCTGTTCCAGTCATTGGCGTCTTCATGATGACGAGCCTTAACCTCGGCATCAAATTTCCTTTAGTTGTGGATGGATGGGATGTGTCCGTAGCAGGCACTGACATCAGAGTCAGGAACATGTTCATGTGTGAGGATTACAACTCACCGCAGTCCCCCTACTGGTGCCTGAAGACCCTCGTTGCCGTTGGACTCAGCGAGAACGACTCATTCTGGACTGAAGACGAGTCATTCTTCTCTGAATCGGCGCCTTCGGACTCAGTGACTGTCGTTCGGGCTCCAGAACAGATTCTCTGCAACCACCCCAGCAGCAACCACCACTTCCTCCTCTCGCCGGGCCAATTCGTCGCATGGCCAATGAAAGCAAATCAGGCAAAGTATTGCAAATTTGCTTACTCCTCGGCTTTCGCCTTCTCTGTGCCGACAGGCCCCCTCATTCAACAAATTGCGCCTGACAATGCCCTGGCTCTTAGCAAGGATGGAGGCGAGACCTGGGCAGTCAAGTGGAAGTCTGATGACGTGAGATTTTCAACAGCTCATATCAAAAGTTCCTCGGGCTCAGAAAAGGTGCAAGTGGCGAGCGCTGTCTGGTATCCCTGGGGCGATCGTGCGGTCATTGTCGACACGACACTGATTCCGCCGACGACCCGTTGGCCAGACTGGCACGTGCGAATCCACCGGATCAAAGCCAGCGAAAAATTGAAGACACTGCATACGGTCGAGGGCGGGTTCGCTATCTTCAGTCGTAAAACGGCCGATGGCATGCCGCTTCCTGTCACCGATACCATCTCAAATGACGCTACACTGGGCGTGACTGAGGGAATCGTTCAAAAGAAGAGCTCAGTGCTGATTTTATCTTCCGCTGGCGCGAGCGGAGTGGCCACGAGAGATCTTAATGGGGATGGAAGAACATCAGACTGTTTACCCCTTAAGCCAGATTCTAACACAAACTTGGCGTCGCAGCGAACAATGATCCCAGTTGCATCTCACAGCGTTATTGGAGGTATCGAGGCTGGATCTGAGTTCATTCTAGTCGAGTCAATATTTGCAATTTCTACAGAGGCGAATGGCGGACGCGGCCTGACCGGGAAAGGACTGCAGCAGCGTTGGATAGATGTACCTCTTGTCCGCATTGGGAGTAATCCTGTGTCCAATGGAGAGGTCATTGCGGTTGATGTGTGATGTGGAACGCATTAGACCACAAGGCTTTCGGAACGGAAGCGACGATTTTATTGTGTAAAGAAGACGTGTATTATTAGTGGAATTTAATATATGTTATCATGCCTCCTGACACCTCTTACATCCACAATCGAATCCCCAATTCTTCCTCAGGATCGCCATCCTTGCATCCCTTGGCATGTCCTTCTCTTCGCCGCCCAGATAGGTGATATTAATATCCTCTCCACTCGCAATGTCCTTTGCAGCTCTGAACTCCCATACCCTTTCTTCCCTCCTCTTCACAATGTTCGGGTCGCAGGAGTGGTTGAAGTAACTAGCCGATGGCCAGCAACCATAACCAAAGAACTCAGACCCCTCGTCTTCCAACGAGCGGATACCGAATGAGTTATGGCTGTCGTGCGAAATGAGTTGGTGGAAAGTCTCCGGGGTGGCGAGGGAAAGAAGTCGGAGAGGAAGAATGGCGAGCAGATGCAGATAAGTGCGAGTGAACGCCTTCAAGTTGTCTGCATTACTGTACGGCGTTGAATCCACAGCGAGTGACAGCACATGCTCCCACTTGTCTGGGTGGTTGTACCGGGCGACGAGACCGCTGACGCAAAAGCTCATGACGTCCGGCTGGATTGGTTGCTGGAGCGCCTTTTGAACAGCTTTGCGGTGTTGCTTTGTGATCTTCAAACCCTCGCCACCCAACTCCGCCATTCTTGACGCCCGGACAAGTTCCGCCTGTGCCTTTGTCTCCTCCCAGGCCTCTGCAATTTCATTTGCTTGCGGTCGGGGTAAACCAATGTCAACCAGTTCATTATCCTCTTTACTCCTCTTCTTAACCAGCTTCTCGACCTCAGTCCATGCCTGGATGCCAAGCTCACCAGTTTCCTGGTGCCACTTCTTCTGGCATTCCTCCGAGCAGAAGGCGAAGCCAACGACCTGATCCCGAATGCGCAGGTCTCGGCCGTAGTCGTACGCAAAGCACTGTCCGCAGACCTCGCGCTTGTACTCGCGGAGGAGGGCGAAGACTGTGAGGTCCTCTGCACGCCAGAGGAGAGTGTTGGCTCCGATATCTTGGGTGGCGAATACGGCACGACCGGCTGTGGGTGTGTCGCGTACTTCGAAAAGGGGCGAGATGGGTGCTCCCGGGAGTTGTGCTTTCGAGAGATCGTCGGAGGGAGCTGAGGAGGCGGTGGAGGGTCTCGAGGCGCTTGATGCTGGATAGCTCGTCAGTGATGCGGCGGTATCGCTTTCGAGGAGGTCGATGATGTGGTTAGTCGTCGATTGAGACATGTTGTCGCTGTCGATAGCGGTCACAGTGAGCGATTGTAGGTTAGCCGTGAGTGAAGCAGCCATGTTGAATTTGTGATTTCCACAGCGAATGAATGCACGTTAGTCGCGGGTGAATGTGGTGATATCAATGCACACGATCTGAGCAATGTGGTGATACGCGGGGTCAACAGGCGTCCGCAACCGGGAAAATTGAGTCTCTGTGGTCAATCTTGGTAGCACTGATGATGCAAGATAGCAATGCAAAGCGAGTGTGAAGTGTTTTCAACTCCTGGAGGCACGTATACTGCTGCTGGAAATAAATTGAAAGAATGCCATGCTGCAGAAGAGGTGATTTGAGGTATGGGCAATTTGTATTGGAGGGGTAAAGGGAACGGAGAAAGCGATGAAGTAGGTGGCGGTGGGTTTTTAAATCTCGTGGGTGGACCCGGACCCTGAGATTGGAAAAGCTGACTCTGGACTAGCGTGAAGCAATTCCGATAAGCGAGCTGGGTGCTGCTTGCGGATTGGAAAAAAAATCTGTCGTGTTTCGGGGTTAACGACTTGTTCAATGGTCCAGACTCTTCGGGGGCAAGGTCTCAACAAGCGGTGAAGGACACAGATAGCCGCCCACGCATGGTGCTGTAAAAGTCGAACACGACATTGAATGTCGAGTTCTGGCGGCGAGAAATCCGAGAACGACAGAGACATGCAGGTTAAAACATTTAAACTTCGGATGAACTATGTTTTGAATCAAGGTTTCAGCCTCAACCCGTCAAGGTGAATGACGCTGCTGAACAACGATTAATACAGAAAATTTTTGTTTAATGAGACGGAGGGCCTTTGATTGGTCAATTTGAAAAGACAGACTCGACTCCAGGACGCGGTTTGTGGTGAAGAGTGACAAAAAGGCTTCGCACAATTGGTCAGGGAACCCCTGGCCAATCACATGCTTGCGACCGATCACATGTTCATAGATCTAGTCCATGAGCATCCATCATAGTTGCTACTGGACATCGCCATATGCCTCAATCTTTCAGAGCTCATCGACGAACATGAGTCGAGGAAATAATTCTTTTACTCCTAAGCTCTGCGTGTCGTTCAACATGGAAAGGAAAGCTCCTGGCAGCGTAGAAAGATAAATAGCATGAAGTAATACACGAAGGTCTACTCCAACGACCTGCCCAAGTTCATCATCTGATATCCAAGCTGCTGGCAAGAATTGCGATTTTCGTGGGGACAGCGCTGTATTTCGGTGTTTTCTTGGAGCCATTCGTTGCTTGAGGTGCTCGATTACAAATGGGGACAGCGGAGTTTTTAGGTTAGCGGAGTTTCACCAAACATGAGTCTTACCGTCTTACAAATCAGGAAGGCAGATCGTAGCTTACTTCTGCGTGCCGTCACTCCGACTTCGTGTACTCGATCTCATCCTATCATGAATTCGATCGTTGCTGACAGCAGTCAACAACCCTTACCCCATGTTATTCCCGGCTTTGTCAAACGTTCGCTGCAAAGACTATCTGATATATCATGCGGAGGAGATTGGTCACCTCTTGCATGGTGGTACGGTACCCGCAAGCCGATGAGATCATATAAGACTCTCGCATTCTCAATGTCGTGAAATCATTCTCCCCATTTATTTCATTACACAACAGCATCTGCTCTCCTAAGAACACAACTTATCACTGTCTTCCTCATCTCAACATGGCTTACCCAGAGACCTATCAGTCCATCAGGCGAACTCTCGGCAGCTTACCCCTGAGTGTTGAAGCCGCTACCGAGACACTGCCTAAGAACCTTGGCTCCAACGACGTCGTTATCAAAATCCACGCGGTTTCTTTGAACTTCCGAGATGTCGGCATACTCTATGGACGTTATCCCGCCAAGTCCATAGACGGGGGTATCATCGCGTCTGACTGTGCAGCCGAGGTCGTGGCGGTTGGAAACACCGTTGAAGACTTCAAGCTGGGGGATCACGTTGTGCCTATATTTGACATTAACGACATCGATGATTACATTGATGATGATGTTGCGGCCCTTGGAGGAGATGCCCAAGGTGTTCTTCGAGAGTATGCAGTCTTCGAGGCGAAGCAGCTCGTTCACCTGCCCAAGTATTTATCCTGGGAGGAGGTATGTTGTTTCCGCGGATATCTATCTTCACTGCGAGTAGTTACTGATGAAGTCTGCTTTCTTCAGGCATCCACTCTCGCTTGTGCCGGAGTCACTGCCTGGAACGTGTTGGATCTCCCCAGCGACGCATCCGAAAAGAACATGAGCGTTCTGTTGCAAGGTAAGTGATCTGAAGTCGCACCCCTATAAGCCCAAGGTGAGACTAAACCTCTTGTGAACAAGGGACTGGCGGTGTGAGCATGTTCTCCCTCCTCTTATGTATTGCTGCCGGGGTCCAGCCAATCATTACATCGTCTTCCGATCAGAAGATTGCTGCCATCAAGAAGCTTCATCCTTCGGTACAAGGAATTAACTACAAGACAACACCCGATGTCGCAACTGAGGTCCGGCGCATTACCAACGGTAGAGGTGTCGACGTCGTGGTCAACAACACTGGTCCAGCATCCATCATACAAGACCTGGATGCTCTGCGCCAGAAGAATGGCCATGTTTCTCTGGTTGGATTCTTGGACGGATTCAAGGCAGAGTGGGACCAGAGCGCGATTCTGGGCTTCATGAGCAAGAGAGCTAGTCTGAGGTGAGTTTAGGAAAAACAAAAGACTACAAGCTGTGCTAATCACTCTTCGAAATTGCAGAGGCATTAAAGTTGGGTCCAAGAAAGACTACATCCAGCTCTTCAACTTCCTCGAGAAGCACCAGATTGCGCTCACTCCTCTGATTGACCGCGTTTTCACTTTCTCCGAGTCTCGGGAGGCTTGTGACTACCTGTACTCCGGAAAGCACGTGGGAAAGGTGGTGATCAAAGTCTGAGGGATGCTGTGTCATCGTCCTCAATGATATCCGATGTTGGCATTTTCCTAAGTAACAGATATTATATTGGTTTTGATTTGTCACAATGAGAGTGTTATAATTCTTGATGATGTGTACCTATACAAGACGACATTTTCTGTTGTACAATCGACTCTGGGACTATTAGCTGCACAGAATCACGGCTAGCCCATCTACTTTTGCAAGATAGCTAGGCTGCGCTAGCTGTCAACAATAGCCATAGCCAGCGGAGGCTGCTCTGTTGTCCGAAGAAAAGAAGCGTTGGGCTGACGTGACGATGCTCGACATGCACGAATCAAAGGCTGTCAACGCCGATGTACCTGTCGACATTCAGAAAAAGGTCAATGGGACGGCCATGGATTTAGGGGCCATACCTATTATTGGGCAACCCACAACATTATACCAAAGGTCTCGGGTATTCTGTGACTCCACTAGAGCTAGCGAAGCAGCCATTGCCATGCATATGGGGGCGAAGGAAATCCTGTTATCAGCAACACGGAGCAGCAGCAACGCGCAGGAGCGACGTGCAACTTCCCTATCCATGCACCTCGCGAGTCAGCAGCCCATGACCCTCCCAATGATGCCCATGTTCGCCAGATGGGATTCGCGAGTGCATGCCAACACGAACTGCACCAACAAGACGAGATTCCCAGATGTAGCCGACGCAGCCGATGTTGGGACCGATGAAGACTTTTAGCTCTGCAGGGGTATCGGGCAAGGTGTTTGCCAGCTCACCATCCTCGATCTCCATGGCGTATCGTTGGTCGAATGACATGCACCTAAGAAGCGTCAAAATCCAATTTTCTATTCATCAAACAATCAAATCATCTGCCACGAGTATCTTGGAGTCACTGCAAGAGTAAACATGGACGTGCAGGGGTATAAAAGTATCCTTGGTTGGTAAACCTGCCCTAGATGCCCCATAACACCCTCCGCCTGACAGGGTCTTCGAGGAACCCACCCACTCTATCGTCTGATTTTCGCGGTCTGGAGGCGTGGTTCTTGTTCCCAACTTGCATGCAAGCCAGGAGGTGCGGGGTGGTTTACGAATGTTACGTTGGTACTCATCCTATCCAAATTTATCGGTAAGGGTGTCTTTTGTGGCCGGGCGTTGGTTGCCACATTTCATCAGGGGTTGTACAGACGGAATTCACCTGGGGAGCACCCTTCAGCTACGCCAACTCGCGTGCGATAGTTAAGCATCATTGGCATTGATGAAAGTCAAACTCATTGTCTACTCAAAGTTTTGAAAGGGCTTGAATATTGATACTGACGCCAGACTTTACACACATATCCAACTGCATCACGAGCCCGATAGTCCCAAACATATCCAGGAATTCGCCGGCGGGGACTACCAACAGATCTCTATCTGCAAGGGACCAGGGTCTCCTGCGGCCCCCAGTATCGGAACCAACAACCAGCAACACACTGCACTGGAATGTTTCTAGCCCCTCCCAGTCGCACAAATCTGCAGCGGGGACGAGAACATCCCGATGACGTGTCATGGGAACCACATCATTCATAACTCGGAGACTGCTCCGAGGGCTGTGGGCTTCGACTGATGAGGGACTTCCAAGGTTGGTATCGTTCTCTACGAAAGGTGCCTCAAATCATCACACAGTCCAGATCGACAAGATGTATGGAACGCTCTCTTTTGACAAGAACGAAGACAATTCTTCGACAGAGTTCTACGCATTTTCATCGGTTCGTGGCAGGCGGCAGAGGCAGCCAGCGTGCGACGAATGTCGAAGAGCACGCGTCAAGTGTCGAGAGAAGTTCAGCAAAGACACATGTGCCCGATGTCACAGCACCAGAAGAACATGCACGTACAGCTCAAATCAACACGCATCTCGACAATCGAATCAGAATGGCAAGGATGGGCCACCTAGATCAACAAGACCAGCCAAAGTCATCGGGGAGAAAACGGTTCAGGATGGAGACAGCCACACAGCCACAGGTCCAACACCGCTAAGAGCGGTCAGCCCAACACCAAGCGCACAGGACGACTTTGGTGGGGGAGAAAACATCTTTGATTTTCAATTGGACAACATCGATATAATTGGCGACCTAAATGAAAGTCCAAGTACGACAGCTACATCTCGAGAAATAGCAAGTCGACAAGCTGAAGATGATATTGACGACATGGGCAGTCTGTTTGGTTTCATAAACAACACTTTTGTCACGTCACATGTCCCAGACATGATATCAACTTCAGAGTATATTGATGAAAGATCCATCGACATCCATGATCTTTCCAATCGGACTTTAACAACAGCACCCTCCTCATCGGCACTCAAAATAAGCACGTGTACACCACATATGCAAGATGGACGAGCCGAAAGGTTGGAAACCCTCCTGGAGACGCCTCTTGATCACTCGTCGACTTCAAGGCATTCGGGATCCACCCAAGATAAGCTGCCTGCTCGTCTTTCATCTCTGAATGGGCTTCACGATGTCCTAGACGTCATACGATTTCCTCAAAGCCCTTCCCTATCCAACTCGGCAGCCTCATCTTCGAGCGTATGCACATGCCTCCAAGACCTGACTGCAGGTTTATTCGGTCTCCAGACATCTGGTGAGAATGTTCGAGTGGACCTTCTACTGCTTCTCTTCAAGCGTTGCATGTACAGATGGAAGGGTGTTGACACGTGCGCTTCAGCATGTTCTACTACCCCGAGCCTCGCGCTTCTCATGTTGATGAATGTGCAACGATTGGTCTCGCTGCTATTGAGAGCTTCGTCTTCAACAAGATCCGGAGACGTCACCAAAGACCCAGGACTGTCAGGTTCTTCCCTGAACATCAACATGGGATCATTCGTTGTGGAGGACAGGGCTGATCAGAGATTCATTACTGAACACCTTATAACTTCGAGAATGAAGGAATTGGTTTCTTTCATTTCAACTACGAGTCTCAAAGTGAATGCATCTGGCCTAGACACTGTATATGAGGAGTACCAGCGGCAGATGCAAAGGCTTGGGCAAGCGTTTACTTAGAAGTCAGAAAATTATCTGGAAGAGCTACAAATCCTCAATTGGACCCTTCAAAAACATGAGACTGCCAATGTTTTCTGCTCAAAAACATCAGCAATAGTGGTGTGATTTTGCACAGCGTTGGATTCGCAGAAGGCCAATTATATATGTCTTGAATGTCACAACTTCGCACCCTTGTCACTGCATGGGCGAACATGCGCCTCAGTTGCTTGATTGTGAGCTCCGTGTCGGTGTCTATTGATTTGACATGAAATTGCCTCCGTCGTCTGGCAACAAGACCTCATCATCTCAAAATGAAGCACATGATTTTACATAGTTCAAGTTTGAATGGTTCACATTAATGTTGACAAGATAGCACGGCTTGCGATTGGGCCCAATGCGGTGCCAAGCAAAGCAAAGCGTTTCCGTGGATGTCTCGTTGTGAAATTATGGGACTTGTGTTACACGAGTGGATGAAGAGCATTCCGGCAAACAGTCGCAAACATCCAAAGACAGATAGTATTCCGCACAGCCTGCTCGAGCCACACGTCCGAGTGAGCATACGTTGGTGTCAATTGCATACTTTAGTGGGACCACGTAGGCGCCGTCGAGAATGATTGGGGGAGGTGTTCAGGGTCAGACTCATCTTCCGTCTTACATATTCCGCAAAGGGTTATTGCTCTAAATTGGCACATACTACCCCGGCATCGACTTTCGCCCGGCCTTTTACTTCTTTTCCTGCGACTAGATGATTTATCCGCACTCCAGCTCCAGCCGGCTCAAGACCCAGGTTCGTAAATCACAATCCTTATCTATAAGAAAAGGGTAACGCTGCCCATCTTACCGCATTAAATGGCTCGATTTCTTGAGACGACCCTCCTGTTCTTAAGTTGAAATCTTGGAGAATCTGCAAATCATTCGACACAATGTTCAACCTTTTTGCCAATTATTGGAGATCACCGCAACCTCAGCGTGTGTCAACCGATGAAGTTATTCCCGTGGGATATTTTGATGATACCATCATTTTCAGAAATTTTGTATTCTACGCCCTCTTCCACTTTGACAGCATCCTTGCGCCTGGATTGCTACATGAGTCTCTAGGAGATCTACTAAATCAGCCGGGCTGGAATAAGTTGGGAGCCAGATTGAGAAGAAATGTAAGACATGGTGCTCTAATCATCCGAAAAAGCACGTCTTGTGAAGCAATTGGGGAAGATCTGACTTTGAATGGCCGTATAGGACCGCGGAGAGCTTGAACACCACATACCGAAAGCGTTTTCCGCAGAACGCCCAGCCGTCGGATTTGAACATGTTGACCTAAGTCATCTGTCCGCCGAGGATCATCCCACTGCATCCAAAATACCCCGCCCACCGAGCAGCGGTCAGCCTACTATTGTCGGTGACCCCAGCCATCTATCGGACCTATACCTCGGCCCTGATACTCCCAGAGGATTGAACGACTACCTCTTTACGGATCGGCCACAGCTTGGACTGCGTATCGTCTCCTTCAAGAACTCGACAGTCATAGTCCTTCATTGGCTGCATTTGTCGGCTGATGCCGTATCTATCGGGTCTCTTCTCAACGCTTGGTCGCTGAAACTTCAAGGGCGGGAAGATGAGATACCAAAGCCACTGACAGGGGTCTATGCTCTGGAAGATTTGGGTAAGAATCCGACCAGGCCACACGTCCTTTCTCATCAGCACATGTCCAAGGTCAGTCTAGGCAAGTGGCTCTTCTGGAACTTCTACAATCTGGTCATCAGGCCGAAGGAGAATCGCGTTATCTGCATTCCTGCTGAGTACCTCCGGGGGCTCAAGGAAAAGGCCATGGCTGAGCTTGAGGCGCAGCCATGTATCGACGGCAAGGAAAAGGCCATGGCTGAGCTTGAGGCGCAGCCATGTATCGACGGCAAGGAAAAGCCAAAGTTCGTGAGTGAAGGAGATGTGATGCTAGCATGGGTTGCACGCCTCTCGTTTTCAAGTTTCTCTGAAAATTCTGAGTGTACGGTGAGCAATCATGTGAAACAATCAAAAGCTGGTGGAGCATACTAACATAATGACACTTCTAGATGGCGCTACAGCAGGTTTATGAGTGGCGACGGGCTTTGAAAGACCTCATACCCCGCGACAGACCGATACTAAGCAATTGCGTCGGCTTTGTTGTAACTCTGATACCCGCGAAAGATCTTCTCCAAAAGCCGCTGAGTTATGTGGCTTTCCAAATCCGTCGTACGCTCATTGAGCAAGGCTCACGAGAGCAGATTGAAGCCTATACATCACTAATCCGGCAGGACCCTGTCAACAAGGCCCCTCCTCTGTTTGGCGACACCTCCATGAAGCTGTTGATGTTCACGAACTGGCAAAGGGCTAGACTCTACGAGACCGATTTCGCAGCGGCATCTGTCACCAAACTTGATGGCCCCTTGTTTCCTTCGTATATCCAGGCAGTCCCAGGCCCTTATGAGTTTAATGATGGACTCATTCTTTTTGGCAAGGACTCCGCAGGCAACTACTGGTTTGGAGGACAGAGAGCGCAGGGTCAATGGGGCATGATGGAGCGGAAGATAGAAGAAGGCATGAAAGATGTCTGAGGGAAGAACATAGCCGTTTACGTAGGACGTCTATGCCATCTAACAAACAATTCCGGTTTCCACCACAACACATGCACTCTGCTCTGCTCTATGAATTTAATATCTTTATCCACGAGTTCCATGTCATACGTCCACAGAAGCTTCGCCAACATGAGGTTCAACTCCATCCATGCAAAGCTAAACGTAGCAAATTTGTCAAACCCGTCGAATTTCAGAGCGATGAGAGTGAATTGCGACTCACTTTCTTCCTAAGCAGTCTCGAGGACCAAGCAGAAACGGACGGCTGGCATCCTTATTATCTTTGCAATGAGGGTCCACCCATCGCTCTGGTTTGAAATTCCAGGGGTCGGAGAAATGCTCAGGATTGTGAACGGTGGACCAGGGACTGACGCTGATG
Organism: Colletotrichum gloeosporioides; assembly: GCF_011800055.1. NCBI lineage: Eukaryota > Fungi > Ascomycota > Sordariomycetes > Glomerellales > Glomerellaceae > Colletotrichum > Colletotrichum gloeosporioides. The sequence goes on along the minus strand of NW_025544656.1, from coordinate 300,217 downwards.
TCGGTCTGTGCATCCATCAGTAGTTGTTTTTATTTGTATAGAATCCACTGATTGCCCTGATTTGCTCAAACTCACGCCTTCAGGTATATATTGGCCGTGCAGCTCAAAGCCGGGAGAAAGCCTAGTCGCGCCCCCAGAAGCGGGAGGAAACAGTCTGAGACCTTCGTTAATAACCGCTTGCAGATATGGTAGTTGCTGGGCCTTCCATCCGGTTATTTCGTCATAAGTATTGAAAGCGGCACGAATCTCCTGGGTGAGAAGGTTCAGCTTCTCTGGATTTTGACCGAGGAAACATGTCAAGGCTGATAAAGTAGTTGCCACGGTCTCTCCACCAGCAATTCTGCGGGGTTGTGTTAGGTGATTTCTCCTTTAAAATATCATGGAAGTAGACTCAACGAAATCTTGGTTGAACATACGCGATCGTTGAAACGTGAGCTGTCATTTCCTCCTTGGAGATCTCTCCTGCGCGAACCTTGTCGACGAGCGGACTGACGAAGTCGCTTCGAGCTGCTTTGATTTGAAGACGGCTAACGAGAAATTTCGTTAGTTTATGAGTTCACTGAGAACCATTGGGAAACTTTCAACTTACTTCTCGACTTGTTGACGGCTATAGTTCGAATGCTGGTTGTTGGTGACGATCCATGTGGGAATGAGTAGTCTTGCAAGTTTGGACACCCAGCCAATGCGCCGCAAATTGTCAATCAGAGTGACAATGTAGAGATGCTCGAGGGCAGTGTCTGCCCAGGAATTCAGGATATCTGATCTTCAAATCAGCGGAGCTGCCATCTACCAAAGCATTGAATCTGACCGAAACCAGATATGAGTCTGCTCACCAATGTCAAGACTGCGGAAGCTCTCTCCGAAAGCCATCTCCCCAAGAATTTCAAACGAATTCATGTTGTAACATTTGGTCATGTTCAAACCTTTTGTTCCAGGGCCGCCCTTTTCTCCCATATTCGTGACAAACTTGTCAACAATTTCCGAGATAATATCCTCTTGTTCGACCAAGACGCGTTGGGAAAAAGATGGGCTCAACATCTTGCGCATAACAGAGTGTTTCTGTGGATCACGCTCGCTTCCGATGCATCTACTGCTGAAGCCGGCAGCCAGGACGTCATAGAAAGGCCCTTTTCGCGCAATCTGCCTGCCGCTTCCGGGGTGACCGTAGATCGCTTTCCAGCTCTCCGCACTGGCAAATGAGAGCTCATTAGGCGAGATCCGGACTATATTGCCTGGCAAAATATGTCAAAAACAACGGCGCGTGCAAAAGACGCAACGACGGTTCGAAACTCACCATATTTGTCATGGGCTCGCTCAACTGCAATGTGAATTTTGCCCCGAGTGCTGTGAAAGAACCGATATAACTAATGTTTGAATGTCACGTTAGTATCATAGTTTGGTCCTGTGATTTCTGTCTCTCTGCCTACCAGAGAACACCGGCCCAAAGTTGGTCCTGGAAACTTTGCCAGGGGATGAAACCATAAATTGTAGCTCCATACGGCTACACATCGACAGATAACCTTACGTGCAGCAGTCAGTCCTCTTAGTACGCCTCAGATGTGTGATTGAACCTTACGATAGTAATTATCCATGTAACGACTGCTTTCCATTCCCATTGCTGCGACGTATTGTGGACTCTCTTGGCAAACTGGGATCCAATAGACCAGCTAGACCTGGATTCATGGGTCTCATTTACGATGATATTATCGTAATTCATGGTGAGTAACGTTCTTCGGATATCATAGCGCACTACTGCGAATCCCCAAGGAGTGAAGAATCTGCCTCCACATATACTGTTGGTGCGCCCCTTCTTAGTGTACGACAACCAATCAGGGGTAGCCGGCGAGTTCCAATTAGGAACTTACCGATCGCTGAATCCTGAAATGGAAATCCTCGATGCTCTTTTGGAAAGAACACCCAGAGAGATTCATGGGCGACTCAGATAGGGGTTTGCTCGACGAATGTGCAACTGCATGTCTCTTACGATGGCCTTTCTTCACCCGATTATTTCTTGGATATTAGAACGTAGATATTTTCTTGTCGTATCGAAGTTAACCTCCCCCAGTTTTAATCATTCATATGAAGAAAATCCTTTCGCAGCAGTTCCACAGTTACAGTGGCATTAAGTGTGGCATAATAGATAAGGTGCGCATGAACGACTTGTTATAGGGGTCACTTGATATGATATCGAACTCCGTTGACATACGTATCATCAAGAATCACTGTTGATACATGCGAAAACAATATGTTGCGTAAAGATTTGCTGTATTTGTAAATGGTCTCTCATTTCGGGGTTTGACAAGAATGCTACTACGAGAAATAGTAACGCCATATCCTGGCGTCATTCTTGTATCGGTCTATGATAACCTTTACTCCAATGCACTCCAATGCACTCCAAGTTTCTTAGCGGCGATCAAGCTTCTTTTTATGCGGGCGGAAGATGAATGATGCCTGTTTCGTGGACAACGTGGCCCTCGCGGCCTAAGTAACGACCTGTTTTGAAGCTGTTGACCTCATTAGGTTTCCTGGTCCAAATTTTCGTGATAATACAGTCGAAAGCTTTGGATAACTTGCCTCCAATACAGATTACCTTGCGCCAACGCTCTGCAAACCTCCACAAATCTCATAGCTTCGCGGTCGACTTTCTCTCCATAGGACGGCAGCTCTGCCAGAGCAAGGTACCATCTTCGGTAACATTGGTTTACCATTTTACCAATTTCGTCCATTGCCTGCTGGATACTGAGACCGTCTTTCTCCATGAGCAGCGAAATCAGGTTGTGGTCTACGCCTAACTCCAGGTCTTTGCGGTAAGACAAGACGTCGTTCACTCTAGAAGAACGCACGATGTCAGCTCGAAATGCTTGGATACAAATTTCTGTACACTCTTAATTCTTACAATATCACCAGGTCTGCCGAGACAGTCATGCATTCCTGCAGGCTTGGGTGCTCGTACACATGCTGTGGTAAGTTGATGTTTGAGCCGTACTCGGTCAGGTTGATGGCTGGGTAGACGCCAATTGTGCCTCTGCGCATGTTCATGTACTCATCTACGTCGCGTGTGAAGTTTTGGCCGCTGACTTGTTGGTCGACCTGCACGAGTAGTTGTGCAAAGTAACGCTTGTGTTGATCAATCCATCGATTTTGCATCTCTATATTCAAAAGTCAGCCCTTCACGAACTTTTCGTTTCAAGTACACGCAAAGCTTAGTCATCTGCTATGAGGAGCGGGTGGACAATGAGGAGGAGTGGTGGTCGGTTTCAAGGACGATGTAGAACAAACCTAGACTGGATACTTCGCTGATGGCATCCCAACATCTCTGAAACACATATCTAATGGGATTGGAATCGGCAGTGTAGCGAGGCGCATCGCCGCCCATGATGGCTATGTTTTGACTGATCTCCTCCGCAGCAGCGGTCGGATCCTCCCTGAGGTGTCCTTCATCAAACTCTGTTATGACAACGCATTATCAGTAACTTGGTGGAACAAGTCCGAAATTGGAGAGCCACGTACGATCGTCGAAAAGAAATACCTGTTGGAGTACTCATTGGTCAGTATTTGGTAGCATATGAGTTGGAAGAACGAACCCAGTGATGCCAATCCAACATGATTTTCAGGCGGTCTTCTGAGGCAATCGGTGACCAAATTGATGCCAGGAAACACAGATCAACTTTGGAGTTCTTTGCTGCTTCCGCCTCGTCGTACTTCATGACACTACCGGACAAAGCTCGGTGCGTTAGTTTCGGGCTGAGAACGACTCCACTTCGCAAGACTATTCTAGAATTGGATTTGAAAACGTCTGCCTACCTTGCAATCCATTGGTCCCCGACAGCCTTTACCTCAAAGTAGTTGGGATTGACAACAAGTTTCGTGGACATGATGGAACCGAAAAGCTCCGGGATGCGAACGAAAGGTGGTCGTTTTGCAGTCTGCTTTTCCTCTGGTTTTGGTTGCATCGGAGACGTTATACAGATGGTTTCGTAGCCAGAGTCTGAGCTGTTGCTACTGGCATCGTCACAGGCTGGATCCATCTCAGCGTCCTGTGATTGGCATAAGGGCGTTGCCATATTCAACGTTCTATCCTCTGATGATAGACGTGTAGAGCGAATCGAGGAAATAATTCTCGTCTCGACGAGACTTGGATCTTTGGATTGAGTCAAACTACCAGATATTATTGACCATCGATCACCCCTTTCATATGGGTTCTGCGTAGAGGTCTTCTTCTGATTCTTAAGTATGACGCCTCATCGTCGTTTGCCATACGCAAGACCTGATCATGTGATACTAGGGGATGACAGCATATCTGAAGTCTGTCAACGGGGTGGGAAGGCATCCGAAAACATGAACCGGTGTACTACAGGCTATCATTCCCAAAGGAGAGCATCTGATACGGCCAAACGGCAATTGCCAAAAAGAGTAAATGCCGACAGACCATAGCTTTCGTGCCGGAGGCTCATCTATGCAAAACAATATCAATAAGCCAATCTCAATCTAGAAATTTCAACTTGGAATTCTCATTTTGGTAATGTCCTCTTCTCCCAGCAAGAAATCGGGCTTTGCCAGGAGAGTAAAACAGTGCGACCCCGGTTCTCTGGCGTTGCCGTGTGTGGGCCTCCAATTGATGTTCTTTGTACATAGACAAGTCCCTGTAACTCAGTGCAGTTCGGACCCCTTAAAAGCGCATTTTCCAGAATTACAGCAGCGATAGAGGGTGATGCAATGCAATTAGCAACTTCGATCTCAACTTCAATAGAGGCAAAGGTTTCCCAAGGGAAAAAGAGATTTGACAGCCAGTTTGCTGTCGGAAGCGTAGCAGAATTGATGCGCGCGCCTCCAGCCGAACGAATACGATGTTCTATCTTGTTAAAGAAGATGAGTACTAATGTATCGATCCGTCGTTAATTACCCGCAATAACATTCCTCATCTAGCTACCGACCAACATCGATCATGCTTTTCCGGCTGATCCGCATATCTCCATCCATTCCATCGTTTGTCGCTTCACATGATACGTCCCTTCCTCGATTAAAGTGGTGTGTGTTACCCGCGCAACTTGATGTCTGAGGTGCATGTAATATTCGTCTAGAACCAACTTGTTCACGTTGATTTTGGTCGCCCCTGCAGCGATGCATTGCCGCATAAGATCCGACGGGAATCCATTTGTGCCGTGAAGAGCAACTCGTACTCTCCCGCCAATCTGTTTTTGTATGTTGTCGAACCTAATTTTCAATTAGATGTGTACCAAAGATTAACCAGCGCAGCGGCATACCTTTCGAAGTCCAATTGCGGACCTTGCTTTCCATATTCGCCGTGGACGTTACCGAAAGCCGGAGCCAGAGCATCAACGCCTGTAGCGATGAACTGGTCAACCTCTTCAGGCGTCGTCTTGCTCGCTTCTAGCCCGGCTGTATCCATCACCCCATCTTCAGCGCCCTCAATCCTCCCGGGTTCTGCCTCCGTGGCAATACCGCGCTCGTGACAGTACTTGACCCATGTCGCGGTCTTCTCTAAATTCTCCTCCTTCTCATAGTGCGACATGTCAACCATGATGCTGTCGAACGGGAGGTTGTCGGCCGCATGCTTGATGATCTTCTCATCTTGCGCGTGGTCCAGATGTATCGATATAGGCACGCTTGCTCGGCTGATGGATTCCTTGGCAGTCCTGACGAGCAGACCGTCGGCGTAGGTCACCGCCCATGGAAAGAATTGGAGGATGAGGGGTGACTGAGCTTGCTCAGCAGCGGCAACAAGACCGTAGATCTGCTCGAGGTTGTACGCAATGGCTGCGATCACGCCATATCGCCCTTTTTCAGCATTCCGTAAGATCTGGAGATGTCGATTGTTGTCTTTCCAATTGGTCGGCACGGCCATGATGTGTGTTTAAACGTTCGAGCTAGGATAATGCTGATAGTGATGTGTTCGTCAAGTGGCATTCGTTGGAAACCCCGAGTATTGGATATTTGACTTATTTTCTGTGCATGATCCGATATCGATAGTGGCGAATTTACGTCAACCACATGACGGATGGGTCTGGGGTGATGTGGTGGCTTCCGTGTCGAGGAAATCGCATGGCGGTGGGTCTGGGTCGTCACGAGGGACGTCACGATCACCGACCAACACGAACCATTGTTCCATGTTGACCTTTGTCGTGTCTCATCCCCGCTTCTCTGACATGCATGGAAATAGCAAAATGATTCGGTAAAGCTTAGGCTAAAAATGCTTCACGGAGGTATTCTTACTTTTGTATGATCCAGCTCGGCCTTGAGGACTAATGTGAAGTCAGGGAGCTTTCATGTCGGGTTCACTGCTCGTAAAGTTTCTGTTATATTTTCTACCCAGTGAACTGAACCTATGTTCAATTTACTTTATCTAAAGGCACTTCTCAACTACCCTCTGAGATATCCCATCTTGCTGAGAGTTCCTCTCCTAACGGCTTGACTGGCCAGCCGGATCTCTCGCGACAGGCCTTTAATAGACCTATTACACAATTCCGTTCTCTTCTGCTTTCGAGAGGAATTCCAGCTAAGGACATAAGCACGCGGTCTACTTCAGTGGCCGGCAGTAACGATGACATACCTATGTAAAGACACTGAGAACACATGACACTCGACGGGTAGTCAGAGAGTGTCAAGGCAATCCCGCACACCTTCTTCACGCATTCCATGAGACGCTTCCGTTGCTGTGTGTACTGCTCTAGACCTCCTAATACTGGCACATTCAAAAGCAACAGTATGTGAGCGCAGTAGTAGACCTGGAACGCGATGGCTTAACAAGGCGTCAGTAACTATGTTGGTCCCTTGGAAAGGTGCTCAAAATGTCACGGCTTACCGCATGCTGGAGGGTGAATCCATATTGGCTCAAACACATCGTCCACAGAGCCGGCGTAGGGCAGTGGTTGGAATTCTGCCGTCAAATGCCTCCTCCAGTTTTCCAATTGATCTTTGAGTGCATCAGCCGCAGCAACTCTAGCAATCGGGTCATTCTTTGCTGCTTCTGTGTCTTCTTTGGAACAGAATGCTACGACTTGAGCAAAGAAGTACACGGAACGAGCCGCAAGTTGATACGGATCCAGCTCATCCAATGTCTTGACCGGCCGCCAGAATGTGAACGGACGACGCTTTTCACGAAATGCAGCCCAAATATCTTGGCAAAGCCACGTCCACCATACTGCTTGCTTCAAACCCCCAGAATCACCATGTATGGTTTGAGAGCGCTGTATCCAGTGAACACCTTTGAGATGTCTTTCCCAGTCTTGTCTTGATCCATCCAACATCTCATATGCAGATATGATGGATGAAGTAGCGAGTAGTTCAAGGCTTGTCTTGTATGTGTCGTACTGCATTGCCTCTTGGATGTAGTGCAGAGTCTTGTAGTAATATTTCAAGGCCTCGTTTAGATCTTGATGATCTTTCTCTCCAACTTTTGAGCTCAAAGAAAGATGGCGAGCCGAAAGCGCTAAGACCGCATTCATGAGACCTACATTATGCATCTAAGCCAAGACATGACCGCTAAGTAATGAGCTCTGCAGAGAAAACCTTCGTGAGAGACATACCGCTAGTTGAGGAACCTGTGTCCCGAAGGGTCTCCTAGGGTCGAAGAAGTCCATCTACTAAAAGTTCAGAATGCCCAAATACCAGAGGAAACATGTCTACGCACCCACATGCTGATGTGCCTCACAAAGTTCTGGAAAATCACATGCTCATGAGCAGAGATGTGTATTGGGTTTGTCGAGTACCAGTTCTGCTTCTCAAACTGTTGGTAGTCGCTTAACCTTGGTGTCCTCTCCATCAAATAAGAGTTGGAAGTGCACGGAGTCGGCGATAGCCCATCTGAGGAGACCCTCGGTTGAGCTTTTCTTACTGCTGGTGACTGCACAACGGAGCTTCCGAAAATATCGACACTTTCTTGGTCCACGTTGAAGCTTGTAAAGTCGAACTCTTGCATAGCAGCATCTTGAAGAAGCAAGTCAACCCATACTGCCGTTGCGTTCTCCAAATTGGCCCCGTAAGAGCTGCTTGTTGTAGCGGAATTGTGAGGCGTAATACCCGTGCATCTTGTCTCCGGAAGATGCTCCGGACATCCAGCCTGAACATTGGGTGTTTCGTTGATGTGAAAAGCTGGTGATGTCTCATCCTGAGCTCCAACACTAAGGGCGGCGTCCGGCGACGTATTAGGTATATTTATTTGCGGCTGTTCATCCCATGATACTCCTGGTGCGGAAATAGCCCCTTCATCGTTGACTGCTGGAGGTGTTTCTTGGGGCTCTGGGGATTGCTGCTCGGGGCTGACTGATCGCGGAGGCAAAGAAGACTTTTGTTGTGCGGCATCGCTCTCATGTTGAGTGTGAGCCACATCTGCGGGACTGCCTGTGCGTTTTCTGTTTGGTGGTTGCCGTGGCGCATAGATACAGATGTGTTTGGTCCTTTCACAACCTCCGCATGTAGGCTTTTTCTCGTCGCACTTGACGTGGCGGCGACGGCAGGTTGCGCTATGCGGATGTGTTTAGCCAATGAAATGTGAGACCATACGTACGATGGATAGAGGAGAAATAGGTGTATTACCATCCAGTTGTGTTTCTCAAGCCCCGGCCTCTGGTCAGTCGACCTCTAGTGAAGTATCGTTTAGTGCCCTCCTCCTCGATCACCATGTTGTGTACTTCAGTGGATACTTTGCGCCCTGACAGAGATTGGAACGATAACTGTACTCGAAGTCACGGATAGCAGAGACCAAGGCTGCGGTGATACCTGGTGGCATCATTCGTGGGGTCATTGAAAGCAACTTTGGGAGAACCCGAGCAGCGTCGACAGCGTGGAGGAAGCCGCATGGAGATCTTGCAGCCGGTGCGGGGTAATCTGGGGCAACGGTCCACAAATTGGAGACCCGAGCTTGGGTCCCGGATGTCCCGTAACGGGCCGGTGGGCGGCTGGCCCTGGCGCCGATGCTGTCTGGTGTGTGAATGGAATGTAGCCCTCAGAGGCTATCTGTTGGTCGAGAAACGAAATTGGAAGACTTTTGTTGGCTTGGTCGAGACGAGGTGAAGTCCATGTTCTTGTCGACCTATAACACCGGCAAATTGGTTCACACACATCGGGTTTCCCTCGAGACGAGGGAGTGGGACTTTCACTGGTACGTTGATCATGCGGGGTAGACCATCGTGTGTTCACAGGGTAACTCACCCCGCAGGTTCGGTTCAAGTAGTCTGCTTTTCCGCCGGCTTTGAGTCTCAGTATTGTTGATGACAAGAGGAACTACTCAACGCTTTAGCATCCATCGTTTTCACAATGGCTCTGTCTAGTTGCCGTCTGTTGAGAGGCAAAACTGCCGCCATCACGGGAGGCACAACTGGTATCGGTCGTGCGATTACTTTGGAATACCTCAGACAGGGAGCCAATGTCGCTGTAAATCATCTGGGCCTGCCCCAAGACGAGAAGCACCGACACAGTCTATTAGAGGAGGCGGAAAGTATCGCAAAAGCTGGCACCAAAGATCAACCGACTGGCCAGCTGATAGAGCTTGCTGGAGACGTCACCAACCCTAAGACAGGCAAAGCTCTTGTCAGTGCAGCAGTCAAGAAATGGGGGGGACTTGACGTTTTTGTTGCCAATGCAGGAATTTTCAAAGCCGCGGAGTTTCTCACGTATGTTGGCCCTTCTTTGCATCATTCTCAGCCTCGAGGTTGCTAACCTGGTGAGAACTCAGTCTGGAAAAGGATGTCTTCGACAAAAGCATGCAAGTCAACGTCAACGGTGCGTTCTACTCCTGCCAGGCGGCGGCCAACCAGATGGTGAAGCAAGGACGCGGCGGATCGATCATTGGAATATCGTCGATCTCGGCCCTCGTCGGTGGCGGCCTACAAACACATTACACACCCACAAAAGCCGCTGTATTGTCCATGATACAGTCAATGGCAATTGCGTTGGCGAAAGACAAGGTTCGGTGTAATGCATTGTTGCCAGGCACGATTCATACACAACTGGCGGAGCCTGATATGCAGAACGAGGAAAAGCGCAAATATCTGCAGCAGCGCATACCCATGGGTGTTGGAAAGCCCCAAGATTTGGCGGGGCCAGCAGTCTTCTTGGCCTGCCCGGAGCTGAGCGGATTCATGACGGGATCTCAGGTGCTTGTTGACGGAGGAATGTTTGTAAATCTGCAGTAATCGAATCTCCTGGCTACTAGACTGAAGGTCTAATACCGTAAATGAGATATTACGACCATGAATACTTGTTCAATGAAGTGAAGGCACCATATGATCTAATTTTGGAAGTATTCAATGGCTTACTCTTTCCAGTGGTCCGCTATCCCTATGAGAGGCAAGTTGTGGAGAAGGGCCTGGACAAACATCCCGGGTTGCCTGTGGCATCCTACAGAGCCGCAAATAGAGTCGGGAGGATAAAGTACCTGTGGTAGGCTTGCTGCACCTGCTTCGGCTCTACTAATTATTTCTAGACCTCTGCTCGCTGTGGGCCGGCATACCTTGCGTTGGTTCCATGGTTATGCATGTTGTATGTCATCGCCGAACCAGCTCAGTGGAATTCCGGTTCGCAGGATCCATCTGCAAGGTGCGGTGCACATACTTACCAGGAGATAATGGAGGACACGAGACCATGTGCGGCGAATGTCTCTACGTAGCAATCATTCGCGCGCGGGCTGATCTTCGTGAGACTTCGATTTGTCGTGTTTTGTCAAGGCTAGCGGCGCCTATGTCATTAGCTTACGGAAGCTGATAACCAGTGCGCAAAGAACTAAAATCCCGCAATCCTACGTCAAACCAAGAGAATCAGTCCCATCGGCGATGCCCTGCAGATGACATCGGTGGTGCTCCACTTAGCCGTTGCTTACCTACCCGGTGCGCCAGAGTGCCAGTCTGACCGACCCCATTCTCAAGACTTAGTCATGGCTCATTAAAGCAGAAACACCATTCCATCGCTGTGTGCATCGTGAATTAAGTTGATGATGAGGATGCTTAGCAAGTCTTTCACGCTGGTTCCAGAAGTGAAATGCACCACAGGCAGCAAGCTAATTACCTAGTGTAGAGTAAGCAAAACCATAAGGCTGGGGTCAAGGGATATAATGATTGCGAAGCAGTTAGAGCAAATTGATATCTCGGAGGCAGCGACAAATGCATGTCTTGCCAGGCGGATGCAGAAGATTTCACGCGCGGGAAGATTTGACAGCGACAGGGGGCCACGAGTAGCGAGACGCAAGTAGGAACATCCTTGGACTAATTTTTGCCCCTAGTCCCCGCCCACGATGTCAGTCACTGAGTAGCTAAATTAAGTGCTCAATTATTGATCATTCTCTATCCAGCTTCCGTGATAACCCGGTGCTCACAAAGACAAAGATATCTTGCAATGTGTCTTAGTAAACAGTGGAAGAGCACTGCCATCTGAAGTCATGGTCGATGAGAAGCAACCACCGGGTCAATTCATCGATAACTCTCAAACTAGCCTCGTCGAAGGGAGACAATATAGAGACCGTCAGGTTGTCTTTATTGAATGAATTTATTCTCTGCAACAGACGTCCATTCAATCTTCAATCTTCGACAACCAAGAAACAAATCCTTCCAATAACAATGTCGACCTTAAACCTTAAGAACGGGACTCAGAGCCACAGAGCTTCAACTTCGGGTGGCGAAGCAGCAGAAGCTTCAGCCCTGGCAGACTTTACACCAGGAGAGCAGAAGAAGATCATGAGGCGGGTTGACATTCGCGTCGTAGCCACTGTCGGACTTTTGTATTGCTTTTCTGTCATTGACCGATCGAATCTACCCTCCGCAGCCGTTGCTGGTATGACAGAAAATTTGGGCCTCATAGGAAACCGTTATGTAAGTCACCTGAATTGACAGGATGCTCTCTTTCTGAGGTCTCATTCCCGACTCAGAAAGAAATCCCTTGTCTATGGGAGATGCCAACTCTAACGTGAATTCTGTTCAAGTCAATCATCAGCCTTGTTTTCTTCACGACCTATACTACCTTTCAGCCAATCTCAATCATTCTCGCTCGAACCATTGGTCCAAGAGCCTACTTCACGGGTGTCACAATGATTTGCGGGTTTATCGTCATTGGCATGGCCTTCCTCAAACATTGGGGCCAGATGGCTGCTCTGAGAGTCATTCTTGGGGCTCTTGACTCGGGTTTCTTCCCTACTTGTGTTTACCTTCTCAGTACCTGGTACACTCGCTGTAAGTATGCAGTACCTGAACATAACCAGCTTGGGATATTGATCTGCCACAGACGAGGTTGGCAAGCGCTACTCAGCCTTTTACATTGTGGTGTGTCTCGCCACAGCGTTCTCTGGGATCCTGGCATTTGGGGTATGTTGTTCTCATTCAATACCAACCCGGTTGCCTTACTCTCAAACTGACTGAGTGGAACAGTTCACCAAATTGGAAGGAAAGGCGGGACTCAGAGGTTGGTCATGGATTTTCCTCATGGAAGGCATCATCACCTGTTGTCTCGGATTCCTGTGCTATTTCGTATTGGTCGGTTTCCCCGACACCAAAAAACGAACCTGGGGGTTTCTGTCTCAGCGAGAAATTGCATGGGTTGTATCTCGTGTTCAAGATGATCGCGGGGATGCAAAGCTCCCCGCTCTCAGTGTCAAAGGATTTCTGCGAGGCGGGGCTGATGTCAAGGTCTGGGCATTTGCATTGATTTACTTCAATCAGGCACTTGTCAACTTTGGTGCGTTGATGAGTTTTCGAGTATTCATGAGCTTGAACTAACATTCTGGTTCTTCAGCTTTGTCATTCTTTCTCCCCATTATCTTGAAGGAGAACATGGCTTTCAGCACTGGAAAAGCCCAGATCATGATCGCCCCACCTTACGTGCTCGGTGCGATTCTCATGTGGATTTCTGGGTGGCTAGGAGATCACTTCATGGTACGAGGTCCTATCATCATAGGGGACATGCTTGTTGCTATTGTTGGAACCGCTCTAGTCGGATTCCACAACGACGTGGCTGTAAGGTACACCGGCGTCTTTCTTCTTACTGCCGGCTCTTTTTCTTCTATTCCTGTCGTCATGGCCTATCAGGCAAACAACATTCGAGGACAATGGAAGCGGGCATTCTCTAGCGGCCTGGTCGTTGCGTTCGGTGGTGTTGGCGGCATCGCCGGTTCTCTCATTTTCAGGTAAGTATTCATTCCAGAGGCCCATCATTTCAGCACCCGTTTCAAGCTCGACACATCCACAAAATCTGATCAAATTACAGGAGTCAAGATAAGCCCAAGTATCTCCCAGGGTTAAGCACCTGCATGGGATGTGCTATCTTGAATATCATTATTATTCTCGGCCTCAGCGCTTACTTTTACTACTGGAACGCTAAGGCTGAGCGCGGTGAGGTTGAGCTTGAAGCATCAGAGGCAAGTACCGTTCATATATCTCATATTGACGGCAATTTGGATCTAACATGTCCCTATTTTCTTCCAGGAAACTGATGCCTCCGATTTCCGATACACTTACTGAGTTATTTTGAAGAAGAATCATTATGGTCACTCGAATGAAGCATGCACCTAGTCAGAGTGTCGTATTATTTGGTCAAGACAATTGAAACCACCGACTGGTGCTCGACTGCTATTACTGGGGGATATCAACTGCGAAACACATACTTCTACCATTCTCTCGTTACTCATCATGTACCTCATAACCATCCAATCGTTACCGAGAAAACAAAAAAAAAAAGCGACCCTTCAACGCACAGCTCGCTGTTGTCCTCTCATCAAGAAGGCCTTGCGATGCGGCTCTTCGATCCCAAACTCAGTAACATTCGTTTCCACCGCTTTGAGAAGTTGGAAACCTAACTTCTCATACATCGGCTGCGCGGCCATTGTAGCCATAACCCAAACCTTGATTCCAACAGCATCTGCTTGTTCTAGACCCTTTTTGACAAGGGCCGACGCAATACCTTTCCTTCGATGTTGCGGATGTACTGTCAGATAGTCGAGGACTTTTAAAGTTAGTCTTGGCTCATTTCCGAGTTATATGGTGCAAGCATTGATTTGACTGAATCAAATGGGGCCAACATACCCAGAAATGGTCCTTCTTGGGATTTCATGAGTTCAATCTCAGCATCCTCGAGTGGGAGACCAAGAGCCTCTTGCAGACGCCAATCCATCCCTGGAATCATACCTTCTTCGGTGTTGGCTTGGAACTCGGCCTTGAAACTTTCTGATTCCTCGTCGGTTGGTTCTCGGACAAGCGCCTCTGGCCATTTCAATGTGCTATTGGCATCAGGCAGAATCCACCGAGCGTACCCAATAATTTCACCAGTGTCGTCATCAGTGGCTTTCAAATGGCGTTTTCCTTCGCGGCCTGATGCAAGACCATGCGGCATTCGAGCGGCGGCACCTCTGATGATTTCTTCTAGTGTGGTCGACTTCCAGAGCGCTCGCCAGTGGGCGTCGGTATGATAGAATGCCGTCATGTTGTTCTTGGAAACCCCTTGAGCGTCATCATAGTCGACGGCAGATATCGTGAAAGCCATTGAGTCGTAGGTAAGAAACTACCTTAGGTACGTTTCAACAAAGGCGGCACTCAAAGTCGAAGTAACGAGAAAGACACCGGTATTTGGCATAAACTTTGAAGTTGAATGATAAATGTATCCAAATAGGCCATCTGGGCTTTTCATACCCTAACCTTTTTCGATTTAACGACACTCACACATAATCTCGTCATCAAAAGGAACACGTGTTCTCTTCTACAAGCAGATCATACGAGTCCGAGAATCAAGAGGGACGAGCCTGGTGTTATCGCATCGTCAGCTGGACCCCTGCCAGTAACTTTATTGTATGTGGCCTCTTGTAAGCCGGCTAGAAGCGGCAGCTCAAACGCCTCCAGGCCCAGGTCTCACCCCGTCATCACAGTTGCTAACGTAGTGCGCGATAAGCACGAGGTGGATTAAAACATTGACGGGATCCTTGATCGTCTGGATGCACCTTCCAGTTGACTAGTTACTCTGAGATAGATGGAGCAACTTTGCATACCAGTCAGAAGCGCATATCAGCTTTCCGTGAAGGGGTCCTGGTGAGAGTGAATGGGCTGACACCCCGTGCCTCCAGACTGAGTGATAAGATCCATGTACGTAAGTCCTCGCTTAGAAGCCGTCTGACCCGACAGATGATGTCTACCAGCGCTGACTCATCCTGGCTGGGCGCTAAACCTGCTGCCTCAGAAGTCGTCGATGTCTCCTTTGTCTACGGATAGACCCCACTCGTTCAACACCAATGTGATGAGTGATTGCCTGCACGAAGACAACCATCTATCAATCAAGATTCCTGCTGATTATCTTTTCTCCTATTGGGCGCTGTCACCAACGCGATGTCCTTGTGCCTCCAGCCTATCAAAGCCTTTTTCCAATCACAGTTCGCAGCGAGGAATGAAGCGCGTGCCGAAACGCAAGAAATATCACAGTGCGACTTTTGCCAAAGATTTGTTTCCGCAATGAAAAGGAAGCCAACCGGCCACGTATCTCTTGACCTCGAGCCTTTCAATCAAATTGTGGCTTCAGCATGCACTCGCCATCGACCACTATTGGAGAAGGTGACGAGCTGGTTAGACTTGCAAGAAGGAGCCACAGAACCACTGCACCTTTTCAGAAACTACTTCGATTATTCAGTCACATTTACGCTGAAAGATAATTATGGTCAATCGTCGCCTTCGTTAGATGTATTGGAAAGCCCCGACGGAAAGCAATTTGTTGGATATGGGATCCAACTTGACCCATCCTGGATCGACAACAAGACTCTTATTCGGTGGTACGACACATGCACGTCTGGCCACGGAGAAAAGTGCAGCAAACCCGAGTATCTTGGTTACCTTCCCAAACCTGAGCTGAGAATTCTGATTGACGTCACGGACAACTGCTTGACCCCAGCTCCAGAAAATGCCTCTTACATGGCGCTCAGTTACGTTTGGGGCAAAGTAGATATGCCCAAAACATTCACGGCAAACCTATTTCAACTACAAAAGCTAGGGGCCTTGAACAACACTTCTCTCCCAAAAACCATCCGGCATGCTATGTATTTGACGGGACTCCTTGGCGAACGTTATCTTTGGGTGGATAGCCTCTGTATCGTGCAAGACGATGAAGAATTCCTCAATGGTCATCTAGGCCGAATGGCATCCATCTTCGCCCATGCTCAAGCTGTCATTATCCCAATTGACGGGGAAAATGCCGAAAGTGGGATTCCCGGGTTGAAAGAGGCGCCTGCGGCGCAACCCAGGCACCTTGAGCAGGAAAGTATCCCATTTGGGGAGAGGACGCTTCTCATTCGCAACAAGATGGGGACGCATGGAAGAGGCGAATCGTCATCCAAGAAGGCTGACTACTTCGATCGCGGATGGACGTTTCAAGAGTATCTGTTCGCACGCAGACGAATATGCTTCGAGAATAATAGCGTCTGGTTTCAGTGCTGTCAATCTACCCAGTACGAAGACCACAGCCATCCGGACCTTCCCGACCGCAATCGCGACTTCCTGTTGGATGTCGGGTACCCGTCTCTCACCGTCTTTTCACGCCTAGTGGAAGATTTCAACCAAAGACATCTCAGCTACCCGCAAGACTGTCTCGCCGCCATAGCAGGTATGCTTCCATGCTACTCGAGAGCATTCAAAGGGGGGTTTCTTTGCGGGCTCCCAAAGTTGTTCTTCGACGCAACTCTACTTTGGCAACCTGGAGATGATCTCGTACGCCGCGTGCCATTAGACACAGGGACCAACTATGGCGGCATCAATAGCCGTAGTCTGCCGACTTGGTCCTGGGTAGGATGGCAAGGCCGTCTCGACTTTGAAGGTTGGGCAACAGGGAATGATTTTGTGGCCGCATGCAGCGGCTGGATTGCCTCTTCACGGCAGCAAATAATCCCGACTACCAAATGGTTCACTAGCTCTGATGTCTCTGGCAAGAATGGCAAGAGACCCGTGGAAGTTGAGTGGGCGTTATGGAGAGATCGATACAAGGACACGAAGAGTCACCTCCCTCCAGGATGGACACGAAGAAGGCGGCGAAAAGGGGAGAGCTTGACCATAGAGGAGTTCCCCGACGGTTTCGGTGAGTATTTGTACAAGCATAAGTCTTGCGGGGCACGGTTTTGGTACCCCATACCCCTCTCGGATCCAGACTACCCGCAACAGCAAACAACCCCCAGCTTCTCTGAGGCGACGTACCTATTTGGCTCAGTGCAAACGGCACATCTTTCAGCTTCGGGCGCAGTATGGATGCATGAAGAAAGAACTAGCATGGGACCAGTGAATCCATCGACTGCTCATGTATCGATGCGCACTTCTCAGAACGAATGGGCTGGAGTGATACGACTACACAGCCGGGATCACTTCGAAAGACAAGGGTTGGACCCGGCGAAGAGTCCTGTTGAGCTGCAGCTGATTGCCATATCTCGGGGTTTCATAGCAAACGGTCTTGAGAGTTATGCTGCAAGAGAAATTCCAGAGTATGTTTTGGAAGAACGGCCAAAGACTGGCGAGAAGTATGAATTTTACAATGTCATGTGGATCAGGTGGAGGAATGGGACTGCTTATCGAGAGGGTCTTGGTCGGGTGCACAAAGACAAATGGGATTCTCTCCAGGTCTCAAATATTGATATCGTACTTGGATAATATTAATTATGAGGACATTGTTGCCAACTTTTTCTAATAGTCTACATGTAGTGATACCCGAGGGTATTTCAGTAAAAGTCTTCAGTCGCATACCCGAGAGAGCCCCTCATACCGTCTGCTTAAGTCGGCCAAGCATGAAAGCATCGAGGTACTCTAGACTTGACTTCAAATCAGATTTGAGCAGAGACTTTGCCGCCGTCATGGGCAGTCTCTCAGGTGCGGGATATGCTAGGTATGGCAAGGAACGAGTCCTGTGGGCGGCCCGAAACACCTGGTTGATGTCAATATCAATCGTCTTTCCGATGAGACATTGGGTGGCAAACTTACTCTAAGGCGCTTTACAACGTCCTCCATCTCTTCGGCGATCCGCACATGGAGCTTGTTTTCGGGAGACAGCTGGTCTCTAAAAGAATGCTTCCGGAAAGCTTTGCCTAGTGCACGCTGCCTCACAGGCACACTACGCTCAAGGTCTTCCTCTGATAGGTAAGGTTCGAGACCAAGGAAGGCGTCCAACGCCTGGAAAAGCAAGACCTGGTTTCCGCTCAAGCCGTTGAATCGAACGTCGGGCTGCTCTTTGTTACCGGCGCTCCAAGCGAAAAAGCTCTGTACTCTTGAAAGCCACACCGACCGAGGGATGCGAGTTTCATGCATACGGTCGTAATAGCTCTTCAGTACTGTCCTCAATTGTGTGCCAACAGCCGCCACATGACGCGCACACTCTGCCATGTCGCCTCGTGTCCAGGTGATAGTGGCAAGAAGCATCTCGTAGTAAACGGACACGGCCCGGACTTCGGTTTCGTGGAAAATACGTGCGAACGCCTCTTCGGCCGCAACGATGGGTGGCGTCATACCAGTGTTAGCTCGAAACATGTATTCGCCATCGACGTCGAAGTTCAATATCAGATTACTGGTATTGTTTCCAGCATCAGATGCGCAGTCGAAATGTCGCTGCATGTACTTCCACGGAAGAACGAGCTCCTCAGGCAGATCGACCTGCGTCTCCATCTGGGCTACCTTCACAACCGGAATAGTAGCCCATCGATACGCATGTCTGCAGGAAGCGATGCAGCAATAAAAGGCGTTGTATACATCTTGAGGCATCGCGTCCCACTGGCCGGCCTCTGTGCTGCTCAGAAGACCTTCGACCTGGGACAGGTCAACTTCTTCCCGCAGGACTGTTCGGAATCGGGAGCGGAACTCGGCGATGCGGGCGAGATTGACGTTGTCGTCCAGAGAAGGGTTGGCTTGTGGGATTTGGGGAGCCAGCTCCATGTAAATCTTCCGGTACGGCCGCAGAGCTTCGGGCCAGGCTCCGAGAGCATGGTTCGCTCGGGGTGGCCAGGACCCGGCTCCATCGTTCTTGACAAGATCGGAGAGCACAAGGGCTATCTCGTGACGTCCAACGAATCTTTTGATATTTTCGATGTTTCGGTCTCTCAATTCTTCGTCGGTCTTTTCGGAGACTGGTTTCTCATCCAATACCTTGGGTCGTTTGCACGAACAGAAAAGCTTCCATACCCGGGACGCCAGACAAGCAGCCCCAAGGCAACAGAAATATGTGATGAAGATTTCCGCTCTCATTATGGAAGACTCTCACTGACGAAGATTTCGATGTTGACGTATGATTCAGTTGATGCTAGAGAAGGCTGAGTGAAGAGAGGTAATGTGTCACGCCAACATTGAAGTAGACGGAATGATGGGAGTATAAATAGTCGGCTCCGGATCACCAGCACTCCCTCTATCAAATGCAGCTGCCTCATACTGATCTCATTTGCGACACCGAAACTGCGGGCACATGTGTGACTCCCTAGCTGTGCCTCCTATCACCAAAACCCACAAGTGACTGTGCCCCATCCACGCGCCTTTCTTCACCCGGCATCGATGCCCAAAAGAGATTCATTAAGCGCAATCTCCAGTTTAATCCAAGCTGTTACGCCCGAAATCAAAATTGAGGACTTTTCCACAGCCAATCATGCCTGAAATATTGCAACTCAAGGTTGGGGGCGTTTGAACCTCAAAAGTCTAGATTTTGATACGGGCGTAGTAGGCGACCCACTCACATACAAGAATGAATTTCCAACAAGATGGGAGCCTAAAAGTCGTTGTGGCCTCAATCCCAACTAAGAATAGAGTATGACTAGTATTGGAATGACAAAGACTGCATCTCAGCCATCCTGCTTCCCAAATTCCGTAAATGGCAGAATGTTTCGAAAACGAAAATATAGTCAGCCTAACTGAACTAGACCACAATAATTTGCTTTGGAATCAGCAGCGTCAGCAGTAAGAATCTGTGAAGATCAAATGCTCGAAAACGGAGCCATGAGATTGACATTTTGATGGATTTGTTTGTTCATCAAGTTAGAATTAGGCTACTAGAGAACCTTCTCATGGTTACTTTGGTGTTGTGACAACATGATTACAAGACCGTGGCGGTTCGACGTTCCCCTTTAAGACCAATCCATCAGGCGAGCCACGTGACAACAGAACTCGCGAGATATCCCGTACTTTTTCTCAGATTGGCTATAAGAGGAATACGTATCAAGATCGCAATTAGTTCTTGGTCCAATCTTTTTTGAATCAGTGGTTATCAAGAAGACAAGCAACCGGTTTTGCCCATTCAGCAACTGTTGAATCTTGAAGTACGTCTCGGTAAATCTTAGAATGGGTAGCTTTGCGGGAGCCTCTATCTCGCCAGATTTGTATAGGACACAGCAGTGGGTATATCTAGTGCCTCTGATGCGAGGCAACTTAATCACCTAGCTATGGAAACTATCAGCCATTCTCGATCACCAATGGTTTTGTTTGAATTGAGCCGCAGGTACTTTGCCCTAGTCCGTCTAAGGAGGAGTTTCGAAAGCGAACTACTAGACTACCTAAGCTGAAAATCAGGTTTTCCCGTGTCCCAATTCCATCCGAAAGTTTGCCAATCTCAAGCTCAGCCACGAATGGTGAAACATAGATTGGACAGCCTAGTTGAACGACTAGCATAGTACTTTATGCTAATGAAGGTTGTCATTCTGGTTACAAATGCCCAAGGTGGTGGCTTCAAGGTTACGTCAACGTTTTGTTGTAGTTTCTTCTCGCATCTCCACATGTTGACGTGCATGGAGGCAGCCATCTGCGGCCCAAAGTTGTACTTCTCAGATTTAATTCGTCAGTCTCCCAAGATCTCATATTGATGGTGACATGCAAGAAGATGCAATCCAATACCATAGCAGTGGAACGATCGTACCACGTGTGCATCCCCGTAGATGCGTGTAGTTCCGCAATAGAAGCCCTGATATTGCATGCTGCGATTTAGACACATGCCGCAAGATAGCCCTTTAATCAAATCATGCATACTTGATCCAGAGCACACTGGATCGGATGAATGAAAGCACACATGAATCATGTTCAGGCCAGACGTCGGAATCATTGACGGCCACAGCTGACCTAGCGGGACAAGGAGTGGGCTCGGCCTAGTTCCACCTGAAGCCAGAAAGCGCCTTACCCGCTTAACTAGCCAATGGCTCGATGAAACTCAAGCCATACGTCCGCTGTCCAATGGCCAGAGGAAGCGAAAACGTCCACGTCTTCCGGCAGTGCGATCAAATCCGGAGTCACGATATTGTGCTAGTTGCAGAGCGCGTAACAGATATCGAACTCTCCATCCACTCACCGGACTAGCTTGTATCGCAACACAAAATATTGGCGCTCATGAACAGGTCATGTGGGAAGCAATCAGGCAGGACAAAAGCCCGTGGTATCGCTACCGCTTTTGGCCAGCCTAAAAGCCATGCCTCCCGCAAATGCTCGACTGCATGCCCAGAACTCATTTTTTTCTCCGCAACTACCCGACAGTGCCCTACCCGACCCCTCTATTTCATGTTGGCGCTTTTATCAGTTTCGTCGGACTGTTTTTGCCGTGGCAAATGATCAACTGCCGTTGGTTAGACGTCGTTCGATAGCGCACGTACAGGGGCGCGGATCCCTCTCAACCCCATGCACCCCGCAGGCCCGGTCTGGCAGGTCATCCGTTGTGTTGTTGGTCGTGCGGGGTGATACGGATATGTGTATGGGACGATCACAGAACTTCTGTTAGACAGCTTGATAGCGCAACGTTGAACCGAAGGAATGCAACGTTGTTGGGGGTTTGGTGAGGAGATGGAGGAGATAGCGGTGCTTCCCCTTGTCGAACGACCTATCTCGCCCGACAGCTGGGCCGAGACCCCGACTCCCCCGCCTCTGCATCCGCCACCAACTCTAAGTCGGGAGACGGGTTTTCCGACATATATTGTCGGAGCTGTCCCCGCGCTCCGAGTGATGTAGAATTGTCAGTCCGGTGTTCATCTCTGTCTCTGAGTTGTCGTATCAATTCATTTCACCGGGGCCCGGACGGCACCACCGCGTGGAGTTCTGAAGCCAAAATGTCCGGAAAAGCGGAGATCACCGCCGACCAGCCGTCCCCGGCCGCGGACGATATCGAGAAGATCCCGGCCAAAGTTGAGAGCAATGAGCGGATCGGGGACCAGATCTCCCATGAGAAACTGGAGGAATTGGCACCAAATGGCGAGCATGAGTACGTTCTGGAGAAGATCAATGGCATGACGGAGGAAGAGGCCATCGAGATCATCGAAGAGAGTGTGGAGTTCTTCAAGGACGACTGGAACTTTCCATCTGATATGCGAGAGCGCATGAAAAGACTTCTTGAGGGACCGAAATCATATGGCGAGTTTTACGACCGCGATCTGAGGATCGATGCGGTTATGATCCGCTACTCGTCTCCTTACCCCGGCGTTCGCGCCGTTGCCGAGATTCTGGACGACCAAAACGTCCCGATCGAAACAATCCGGGCCTATTTCCTAGGCATTGGATGGGCTGTCATTGGTACCTTCATCTCGACATTCTTCAACTCAAGGTTCCCTGCCATTTGTGAGTCTCCTGGGATTTCTAGACGTCATGCTAGTGCTAGGCTTGTTTTTATGTTTTCGTCTTCTCGCTAATCTCTTGGGCGCGTAGCTTTGAGCGGACAGGTCATCCAGATTCTGTTGTTCCCATGCGCAAAAGTTCTGGAGTTCATCCTCCCTGACTGGGGCTTCACAGCTTTCGGTGTCCGCCACTCCTTGAACCCGGGTCCGTGGACTTTCAAGGAGCAAATGTTCGCGACCATCACTTACAACATCGCCATCTACACCACCAACAGCTATGGAATGATCCTCGTTCAAAAGTCGCCAGTCTACTACGGCCTTGATTTCGTCAACTTTGGCTACCAGATCATGCTGACGCTGTTCGTGCAGCTGATGGGTATGGGTTTCGCGGGATACCTGCGCCGATTCAGCGTCTATCCCGTCAAGGCACTGTGGCCGACGATTCTGCCGACGATTGCCATGAACCGGGCGCTTACTCGGCCAGAGCCCAGGGAGAACATCAACGGATGGACAATCTCTCGATACAAGTTCTTCTACGTCTGTACCATTTGCATGTTCTTCTACTACTGGATTCCCGGATATTTGTTTACTGCATTGGCGACCTTCAACTGGATGACCTGGATCTCGCCCCAAAATGTTACCCTCGCAATCATCACCGGTTCTTCCCTCGGACTGGGCCTATTCAACCCCATAACCACCTTCGATTGGAACATCGCCACGTCCTCCTATGCAGCGTTATCTATGCCATTCTTCGCTACTTGCACCCGTATGTTGCTTCAAAACATCCCAGAAGGTGTAACTGACTGACGTTGAGACCAGAATACTGCGGCGCCATTCTCGGCGGAGTCATCATCCTTGGAATTTACTATTCCAACATGTACAACACGGCGTATCTTCCCATCAACTCGTCCTCGCCGTTTGCCAACGACGGCACCCCATATGTGGTCCAAAACGTGGTCGTCGACAACAAGCTGAACGAGACTCTCTACCAAGACTACTCCCCTCCGTTCTACTCAGCCGGCTATCTCATCACGGTTGGAGGCAACTACTGCTTCTATCCCATTTACTTCCTCTACATCATGGGTTGGTCATATCAGCGGTGCGTATTCTCACTGAGGCTGAGCTAACGTGTTGAAGGCAACCAATGGAAGACGATCTCTGCAGCCTACGTTGATTTCTACAAAGGTCTTCGTTACAAGAAGGGCAACTACGACGGCGCGATGGACGTCCACAGCAGACTCATGGCCAAGTACAAGGAGGTCCCCGACTGGTGGTTCCTCCTGATTCTCGTAGCCGCCATCGTCGTCTCCTGCATTTTCCTCAGCATCTACCCGCTGGACACGCCCATCTGGATCACGTTCCTCATGATCGCCATCAACTTGGTCTTCGCCGTCCCTCTCTCGTTCCTTTCGGCGACGACAGGAACCAACCTGGGTCTCGGCGCGTTGATCCAGGTCATCACCGGCTACATGCTCCCCGGCAACACCAACGCTTTCCTCTTCTCGCAGACGTTGGGCTCTTGGGCGCTCGCAGGCTACGGTGACAACTACGTGCAGGATCAGAAGATGGCTCACTACACGAAGATCGCACCGCGCGCGGTGTTCAGAAGTCAGATTGGGACCATCATTATCACCTGCTTCGTGGCTGTGGCGACTCAAAACTTCATTCTGGAGAATGTCAAGGGGCTTTGCACCCCCAACCAGCCGAGCCGATTCACCTGCGCAAATGACGGTGCACCGCTCTACACCAACTCTCTGTTTCGTTCAACAAACACTTGCATCACGAAAAAGAATGCTGACAACTGCCTAGATGTGGGGTCTTTTGGGCTCAGAACGCATGTTCGTCTCATTCTACCCGATCCTCAAGTGCAAGTGCTTCTCCACCCAACATCAGAGACCTGACTGACATCAAATTTGCAGGGTGCTTCCTCATCGGAACGCTCATCGCCGTCGTTTTCCTGGTCGGCCAAGGATACGGCCCCAAGTACCTGCCCGGCGTACGCGAGAAGCTGCGCGTCAAGCTCAGTCCCAAGACCTTTGCCCTCCTCGACCGGACCCTGTTCCCCTTTGTCGCCTCCCTCCTCTGGCTCAACCCCGTTCTCGTCATCCAGGGCATCCAGCACTGGGCGCCATCCAACCTTTCGTACAAGACACCCGGGATGATTCTGGGTTTCATCTTCATGTACTGGCTGCCCCGGCACAGGCTGGCCTGGTGGGAAAAGTACAACTACGTCCTGTCGGCCGCCTTGACTGCCGGCGTGGCGGTCTCGGCGCTCGTCATGTTCTTTGCCGTCGGTTATAATCCTATAGCTCTGAAATGGTGGGGGAACACTGTGAGTGGTGCAGGAGTAGACGGCAGTCAGATCGGCATTCTGCCAATCCCAGAAAGAGGCTATTTTGGACCAGAGAAGGGAGCGTTTTAGACGTCTTAAGACGACAAGGAGCAAACCATCTACATAGCCAATCGATGTGGGAAGAGCTATCGTATCCGGCATTTTGTCGGGTTCTCCGGCCTCTGGCGGAGACGCACCCCCGTGGGGGCCGGGGAGGTGGAGCCGTCACGGGATCTTGGCTCAATGCGGTCTCCTGGTGCCGCCGTTTGACATTAACAGACATGCCCCTTAATCCAAAAATATCAAACATTCCCCTTTGAGCACTCGGGCTTTCTCGACGTAATGCATGGTGAACCGCAGCAGTAATGAAGAGGTGTAAGTACTTTTGTGGTATGTAAATATCTGGAAAAGTATAGACAAGAAGATGGCTCTCAAAGCTGAGCCGACATGTGCTAACCCCAATCCCAATGTGAACGCCGTTCTAACCGCAGCAGGGCTGCATGCAATGAAACGTAATCTGACAAGTCGTGAGTGCGGTGCTGTACGTGTGCATGGCACTTTTTACTGCTGGTCGAACAGGTACACGTTCTGCTCAAGCTGGCGGGTGTTGAGCTGCGACATGTTAGATTGAGTCGGCAAGTCAGAACAATGATAGGACTTACGAAGCTCATGCTGATGTTGTGGAGGTTGGTAGCACCCATCTGAGCACCGTCACGGACGATCTCGGTCTTCATGATGTTGATGGCCTTGGTGACACCCTCGAGGCCGTAGCAGTTGGCGTACATGAAACTTCGACCAGTTAGCGGATAGGTTCTCGGTGTAGATAAGATCGGATTGACTTACGGACGACCCATGCCGACAGCCTTGACACCGAGAGCAAGCAGCTTCAGGACATCGTTACCGTAGCGAACACCGGAGTCAGCAATGACATCAACCTTCTGGAAGACCTCGGGGGCGTTGCGGTAGATCTCATAGGCAATCTCGAGGGGTCCAGGGGTGTGGTCAAGCTGGCGACCACCGTGGTTAGAGATGTAGATGGCCTTGGCACCCTTCTCGACGGCGAGCAGGGCCTCGTCGGCAGTGGTGATACCCTTGAGAATGATGGGCAGGTTGGTCTGGTTCTTCATCTGGTCGTAGATGTCCCAGGTGAGAGCGGAGGAGACAGAGTTGGCGTTGGTGGTGTCGTAGCGGGCGGCACGGTGACGGACAGAGTCGCCGGGGGCGTCGATGGTCCAGACGATGGCCTTGGCGCCGGTGCGCTCGGCACGGCGGATGTTCTCCCAGGTGACGGACAGGTTGCCGTTGGTGTAAATCTGCTGGAAGATGACCTGGGGGCCGTTGAGGGTGTTGTTGCTCTTGCCGGTGGCGATCTCCTCGATGGACTTGGAGGCGTACATGGAGGGCTATCGTCGCATAAGTTTGTGATGTCTACCACTTATCCTTTGGAATCATGACTTACGACGTAGAGAATGTTCTCGTTGCCAGCGGCGCGGACGAGGTTCAGCTCGGCAGCCTCATCTCCGTAGGCAGCGCGCGCAGCAGGCGCGATGAAGATGGGGGCGCTGAAGTTGTAGCCCAGGATGGTGACGCTGTTGGGACGTGTTAGTCAAAAGGATGCTTGTCCTGTGTACTTGTTGGCGTAACATACGGAAGGGTCTCGTTGAGCTTGGTGACATCGCTCAAGTGCTTAGAGCGAAGCTGGACCTTCTGCCAGACGTCGAGGTTGTGGCGGTAGCTGAACTCGCCAGCAGTACCGGTGCGGTAGAAGGAGTACTTCTGGTTGTCGAGCTTCTGGCGGGCGGCCCAGTCGAAGTCGGGGATGGCGCGGATGTCCTTGAGAAGGGGCAGGCTGCCCTTGGTGTAGTTGGTGCTATCGAGGTACGTAACAAAGCCGGTGTCGACCTCGTTCTCCCAAGGCTCGGCCGCGAAAGCGGCAGCGACGAACTGCGCGGCAATGAAGAGAGAAGAACGCATCGTGAACTATGTTGTAAAGACCGTTGAAAGGAGTGAAATGGGTAAGACTGAGTGTAGATCTTTGCCAAGCACTGCTGGTGACGCCTTCCTTCATAAGTAGCTACAGCGACTCATGCCAGACTTATATGCTCCTCTTCGAACGAGCTAGACCCCTTACAACCCACGATGATCTCCATCGAGAGCATCCACTACCATGTCGGTGCATTTTACCCCCGGCGGCCTCAGGGTTAGGCCGCATGTTCTTCACGTCGAGCAGGTATTGGTTCATCTCAAGTCCTCCCCAAAGAGCAAACATCAGGCCTTGGCCGAGTCACTTGCCAAGTTGGGAGCTGGGACGCCCCCTGCCGCGCGAGTCGAAAGGAGGCGAAGAGAACCCGCCGACTGGCCAGTCACGATCTAATCTAATCAATCCGAGATACCCGAATGCCTGGATTCCTTGGCTGAAGCAGTCAGGCCTCCGTGGGGGGTGTCTGTTCAGTCATCCTTAGTAATGGCGCGGAGAGTCCACTCGTTTCTTTTGGAAGTTGTTTTTGAAGGCATCGACTTGCCTAAACCGGAGAACTTTGGGACTTCACATGTGGCTAAGGCAAGGGTATCCTGTCACCGTGGTCGGATCTTCAGGGCATTGGGTAGTTTATTAAAGAGAAGAAAACCCACAATGAGGTAAACCCTGCCCGAGATTTGGTAACGACCGTCCAAGTACGGAGAAGCAGCCGAGTCGTTACCAGCTTGTTGGCCAGAACGGAAAATGAGAATTCCTCAATGATAACCAAGATTGCGAAAGTGCCCAGACCTGCCAGAGACAGCAGGTTGGGATTCCTGACTTCCTGAAGCAGGAGGCTTGGCTCCGGCCCAAGACTGCGGTAACAGGATGTCGCTTGTCGGCAGTGTTGCTGCTTTGGCACTGGCTCTGTTTATGCGCGCTTTCTCGTCATTCAAGATGCAACGTCAACTCCGCTTGTGGAGAGACTTGGGAATGACTTTGGACGAACGAGAGCCGCGGGACGAGATGAAATTAAGTTCTCGTTTCTAGGAGGGAGTGGAGTCGTCAACAAGAATCAAAGCGATGGATCTGCTGTCTACAGAGAGCTTGGCGCGGATGTAAAATGCTTCCCTGTCGATGGATGTCTTCACTCTCAGTCAGCCGTACGTGCGGTCCCCGTTGCAAGGTCGGTCTGTCTTTAACGGGTTGAGTTATAATTCTCCATGGGGTCCGCCCACACTCGTGTGTGCGGACTCTGCGGAGAGCTCGCAGTTAAACTCATCTTACGGTTGGGGCTCCAGGCTTTCTTTAACGGAGCTTGCCCGGGGACCTGTGGACTCCTCCGGTTCTCCGATAGCCCGAGATGGGTCTTCGCGCGCGGTTGTCCTTGAGAAGGGAAAAAAAAACCTAACCGACATCACTGACCCTCCCTAGCAAAGACTTTTTATTTTCTTTGGAATCAATGGCCCACGCACACGGGTTGGCGAGGGTGATTGGCAGCAGCATTGCCATTATTCACGGGGCTTGATTCGGACGACAATTCCGAGAACGGGAGCTGCCAAGAGATAGCGAGGAATTCTCAAGGGATATTGTCACGCAATACGGAGGACTTTTGGCGCAGGTTAGACTGTTAGCGGTGATTTTCAACAAATCCTTATTCCCGTAAAGAATCCAGGGAGTAAAATGCAACACAATTACCAACTACCCAACCAACATGGCTGACTGGTCTTATGTGATCTTTTCCATGTTGCTTTTCCTGCGGCCGCCGCGGCTTAAAACTTCATCAATAACACGCTTAGCAGCCCTTGTTACACCCTCCTCATAGGCTGGTAATCAAGGTGAGGCTCCCTCGATGGCCCTCGATTTAAATGGTACAGTTGCATTGTAACGGAGCCAAATTCACCAATGGTGTTGCGAGCCGATATGAGTGTTGCACCTCCTCGATTAAGACAGACCCCCACGCTCCGATCGCCAAAGTCCGTGGTCGCACAGCCAGCTTTTCGGGCCCTACAAGGCGGGTGTTCAACACATTTGGAAGTCATCATCTCGGCTGCAGTTTCTGATTTTTTTTTGCGGCTCTCAGGCACGGACTGGACGTGGGCAGTAGGAACGATGTTAATTCTCATGCTGCGCGGGCGGCGCGGGCCCCGTTGGTTTTGGTTGTCAAGACTCTTACTCTCGCTCACAGAGACACCCTCTCTCCGTCAGTCTTATTTCTGCTCAGATCCTTGTTTCTTTTTCGTCTTTTATGCTCGGCTCCGATAACAAGGTGACTTTCACAAGTAGTGGGTTCGGTGCTCGGCGCAACAACACAGCGTGCAGCGCCTGCGAGCCAGGGGGAGGCACAGCCAAAACCCGCAGTCCCTGACTCGAATCAACGCTGGACGACCAAATTCACACAACACCATGATTCAAGACAGAGGCAGGATCGTCGAGAATCTTTTGATTTGATATCCACCGCAACTTGCGGCATCACACCGCTTGAAAAACCGACACCATCCAGGTGGTTTCTATTTGTTCTCCGCCGTTGGTGAACTATGTAACCCATTTTGAGTCTATTTCTACTAAAAAGACATCGCTTTGCTTAATTTTTGTCAAGTTTTTCCTCATCGGCCCCATTCAGCAGACTGAAAAGAACTCGTTAGACAACATTCAATCATCATCGTACAAAGGAATCGACTTACTTCCAATAACGCCGTTGACGGGAATGTCTATCGACGTGGTGTAGCTCGCGGCGTCGCTCAGTAGGTAGACGTACGCGCCTCCAAGCTCCTGGACCTCCGCCAGCCTCGGGATGCCTCCGTAGTACTTCAGCTGCTGCTCCCAGTCCGGCTGCTGCGGGACCCAGTAGGTCATCGCGGTGCGGACAAGACCGGGGGACACGCTGTTGACGCGGATGCCGTACTTTGCCCACTCCATCGCCAGCGTGTGGGCCATGTTGCGGATGCCGGCCTTGGAGGCGCCGTAAGGTGCCGAGGGCACGCGCTGGAACAATGTCAGTTGTGCTCTATGCGACGAGTCGAAATTGAGAGGACAAACCTTGTTGGGGCGGTAAGATGCCATAGATGCCGTGAATACCACAGATCCCTTGATGCCAAGCTTGATAAACGCCCTCGCCGCAGCTCTGGCTGTGTAAAAGGCCCCGAACAACTACGCATCATCAGCAATGGCTCCTGCATCCTACCATGCATCAAACTCACGTTAACACCAAATAGCGTCTCAATCTCTTCCTTGGTAAAGTCCAGCGCCGCCTTGTGGTTCGTGCGGCCGGCGTTAGCGACGACGCCGTGGATGGCGCCGGCCTCCTCGACAATCTTGTCGATGGCGGCGGTGATGCTCTCCTCCTCGGTCACGTTTGCTTGCACGTTGAACAGGCGGCCGGGGAACTGCTTGGAGGCCGCCGCGAACTCTTCGCCGGGCTGCGCGAGGTCGATCGAGTAGACCTTGTCGGCGCCGTTGAGGAGACAGCACTCTGCGACGCCGAGACCGATGCCGCGGTTACCACCGGTGACTTTGTGTTCGTCGTGTTAGTGGAGGGGGCTGTGTACCTCGCTCGATGGTGTTTTGTGACATACCCGCGATGACCTTTCCCTTTAGTGTGAGAATTGGCTGGACGTCGACGGCTGTCGTCGCCGCTGGCATTCCGGTTGATGAAGACATGTTGTCTGATGTGTGTGATCTGAGATACCTCGGAACAGGGAGGCTTCTGTGTGAGTGTGAAGGGGCTTAAATCGGTGGTAATTGAACTCTGCCGATAGTTTGGGGACAGAGACTATAAAGCCATGGCATCGTCACGTTATAAGTATCTTCAATTCCCAAACCTGAAGCGCAACCCTGATCCACAGCTTCGTAACAAACCGGATCATCTCGAGCTTCAAACGCATCATCACACATTCCCTCGAGACGAGCAGAGCTTTGAGTTGGGCGCAGGCCAGTCAGCGCTGGCGGACGCGTGCTCCACAATCGCGGGGTGAACGCGGGGTTCACAGCACAGCATGAAAAGATTCCCTCGAGACGACGCTGCGGGGTGATCTCCACCAACACAACCACACGACAGCAGTGCCTCTCAATGCGGTCCGGCGGGCATCGGGCTGTAACAGTTGGTGGTGTTTGGCTGCAGCGCGAGATATCCGGCTGAAACATCATTGGCGAAGTTGGAGAGGTGAGCCGTAGGTTTGGCGCAACATGGATGTCGCACCGCGTCTGTTCATCCGGAGAGACCTGCTGATCATCTTGAGGTTCTGCGTAGGTGAGATTTGGGGTAGCAGATGGAGGTTCCTGGACCAGAAGCCGGTGGGAGGAAGGGTCTTGCTGTCTTCACGCAATGTAGCACTTTCTTGTGAATGAGAAATACGATATAAAGCCAGCGTCTGACACGATTATTGTATTCTTCCTCTCTCGTACCAGAGTTGCTAGATTGGACCATATAATACCCGCCATTCCCCTCAAAACTCACCATAAGGATGAGTTTCTTCAGATCCGGTTCGGCTCAAGTCCTGAGGCGGCGCAGCCTGGCCCCAAGGCAGCAACTGAGAAGTCTCACCACTCACACGCTCAACACCGGCGCAAAGATACCCGCCATCGGCTTCGGGACCTTCCAAGATGCAGACGCCCAGGAGGGCGCCGTAAAGACGGCGTTGCAGTGTAGCTATCGCCATATCGATACCGCCAGAGTGTAAGGCAATCTCCAGCATCAACCGGCCTACCTGCTGTCGACGCACCAAACTGACGTGAGCCAGGTACGACACGGAGGTGCAGGTAGGAAAGGGCATCAAGGCCAGCGGCGTTCCCCGCAAAGACGTCTTCCTTACTACCAAGCTGTGGTGCAACTCGTACCACCCGGACGACGTGGAGCCCGCGCTCGATGCCTCCCTCAAGGACCTCGACACGCCGTACGTGGACCTGTTTCTGATGCACTACCCCTGCACATTTGCGCGCGGGGAGGACCGCTTCCCGAAGGACGCGTCAGGCAAGATGATAATGGGCAAGACGACGTTTCTCGATACCTGGAAGGCGATGGAGGCGCTGCTGAAGACGGGCAAGACCAGGGCGATCGGGGTGTCCAACTTTAGCAAGGACGAGGTGCAGACGCTCCTTGACAAGGGGTCTGTGGTAAGTCTCTCGATGACCGACGGATGAGAAGTTGATGGAGGCTGGAGCTGACACACTGTTCTCGTCAAAATAGGCGCCCGCGGTTCATCAGATGGAACTCCATCCCTACCTCCAGCAACGCGAGTTCGTAGACTGGCAGCGTGCGAACGGCATCCACATGATCCATTTCAGCCCGCTGGGAAATGAGAACTCGTTCTACCGGGAGGTGTCGTGGAGCAAGAAGGAATCGCACATGCATCGCCTCATCGAACATCCCGTCCTCGCGGAGGTGGCGAAGAAGCACGGCAAGACGCCGGTGCAGGTGGCTCTCGCGTGGGGCGTCAACAGCGGCAGGTCCGTCATTCCCAAGAGCGTGATTGAGTGGCAGATCAAGGAGAACCTCAAGTCGGACTTTGCGCTCGACGCCGAGGACATGGATAAGATTGCGACGATGGACTTGAAGGCTAGGTTTAACGTTCCCTCTGAAGAGTATCGCTGGCCGTTGTACAAGGGACTAGATGGGGTGTAAGAAAACAGTTGAGCATAGATCTGGGTTCCTGAACTCGATTTGACTAATCGTATTGCCGCCTCATTTCCTCCGTATAGTGATGATGTAGTAAGCAAACGTACCGAGTGGTGGCCATCTGGAAGCGCTTGGCTCTTTCCGTAGTCTCTTAAAGTTCGCATTGAAATATACCATATAACACGAAGGTCATGATAGGATGGGTCTTGAGGCATGGGACGAGATGAGGCTGCGCCCGAGTGGTGTAATTCTTGAGTCTAACGTGCAGAAGATGGTATTTTAATGTCAAAATCGTCGTCGATATCATGCTTTTTCTGTCGCCCGCAACAAACTTTTCAGCACCCCTTGAACAACACCCATGACACACTGTGGCCGCTTCCACCACAGGTATACAGCTCCCACTACGAAGGGGCTGCAGACAAGAGCCTCAAACGACTTCATCAAGACGTGTCCCTGATGGTCGCTCTTCGCCACAACCTCGGAGTACCGTTCGTTTCCGAAGCTGACGCGGGAGTATTTGGTCTGCCACCCAAGGCCTGGCAGGTACACAGACATGGTTTCTTCCAACCACTTGCGGAGGCGGTAGCGAGGAGACAGAACCGAGGCCCGCATCTCGACGTAGTTCTGCAGAGCGAGATCGTTGATAGAGTGGGCGTCCGGGACTCGGTTGGCCGTGTACTCAGCAAAAGCCACCGTTGTGTGGTACGCTGCAGTTGAAGCGTCGCTTCCTTCTCCCGACGGGTTGTTGTTCTCATCCAGAACCCTGTGCTTGTCGAGGATAGAGAAGATAACGCGGACATCTTCGAGGCCTGCGTTCATGCCTTGGCCGTAGAAGGGAACCATAGCGTGAGCGGCATCGCCGACCAGGACAGCCGATGATTGGAAGTGGTGGGGGCTGCACTTGATGCTGATCAGAGGCAGATGGGGATTCCTCTTGAATGAGTCGATCAAATCGTCGGCGGGGATCAGGTTTGTGACGCCGGGGAAGTGCTTGTCAAAGAAGGCTGGCAGGCTGTCGGGGTTGCTTTCCAGAGCTGCGGTCTGCTCGTTTGGTAGGAATAGCGTGCAGGTGAAGGATCCATCCTATAATTGTCAGTCAGTGTGAGCTGGCGATTTGTCCAGCTTCAGCAACTTACATCGCTAGGAATGGCGATAAACATGAAGTCCTTGCCGGGCCAGATGTGCAGATGGTTGGGCGAGATTCTGAAATGAGGGCCGACACTGTCCTTGGACGGAGGCTCCGCCGGCTTGATCTGGAACTCGCACCAGAGGGTGTCGATGTACTCTTGCTTATAGTCCATGTGAGCAAACTTCATCATGTGGTATCTGACGGCGGAGTGAGCTCCGTCGGCGCCAATCATGAAATCGAAGTCAATCTCAATCTCCCGCGCGCGACCAGTGGCCGACTCGGAGGTCATAACTTCGAACCAGGCCTTGCACTTCTTGAAGTCGGCGCCAGTAAGCTTGTGACTGAAAAAGAACTTGACGTTGGGCATCTCCTCGAGAATGTCGAGCATGCGCTTGTTCAAGCCGGCGCGATCCACGGCGTAGATTGCCTAAGCAGTCAGCATCTGGATCGAGGACTCTAGAAACCAAATGACTTACCCTTCCGTGAACATCGTAGTCCTGAGAGGCCTCGTACAGTTCACCTTTCGGGGTTCTGCCATGAATCATGCGACCGCGCATGGGAATGGTGGCGCCAAAGACATGTTCCAGTAACTTTGGCTGGCCAGCATTGCGCATGGCGTTGATGCCGCGCTCCGAAAGTGCCAAATTGATGGAGCGGGTGAAGTTCAACAACGTGGTTGTGGGATCTCGCAGGTCTACATTACGAACGTCAGTGGCACTCAATTGAATTTACGAGTGACCAGGCTTATCGTCAATGGATCGATGCGGCCCCATTTCAGAGATATGCAAAGTCCAAAAGCAAGCAATCTTATCAATCTCATCCACATCACCGTCTCGGCGCAGATGGTGGGGCTTGGAGGATCCCCCGCGACTCTGCAACGGCGGCCGAGCCGAAAGAGGGCTGAACGGGAATAGCAACACGCGACCGAGACCAAGAGAGAGAGACTTACCAGGACGCAACTCGTAAATCTCGACATCGTGACCGCGTTGCGCGGCATAAAGCGCAGCCAGCGAGCCAACTGGGCCAGCGCCCACAACTACAACTTTCTGTTTGCCGGCCATTGCTAGTTGGGCGCCGAAGCCAGAAGATTCTCCAATTCCAACGGGATGGAAAGCTGGAAAAAGGAAAATAGTTCACGGCCGGTGGCGTGAAGAGAGTCGCATGATGATTTCGCACATTGGCGGGTCGAGTCGGCCGGGGGGAGAAGCAGAGTGGGCGGCCGGGGACAGAGGGACAGAGGGAGAGAGCGTCAATGACTTGCCGCAACGCCGCAGAGCGCACCTTTCTTTCACCTGCATTTGAAAGCTTTTTTCCACCAAGAGTCCAGCTTCAGGTCCAGGTCCAGGTGCTGCCCGTTACCGTCTCGGAGACGTCGGCTATTTCCCGGAAGCCCCGACAAGGGAAGCTCCGCGGTGCCATTAGCTTCGGCCTTTAGCCGCAAACGCTGGCCACCTGAAGTTGGTATCGCCTATCGATAACAGTTTATCGGATAAGATAATAGCCAGTCGATAAGACACCTCAGACCGTTGGAGCAAGCGCCCGCCCGCCAGCCCACCAAAAATTGTCGCTGTTGGTGGCGGGGAACCAACCTGGGACGGTGCGTGTGGAAGCGCCCGAGCTGCGGCAACGTACCTATCACAGCCTCGGACTCTTGGCCTCCACTAGAAATAATTCTTCGTCAGGTCACTTTTCAGTCGTACCGTGTTATATGCTGTACTGCTAGCTGCCGCGCCGCATTCTCCATCCGAGCCCTGCTGTTCTCAGGGTCCTTTTTGCGTCGGCTTCCATTGTCTGTTTCCAAGTTTGTTCAAACACCGACCTCACCTCGTGATCACCACTGCCACTTGCGACACACGACCGACGACCGCCCACCATGACGGAACCCCCCGCGAAGAAGAAGTGCTTGGGAGTCGACTGCCCCAACGATGCTGGCTCCCTCCAGTGTCCGACATGCTTGAAGCTGGGAATCAAGGACAGCTACTTCTGCTCGCAGGACTGCTTCAAGAAGAACTGGGTTAGCACTGCAGAATCATGCCCGCGACGACCACCGCGACGGCTGCTAACTGCGCGCAGGGCAACCACAAGGCCATGCACAAGACCGAGACAAGTATACTCCACCACGTCCTCCCGCCAAAGGTCGTCTCTAAACCAGATCCAGAGACAGGTGTCTTCAACCCTTTCCCGACTTACCCCTTCAGCGGACCCCTCCGACCCGTCTACCCTCTTTCTGCCCGCCGCGAGGTTCCCAAGTCAATCCCCCACCCCGACTGGTGGCAAGATGGCCAGCCCAAGTACCCCAGGTCCATCCTGAACAGGAACAAGGTTGATATCTTGGATGCAAAGGGAATTGAAGGCATGCGCAAGGTCTGCCGCCTGGCAAGAGAGGTGCTGGATATTGCTGCCGCTGCCATCAAGCCCGGCATCACCACGGACGCCATTGACGAGATTGTCCACAAGGCTTGCATAGAGCGAAACGTGAGTGCTATGCGCTGAAATCAGCGCGCGTAGGCAGAAGAGCTGATTAGGTGCCGAACAGTCCTACCCCTCTCCCCTCAACTACAACCACTTCCCCAAGTCGGTATGCACCTCTCTCAACGAGGTCATCTGCCACGGCATTCCCGACCAGCGCGTCCTGCTCGACGGTGATATCCTGAACATTGACGTTACGCTGTACCACGAGGGCTACCACGGCGATCTCAACGAGACGTACTACGTTGGCGAGCGGGCAAAGGCCGACCCCGACTCCGTCAGGGTGGTGGAGGCTGCTCGCGACTGTCTGGACGCCGCCATCGCTGCGGTCAAGCCCGGCACCCTGATCCGCGACTTTGGCAACATCATCGAGAAGATCGCCAAGGAGAGGAACTGCAGTGTCATCCGCACGTACTGCGGCCACGGCATCAACAAGCTGTTCCACTGCCCTCCCAACGTCCCTCACTACGCCAAGAACAAGCAGGTTGGCGAGTGCAAGCCCGGCATGACTTTCACCATTGAGCCTATGATTGCTCTTGGTAAGTACCGGGACATCACTTGGCCCGACAACTGGACCAGCACAACGATTGACGGCAAGAGGACTGCGCAATTTGGTGAGTAATATCTGGTGAAAGATAGCAGGCATGGATAGATTGCTAATGATGTTATAGAGCACACGCTCCTTGTCACTGAGGATGGCGTGGAGGTCCTCACTGCCAGGAAAGCCGACTCCCCTGGTGGAAAGATCCCGATGCCCGGCGCCAACGGCGATGCCAACGGAACGACCGCATAAACAAGCATTAGCATACACATATGCATAAACAAGCAGCAGGAGGCGTTGTGATCAGGGTGAAAACAGGGAGATACATGGTTTGGTGCAGTATTTACGTGGTGACGACTGGCAACACCTAGGTATCGAGCTCATGCAAGGTGTTGAGCCGGCAAAGCGGACGAGGTTGCTAGCGTTGGGCATGATACCTTGGAGAATCGTGACTTGAAAAGCGAAAGAATTGATACTGAAAGCACGGGCACGTGAGATCGGATCCAAGCGTGACGTCTGGGGCGGTCCCCTGTCCCATGTGGTGGACGGAAAAGACAGCTGTCAGTCGAGGGGCATTTATGCCAGGGACATCCCAAGTTAGGGACCTGGACATGTGCTTCTGCTGTTCAAGCTTCCGGTCCAGGCTGCGACTCGGACTCGTAATACAATAGCACGCGTCGTAGGTGGCCAACCGGGCCAAGACCGGCAGAGAGCCCGTCGAACCCCCAGCCTCCGCTCCCAGCCACCCGGCGGGCACAGAATGGACGTTTGACGATGATGCGAAATGCCACTCTCCCCACCAGGCACAGCCATTGATGGACTGCCAACAGCTGGATGAGGGGCGGGAGCGGCACCTGGCAGCTGGGACGAAGGAGGGGTCCTGTTCGCTGCGATGGGGACCCCTGGGGATTTTTCTGGGATTTTTCTGTGTTTCCCCTCACGCTTGTGCCGTCAACTGCTCAGTGTGGCTCAACTGGCGGGTCTGGAATTCGCGGCCACGCATCGATGGGATTCGCTGGGGTCGCCGGTCGGAGAGAAATCAGAAAACCGCTGCCGGAGGATTTTCTAGCGGTACGTATCCCCTGTATTGCCTGGTGCATCTGGACTAAGGTATTGGTGCACCTGTGAGGTGCAGGCTGGCGGGGCGCCATCCCGGGGCGCTGACTGGCTGTTGGTCGGGTGTTGGCCGCTGCTGGCCAGGCAGGGAGCCCAATCTGGGCCTGCCCGCTGCTTGGAGGTTCCATTCAGTTGAAGGGTATCTCACGCTGCCCTGGTGGTGGTTGTGGTGGTGTGCTGGAGCAAGGCATCGACACTGGAGCCTCTTTCATCATCAGAAGGGAAAACCTAGCCCCGTAGCCTTTGCCCGCGCGCACCACACCCACCCTCCCGATTTTCCACGGCCCAACCTCAGTCAACGGCACACTACCTTACCTCAGTAGCTTTGCTTGTGTGGTGTCCTCGACCTAGTTCGGCTCGCTTCCTACCTACCTGGGGGCGTTAGTTAGCCATGTTAAGCGTAAAACTCCCCCTACTCACATAGGGGGCGAAAAAATGGGGTTTCTACGCAAAAAAGGGGGTTTCTAGCTAGTTACGTAAAAGTTGCGTTTTTCTTATTTTACTATTAAAAAATATCTTTTTTAAGACTATACTATAACTTAAAATTATGCTTTTTTTAATTACTTCTTTTAATCCTAGTTACTAGAATACTTTACTAAAGTGATACTAACTTAATGCTTACTAAATAAGCTATATAGGTATTATATACTATATAATATTAAGCCTTCTACCCTAGTTACTTTAATAAGTCTCTATTTATAGTACTATTAATTTAGGCTATTACTAGGGGTTATAAGGTATTTTATATAGTAGTGAGGAAGTATCTAAAAGCTCTTTAAACTAATTATAATATCTCTATACTACTTAAAGAGGGTAGCTAGCTAAAGTTATTAATAGAGGTTAAAAACTTAGCCTTAGTAGCGTTCGTTATATAGCTTAATATTACTAGCTTTCTAACTACTTTACTTATTATTAAAAAGATAGCTAATACCTTTTAAGCTAACTAAGGTTTAAGCTTTATTTTAGAGTATTTTATAAAGTTCTAGAAAGCTAATTATTTAGAGTTTTAGAAGGGATTAAGGATTAAACCTATTAAGGTTTACTAAAAAGGTACTAAGTTTAACTTAGTATTAATATAAAACTTTTTTAATTAATATAAAGCTATAGCTTAAGATTATAAACTTAAACTTTCTAAGATCTAGAATATTAATAAGTTTAGCTACTATATTAGCTACCTTAATAGCTATATATATATTATTTTACTTTAAGGATAATAAAAATAGAATAAATTATATAAAGTTATTAATCTAGCTAATAGAGAGTTATATACTTTAGTTAGTAGTAGTAATATTATTAGAGATATTATCCTAGCTTATTTTATTTTTAAGATATAGCTAATTACTATTTAAGCTAATTATAATATTAATAAGGGTGTTTACTTTATATAGTTTCTAACTACTTTCTCTAATTAAGAGATTATAATAGATTATATTAAGTATTTTAATATATACTTATTTAAGAAGTTAGTGAAATTTTAGTAACTTAGGTATATTATAGAGTTATAGTTTAGTGTTAATATATATAGAGGCTACTCTAATTAGCTTAGGATATATAGCGTAATACTAAGTACTTATGCTAAGTTATATAGAGATATACTTTAAGAAGAAGCTAGTATAAGGTTATATTAGTTACTCCTTCTAGATAGCTTCTCTAGGTATATTAGCTTAAAGTTTATAAAATATTATATTAACTTTAATATTATTATTAGGTTTTTTCCCTCTTATACTATATATTTATTTTAGTTTATAGATATAGAGGTTTTCTAGCTATTTAAGAAGGCTTATTAGATAGTGCTATAAGAGGCTATATAAAGTAGTGCCTTTATATTTATATATAAAGACTTTATTAATAGCTTTTACTAGATAATAGATACTGCATTTATACGCCTAAATATTATAGTAAGGTTTAAAAAGTTAAGTATTTAGTTAATTAAAGATAATATAGTCCTCTCTTAATTAATTAAATATATATAGTTAGCCTAAGTTAATATATTTAGTTACCTCTTCTATTACTTATTAGATAATAATAGGTTTAAGAGAGCTATACTATAAGCTAATACTATTAAGTAATATTATAATACTAAATAGAGCTCCCCTACTTAGAGGGGTTATAAAGTAATAAAGTCTATAATCTTAGAAAGTAATCTATACTATAAGAGAGGTTAGGAGTATATTATTAACTAAAATACTTAGATAGAGTTATAGTAATATAAGTAGTAGACTTAGTGAGGTATTAAACTATAATACTTATTTATAATAAGTGTAATATTTATAGAGATTATATAGTAATAAGAGATATAAGTTATTAAGGTTATTAAGAAGGAGATTAAGTAGTAATATACTATATTAAAAAAGGAGGTTAAGAGGTAGGAGAAGGAAGTATAAGTAGAGTATATAGCTATAAAGTACTAACTAATTAATAAGTATATAAAATAACTAAATTTTAAATAGTAGCTTACTTATATTAATAAGATTAATAACTATATATTATTTAATATAAAAGACTTATAATAGTATAAGCTACTTAAGCTTAAGTAGTAGATTAATCTTAACTTTATACTACTACTAAAAGAGACTTTAGATACTATTAAATATTATATAAGGCCTCTTAGCTACCTTAATATTAGAGAGATATTAGTTATAAGAAGGTATTATATTAATAATAGTAACTTAGATATTTATAATAATATTAATAACCCTATTAAGGAGGATAGTGATAATACTACTTTAAGTGTTAATTTAGTTAGTAATTTTAGAGTTAATAATAATATTATTAATACTAATAAGCTTAAGTTACTACTATTATTAGTGCTAGCTTTACTAACTATACTAGCACTAATAGTAGCATATTAGGCACCTTACTTTACTCTATAAGAGGGTTTAGTATATTTCTATATTAATAGTATTATAGAGGGTAACTTTCTAATAACGCCTCTATTAATATAAGTAATAAAGAAATAGAAATATATTATTAATAATATAGAAAGTAATAATATAGTTATCTTCTATAGCTTATTAATACTTATATAAGATATATAGATATTATATATATAGCTAGATAGCCTTACTTAAGAGTAATATAATAATACTACTTTTATTACTATATAATATAGTTAAGGCTGAAAATTATATTACGAAAAGTTATTAATTTAGTGGGCTAATACTGAAA
This sequence comes from Colletotrichum gloeosporioides, assembly GCF_011800055.1. Classification (NCBI taxonomy): domain Eukaryota; kingdom Fungi; phylum Ascomycota; class Sordariomycetes; order Glomerellales; family Glomerellaceae; genus Colletotrichum; species Colletotrichum gloeosporioides. The sequence goes on along the minus strand of NW_025544656.1, from coordinate 259,375 downwards.
AATGCCACTTTTAGTGATGTGGGTAGAAACCCCCTTTTTTGCGTGGAAACCCTGTTTTTTCGCCCCCTACGTGAGTAGGGGGTCTAGCGTTAGCCCGCGCCGCTTGGACCCCCGGGTAACCTTGCCTCTCTTACCTCACCTGGCTTCGCCTCGCCTCGCCTTGCCTCAACTTGCCTGCTCGAGTATCCGTACTGCAGCAGAGTCTCCTCCGTCTCCGTCCCCGTCTCTACTTCTTGCCTTCTCCCACCAAAAAGCCAACAAGATCCTACCACGACTCGACTTCGCCATCGACCCCTTGGATACCCACACGTGTCGTCTGGCTCTGTCTATCCATCTCCCTCGCACTTTTCTGCAGCTTCCGCAGCATCCCCCCGACTGCAATTCCTGACTGCAACGGTTGCCTCGGCGCAGAGCTTCCCTCGTACATCACCCCAGTGACGTCGAAGCATTCCACCCGCCCGCATCGCACACAGCTCCAAACCAACCCTTTTGAGCGCAGAAAAAAAGAGACGAGAGCTTCCCCTCCTGTCTCCAACAACAGCACGCCCGATCAGTGCTGTCTGTATCTCTGCCAACTAAACACCTCATCATCTCCATATCGATCAAGCGCAGCTCGCTGCCAAAGCCGTCAACATGTCTGGCGAAGCGTGGTTATACCTCCTCGCCGTCCTCATAAATGCCGTCAACCTGTTCCTCCAAGTCTTCTTCACCATCATGTACAGCGATCTGGAATGGTACGTTGATCTCCTCCTGCCCTTGAGTCGGCGCGCGCCCACCGTGCATCGCCGCTGGCCGCTGCTCTGCGAGCTTAGACAAGCTACAGCTGCTGCAGACGGCTGCAAGAGCGCGCTCGTGCTCTTGATACCTTCAAAGATGGGACAATTGACAGCTAACCCTCACCTCCTACAGCGACTACATCAACCCCATTGACCTCTGCAACCGCCTCAACACCTACATCATCCCCGAAGCCGCTGTCCACGGATTCCTGACGTTCTTGTTCCTGATTAACGGCTACTGGGTGCCGCTGATCCTGAACCTGCCGCTGCTTGCCTACAACATCAAGAAGTACGTCACATGCTAGAGACCACTGCGGAGAAAGGACGCAAGCTGACTTTGGCCTAGGATTGTCGACAACACCCACTTGCTGGATGCTACCGAGATCTTCCGCAAGCTGAACGTCCACAAGAAGGTAACCAAGCACCACCCTAGCAGAGGTCGATGCATGCCCATATCTAACGCCATTGCAGGAGTCCTTCGTGAAGCTCGGCTTCCACCTCGTCATGTTCTTCTTCTACCTCTACAGCATGATCGTCGCCCTCATCCGCGACGAGGCTCACTAGAGATGAATCGCTTACTGCGAACGACAACGGGACGGATTCCAGTACATACATTACCATGCCGTGTGGACGAAAGTGAGCACACCGAAACGCAGACACTGCGCCTCCCCGCAGCCGGACGCTACGAGGTGGCTCATTATGAAGGCATAAAGCAGGCAACTGCTAGACATGGGGTCATGATACCAGGATGCGGTGGTGGTGGTCTGGGGCGGAGAATGCGGCGCGGGTGCCCGCGCCTTGGTCTCCCGGAGTTTACGGGCAGAGGTTTGGTTTATGATCGCCTCCGTTTGGGATTCTGATGATGATGAACGGGAAAGCAATGTGACAAAGGGGTGGAGGAAACGGTTGTGGAGGTTTATGATGCGAAAGACAAATACCTAGCTGTTTACTTTATGTTGCTGCCAGGCCGGCTGGTCCTGGGAGCGGCGGGTTGCGATAATTGAGTAATGACAGATGTTTTATTGTGCCTCTTGCCCCTCTGCTGCTGCTCTCATCATCATCAGATAAAGCTTGCCAGCAGCCTTTCCAGGGTTCGATTCGTAAGTGTCCTGTGCTCGCTGGCTGCAGCTGTCCAAGCTTTTCTGCACCCAGGAGCTTGCATCGCAGCGAAAGCTCAGGCCTGACATCAGAGTCACGTGACACCAACTTTTGCAGATGCGACCAGGACCTTGACAGTCGCGACCAAATCCTCCAACCGCGACGCAACCGCCTTTCAACCCCCAAATCTTCCGCGAACAGACGACCATAACCAAGATGTCGGGCTTTGGAGAGTACACGCCAAACATGGCTCCTCAGGACGCCCTGATTGTGCGTCAGGAAGCAGAGCCCGACCACGCCGTCGTCCCCTACACCGGCGAGGACCTTGCCCGCCCGAAGCTGGGGCCCGCGAACCCATTCAAAGACGAGACAAACACCACCCTGAAGCGCAAAAACGTTCTCACGGGGACGGCGGAAGAGACTTTCCTGTCAGAACATACCTTCCGCAGCAAGCACCGCGCGATCGAGCGGAAAGGAGGACCGGAGCGCGAGTACCAGACGGGCGAGGCGGTCAAAGAGGAGGCGGCGAGGATACGCTCCGGGCGCGAGAAGAAGGGCGACGCATCGATTGCGGAGGGCGACGGCGCATATGTCGGGCCCTGGGCGCGGTACCGTCGCGAGGAGTATGAGGTCGTCCGCGAGGGGGAGGAGCTTGCGAGCGACGAGGAATACGAAGAAGTCACGGACGACGACGATGTGGTGGAGAGCGGCACCGTCGTGCGCGCACCCGAGGCCGCCCTGACTAGGAGGATGGAGGTCGAGGAGATGGGCGAGGAGACGACGACTTTCCACGGCGCCGCGGAGCGGGACTACCAGGGCCGGACGTACATGCACGTCCCGCAGGACCTGGACGTCGACCTGCGCAAGGAGATCGGCAGCATCACGAACTACATCCCCAAGAAGCAGATCCACACCTGGCGCGACCACGGCAAGGCCGTCACGGCGCTGCGCTTCTTCCCGGGGTCGGGCCACCTGCTGCTCTCGGCCTCGGCGGACTCGACGGTCAAGATCTGGGACGTCTACCACGAGCGCGAGCTGCTGCGGACGTACTCGGGCCACTCGAAGGCGGTGGCGGATGCGACATTCAACAACGACGGCACGCGGTTCCTGTCGGCGAGCTTCGACCGGCAGATCAAGCTGTGGGACACGGAGACGGGCAGCTGTCTGGGCAAGTTCTCGACGGGCAAGACGCCGCACGTCGTGCGCTTCAACCCGTCTGCGGAGCATGCGCATGAGTTTGTGGCGGGCATGTCGGATAAGAAGATTATCCAGTGGGATACCCGCGCCGGCAACGAGATTGTGCAAGAATACGGTATGTTTCTCTTTTGTTTTTGTCTTGCTCCCGGTATATGCTAATATGTATACAGACCACCATCTGGCCGCAATCAACACAATCACCTTCGTCGACGAGGGTCGCCGCTTCATGACGACATCAGACGACAAGTCGCTGCGCGCGTGGGACTACAACATCCCCGTGCCGATCAAGTACATCGCGGAGCCGTACATGTACCCGATGACGCGGGCGGCGCCACACCCGAGCGGCAAGTACGTCGCGTTCCAGTCGTCGGACAACCAGATCGTCGTGTACGGGGCCAACGACAAGTTCCGGCAGAACCGCAAGAAGTCGTACCGCGGGCACAACAACGCGGGCACGGCCATCGACGTGGACGTGTCGCCCGACGGGCAGTTCCTGGCGAGCGGCGACACGCAGGGCTACGTCTGCTTCTGGGACTGGAAGACGTGCAAGATGTACCACAAGCTGAAGGCCGGCGACCAGGCCGTCACGTGCGTCGCGTGGCATCCGCAGGAGACGAGCAAGTTTGTCTCGGCCGGCGCGGAGGGGGATATCCGGTACTGGGACTAAGAGGGGGGAGGCTCTCAGGGGCTACGTTCAGAGAAGCACGCGGGCTTTCTTGTATTGTTTTGTAGGCATTGCTTGGCGTTGGGAGAAAAGGGGAATGCAAAAATTTGGACTCGCGCGTGTGTGTTGCGCGCAGTATGCTACTTGTATGACTTTGGTGCAAGCACTCTCAACCAGTCACAACTAAGAGATGGGCCGAATGGTCTAGTTGGTAAAGCATCTGTAACAACTTAAAACCAATACCGCCCGATGAGTTTCTGGTTACTTTGTTGAGGGTAGGGGCGCTCAGTTCGAAATAAGCGAGGAGGGCCTAACGGATGACCGTCGCGTTATCTTTTGTTATTATGGTCTGATTTCTTTTTTTATATAGAAGCTATCTATCTTCTAAAAAGAGGTATTGCTGCCGTTTTTTGGTGAGGCTCGTGATGGGAAGTTCGTTCCTTCCTTGTGGTGTTCTAAGATGATGTTGAAGATGTCCGTACTTCCACCGACTCCTTCCCGCTTTAAATCTCAAAACGCCGCCTCGAGCTAGAACAATGTCAAATTCTAGCAAATTGGCTTCCACTGGACTACTGCAAAAATAGAACAGCTTGAGATTTAGTCAGTCCAGGCTACTTTCTCAGGCACACGGAGCGCGCCGGCGCAGATGGCTGAAGTAATCCGGCGCCTCCTTCCCGCAAATCAGGTGGTGCAGTCATCGACGGACCATTCTTGGCTTAGCTACCCCAAATGCATGTCTCAAGCTGCTGTCCCGCGCATTAAATCTACCTCGACCTTCTTTTTCTCACCTTCGTATCATACCTCTTGTCACCTCACTCGCGAAAGAAATAGGTCAATCACATGTTCGTCTGATCTTTTCCTCACCTGCCATCCCGGAAGGCCGTCATATCTTCGACCTCCGACGGTCTTGTCCCTCCCCTTTTCTTCCGGGTTGTCACGATTCCTCCGTATAGCACTGGCACGCGGAGATGGACTCAATGTACTTCGACGTCTTCCCCGCGGACGACTCAGAATCCAGCAGCGACGAGGACAACGAGTGCGCGCCATCTCTGGAGGTCCCGTGTGCGCGGTGCAAGGACAGGAAGCAGCTGTGCAAACGATGCAAACGGCGCCAGCAAATTTCGAGCTCTGGAGCGAGGAAGTCGTCGCTGGAGAAGGCTTGCTTCCCTCCCCGCGCGATCACCTCCGACGCTCCCGCTGCCGTTCCCGAGGCGCTCCTCCCGCCACTGAAAGACGAGACTCCTACGCCGAGAAACGGGGCAGCGGCCCCGGTGTACGCGGCCATGTACACCGCCTCGCCGTCGTGGATGTCGACTTACACGTCGAGCACGTGCGCCACGACGTACACCGCGGCGCATGAGCGGTCGCAGCGCGAACGCGCGCCGCTTCTGGAGGTTGCGGGCCAGACGAGGAGGAGGATGCAGCCCCGCCGGCCGCGGATGAATGAGAGGCGGCGGCCTTCTGGGTGGCAGACGAGCGAGGTTGAAGGGTGGGATGAGAGGGAGATCGAGGGGGGCGGGAGTTACTGGGATTTCGAAGGGGCGCGGTGGGAGGAGCAGAGGATACGCACGCCGGAGCGGAGGGCGCAGAAGAGGGTTTGGCAGAATGAGAGGGCTCTGAGGGCGCCGGTTGCGAAGGGGGCCGGGAGGAGAAGGAAGTGGGATGAGCAGAAGGGGGAGCTTCGATGGAGGTCGCGGCCGCTGGTTGAGCCGCTGACGCCGAGGTATCTTTATGATGTCTTGGTGGTGCAGAGGGCGAGATTGCTGGAGATGACGTTCATCTCTGGGAAGGGCCATTCGAGGGTTGTATTTGGGATGGCATATGCGAGGGGAACGGGGCACGCGAGAGGTCTCTTTTGTTTGCCTGCTCCGAAATATGAGCCTTCTGGAGATGGGTCTGGGTTCATGTGGAGGGAAGGGATATGGGCTGGTTTGTTTGGGTGGTTGTGGGGGACTGAAAGGGGTCCTGCTATTGATGTGAGGGACATAGACTAATGGTTCAATATCTAAAGCAAGATCAACCTTGAGTGTCGGGCTAAACAAAGTGAGAAAGACTCTTGCCATTACCTTAAGGGGCCCAAGGCACGAGAAAATACAACTCAAATCTTTTCCACCACCCCTTGCGTATCCTTGATTGTTTATCCCGGCAGCTTCCTACTGACCTTGCACGTTTGATATTTTATTCCCTCCACCGCCCTGGCTCTGCTCTGCTTATATGTCAGCTTGGTATGGTAGCCCTTGTAGTCATCCTCCACTCTTCGTCCTCCCTGACGTTTTGATGAAGGATGATTGTTCCCCCTCCAGCGTCGTCCTCTACTTGTTCATCGACTGAATCATCGCTTTTGTTACTTGTGTTCTGAGCCTCCTCTTGTTGTAACCCCTCATCTTTCTCTTCCTCGACTTTGTCTTGCTGGAGATCGGTCTGTTCCCTCTGACCCCCTTTCTTGCCGGCCCGTGAATCGTCGCTCGTGTTCGAATCCCCTCCTTGTTGTGGTTCTTCATCTTGCTGTTCCTGTACCTCTCCACCTTGCTCCGCCTGGTTGTCTTGCTGATTCATTTCGTCCGGCTGCTCATCCTGTCGCTCATCCGGTTGCTCATTGTCCTTCTCATTTTCTTGATCCGAGTCTTGCTGCTGCTGGTTTTGCAGGCCGTCATCTTGCTGTTCGTCATCCTGCTGACCATCAACTTGCTGTTGGCCGTCGTCTTGCTGTTCCTGATCTTGTTCCTGATTTTGTCCCTGATTCTGCTGCTGATCTTGCTGTGGAGGAGGAGCCAGCTGAGATCCACCATTCTCCCTCCTCGCAGCCCTGTTTGCCGCTCTCTTCGTCCTCGCCGCCGCCTCTCTCTTCCTCTTCGCGGCTACTCTCTTATCGTGCGCCTCTTGTCGTCGCGCCGCGTCCGCAGCCCGCTTCGCTGCCTCTCTCCTCTCCCTATCCTTCTGCATTTGGTTGAGGTTCCTAAGTCCGTAACGAGGATGAGTGTGCCGGGGAGGTTGTGGGTTGTTTTGGGCAGGAGCAGGCGCGGGAGCTGGAGCTGGAGCCTTGGGGGCCGCCTTTTTGCCCTTCGCTTCACCCTTTGTAGCAGGCCTAGCGGACTTTGCCATAGCATAAACCGTTGCACACTCGATGACGCTGATATCTTCACTTTCCATCATCTCCGTGTCGCTATCGCTGAAATGATCGCCAGGAGGGGGGACGACAGGTCTGGTTCCAGCTGAAGGCGACGGCTTGCGGCGCTTAGGACACGGAACCGCGTCGCCCTCATCTTCATTTTTGTCATCCCGCGAATGCTTGTACTTGTTGCAGCTTCCCTTCGCGCTCGGCGGGAGATGAGCGCATGCTTTCTTTGCCAGCCCTGTAGGACGACCACCGCGTTTCGGTCGGCAGAATGCGGGATGGTCGCTCGTCCAGGTCCCGCGAAACCCGTTACGTAGCGCATCCTGGATTTCTTCGAGGTCTTTGCGGATGCTGCTGATGCGCATGGAATCGACGTCCTGGCGCTCCGAGACCATGTCCATACGGTCGTCCAGCGATTCCTGCATGGCTTCAGAGCCAGACTGGCGGCTTTCGATGCGATCCTGTCGCTCAGAGAGAATTTGCATGCGCATATCGGTGTTGACCTCCCATGTACGGCGCTGTGTAGGCGAAGGGACGAGATGGTCGTGGCCTGAGCCTGGGGATGGGGTCCGACGAAAGCCGAAACCCGCAACATAGTCGTATCCAGGCTCTTTGTAGTCTGGGAGGCTTCTGGTGTCATAGGAATGAGTGGGCGTGGAAGAAGGCGAGCTACGAACGTACTGAGGCATGGGGCCGTTGACGTTGAGGTGGGAGTCGAGGTCAAAGGACATGGCGACATCTTGGGGGGTGTCGGGGGAGGTGTCCATGTCGGATGCGTTCGAGGTATTGGAGCTCAAACCCGTTTGAAAATGATTCAAAACGGACTCAATGCTGGGCAATTTGGCTGCTGAATCGGATTCGACGCTGTGTTGGATGGAAGTTAGATTTGGAAATATTCTTGTGTGATCGCGACTGCGAGTTGTGGGCTTAGTTAAGATGGTCGATTGAGCCGGCTGGCACCCGTGATATATGGTTGTCGAAACCTGCAAACCAAGTGAAAGTACAATGCTTTGGTGAAATACAATGGGCTTTGTTAGCGGAGAGTCGCCCGCCAACTGCACGAGCATCTCGATTTGCCTTTGACTAGATGAAGATGGCTGTGAGGTAAGGTCAAAGTAGCGAACTTTGATCCTTGAACAGTCGCGGTGTAAGAGAAATGGTTTCATTGTCTTCTGATGTATCTTTTGCATACTCCAGGCAACAAAACCTCAAGGCCATATGGGCCGTTGGACAAAGGCGCCTGTACATGTCGCCTCGACAAGCAGGCACCTCATTGTCTTTCACTCTTAATGGACCCTGATCTTCCCTTTACATATCATAGGTCTGCGGTATGGTCTTTCATGGATATGGCTAGTCTTCATTGGCTGGTTTCCGCATCGGCCTTTGACTTGACAGGAGTGGTGACCATGAGGTCGATGAGGGAATAGGCGACCTCGGCCGCGGCCAGTACTGTTGTTTCGCCGGCGTTGTCGTAAACAGGTGCCACCTCGACCACATCGGCGCCAACAACCGAAAGGCCTTCTAGACCCTCGAGAATTGTGAGAAGCTCCCGGGTTGACCAGCCTCCAGGTTCAGCCGTCCCGGTGGCTGATATGCGTTAGCATACAGATCGCGAAGTAGAAATGGGCCAGCTGGAAATACCTGGGGCGTAAGCCGGATCAAGGACATCAATGTCGACACTGATGTAAACCTTGGAATCACCGACACGCTCCTTGATCTTGGAAATAACGCCGTGCGCGCCGAGCTTGTCGAGGTCCCGCGCCGTTACTATCTCAAAGCCGCATCGAACATCGTTTCTCAGATCACCCTTTCGTCTGATAAGAGGGGCTCGAATTCCGGCATGGATTGAAGTGTTCAAGATGACTTGCTAGCGGAGTCAGTTGTGATCTGATTTGTTTTTGCTCCAAATTTGGTTACTTCTTCGTGGGCAATGTGTAAGAAGGTACCGTGGTTGAGGCCCCTGGCAGCAAGTCAGTCACCGTGACAAGTTCACGAAGAGGGACTTGTCAACTCACGCATAATCCGATATGCTTCCACCTGACAGGCTCAAGCATAAGCATTAACACAAATTTCGGTGAGACGCACTTACCAAGAACGGAAGGGTCCCACGTATCTGAAGTGCAATGTCAGCAACTGATGCCGCGGTGGTCAGTGGTCGTTGAGACGAACCAATATGACTATCAAAGTGAATGACAGAGACAGGTCCCCATTTCTCATACGTTGATCGAAGAGCTGACAATGTTGTCGTATGGTCGCCGCCCAACGCGAGAATTCTTGGTGTGACAGACACGGCCGAATTTGCTGCTGGTCGGCCGGAGATGCCCTTGTCCTCATTAGCATCTTGTTCCTGGATTTGGAGCTAAAGCCCTGTCACCTTGTGTGCCTTGTCAAGTCGCTTCAGGGAAACGGTATTATCCAACCATGTAAGACGTGCATCACCACAGTCAACCACTCTGGCCCAACTTTGCAAGGGGTCACGACCTATGAGGACGGTCAGCTAGACTGCCGACTTGTGCGGCCGCTTGAGTGGGGGGGGAGCCGACCGGTGAAAATGTCCCACTGCCCGGGCCCTTTTCTCTGGCTGCCCATACGAATGGCCGGTGGGCCAAATCGAGCTCCGGGGCGGCCAGTAGTTGTCTGTTGCGTGCATTAAGTCAGATCCGCTGATTGATGTTGGATTCGGAGTGGACAGACTGTATCGTGAGGGGCGCCGAAGATGGCAATGTCATATAATTGACCTTCGGCGTCCCCGCCAGAGAAGCAATCCACGAACGGAAGATTGGCAAAGGTCTTCAGTCCGGCGATGGTATCGGCTCCGAAGATGTCGATGTCGTCGTCATTGGTTTGAAAGGTCAACGGCATCTGGCCGTGAGGGGAATTGGCCAGGACTCGGTGGGGGAGCTGCCACGCAGCTGTGCCTTGAAGGCCAAAAAGAGCAACGAAGAGGACATGCATCGTTGATAGCAAGCAAGCTCTGCGACTAGATGATTGTCAATTCAAACTCCCTCTGTCGCCAATTGGTAGAGAAAAAAACTGTAAAATCTCTCAGGACAAACAACGGTAGCGCGCCCAGCGCTATGAAGTCGAATGGTGCCTATCGGGGAGAAACAGCGAGCCGAACATTACCTACGGAGGTTCCTTCATCCGTCCGTCCCTGCCTCGTTCCTAATCGTCTTGCATATTCAATCTGCACCAACCTCTTCCCATAAAGGAAAGAACGACACTTCGTCAGGCAGTTGCCGGGCAATGAGGGAGACGAGGTTTCCTTTCGCGAAAAGTCGAGCGCACGATGTTTGCCCACTGCTCGATGCCTAGGGCGTCGTCGCAACTTCATCCAGACAACAATCCTTCTGCGCTGCCATCTCCAAGCCATCAACATCGCATCACCCACCTAAGATGATGGCAGCAATCGCTTGACCTACCTATTGTCCTCTACGAACTGCATTTTTAGCAATCATCTTTCTTTCTGCTCTTTCAGCTCCGAATCGGGAAACAACTCTCTTCTTCCTCACCTGCCGCACCATGAATCTCCGATTTGGTGGAATACGCAACGAAAACATCCGCCTGACGCAGATTGACCACGACGGCGCTGTTGACGACGACGATGCAAATGAAGGTCCTCCAAGACCTCTCCCAAAGAGCAACTGGAGATCCATCTCGAAATAGTGGATCGATGAATACCTCCTCGTCGCAGTCTGCATCATCGGGGCGATTGCCTTGGGAATCATTTTCAAAAGATTCGATGATGATTTGGTACCAGTGCTGCCCTTAGGTGTCGACTTCGACGTCATCATCGTGGCCATGTTTACATGTGTTCGCGTTGCAATGAGTGGCATCGTCGAATCCTGCATCAGCCAGGCCGCTTGGATTTGGGTCTCTGAAGCGCGCCAAAGCCGTACCCACGACATGCGTGCAAGGTTGGAAGACTTCAAGATATACGACGAGGCCTCGCGCGGCCTCTGGGGGAGTATCTGCCTCATCTGGCGTCTGAGGGCAAGGTAATGGATGCAGCACTCAACACTCTTGGATCATTCCCATGATTGACTTTGAAAAATAGGCACCTGGCATGCATCGGTGCCTTGATTGTCATCTTGGTCCATGGACTTGAGGCATCCTCTCAACAGCTGTATCAATACGAGCCCAGACCATGGACAAACGAGACAGCAGGTCTAGTCAAGCCTCCCCCGAGAAGTGATTTGTAGGACTTCACGGTAAAGCGGGCCCTTGATACTCGTGAGTAGATGTTTTCTCGTCGCTTCACTTTTCCTGACAAAACGCAGGGCCGGCGCTAAACGTATCCACGAAAGCCGCCATTTATAGTGGCATTCTCTCGCTCGATGTCAAAGATATCGGAGCCGATTGTAAACCTGAAAACCATACCTGTGCGTGGAAATACGTTCCAACACTCGCGGTTTGCGGCGAATGCAACAAACTGAGTGTCGAGACCATGTGCACCGACAAGTCACAGACTTGCCTGTACAGGACGCCATCCAACACTTCATTCGATGTCGCCAATTCACCGAACACGGAAAAATTCAAGGTGACGAACTCGCCTGCCGGTATCTTCCATCACATGAACTCAACTTCACGCACCTACATCAACGTATTTGATTTCCTTTGGGTGTCGAGAACAAGGCAGAAGACCAAGATCCTTGCACATGAATGCGCCCTATGGTTCTGCATCAAGACTTACACGATCGAGGTTGATGACGGCGGTTTGAACCAGACATATCTTGATGCCTGGAACACAACACGATTTGAGAAGGACAACAGCGCGCATTTTGGAGAGTACGTGTTTGTCAACATACCGAAAGAAATGCACGTTGAGAAACCATCTCGATACAGCGTCACCAAGGAGGCATTAGCGGCACTACAGAGGTTCATAGATCCCCTGCTTGAGGGAACGTTCGAAAGTCAGTACACCATTATCAACTTCTCCTCGGATTGGGTCGAGGGTCTCTACAACGCTCAAGGGAACCTCAAAGACTGGATCGGTCGGTTCAGCACCAGTCTCACGAATGAGGTGAGACTGCATGGGCGCATTCGAAACGAGCAGAAAGACCGGCAGCGGTACGGCTGTCCGGCAGTCATGGAGAGGCAGATGATTATCGTCGCGTGGTGGTGGCTCATTTTCCCGGCGGCTTTGATTGTCATCAGCATCTACTATCTCTTCCACACCATTATCCGGGGAGCCCGCGATGACATATCTGTGTGGAAGAGCGACTCGCTGCCAATGCTGTTCTGCCGAATCGATCCCTCGATCCTCCTTAAAGTCGGCGATGGCATGGACCTGCCCAACGGGTTGGACAAGCGCGTCGGGGACGAGAAGGTGTGCTTGTTGAGAGAGGAAGATGGCGATTGGGTGTTCAAGCCGATCGAGAGCGAAGAATCATCGTCGGATTCCGATTCTGAGGGAGGGATCTCATGGTGATCCTGGCATTGGATCGACATCAGAGCGCATTGATACATCAGATCGAACCTAAAACAAAACGGCAATGCAGGTGAGGCAGTTGAATATGACGGAATGGACCTGTCAGTTCCGCGTCTGGCGTGGTGCTTCGTCCCCTTGGGTGGGTTGCGTGCGGAAATGTTCCGAGATTCGGGGTTCGGAGAGGCACTAATGACTCGACCTGCATGGTCAGTTGGAGAGAGTTACATCGCTGGTGATTGGCTTTCGGCGCCGAGCTCGTGTGGAGAAGTTCTGGGATGTCTCCCTTCGAGACTCGGCTGGTGTCATCGGCAAACGATTTCCTGACTCTCATTTGCTCTGTCAATTCCCATCCCTCCACTTCCAGCCTCGGCCTTCTTCGTCGAGATCGAGCCTCCAGTTCGTGATGCTGGATAGCGTTTTGCCAAGGGACATGGATATACGAGTCAGCAAATAAAAGCCGTCCAGTTCCGATCAATCCGATTTCACAAACCATGCCGCCGGCGCAACGGACGGGGACGGGGAATAGCTTCCCCTGGTCATAATTTCCGGCCGCGAGCTGCACGCCCCCAAGCTCCGTGTCCACTGTCCAGGACGAGTAGTCCACCGCTATTGATATCCCCAGACGTGTAGCGTCAAAGGATCGTCGACGGCTCCAGACCCCCAGACTTTATCTCCAGAAATTCCATGCAGTCTCCCCTCTTCCCCACACCCCGCAAACTGCTTTCCGTGTCCCGTCCCCATCCTCCGTCTTCGGTCCATCCTGATCTGGGAAGTTGAACTTTTCCCGACATCCTCGTGTGTTTTCTCGACCCGTAGTCACTGCCGATAGACGAGCTTCACCTCGGTCAGACCTGCTCTCTCCACGGATACCACGCAAGCATATACAGTGTCCCGGCCGAAGAAACATCATGGCGACTGAAGCAGCAGCTGCGGAGTCTTCCAAACCCAAATCACAGAGCAAGATCCGGAAGCGCGCTCCCAAGGCGTGTCTGTCGTGTCGCGCTCGCAAAGTGAGATGTGATGTCTCACAGCGTGGCCGTCCGTGTATGAATTGCTATCTCGACAGCGAGACGTGTGTCGTGACAGGGAGAGCTTCAAGATTGTAAGTGGGATCAAGACTCCTGGTGTTTCTTGTACTGTTGCTGACCGCCCACAGTCGGCGAGCTCAGCAGAGAGATGACGCCGCGAATGCAGACAACGCAGAGGCGTCCTACCCGCCGTATGGCGCCGAGTCTGGAGAGCATACTCACGATGTCGGCCCCATCGCGACAACAGGCAGCGACGGCAAGACAATACCATTGACTGAGCCCAATGGCCAGCATCACGGCCACGACCACTCTCACAGTGACGAATCGTCGCCATTAGCTGCGGACAATGACCGACAGAAGAGCCCGACGGCGCACAAGAACGCTTGCCGGCATGAACACGGCGGCCATGGACACCCCGTCAAGCCCTCGACCGCAACAGGAGCGAGCTTTGAGTCTCTCCCGACCGGTTCATTACCTCTGAATAGCGCCCCTGGAGGACAGCTATCCGCCGACCAACGGCACCTCAACCTCGACGTCACCTTCTCGTTCTACCCGTTCCTGACCCTGGGCAACCTTCACAACATTCCTCCTCAAGACGTCAACTTCCTTGAACTTCAAGGCTGTCTAAGGATACCGACGCGCGCGATCCTCGACGAGTTTGTTCAACAGTATTTTCTCCACGTACATCCCCTCCTCCCAATGCTCAACGAGGGAGACTTTTGGGACGTGTACTGCATGAACCCGAGCAGTATGCCAAGCGACCGTTTGTCACTACTTCTGTTTCAAGCGATGCTCTTCGCTTCATGTAATGTGAGTTTCACTCAAAGACGCCTCTCAAAACACTCAACTGACATCATTCTAGTTCGTGTCTCGCCAAACAATAAAGACTCTGGGCTTTGCCACAATACGCGCCGCCCGCGCCGCCTTCTACAGACGCGCAAAGCTCCTCTACGACCTCGAATCCGAGTCCTCGCCCCTTGCAATCTCCCAAGCGGCCCTCCTCCTCTCCTTCTGGTCCCCTCCCTCATCGCCTGCTTTGCGGAAGCAAAACACCGCCTGGCTCACCATCGCCATCCAGAACGCGAAGACCGTTGAGGCACATCACTACGCAACCCGCACCGCGCCCCCAAAGAAGCGCAACCTGCTCAAGAGGCTGTGGTGGTGCTGCATAATCCGCGACCGCATCGTCGGCCTCGGCATGCGCCGCGGCGTCCAAATCACCCGCAGCCACTTCGACTTCGACGCCAACGGCATCCTGGGGTACTCGGACTTCGCGGACGAGATCGAGCGGAGCAGGGTGTACAACCCCGGCACGAAGCGGTGCCTCGCCGAGATCCTGGAGCAGCTCGTCGAGCTGTGCGTCGTGCTGACGGATATCCTCATCTTGGTGTTCCCGCTGGACGATAGCCCCGGCTGGGGCCGGGAGATGCGCGCCGAAGAGCAGGACCGGGTCCGCGGGTGTAAGATGGCGCTGCGGAGGTGGTACAAGGGCGCCACGCTCAGATTCCCCATGTTCGGGGGCGGCTCCGTCGCGAGGATGAAGTCACCCGGGAATGAGTTCCAGCATGATTCGGTGATATTGTACACGAACCTGATGTACATGTACTATCAGTAAGTTGCCTGCCCTTCTCACATTCTCAAGCATCGTCGCTGACATCCGCAGCTCTTCACGCGTGGTTCTCAGCCATCACGAAGTCCTCCACCTCGCAATCACGGCCGCCGCCCCTTCATTCAGCGCCATACCCACGTCAGACCTCGTCATCATCGGAGAGAACCGACACGAGCTTCAAGACGCAGCGTCCGGTGTCACAGAATGCTTAAAAGAACTCATCCATCTGAGGCTAGCCCGCTGGCTACCCATCAGCGCCGTCGCATGCACCGCCCTGCCCCTGGTCCTACACATCCTCGACGTGAAGCTCTCCGCCTCGTCGCGATCATTCGACCCGAACACGCAGTCCGCGCTGAAGCAGCACCGCCTCAACATCCTCATTGAGGCCATGAAGACGTACCAGCCGCAATACGACGGCGTCGACTGGGTCAGCGAGACGATACGGCACATCGTCAACCTCGCGCAGATAGATTCGGCAACTGGGGAGGCTCCTGCAAACTCAAACGAGGGCGGCGCCGTCATCGCGGATTGGACAGACATTCTCGCGTCGCAGCCCAGCTCGTATCTCCGTCTCGCCTTGACGATGGACCTCTCCCTGAGTAAAGGGCGACTCCCCGAGGACGGTGACTTCCCGGTCAGCCTGCGCGGCCTGTTCACGGGCGGCTTCAACCCGCTGAAGGCGCTCCTCGAAAGGAAACGGAACGAGAGCAGGGCGGGTCTCGGCGCTCTCGGCGGCCTTGGATCTACAGCGTCGATGATGGACTTTGAAACTGGCACGCTGCGGCCCAGCCTCTTCCGCATGGAGCCGGGCACAGTGACGGTCATACCCTCCGACGAAGACAGCAACTCGCCCACGTCGCAGAGCCAAGACAGCGCGACGGACGGGACCTCTCCGCGCGGGAACAGCGCCGGTGGCGACGTGAGCATGGCGGACCGGCCACCCTCAGAAGGGATCGACGGGCTGGCCGCGGAGGTACTGGCGGCGTTCCCGCTGGACGACCAGTCCGTCAGCGTGGAGGGCGACTTTGACGGGATGTACTTTGACGGGATGCCCGGGCACGACGGGCCGAACGGGTGGATCGAGACGGCGTGGGGGGAGCTCACGCACGGCGGGGAGGACAGGACGGATCGGGATACGGCGCGGGTGCTGCTTGAGGCGCTGCGGGAGGGGGACTTGGCTGAGTGTGCTGCGTGATGCGTGATGTCTATAGAGGGTATGACTAGAATGACGATAATGACTTGACCATTGCATACGTCAGACTCTGCATTAGTCTCACCATGAGAGTAAAGATGCGCGGCCAACCAAAGAAAGGGTCCCAGTAGATGCACGCCTGGCGGCCGGCATTCAGCGGCCAATGCCAGTTCCTCAGGAGAGATTATCCGGCACATCAGTTCCCTTATCTCATGCACGACTTCCCCCCGAAACGGAAATATACGAGATCTGCGCCATGCAGGGCGGAAATGCCCGGGGAACCGCGTTGGGAGTGCAGTCTGGGAAAGCAGACCCGTCCCCCGCAAAGTGAGGTTCTCCAACCCCGGATTACCCATCCCCCACAGACTGGGCTTCCCCGGAGCTAACCCCGCGATGTCAGGGGCGGGGAATAGGCCGGGAAGACGTCCAGCCCAGGTGACATGAACGTGCTTTGGCGAGTTCCAACGGTGATGACTATATATACCGCGAGAATGAGTGCTCAACTAGGCCCCGTCATATGTGTTTGGCGGTCCTTTGATCATTGACATTCATTCTAGAGCCTGAGTATACGTACTTGCCTTATCCCCTCATGATGGACGTTGAAAAGGCCGGCTCCATCGCCCACGAGTCCATCAAGGAGGATGTGTCCCAAGAGCAGAAAGACGGCGCCGAGCACCCCATGCCAGAGATTCTGAGGTCTCTCTCGGCGGCGGAGTACAGGAAGACCGGCAGGAGGGCGACGTTCAAGATGGACATCATCATCATGCCGACGCTGATGATCACCTTTATCCTGAACTTCCTCGACCGCAACAACATCGCCGCGGCGAAGCTGGCCGGGATCACGGAGGACCTGCACCTGTCGGAGACGCAGTACCAGACATGCGTCTCGGTCCTGTTTGTGGGATATAGTAAGTCACCACCGCACATCTCACATGAAAAGAGGAGAGAACTTGGCTGACACGCAATGGCAGTCATCATGCAGATCCCGTCAAACATGATCATCGGCAAGATCAAGCTCCCGGGCGTCTACATCTGTTGCGCCATGTCGCTCTGGGGCATCGTTACGGCGGCGCAGACAGTGGTCAAGAGCTTCGCCAGCCTGGCGGTCGCCCGGTTCGCCGTCGGCTTTGTGGAGGCCGTATTCTTCTCGGGCGGTCTCTTTTACCTCTCTCTCTTCTTCAACCGGCGGCAGTACGCTCTCCGCGCAGCTCTGTTCTACTCGGGGTCCCAGCTGGGCAATGCCTTTGGCGGTTTACTTGCAATCGCCATTCTGAAGCTGGACGGCCAATATGGACTAGAGGGGTGGCGTTGGGTGAGTGACCACCAAACTTACCCTTCTCTCATCACATATGACTAACGCCAACAGCTTTTCCTCGTAGAAGGCGTCGTCACAGTCGGCCTCGCCCTCCTCTTCGCCTTCATCCTCCCCAACTCGCCGGACGGCATCAAGTCCCTCTCAGACACAGAACGGGCATGGGTCAAGTTCAACTACGAAAAGGACCAGGGCCAGAGCGACGACCGCTCCGAAGTCTCGGCGCGGCAGGGCTTCGTGCTGGCCGTCCGCGACCCCAAGACGTGGCTCATGCTCGCGACGCTGTACTGCATCTTCACGTCGGCCGGCGTGACCAACTTCTTCCCGCCGGTGGTCGCGACGCTGGGGTACTCGCGGACGGTCACGTACGCGTTGACAGCGCCGCCGTTCATCCTCTGCTGCGCGACGATGCTCGCCAACGGCTTCCACTCGGACCGCGCGGGCGAGCGGTACTGGCACGTCGTGGCGCCGCTGGGGGTGACGCTCGCGGCCAACATCATCGCCGTGTCGACGCTCAACGTCGGGGCGCGGTACACGGCCATGATGCTGATGCCGGCGTCCTTCTACGCGGGGTCGACGGTGCTGCTGTCGTGGATCGCGGGGACCATCAACCAGCCGGTGACGAAGCGGGCGGCGGCGATTGCGCTGATCGTGTCGGTGTGCAACACGCCGAACGTGTGGACGCCGTACCTGTACAACGGGGCGCCGCGGTATTTTGCCGCGTTTACGGTGAATCTGGTGGCGGCCGGGGCGGCGATTGTGACGGCGACGGTGACGAGGATGTATCTGAGAAGGGAGAACCGGAAGATGGACGACGGGAAGGAGCTGGGTGTAAGCGGGCCGACGGCGGCGCAGCGGGCCAGTGGGTTTAGGTATATGCTGTAGATGTATGGGAAGTGAGCGTAATATAAGAACAGGTTGTATGAGTCACACGTTGAATCTAGGACAAGACACCAACTAACACGACAATATCATATTGAGAACGTGGTCACTGGACAATTGAAGACGGAGAAAGAGAGCCAGTTGATGCTGTCCCAGTGAAGCCCAGTGGATTCGGGCCCCTGATGTGCCCTTCTCCACACCGGCTGCAGCGCCCTTCTGGCCCCTCTGCCAGTAAGAAACAGGGGTTTTGTCAGGCAGTCCCGGCTCCTTGATTTCTTCTCCTCAGCTGCCCGTTTGCATCTAACTGATGCTTGCCAACTACACGCATTCGAGACGGCCTTTATCATAAAGCGGTTAAAGTGCTTGCGGATTCTCGAATTGGGCCACTCGAATACAGATGGATCGCGCTGCTTCTACCCGAGCACAGCCGCTGAAGATTGTTCCGTATCAAACACCAGGACAAACACCCGGCCAGAAACGCAAACGGAGAGGCACTCTCGGTGACGGCCAGAATGGGCCATCTTTGAAGATTAGAAATGCCTGCATGACCTGTAGAGAGTGAGTTGATCTATTTCACAAGCATGCTCTATTACTGAAGCCCTCCAAGAAAGAAGACTCGCTGTTCCGGTCACTTGCCATGTATCCGCTGCCAGCAGCACGACCAGCCATGCCAGTACATGCCGACGACAGCATCGCCGTGTCCGCCAGAAAGACGTCCACGAACAACACTCTCAGCACCATCGCCAATCGCAACGGCGACGACAATCTCCTTCGAGCAACAGCACTCACACGGCGCCCAGCCAGATAGCCTTCATGACTTCTCACCAACACAGCCGTCACCACCGGCGAATGGGACCTCCAGCGAGACTCCCGACGGGCCGCTTCAGGAGGACCAGTACGGCCACTTCCACGGCGGCGCCTCCGACTTTGCCTTCCTCCACATGGCCAAGCAGAAACTCGCCCGTCTGCCGTCAATGTCGATTCACTTTTCCGACTATCCACTCGCCGAGTCTGGCAACCTGCCGCCGATTCTTCCTCCGAAACCCATCGCCGACAAGCTGATTCGGACCTTCTTCGACTTTGGCCTGACCACGTCGCGGTTCGTGCATGAGCCGACTCTGATGGAGTCCTTTGAGAAGCTCTACAGCGACGGCGAGGGCGACAGTCTTAACAACGATAGCTTGGCACTGATCTACATGGTACTGACGCTTGGCTCTCATTACTCGAGAGTCAACAACATGTATTGCGGTTACTCTTCCAGGTACATCATAGGCCATCATCCCTCCAAGTTCAGACTGACACTCATCGATGAAGCGTCCGATTTTACCACATGGCCGACCGCCAGCTCCAGAGAGAATCCAGCAAGATCACGTTTGCATCTCTTCAAGCGCGGCTGCTCGCGACCCACTACCTTCTGAATCATTCACGCATGCATGAAGCCTGGTCCTCGTTCGGCATCGTCGTCCGCCACGCCCAAGCCCTCGGCCTTCACCGCCGTTCCGTCGGCCCGCTGAGCAATCATATCACCCACGAGTATCGAAAACGACTGTTCTGGGCCATTTACGTCAACGACCGAATCATCAGCAGCATTTTCGGCCGTCCATGCGCCATTCACGACGACGACGTTGACCAAGACGAATGCGCCTTGGCCAACGACGACGACATCACCGCAGCGGGTTGCCGAGTTGCCCCCAACGGAGACTTCTGCTCTGCCGCGGCACTCATCCACTATGCTCGCCTCTCCAGGATACTAGGCAAGATCCTCAGAAGGTTCTACAGCCCTGCCGCCCGGAACAATAGCATCACCCAGCTACACCAGTTTGCGGCCGAGTTCGAGAAGAGTCTGCTGGACTGGCAGGACAATCTCCCCGCGTACCTCAACTACGTCGCCCTGCCCCCATCAGCGCTATCTACAATGACCCAACGCCAGACGTGCACCCTGAAACTCATGTTCGCGCACGCCAGTCTCCTGCTCTACCGCCCTTTCATTCTCTACTCCATGGACCCTGCCACCGGAGCCGTGTCAAGACTCGAGCAGTGGGTCAAGAGGTGTCACGACAAGTCCATCGAAGCGGCCAGAGTCGTCGTCAACGAGTGCCGCTACCTCTGCCAGAGAGGACTCTTCTCGAGGGCGTTCTGGCTGGTCAACTACATGCAGTTCGCCGCGCTGGGCACTCTATATATGTACTCGCACCTGTGGCCCGAGGCGACACATGTCAGAGAGACGGCAGAGGAGGCCATGGCTGAGTTCCCGGTCGGTGTGCAAGGCGACTTGGTGGGGCAGCGGTATGTCGAGATACTAAGTGAGCTGCGAGAGGTGACGGCGAAGACACCGTCAGCGGGGATGGACCTGCTAGCGAGTGCGTGCACCGTCGACGAGATGCCAGCGTTTGAGACGTCCTTGATGGACTTTGGTGGGCCGTGGTCGAATCTCTTCTTTGATACTTCCGCTATTGATGAGTATGTGGATGTAGACGGCAGGTAGTCGATTGCATGAGCAACCACCGCCGGCATTCACTACTCTCGTACAAAATGGATTACAGGCCAAAGAAGCTCCGGCAGTGCTTTTCCCCGGAATACTAGCCCGTATTGACACCATGAGACCCCAACGTTGGCATCCCGAAGAATCTGCAGCACGCACACGGCTTCTCCGGGGAACGATTCCAGAATTACCGGATTAGGAAATCAACGACTTCCCCGGGAATCAACCCCGCCCCCGCCTCCAGGCGATGATTCGGGGAACACTGCTCATTACTGTATCCGGCAATCACTCGTGGCACCGTCTCCCAGCTGACCATCCGATTCGACAAGATTCGAGGACATAAAGACGGAAGATGCACGTAGGACTTCAAGATGGATGCTTGTCAACTTGGACACAAAACTGCTCGCTTCATAGGTAACAGTTGAACGTTTACCATAGATACTTGTGTTCAAATACATCAGACGAGTCGTCGACATCGCCAACATGACTGAAGTCCTCGGTTACAGCGCTCCTGACATCCACTCAAAACCTGTGTTCTCACAGGAAAAGTCCGTGGTTCAGGAAGATGAGAAGCTCTCGTTGCATGGAAACGGGGGTATCCTCGACGATGTCAGGCTACTCCAACCCGTTTACCCTGACACTCCCATCGAGGAGATCCAAAAGAGATACTGGCAAGACGGTGTCGTCTGGGTACGCCTTCCTCCCTCCGCCTGATACACCCACTCACTAACACGAGCCCACAGGTAAAAGGCCTCCTCAACCCGGACATGGTCAACAAAATGCGCTCAGACTACCTCACATTCGTCAACAACGGCACCGGCATGCTGAAGCCCGGCACCGACCCCGCAGACGGCATCTTCTCCGGCCTCGACTGGCGCGAGTTCCTCCTGCCCGGCGCCGTCCGCGTCGCCTGCGGCCTCAAGGACGAAGGCCCGTTCGTCGACAACGCCATCGCCAGCCACAGCGCCGCCTTCTACCAGGACTTCAAGGACAAAGTCGGCCGCGAGCTGGAGCCTTTCGTCGGCAAGCTCGCCGGCTTTGAGGAGTCCTGGTGTCTTCCGCGGTCTTTGCTGCGGTGCGCCGTGCCGGGCGGCGAGACGACGCCCGTGCATTACGACCAGATCTTCCTGCGCGCGGGGCCGCCGACGAGCGTGACGGCGTGGGTGCCCATCGGCGACGTCGAGCTGGAGGGCGGCGGGCTGATTTACCTGGACCGCTCGGCTGAGATTGGTAAGAAGTATGAGCAGGACTTTTCGAGGGTTAATGCGAAGCTGCCCGACGCGGACAGGATCTCGGCGTTTAACAGGAACATGGAGAAGGGCGGGTGGCTGGACAGGAACGCGAAGAAGTTTGGGGAGCACTGGTCTCGCGGCTGGCTTGTGGTGAGTCTCGCGTTCTTTCAGATTTCTTGTGATTACTGACGATGGTATTCCGCAGGGAGCGTACGAGGCTGGTGATGTGGTGTTTCATACTCCTTACGCTGTCCATGCTGGGGCGATGAACCAGTCGCCAAAGGGCCGCATCCGCGTGTCGACGGATTTGCGGTTCGTGGACAAGACGAAGCCGTATGATGAGCGGTGGACGTACATCGCCTACTCCGAGAATGATCCCAACGTTGCAAGCAGGCAGCCAAAGAAGTCTGAATGAGATATCCTTGTTAACTGAAGAATATGTACATTTCCTTAGCCAATGTATGTGTCAACAGATGGACACTTTTCATTCCTCTTGGCCCTCAGGCTTCTGTCCATAAACAACATAACTTCCAACAACGTCAGCCATAATCCTCAAATCGCAGTGGACGGTTGACTTACTAGTTGAGGTAACCGTGAATGTTACCAGCCTTGAGCTCTTTACGAACCCCGGCCAGAAACACCAGCACCTCCTCCGGTTTCCACCCACGAACGCCGCAAAAGAGCTTCATCGTGAACCCCTCAAGCCCGTCCAGCGTTTGCACCAGATTACACATGCCCACATCCCTCAAGTGCGGATCCTTCGCCCACGGACCCAGGGGCACTTTGAAGTCCTGGCGGCGCACGTTGCGGAACCCGGTCGCCCTGACCCAGTCCTCCAGCTTCGGGCCCGGGGCGGCCTCGCGGTTGAGCATCTTGCAGGTGTCCATCATCAGGTCGTTCCAGCGCCAGACCTCCGTGCCCTCCAGCGTGCCGTCGTCGCAGTCCAGCATAAAGTTGTAGTCCTGGAACTCGGCCCAGCCGCTGGGCTTGACATTGCTGGCAGCATGTCATGTTAGAAACGCCGCTGGAGAAGGCGGATGGACGTCGGGCCAAAAGACGGCGACACGTACTCGTAGATGTTTCTCACGTATTTAGGCCAGTCGGTGAGCGATGCGGCCATGTACCGGCTGAAGATGAAGTCGTAGGGCTGGTTGCCGACCCACGTATCTTCGAGGTCGTCAATTTCGAATTTCACGTTCGGTGGCACCTTGCGCTGCAAGTCAGTGACACGTCCCTTCCGAGCATGCGATCCCGGGAGTGTACCATTGCGGCTGGATCGCACTCAGATCGTTACCGAAAATCTTTTGATGATCCGACTTGTCAGTGTTTGGGCAGTAGGGAATGACTCGGAGATCATACTTCGGCGTTGGGAAAGAAGTCTGCCATCTCAATGGCCCCTGGGAGTCTAAGCAACGAACTCATAACGGGAGTACTCGTGTCTTACAAATGCCGGTTCCAGTACCGCAATCGAGAATGCGTTGTATTTCGGGCTTCAGAGGTGCGAGGTAAAGTTCATAGCCAATTGCCTTGACTTGCATGCTATGGGTCAAGTCAAGGCGATTAATCTCGCTCTGAGACGGGAATTAAGTTTGAACATCAATATCTTGGATAAATAGGCGAGTACCTCGTCATTGGGGAAGTTATACGCTGAATTCATCTCAGTAACATGGTCATCGCCAGCGATATTCACCAGGGACTTACCTCCCGCTCGGAACGCAGATAGCGCCGCCCATACTCGGTTGGATAGTCGATGACAGAAGTAGTCAACGACGCCGTGTAAGAGGAGCTAATTAGCGCTTCAGTAACACCGCCGTGGGTTATTCGAAGGCATGCAAGCCTACATTTGCTCGTCAATCGAGCGGCCATCAACCTGGCTCAAGTGTCAGATGGACATGCGAAGTAGTATATTTCAGATCGATAGATGACGAACGCTGGGCGTATCGTCCACGTCCAGTGGAGCAGGCGCCGGGGCGTCGCCGGCTGCCGAAGTCCGGGATTGCGGGGACCGAGGAGATTTGGTAGGCGACCGGCTTTTCGGAGGAGACTCCGGCACCCGGGCTCCGGGACTCGCCGTCGTATTCTCAGCCGCTGCATCAGCCATTTCAATTCAAATATCACTATATTGGAACAAAGAAACCAGAAATCTAGACTGGAAAGTTTCCCGGGATGAAGGAGGGGCACAGGGTTTTATAATTCGCAGCTTGGCTCCTTTTTTCCAGTGGATGGCTCCTCTGCAGTTCTGCGGCGTCCTGCAGAACGGGCAAGGGTTGTTTGCTCTTTTCGATCGGCACCCTTGCTTTTGGAGCGGGGCATTGCGTGTTCATTATCGTGTTGTCATATCTTCTCAAAAATATCAGGTCGAATCGGGGCATGTTCGCCGTGGAAGTGCGCCGGCGGATTGGTTCTCCCCGAAAGCGAGTACATACACGAGTGCATACGATTCACATCACACGGTTGGAGGAAAGTCTAGACCTAGAAGAAGAATCCCAATCGCTTTTCATGCGCGCCGTATCATCCTAGAAGCTGAAAATGCGCCAAAAGGCAAACCGCTGCAGGCCGCTCCGCAATGTCTATCTGCATGCTTTCTGTCCAAGTTGCTCCCGCTCAAATATCGTACAAACGCCCAAACACACCTAGAAGTTCCACCTTCTGTCGTCGAAACCGCCGCAGTATCCGCATCCGCAATTGAATCCGAACTTATAATACAACACCGATGGATCTTTACCGTAGCTGATGGTCAGCTCGTCTCCCTCCTCGATAACCCAAGCGCGGACCTGAAATACCAGTACCTCCTCCTCCGCATCGTATTTGTAGCCCACCTTGGGGTTGCAGGAGTGATTAAAGCGAGCTGCGATGGGGAAGAGGCCGGCAACATCCCTACACGCCCCCGAACCCTTCTTACGGGTCGAGACGGTGTCCTTGGGGAGCTTGGATGCGAACCTGGGTAATAGTTCAGCAGGACATTCGGAAGAAAAAAAGAAATGGAAGGGACGTACGCATTGGTGTTCCAAACAGCCTGCGCCTTGCTCTCTCCATCGCGACCGAAATGGGCATGCAAGTCATTGGCGACCTTCTGTTCGTGCTCGGGTAGTCTCAGGACAGACGATTCAACGTCCTCATAGGTCGCATGGTAGAGAGCCTTCTCAACGAGGATTTGGTCTCCCTTGTCCAACTTCCTCGTGGCAAATGCGCCCCAGCCAGCTACAGGGGAGCGGCGGACCTCGAAGAAGTCGTTCTGGAAAATGACGGGCCTGTCTTCCTCAAAGCCGTCTTCACCCTTCGTGGCCCTCAAGAGCGGAAGACCGGCGGGTTTGAGCGTCTCAAGGTCGTGGCCGAATCCGGCACTGGCGATGTTAGATCAATCTTCTTTTCATAGGTAGTCATCCGACTTACCTTATCAGCTCCATAGACTCATCATCTTCCTCGCTGGTTATGTCTGTGTCGCTGACCTCTTTCATATCAAAGGGCGAGAGGATGTCGTAGTACTCGTAATCTCCGTCGTCCTTGTCATCCTCGTCGTCCTCGTCGTCCTCGTCCTCGTCGCCGTCATCTTCGTCGTCGGGTTCTGCCCCGATTACAATGCCACGCACGAGTGGGATCGATCTCCAAGTTACATGCTTGCTAGCCATGGGCTGGAGTTTCGATCCCACGGCCTCCGAGAACACCATGAAGTCCTCTTTGAGGTCCTGTGGTCATGGTCAGTTTAAGGGGTGGGAACGGGTGTGAGCGCGTGACTAACCTTGAGTCCAATCTGCAGATGAAGAGAAAGAAGCTCGTTTACCCTTCTTGAATCGCAACTCAATGGCAGCATTGCGTCCAAATCCATCAAGAGAATCTTCTCGCTGGTCCGGCTATCTCTATCATATGGTCTGGGAAGGTCATGGGCCGACGGCTCGCCTATTGCAAGCGGCGGCAGCATCTTCGCGGGCTGAGAACCACGCCGTGATTTCTCGACAGGTATGAAAGCTTTGTTGCGGATATAAATCTATGGGAGAGCGAACGGGATATCTTAATCCAAAAGAATGTAAATGATGTGTAGGTATGGAAATGAGTGCTCGGCGAAATTAGAAAGAGCATTAAATATGTATGTCTGAATTGATCGCCCAGCTGTTGGCAAGCGCGATAATACTGTGCGTCTTTCCTACTGACGATTCGTCGAGCATCGGAAGGTAGCACTCTGGGTAGTGTGTACTGTCGTCACTGTGACAGAGGCGATCGGAAATGAAGCAAGTTGCAGAAGAGTTTCGGATATCGTCCCTGTCGTCCCTGCCGCCTGTGTGGATGTCGACCGGGCAGTAGTAGAGCTCTGGTCAAGGCTTATCAGTGACACCTAACTTTTCGGACGGCGCCTTCTGTTGATTGAAAGTGGCTTGAGTTTTGTCGTTGTCGTCGTCGTCGTGTAGCCAGTCGTACTTGACACTGGTGACGAAATATGCTCTTGGGCAGGTTGCCAACGGTAAGCGGAAGCCGCGATGTGAAGCTGGAAGGAAAGTCCAGGTCTCGTTGTGTGCGCAGGAGTTTTAAGAGCTGACAAGAAATATTCGAGGTAGCCTTTCAGTGGGAGGGCAAGCGAGGGCCGTAAGATGAAGAGCCAATAGTGTAGGTAGAAGGAAGTAAGGGCAAGATGTGCCGTTGAACTTGTCGCGACTTCTGATAACTCCGAGTAGTTGCTACTGTGTCAAAGGGTTATGCAAGAGCTTGAGGGCAACCAGTCATATTATTGTGTCTTTTTGGTGTTGAGGCGAGGTTTATCGGGCTGTGATGTGTGTTGCCGATGTTGTTGTTGTGTATTATGCGATAGACAAAACACGGGAAGCTGCTACTTCTCACAACTTCCCGGTCCCTAGTAAGAGCAGATGTAATTGAACCGCTGCAATGAAGGAAGGAAGCGACCGGGGGCTTCTGCTATGACCTATAAATTCAGCTCGCTGATATCTCTTGTTCGTTACGAGGCCGCATCATTGGCAGCATCGTCGATAGTTATTGTGGTTGTTGCTTGTAGAGGCTGATCCACCGCTGCTCTGGTGGTGGTAGATTCTACGTGGTGATGTGCGTTGGCGTATGTTTGTCCTTTAACTCTCTTGTCCTTTGAGTATGCACGACTATACTCCAATAGAGAAGTCCGAAAGCATGGCGCACACATTGAAAAGAGACGCGGCTTGCCAGTATGGAAGGAGGGAGTGGTGCCAAACCCACAGGTGGATGTGGCAAAGCTCGCTTCACTCTTTTCATGGGGAGAAATAGACAACAGAATGACAAGCACAGCAATCTGGAAGCCAAGCATTTTCAGTTTCCCATGCGCAAATATAATTGGAGGTTGCCGATTTTGTGAAGCACATGCATCAGTGGGTTTAATGTGAAAACAGGGTAATTGAGAAGAGCTTCGATTCCCGTCATGTTTGGGGTCAACATCACTCAGAGCAGTGGGTGAGGTAAGCCGTTTGAGAACGGTAGCTGCCAGGTCTAAATGGTTTGTCCACGATAAGTTGGCCATTCGGCTGACAGAACAAGCTTCTGGTAAAGATTTACTCAACTGCCAAACAGCAAACTTCTGCAGGGCCACATGCTTAGGCCCGCCGCAGCTTGGCTTAGGAAGGCGTTTGCAACCCACGAAATCTCAAGAGGCATTGCCGAGGTACAATATATAGCAAGGTACAGATATAGAAAAAGACTAAGTAACCCTAATAGATATAACCTAAAGTATAAATATAGAAGTACTATACTTAGTACTAGAAGATATAGAGGTCTTAAGAGAGATAAAAATGAAATAAATAAAGTATAAATAACTTTTCTTTATAATAACTTTAGTTACTAAAGTTATAAGAACCTTATTTTATATAAGGAGAGTAGTAATAAAATAAATAACTAATACTCTATCTATTAATTAATATAATAGTAAACTAATAACTTAATAACTTTAATAATAACTTTAACTTAGAGAGTACTATATATATTAACCCTTAAGTAACTATTTAAAATATATAAAAACTATAATTAAGAGGAGTATAAAGGTTCTTTATAAGTACTACTAAACTTAGTACTAGGAATATTATTACTATATTTATTTTTAGTACTTACTTCTAGAAATAAGCTAAGTTATAACTAATAAACTTATAAACTTAAGTTCTAAACTATATTTATAGGAAGTATTAATAGGGGGTAATAGATTAAATAGAGTAGAATCTGTTAATATATAACATTCTTTTATAATAATAATAATAATATAAGAATAATAATAACGCTTAACTTACTTTAATATTCTATATAAAATAAACAAATAAAGTTTAAGGTACTAAACCTTATATAAAAATACTCTATTTATTATAACCTATAACTATAATATTAATTATATAATATATATAGTTATATAAGTACCTTATATAATTAGTAGTTTAGTAGGTTACGTTTCAGATTATCTTTCCCCTTATTTTTCCCTACTAGAGGAAGTAACCTACTAACTATATAAGTAATAATAACTAGAGTTATTATAATATATTAATTTCTTTATTATTATCTATACGATTAAATACTTATAAATACTTAGGATTATCACCTTTTATCATAACATAAGCCTATCTATAACCTTATACTATATAGGCGTATATACTACGCCTCTGAATACGCTTATACTTATACTAACAGAATCTTATTATAATTCTCTAGAGTAATAAATATACTACCTATAGAGCTACTCTACTAAAGGCTTTATTAATTACTTAGATCGTATAAGAAGGGTAGGATAAAGAGTTAAGGGATAAAGTAGTATATTAAGACTAATATAAGAAATTTAAATAAATAACAGGCTACTTATACCCTAAGGTAGGGGGAGGGTTTAAGAGGTATTACAGATATAAATAAAGGTTATATTCCTTAATATAGACCTTACTATATACTACATAAAGAATATAGGCCTCTCACTTATCTGCTACAAATTAAAGAGACCTAGTTCTTATATACTTAAGAAAACAGAGTTAAGCTTCATCTATATAGCCTTATAAATTCAAAGAAAGAAGAGTAGTAAACTAAAAAAACTATAGCAAAATTCCACGCCCTTTTTTAATACTAAACACCTATACTAATTATAATAAATTAACTTAGATATATATTATATATATATCCCTGAGAACTAGTAAAACTCTACGCGTAGGTTTTATAAGGCCTACTGTTCTTACTAGGTAGATTATCTATTTATCTAGTCCTCCCCTAGTAGCTAAGAGGTACTAATTTAACCCCTATAATCTAATATACCCCCTTAAGGATAATTACTATAATTATATAGTTATCTCTATAGTTTAATTAAGTACTTCTAAATAGCTTTAATTACTTCCTATTATTATAATTTTAGTTATTTTATAAGTTATAAAATAATAGTTTTCTCACTATAAGTAGTTAGAGTAGTAGAATAAAGTACTATCTACTTTACTTAATTAGTTTAAAGCTTCTAATTAATTATAGTTTTACTTACTACTTTAGTTCTTCTTAAAAGTAAGAAAGTAAGTTAATAATATTCTATTACCCTTACCTTTTATTATTTTTTTTCTTTTTTTCTTTTAACCTTTTAAGAATTTATAAATTATATATTAATTTTATACTACTTTTTTTACTACTATATTAATATTTTAATTAAGTAGATTAAATACTTTATAATATCTTCTTATAATACTTTTAATATTAAGTATAAAACTTATCTTAATATTATACTTACTAACTATATATATATTTCTAAGACTTTTAAGCTTTATTACTCTTACTATACTAATTTTCTCTCTTTTATTTCCTCTAATAATAAAGAGGAGGATAAGCTACTCTCTCTCTTAAGCTTTAG
Source organism: Colletotrichum gloeosporioides (assembly GCF_011800055.1). NCBI lineage: Eukaryota > Fungi > Ascomycota > Sordariomycetes > Glomerellales > Glomerellaceae > Colletotrichum > Colletotrichum gloeosporioides. The sequence continues at coordinate 229,532 of NW_025544656.1, read as the reverse complement.
TTATTAGTTTTATTCTTTTTTATAATTTTTTTCTATTACTAATTTTTTTTTTTTAGCTACTACTATCTCCTCTATTATATATCCTACTAGTTATAATAAATACCTTATTCTTAAACTTATTAAAGAGGAGGACCTTAATAATAATAAAGTTAAGGAGACCTTTATTAAAAAGAAATATAGTTACCCCTCTAATACTTAATACTAAGCTAAGAAAAAGACTAAAGAGAAGAAAGAGATTAAAGAAGCTAAAGCTCTTACTATCTCCCTTATTAAGTAGAAAAAGAAGGATTATATTATTATTTACTTTATTTAGTATATTATTATTAAGAAGAAGAAATAAGAAAAAGAGGAGGTAGCTTTTTAAGCTATTTATACTAATATAAAGGCTATTACTAATAAGGAGATTATTACTACTATAAGTGAGGAAGAGGAGGAAGAGAGTAAGGTTATTATAGGTACTAGTAACCTTTTTAACTCTATAAACTCCTTCTTTAAGTTAGAGGATAAGTTCTACTTTAACTACTTTTTCTCTTTTAGTAGAAGCTATTTATATTTTAGCTACTACTTTCTTAATAAGAATACTTATTATTATTACTATATAAAAAGTAGTAGCTACTTTATAAGTATTAAAGAGATTATTACTTTCTATTATATATTTTATAAAATAAAGAAGTATATTAAGAGTAATAAGTTTATCTTAACTAAAATATAAGTTATCCCCTACTAAATATTTCTATATAGTTATTAATTTCTTATAGAGAATTAATATTACTTAAGAAAACCTTTAGGATATAGCTTATAAAGTTATTATAACTTATAAAGCTACTAAGAAGAAAAGTATTACCCCTCTTAAGTATATTTTATATATTTACTACTCTACTTTAGTTCCTATACCTCCTATTATTATACTTCTTATTATTATACTTCCTCTTTATCTAGAGACTTTAGTCTATACTTTTCTTACTCTCTTAAGTATTTTCTTTAGTTCTTATTCTACTCTTAGTTATATTTAGAGTATTATTATAGCTACTTATTATAACCTTAATTATACCCTCCTCTATACTTTTAAGTTTAATTATATTAACTTTAAGGAGTTTTATAACTAACTTAATATTTTTAAGTTAGTTATCTCTCTAGCTACTTCTTATAAAGCTATCTTTTTTATTCCTACCTCTAAAAGTATTTAAATATTCTTATTTTATAGTTTCTTAATATCTTAAAAGTTTTAGTTTAAGATAGTTCTACTTTTAGGCTTTAAGTTTATAGATATTTAATATCTTTAGTAGTTTTTCTACCTTAAATAGAAGTTTTTTTATACTTTCTCCTCCTTATCTCTATAACTTTCTATATTTATTATATAAGGTTATTCTAAATATCTTTTTTCTCTATTTCCTTTTTCTAGCTCTCTTTATCTTTTTTAAGTTTAGAAGTATAATTTTTTTTAAAAGTTTCTTTTTAACTAGTTATTCTTAGCTATACTTAGAAGTTCTTAAAAGTCTACTATAAGAGGGATTTTATAAGATTATTTACTATTAGTTATATAAAAGGAGTATATACTACTAATATATATTTCTTATAGATCTCTTAATAAAACTAATAGTTATAGATATTAATATAATATAACCTTATTTAGAGATAGATAAGCTCTTTAGTAACTAGCCTAACTATCTATTAGTTATTATATTAGATTTATATTATTATAGGAGTACTTTCTATAAATTAGAGGGATACTTTCTAGCTTATTTCTCTAGGGAGTTATACTTAGAGGGAGGTTATAAGGTAGCTTATAAATATTACTTCTTAAACTATAAATAAGAGTAAGAGTAGCTTTATTTCTATAGTTAAAGTTATTATAGTAATTTATTTACTTACTTTCTATATAATAATACCTCTAAAGAGCTTTATTATAAATCCCTAGGAGCTCTTTTAGTTTAAGGTATTATTATTAAAACTTATATTAGAGGCTATTTTAAGAGTATTATATAAGTTTTTAGCTTTAACTCTATATTTAATATATAAGTAGTATATTTTATAGAGATACTATAAAGCTTAATCTATAGTTTACTAGTATTTTAGTTTAAGATTTTAGTTAAAGTAGGCTAAATAACTTATTATAAATATAAAGTTTAATCTTATTATTACTATTATATATAAAATAGTCTTTATTTTTCTCTAATAGAGATTAACTTTATTATTTAAAACTTCTTTTTTATATAAGAGTAACTTAATATATTTTATTAAGGTTCTATTTTATATCCCTAGAGAGTATTCTAATAGAAGAAGTCTTCTTACCTTTTTTATATAGATAACTTATAAGAACTAGAGTCTTTTTATTTTTTAATTATAGAAAACCTTAATATTAAGAAACTATTATAAGCTTTTATTACTTTTAAAGTAGTATCTCTTTTAGAATTCTTTAATTACTTCTTTAACTTCTTTTTAAGAAGCTCTTAAGTAAGTAAGTATATAGTTATCTATATAGAAGAAGAAGTATACTTAATTTTTCTTTTAATAATAATCCTCTTTTAATATTTATAAGAAGTTTAAGTTTTTTAATCTCTTCTTAAGATAATACTACTATAAGAGGGGAGATTAATAAAGTTTATATAAAGCTTTTCTAAACTTAAGTACCTTTTTAAACTTCTTATAGCTAGGTAGGAACTTTATATATACTATCTTATTAAGCTTAATATATATAAATATATTTATTATATTATACTAGAGAAACTTTAAATTAAAGTAGTTTATTATTACTATTAGAGTTTAAAATAATATATCTATAAGTATTATAGTATAAATATCTTAAGTATCTTTTACTTATTAATTTCTTTAAATTATTAGCTAAACTTTTAGTTTTATAAGTTTACTATACTTATTAAGCTTATAGGTATATACTTAGTAGTATCTAAAGACCTATTAATCTCCTAAAGTATTTCTTATAATTTCTTCTTATAACTTAGACTTTTTATAACCTTATAGGTAAGATTTCTCTATTTATAGGAAACCTTCTACTAGAAAGTAGTAGTTAAGTTTTAAGAAATTATATTTCTTTTTATAATTTAACTATTTTTTTTAATTTAAGAGTTACTAATATAATATTAAGAGGAGAAGTAACTCTTATTAGTAAGTATTTATAAGGTATAAGTATATAGATTAAGTTACTCTTAATAAGAGGGAGCTTTTAGAGGGTATCTTATACTTTTTTAAGCTCTTTTTAGAGGCTTTTAGGTTTTTAATCTCTACTTTCTTATTTTATAGCCTTTTTATTATATCTATAGATTAATCTACTTTTATAGCTATATAAAGCTAGTTAGGCTATATATATAGGCTATTTAAGCTATTTAGTCTCTAGAGAGTATAAGGATTCTTATATAGATTATTTCCTACTAAAAAAGTAGTTTTAAATAAGGTTTTAAGGGTTATTTTTATTACTAATAAGTTTATTTCTTACTTTTTTATATTAAGAACTCCTTAAAGAGCTTTACTAAGTATTATAAATAGGTTTATCTATTTTAAAGAGAGAGGTAAGGTTAGCTAAAACTTAAACTATATATTTATATATAATACTATTTTCTCTAGCTATTTTTAGTTAATTTCTTCTCTTATAGTAGTTTTAATATAGTTAAGGATCTTATTTACTTTCTTATTAGCTTTCTACTTTATAGGAGTACTATAAGATACCTTAATAAGCTAGGTAATATATTTCTAGATTACTTTAAGGTTTATATAATAGAACTTTTCTATTATATATATTAGATTTCTACTATAGAACTTCTTTTTATTAAATATTATATCTTATATAGTAAATATTTTACTTTTTAGTAAGTTCTATATATAGAAAGAATTACTTAATATATAACTTAGAAGAAAGCTAATAAATACCTTTAGTATAAGCTTCTAATACTTATTTCTTCTAAGTTAAGCGTTTCTAGTTATTATATATATATAGTAATTATATACTTAAAGGTATAAGAGGTTTAGCTATACTAAGTATATATTTTCCTATAACTAAAAGTAGCTATAGAAGAGCTTATATAAGGTTTTTTAGCTTTAACTTACTATAAGTATATAATTATATATATATATAGCTACTTTATTAATTTCTAGCTAAAATATATTTAGTAACTTTACTCTTATTATTATTACTTTTATATACTATTTAATAGCTATAATAACTCTTTCTACCTCTTTATTTTATATTTATATATATAGAGAGGATAGTTTAACTTTAATCCCTCTTATATATAGTTTTTCTCTAATCTATTTATATTTTACTATTTTATTATTTATTTTAATTTCTTTAACTTAGATATTAAATATAGTTTAAAAGTAGTTAAGAAACTTATTTAGAGTATTAAGGAGTAAATCTATCTTCCTATTTCTTAAATAGAAGTCTTAAGTTAATTTTAAAGTTCTATTAATAATAATTATACTTAAGGTATAGCCTTTATATCTTTCTTTATAGTTATAGAAGTTAAGAGTAATTCTCTTACTTAGAAGGGCTTATATAATAGCCTTTTTTAGTATATATTATACTTAGTGATATAACTATTATGCTATAGTTTAGGATTTCCCTATGATTTCCTAGAGGGGATTAAGCGTGGAATTCCTTAGGATTTCCCTAGGATTTCCCTAGGATTTCCCTAGGAAACTATATATAGAATCCTAAGAGATTTCCTAGAGATTTCTTTAAGATTTCCCTAAGAAATACTTAGAGTATTCCTTAGAGAAATCTCTTAGGAATCCTTTAGAAGAGGTATTATAATATTATATCTTTTTACCTATACTTATATATAATAATTAGTAGTATAATTAATTTCTAGCTAATAAAGTAGTAATACTATTTAGACTAATAGAAAGAAGAGTTAATAAAGTATTAACTCTTTCTAATTTTATTAAGATAAGTGATAAACTAATAACTTTACTAAGAATATATTATAATTACTATATTTATAGACTTAAGGGAACTATAAGATATTCCTTAAGATCTTAAAGAACTATTTATACCTTTAGACCCCTTTAGTACTACTAAATTCCTTTATAGTTATTAAGTTTATTATAACTAGCTTTACTTTCTTATTATACTTACCTTTCCTATTAATTAACTTCTATTAGTAGTGAAATCTACTTTTAATATAAAGAGAAATTAGTACTTAATTATAGAAGAGGCTAAAAAGAATACTAAGACTTATTTAACTTATCTAAGTTAGTTTAAGAAAAATATCCTCATTTAGCTAGATAGAGAAGAGTATTATTAAATAATTATCTTTAACTACTTTAAGAAAGGGCTATTACTTTAATAGTATAATAATATAGAAGTAAGTAGTAGTAAAGCTCTAACTAAATAACTTTTAAACTTACCCTTATTATAAGAAAGCTAAAATACTTAAGAACTAGTTACCTTAATTTTAGTAGATTTACTAGAGACCTTAATAGCTTAGGGAGAACTATATATTATTATTAAAATCCTAGGAATATAAGAGGTAGCTAAAATACTTTATCTCTTAATAGGTAAACCCCTAATAGGAAGCTTATACTTAGCTAGTATATTATTACTAAGTAATATATCTCACTTTAAACTGCTTATAAAGCTATAATATAGAATCTCTAATACTAATTAAGATTTCCCTATAGTTTACTATATATAGTACTTAAAGTTTCTAACTAAAACGTTATAGAATAAGTACTAGGAAACTAGCTAGGCTTCTTCTATTAAGATAAGTAAGATATTATAGAAAAGACTACTAAAGTTAGAGCTATCTAGTGATAATAGTAGTACTAGAGGTAATAGAGCTAAGAAGGTTTTCTAGGGTAATATTTAATTTTACGTAGAAGAAATCAGATAGTTTAAGCTAATATTAAGATATAATAACCTTAAGTATAGTTAACTAGAAGGTATTAAAACTATTTAGATAAATATTAAGTGGTTTATTAATTTATTTAAATAATATACTCTCTAGTCTCTATAATATATTATTATTACTACTACTAACCTATATTTCTATCTACTAAGTATAATATAGGATTAGTTTACTAGAGATTTATCTCTAGAATAGTAAGTATTATTATATAACCCTTATAATAGATTAAATTTATAAGTAAAATAGCTACTAAAACGTTTTTATATACCTTATACTATTATATATACTTATTTAAATCACTTTTAGTATACTTTAGAAGATATAAGAGATAATAAAGATCTTAGATACTTTATAGCTAAGGTTAGCTAACTAGTATATATTTATAACTATCTAAAGTCCTAGATATTTAGGCTAGTTTATAACTAAATTAACTTTAATCTAATTACTAGATAACCTTAACTAACTAGCTAAGAGGACTAAAACCTTTAGTTCTAAGAACTTATAGATTACTAAGAAGGTTAGAGAAGAAATATTACTTAAGGAGGATAGAAATCCCTAGTAAGGCTAATTAAGAACTCTATAGCCTCGCTTTTTACTAAGAAATCCTAATACTTATAAAATAAAGTTTAAGACCCCTCTAGCTTAGCTTATATTAAGAAGGAGTTTACTAACTAAACTAATAATCTAGTTCCCTAATTTAGGGAAAACTAGGAGAATAATAAAGAAAGACTTTATAACTACCCTTAGAATAATTCTAACTACTTTTAGAATAAATCTAACTAGCTAAACTTCTAGAAAAAGTTAGTATATTAGTATAAGAAGGATAGCGTAAATACTATATAGGATATATATATCTAAAATTATAATAGAACTATTAATACTATAATTATAAAGGAAATAGAGGAATAAGGATATTATATAGTATATATATACTATTTTAATCTACTAGCTAACCTTAAGGATATTAGCTTAGATAATAACGCCTCTAATAAAGAGGAAACTAAGCTAGAAGAGGAAGTAAACTTTATTAATAATAATTTAGTAGAGAATAACTACTAGTATATCCCTAAATATAATAATACTTTTTTCCTATCTAGTTACTATTATAACTACTTCTTTCTTATAAATAAGAAAAAGTAATAGTAATATAATTACTATTTAACCTACTAGGATATAATTATTACTACTCTAAAATAATAACCTTTAAAAAATAAGCTATAGAATACTTAAAACTCCTATAATATCCTATATAATACTACTTATATAAGGATTTAAACTAACTTAAGCTTAGATAGTTTATAAATAGAGGTTTATATTAATACTAAAGCTTTACGATATATTATCTAAGAGGATATTCTTCTCTTAATCTTAAGGTATATTATTAATAAAAGTAAAAAGAAGAAGTTCTCTAGTATAGAATAAGTTTAAATACTTAGCTAAACTAGTTTTAACTTATATATTTAAGGAATATAGAATAGCACTTTAATAGTTACTATTTTTTACTTAGAAGGATAGGTTATTAAACGCCTAGGTATAGGTATACTAATTAGTTAAGAATTTAATGTTTATAATAGACTTAATGTTTTAAACTTATAAGGAATAATCTATATAAATATATATAATAATCTTAAGATTCCTACTATTATCTTTATTAAACGTTCGCTAAAGAACTATACTGCTTAAGTAAATATAAATATAATAATTCTACCTTATTTAGGAGCGTTAGTCTTTATTTATATAGTATAAGGTTTAAAATAGAGTTACTTCTATTTTAACTTAAGTATAGTAGTATAATAAATATTATAGTAAGTTAAGATTCCTTAGTTCTTATTACTAATTACTCCTTAGAAATAATAAAGATTTAGTAAAACTAATAACTAGGAACCCTCTAACTATTAGAAGGAGATATCACTATATTAATAGTAGTATTCTTAGATATAGAACTAGGGGATATTATAAACTATACTTCTGAAAATATTTTAGATAATTTCTTAGAGATTTCTTTAGTAAATAAACTATTACCTAGAGATGAGGATATCTTTAAAGACTACCTTAATAAAAATTAGAAGATTAGTATTAAATAAAATAAAGAATATAAAGGAAAGTATATACTAGAAAGAGTAACTATTTTTAATTATAATAATGCTTTTATTATATATATAAACTATATTATTATTAATTTCTCTTCTATTTAGAAGCTTATAGGACTTATTAAGGTTACTTCTAAAGAGGAAATAACTATTCCTTTTATTCCTAATTATTATAAATATAAGATTAGCTAATAACTATTTTTAGTTAGAATAGAAGACTAGGAATTTATTAATAAAAAGATAGACGATATATATAACTATAGATAAGCTAAATAGGTTAAATTTCCTATACTATTTAGTGCTCCTATCTTTATAGTATAGAGGATAGTTAATAGGAAATAGAAAGGATAGATAGTTATTAACTTCTAAGTTTTAAATAAGGTTACTATTTTAGATATTTACCTCTTACCCCTCTAATTAGAGGTAATCTAAAAAGTTAGAGGTAAGAAATATATTACTAAAGTTAACGCCTAAATATTCTTCTATTAATTTCTAGTTAAGAAGGAGTATTAAGAAAGACTTATAATAGTTAGCTATTATAAATAAGAAATATTAACTATAGTACCTATAGGATTTAAGAACTCTTTAGTCTATATATAGTACTTTATTAATACCTTCTTAAGGGATTTCTAAGCCTTCACTTAAGCTTTTATTAATAATATTATTATTACTTCTAAAATAGAGGATAAGTATAAAGCTTATTTAAAGGTAATCTTTAAGGTATTAGAGGAATAAGTAGTTACTCTTTCGCTAAATAAGTCCTTTATTAGTTTCCTATTTATTAAACTATTTAGTTTTAATATAGATATTTTTAACCTTTAGAATATAGAGGATTAAATATATACCTTTAAGTTTATAGAATTCCCTAGGAATCTTTTCTCTCTAGAGAAATAGCTAAGCTCTACTAGATATCTATATCACTTTATAGCTAGATATAGCGCCTATAATAAGCTACTATAAACCTATAAAACTAATTTATTAGTAGAAAGTAGATATTAAGAGAAGTATATTAGGTCTACTAGGAAATATTTTTATAAAAGTACTACTTTCTAGCTAACTTAAGGGGAATTAAACTTATTTGAGGACGTTAAGTAAGCGCTTATTAAAGTTAGTACTCTATTTTACTATAACTTAAACTATATACTATTTATATAACTAGATATTACTTATAAGTAAGGTTTTAGAACTATACTATTCTACTTAAAGCGTAGTATAGAATAGAAACTAAGTACTATAATACTATAAATAGTAGTAGAACCTATTATATTCCTTAGCTAATTATTATCTAACACTAAGTAAAAATACTAGCTAACTAAGCTAGAGGTTTTATACTTAGTCTAAATAATCTATAAAGCTTATATACTAATTTAATCTACCTAGAAAAATCTATCTATTATCCTAATAGACTATACTTTTATAGCTAGAGCTATATAGTAGATAATACTATTCACTATAAACTAGAGATAAGCTAACCTCTACTTAGTTCTCACAGTAGAGTTCCTTTACTAGTTTCAACTCCTATATATTTATATTCTAGGAGTTATAAATATAGTAGCTAATATACTTTCTTAAATTCTATTAGGTAATAATTATCTAAACCTAGAGGAATTAAGATAGCTTAATAAAATATAGGATAAGTTTGCTATTTATTAGTCTACTAATATAGGGATTTCCCTAGAAATATATAAGTATATCTAGAGAGGATATAAAAATATGCTTAAGTAGAAGGGATATATTAATATACTAAAAACTATAAACCCTAACTTTTATTTACTTTTTAATTTAGACTAAGGACTACTATATTTTATAGAAACTAGTAGAAAATAAAAACTCTATATTTTAAATAAAGTAGCTTAAGATTTTATTATAGCTATTTATAATAAGAATTAGTATTATAGTGATAAGAGAGTATAATATAAACTATAAGATAAGTTTATTATTAATAATATAATAACTAAGATTAAGAAATACTATAAAACTTATCTTATATATAAACTACTTAGGAAGGATAGAGGTAAACTAATTAGTAGTCTTTAGCTTATTATAACACCCCTAATTCCCTTTTATATAATTATAATAGACTTTATTATAGGACTACTTAAAGTTTCTACTAATAATACTATCTAGAAACTACTAGGATTTACTTTTTATAACTTAGTAATAACTATTACTAATAAGTTCTCTAAGTTTACTATAATTATACTAGGAAATATCTTATATATAGCTATAGAATAAGCATTAGTCCTTATTAAGATATTTATACTCTATAACTAGGGAATTCCCTACAGTATTATCTCAGATTAAGACCTTAAGTTTCTATTAGAATTCTAATAAACTTTATAGAAGGAAATAAATATTAAGCTAAAATTTTTAATAGTATATTACCTATAAACTAATAGCTAGTCTAAAAGAAAGAACTAAATAGTTAAAGTATACCTCTAAGCTTAGTATATAACTTTCCCTAATAAAACCTAGATCTATAGTATTATATTTATCTAATTTAGCCTTAATAATATATATATAGCTATAATTAAATGCTCCCCTAATAAGCTTATATATAGCTTTAAGATTAATAAGCTATTAAACCTCTTAGGTGATATTAATATTATTTCTAATTATAACTTACTCTAAGAGGAAGTAAAGATCTCTATTATAGAGAGGTAGATATATATAAAATAAATTTTTAATAAAGAATATTAATATATTATATTTAGACTAAGAGATTTTATATATCTCTACTTTAGAAAAGGGTATTAGTTACTAGGGAAACTATTACTAAAAATATCCCCTTAGTATACTAAACTAATTAAAGTACTTAAATAAGTTAGACTACTAGCGTATTAGTTAGACCTCCTATTAATAATAAACGTCCACTTAGTTATTTTAATTATATATCTTATCTTAGTAATAAACCTATAGGATAATCCTTTCTATAAAATACTATTATTAGCTATCCTAGTTAATATAGATAACCTAAAGTAAGCTAAATAGAGGGATTAGTTTATATATTATAAGATTAAAAGGATCTTAGATAAATATATTCTCTATTAAGGTAGAGGATTAAGTAAAATATAGTATCTAATTAAGTAGAAGGATTTTTTATATTTCTATAATATATAGATAGATATAGATACTATAGAAGCTAATAAGTTAGTTAAATTATTTAAATAATAATTTATAGAAGTATAAACTAAATATAACTATAGTAAACCTATTTTAATTCTATCTACTGAATAATCCCCTTCTTTAGAACTAAGGGAATTATTAGTTAATAATTAGAGAAAGAGAGGTAGATTAAGGTATAATAAAGGAATAATCTACCTATATATATCTAAAAGGATTTTACTTAGATTTCCTTAGAATAATAGATAAGGAAATTCTCTAGGAAACTAAAGAGTAGTATTTATATATCTAGATTAATAAAGTAGATTATCTCCTAGGGAAGCGCCCTATCGTTTATATAAGCTAGCTACTAGCTAATAGAACTATATAGTCTAAATAGCACCTTCTAAAAGCCTTAATACTATAATAGTAAGTATAATAATGCTAAATAGCTCTTTCCTTAAGAAATCTCTAAAAAAGAGCGCACTAAGCCTTATTTTTAGTAATAGTATACCTTCTACCTTTCACCTTTTATTTTTTTTTTTTAACTACTTATAACTTTTATTTTTCCTTCTCCTCTTTATTATTACTAGNTATTTTTTTTTTTTAACTACTTATAACTTTTATTTTTCCTTCTCCTCTTTATTATTACTAGTCTATATTACCCCCTTACTATAAGAAAGGAATACGCCTATAATATAGTTATTACTTTTACTAAGCTTTTAATAAGATATACTTTATTTTAGATTTATCTTAAACCTTATATATTAATTCCTATCTAAAGACTATCTTTACTATACTAAGTATTACCTCTATTTTAAGCGTAATTATAACCCTTATAACCTTAGTTTTAAAGGATACTTTTATACTATCTATATCTATAGAGGTAAGGAAGAGCTATTAAGAAATAGTAAAGTTATTAGATCTATTATTATTAATCTCCTAAAGAATAACCTTATTTAGGCTAATAATTATTACTACTAAGCTATCTAGTTAGGATATTTTAACCTTAAGCGTTTATAAATCTAATTTACTATCTTTTAGTTATAAAACTACTTTAATACTTCTAAGGATATAAATATTACTTATTAAGTTTATATAGAGAACTTATAGCTAAATATTATTTTCACTAAAGGTTATAAAATACTCTTAGTCTTTAAGAACTAGCTAGTTTACTTAATTCCCTAGTTACTAGCTCTTATACTTAGCACTTATACTATTAACCTTATACCTTAAACCTTAATTCCTAAAGAGGACTCTAACTTTTCTATAGATACTTAAGACTCCTCATATAAGTTAGATTTCTCAGAGAATTCTTAAGAAGAAGATAATAATATACTTAGTATAGCTCCTACTTCTATTAATAACTATACTTCTAGTAGTACCTACTTATATAATAGCTATAGTTAGTATACTAAAGAGGAGGATATTAACTACTCTCTTACTATAATTAAGTTAATCTATAAAGCTATTATAGACTTCACTAATAAAGACCTTAACTAGAAGAAGTATTATAATATCTTAATAAGCCTTATTAAGAAGAACTTAAATATACCTAAGAAGTTATAGGAGTCTCTCTTTAGTAAAGATATTTAGGAGATAAATATAGAAGAGTACTCTACTACCCTTATATAGTTAGCTAAAACCTCTAGTAATAAGAAGTATTACTTTAATAAGATTAATGATATACTTATTAGCTAAGGCGTCCTATTCCTATCTATATCTTAGACTACTACTACTAATAAAACTACTAAAGCCCTTAGTACTTTTAATACTATACTTAAGAAGATTAAAGAGAAGGACTACCTTCTTAATTAGTAATAATACTTAAATAATACCTTCTATAATAATATTACTTCGCTTTATATTTAAATTAAATCTAATTTTTTCTACCTCCTCCCTTAAGGTATAAACTTTTATTTTATTATACTTAATTTTTAGGGTATTATCTATTATAAATTAGTTATAGTAACTTTATATAAGATTCTCTCTACTTTCTAAGATACTAAATCCCTTATAATTAACTTTAGTTTCTTAAACCTAATTAATTTACTTAAGAGTAATACCTTTATTACTAAATTCTCTATCTACTAAGCTAAAGAGAATAAGCTATAATTTACCTATAATACTAATAATGAGGAGCTTATAAAAGAGGTTTATAAGTAGAATATTATAGAGGAGTTTTAGATATTTTTCACCTCTTTTTCCTTTAGCTAGATTAAAGGTTATTAAGCTCTTTACTATATTTTAGCTAATAACGTTCTAGTTTAAGCTATAATTAATAAGTTTTATAATAATTTTATTAAATTCTTAGAGATTATAGATGAGGAATATAATAATAGTATTACTACTACTTCTAGTTAGGCTAAGCTTAAGATATTTACTACTTCTAAGAAATAAATATATAGGGATTATATTAAAGTAGAAGTTTATATATAGTAATATTAATAGGAAAGGAGAAACTTATAAGTTAGATTAAGTAAATAGATATAGAAAGTAAAATAAGATAAATTTTATAGGATTTACTTTCTTAATAGTTTATTTTTTTTATAATTTCTATATAGTTTTATTTTTAGTATTTTTCTCTTATAAACCTCACTATACTTAAATTCTCTTATATTACTTCTTATAGCTAAGCTAGCTTAGTAACTTTACTTATTAGTAATATTAGTTTAAGTAAATATTTTCTACTTTTTTATTATAACTTCTACTTAAACTATTACTTAATAATACTACTAGGAAGGCTTATTAATAAACTTCCTAAATCTATATAGTTATTATTATTATTACTACTATTCCTCTATAAGGTTTACTATAAATTCCCTATTAACTTATGCTATTATAATTACTATTACTTCCCTATAATTTTACTATAATTTCCTTATAAAATTATATAGTTACTATTACTACTGTTTTTCTATAATTTTACTATAATTTCCCCCTATTAGAATAGCTTACTAGTGTTAAGGTTTATAGATAAAACTTACTCTTTTTATAGAGGGGTAATTATTATACTATAGTTTAGGATTTCCTTATAATTTCCTAGAGGGGATTAAGCGTGGAATTCCCTAAGATTTCCCTAAGATTTCCCTAGGAAATACTTAGAGTATTCCTCAGAGAAATCTCCTAGGAATCCTTTAGAAGAGGTATCGCAATATTATATCTTTTTACCTATGCCTATATATAATAATAACTTCCTTTATCTATATATATTATAATTAATAGTTAAAATTTTTAAGTATTTATTTATTATTTAGACCCTTCTTATAAGGTTAGATAGATATTAGAAGGCTTCTAGCTTTAAGTATTTAAGTTTCTAATACTAAAGCTTTACTAATCTCTTAATAAGTTTATAATATATTAAAGTTATATAGTTATATTTTCTTTTTAGTTTTAAAACTTTATCTTATATAGAGGCTAATAGAGGTATAATTATAATAAGAGTTATTTTACTTAGAGGTTTATAATTAAGAATATACTAATTATTAATACTCTTAAGTAAGTATAAGAATATATAATTAGATCTCTATAAGTAGTTATTACTTAAGCTTATATTCTATTATATCTCTCTCTAGTATAACTTTTAAAGAGATATTAGGTTATTTATAAGTTTAGGATATAAAGTTATATTAAATAATTATAGCTTTATTATACTATTTACTCTTCTTACTAAGATTTTAGCTATACTATATACCTTAATAAATATTTTATATATCTTAATTTATAGAAAATCTCCTATTAAAGTATTTTATAAAGTAGTAAACTATTTTATATAATTAAATATATATATTATAAAGCTTAAGTTTAGTATTATAGATCTTATAAAAGAGTATTTTTCTAATACTATAAATACTACTTTAGTATATCCTCTAGTACTTCTATAGAATTATACTAATTTTAAGGAGGACTTTATAGTTTTATAGATTTACTTTATAAAGTTTTTATTATTCTCTATTCTTCTATTAAAGATATATTAAATAACTATTTAGGGGATTTATAATTTTAGTTAGATTATTATATTAATATAGAAATACTTAGAGAACTTATATATATTATAGTATAACTTATAATATAGTTTCTCTATTTTTTAAGTATCTAAAAGAGATTCTTCTTACTTTTAATAAGTTCTTATTATTACTAAGAGTTACTTTAAGTTTTATTCTTTTTAAGGGTTTCTCTTATAACTTATTCTATAATTAGTTAATTTATTAAATAGTTTAATTTTACTTAATTAAAGTTCTTTATTATAGATTATAAAGCTAAATATATCTCTACTTATTTTAGACTTCTATAGAGTAGTTTTAAAGTATATAAGATATATTTATATATTAGAGATAATTTTACTAACTATAAGGTTATATTAAATTACTAAAAAAAGCTTAGTTATATAGTAAGTAGATATCTATATATTAAAGTAACTTTAAGTAAGTATATTAATATATTTAGGAAACTAAATTAAAGAGTTTAAATTATTTAGAACTTTATAGTTCTAGTCTTTATAGATTATATTTTCTTAATAAGAGATTTATACTTTTATATCTTTCTTTATTAAGAGATATTTTTAACTAAAAGCTATAATTATTATAATATATTTAGAGATTATATAAATTTTATACTCTCTTTTACTATAGTTAATATAAATCTTAAGTTTATAAAGTTATTTATTAAGATCTATATTAATAATATAGTAGTATTTTAAAAGCTTTATAAATATTAACTCCCTAATAAATTATTAGATCTCTTATATACCTTTTATTATACTATCTTATTCCTTTTTAAGGAAACTATAATTTATTCTTAGTTTACTATAGAGAGTATAGTTTATTTAAGAGAGATCTTTAAGTTTTTATACTTAAAGTATCTCTTTATTATTTTTAAAGAGGATTATTATAGTTAAAAACTTTTAAAGTAAGTAATTAGAAGTATATAGGAGTCTTAGAGGTACTATAAGTCTTTAAAAAGCTAACTTATAAACCTAAGTAGTACTCTTAGAGAACTTCTTAAGGTTTATAATATACTATAACTAATAGGAATAATAGAAGATTTAGACTTAATTAATTTAAAATACTTAATCCTCTATACTTTTTAGAGGGATCTTTTTACTATTTAGAGGTATTATTATATACTTATTAGCTATTCTTTAGTACTATATATAGCTTAGTAGTATATTAGTTAATATAAATTAGATTATTAATTAATAAATTAACTTAAATATATATTATATATATATCCCTGAGAACTAGTAAAACTCTACGTATAGGTTTCATAAAACTTACTGTTCTCACTAGGTGGATTATCTATTTATTTAGTCCTCCCCTAGTAGCTAAGAGGCGCTAATTTAACCCCTGCAATCTAACACGCTAATTTAACCCCTGCAATCTGACAGATCAGACTCTGGAACTTGGCGCCTTCTTGGCGATCAAGCGCCACTCTTCCCAACCACAGGAGGCACGTCTCAGAATGAGCACCTCAGGTTGGCTCCCAATTCGTTCTTTCATGGCCTCGATTGCCATTCCCGAGGCGACTTGGTCATTAAGAATGCACCCTGCCCCAGGTTTCTGGAACTTGAACTGCTTGTGGCTTGATACAAGGAACGTAGGGAGGTTGAAGGTGGCATAAGTAGTTGGTGGCTTGAGTGCGTCGGATCAGGCTCCTTGGCGCAACGTCCCGTAAGAAGACGAGACCGGTACAAGCCATGGCATTTTGATTCAAAAAGCACTCGAGTGATGCCGGCACTTCTACATCACATGCTGTGGCGTAACTATTAGATCAAAACATAACCCTTGAATGTTTGCAACGTGGTACTGCGTGGGTAAGGTAGGGGCCGTGAACATTCGAGTCGTTTTGGACCTGAAGAAGGCGCGGGCCTTGCTCTCCAGAGAGCAGGAACGTGACCAGAGTTGTTCGATTAGTACAATCTCCCGAGGCCGTTGTCACGATGAAGCCAGGCCAGTCACCCTCCGAAGTATCTACATGCGAACAGGGAAAAAAATTGAATTAAAGCATCTTCTCTTGGTCCTCGGCATCTTCGCAGACGGGCTCTGCGACCATGATCTCGCCCCGCCAGATTTCCAACAAGTTGACTACCGGGAACAGCAACACCAGGATAGACAGGAACTGCCCGAATTCCCACCTCTCCTCGCTGTTGTCAGCGAGCTTGTAGCCCTGGGGGCCGGACCCAAAGACGGACGAGGCCATGAAGGAGCGCACGGCGGCACCGATCGCCGACGCCGTCATGAGGGCCAGGCCGCCCATGATCATCGGCCTGGCAAAGCGCTTTCCCCGCGAGTGGATGTACCAGCTAGCGCCCAGGAAGACGAGGACGTTTGCGACGATGACGGCGATCGTACCCGCGTAGTCGATGAACGAGCCCCCGCCGGTGGTTCCGTTGACGGAGGACCATACACAGCCGACGGGCAGCTTGGACTCCTTCATGCCCTTGCCCAGGCTCTGCAGGATGACGCCGCCATATGTGCAGTTGAGCGCCAGGTTGACGGTCATGAGGCTCTGTCGGAGAGTGCGGAGGAGCCAGTCTTGGCGGAGAAGTTGTCCGTAGATCAAGAGTGTAGCGTTGTGGACGGCCATGCTCATGTTGGAGAGACACCAGATGATGAAGAAGTGGTAGGGGACGATGCGATTTGTGGTGGCGAGCCCGAGGATGGAGATGGCGATGCCCTGGAGGATTTGCGTATCGGAGTAACCGTTCAGAAGCTTGCGGCGGATGCTGGAGGGACGTTCCTTCCGCTCGAACAAGACGATGGACCAGCTGAGGAGAAGGGCGATGGTGGCGGCGATGGTGAAGGAGAGCAAGACGGCCACTCCAGCGATACCGGCATTGCCAGCGACGGAGATGGTGGCGGGGTCGACAGAACAGTTCGGGGGGCTGAAGAAGGACATTTCGGCGAAGTGCGAGTGCAGGACTCGCGTCTAGAAAGAAATGAAGCTGGGTATCGAATTCGAGACGGGATTTTCGGCGGGCGGTGTTTGGGAAACTCGGAGATGGACGGGATTCAAGGTGCGGTACGGGACACTCTGATTAACGACTCGCAAATGCAGGCGCAGTGTTTAATTCCAAGTCTCCGTAAATCATGGCTCCATTATCGACGCTTCGGTTTGTTTGTTTGATTGACTTATTGCTTCAATGAAAGACTGACGGCCCTGTTTCGCGTGCCACCAGGGAGCGAAATGGTGTCTAATATGATGGAAGAAAAGGCATTCGTGCGTGAGGCGCGGCGCATTAACGTGTATGGTGAGGGTGGGCTGCCCCTTTTCTGACTGGACCCCACGGCGGCGAGGTTCAGCGGGTATGACGTACCAGTAAGCGCTGCAGCTTTTCGTCTGAAACGGCCACCCGCTGAGGAAGATCCCTGAAGCCGCTGGACGACTGGCTGACGGGTGCTCTCCAGCGGCCTCTGAGCGGCCGTGTTTGCGTTGCCGCTGGTGGCTGTGCCCCACTCAAGCCACCCGCTTCCCTTGTCTTGGTGGTCGCAGATCCCCTCGCATCCTCCGCGTCGCCATCTCACAATCCGAATCCATCCCGGCTGCCTCAAGGGCCCCTTGTCTTGGGCCACAATGCGAACCACCGGCGCTTTGCCTGGTGCCTGGACCCTTCCTCCACCGACAAAAGGGTCTTTTGTATTTTTGTTACTATTGGTTATTGTTTTCGTTGCGGCTGATTCGACCGAATTTGCTGCATCAGGGTTTCGCAGGGAATCGAGGCATTGAAGCCACATGAAGAGAGACACACAATTCGTGGTGAAGTTGTCCGACGACACTGTCTCAGGCCGGCCGGGGGGTATCGTCGATCCGGGGAGAGTGGACGGTCACGGACACTGAAGATCGTCATCAACCTCGTCGTTTTTCCTTCCGCTACCGTAGCCACGGACAAGCCTCAGTTTGTTCGACGAGATCGCAGCGATGGACATCTCCGATGGGATTGCCGCCGCTGGCTGTGGTCCAGCTTCAGGAGCACCTTGGCGACGTCCGTCTTCATCTTGACGAGCTCCTTCCGATTCTCAGGTGTCGCTTCGTATGTCGTATTAATACTGCAGAGGAATTGTTAGGCACGTCCATGCGAAAGCGTCCGACTCCTTCTGGGTTTTTGGGAACACCTACAAATTAGATACTGCCACACTGATATTCAGCATGATCTTCTGCGTCGCAAGCTGTTCTCTCACGTCGGTGAATTCCTTGGCTTGCAGCGTCAGCATCGTCCTCTTCCACAAGCCCAGCTTGCCCCCGGAACGGCCCTCGGTGGCCTTTTCCAGCTTCTCCTCCAGCAGACACAGGCTTTTGGCGTATTTCTTGAGGACCGTATCCAGGTCCCGAGCCGTGGACGGATGCAGAACTCCTTTAGCCGTGTCGTCGTTGCTGAGGTAGTAAAGCAATGTCTCGAGGATCGACAGCACTTCTTGCAGATCAGCCGAGAGGGTCGTGAGCACTCGCGGCGCGTCCGAGATGGCGTCAATCTGCCGGCTCACCGCAGCGCTGAGCTGGACGGCAGCCTCCAGATGGCCCGCGGTACTGCTAACGTCGACTGCGTCCGCCATCCTCCCACGCACATGTCTGTCGAGGCTTCTTCGATTGTGTGAACGGTTACAGACGACAGCAACCTCGCTGCGCTCGTCTTTTCGACCAAGACGAGGACCACACCAATCCTTAAGTAGCGAAGGCGCCGGGCGAAGCGGGTCCACGGCGCAGGAGGCACAGAAAAGCATCATGCCGGACTTCGTCCCCTGAAATGGCTGGAAATGGGTCGCTAACTCGGTGTTTTACAGGGGAGGAGCAAGGGTAACAGCGGACACCACAGCTAAATCGCTTTAGCCTTCCTGGAGTCCCATCTGCTCCAGGCGCACCCAATGGCTTCCTTGCGATCGAACTGAACGTGACGTACAGAATGGTACTTTTACCAAGGAAACGGGGACGAGTAGCCGTCATATGGTAAGCTGCATCTCGGGCCACGATTACACTTGCGAAGGTCTACTTTATTCATCTTCTTTCTAGGACAACAGAGTCTCTCTCTCTAAGCGTGGATGGTATCGGAACAAACAAGGAAATCGCTCGTTCAGTGTTATTACAAACAAAGGACAACAAAGGAAAATCTGTGAGCGTTTAGTGTTGGGCGGGCACATTGCTTTCGCCACCGTCCTCCGGGACCTTGCCCTCGGGCGGCGGCAATCTAACAATGAGCAACAATGTTAGCGCGATCAAGCAGAAGGCTGCGACACCCAAGTAGGGCAAGCCGATCCAGAGCCCTCCCATCTTCATGCCCAGGCTGAACAGGCCTGCGAGCAGCGGCTGCGCGTACGTCTGTCCTGCAGTCTCAACCAGCGAGATGATGGAAAACAGCCGGGTGCGATGCGCCGCGTCGACGTAGACGTTGCTGACGCTCTTCACGTAGCTGCCCCAACCGGTGCCCAGCGACAGGATGGCGAGGCCACCGATAAAGGACCCGACCGTTGGCGATGCGGACATGCTCAGGGAACCGATCAACAGCGCTACGGAGGACAGGCGGGCCAGGAAGAGGTCGCGTTGGTGGTCGTCCGACAGGCGCAGCGACTTGGGCATCTTGGTGGATGCGAGGAGCCTCGAGAAGGCCGGCAGGATGAGCACGATCGAAAGCAAGACGCCCGTGCCATAAAGGGACGACAGGTAGCCTGTCTGCGACAGCGAGACGTGGTATCGCTTCGAGGCGAAGATGGACATGAACTGCAGCGTCGACAGCATGACGGGGTAAGAGGTGAGCATCGCTACAAGAAGAAGTATGAGGGACGGCGACTTGAACAGCGCCAAAGACTCCTTGAGGCGGAGAATCGTGTGTTGAATGGCCCCAAGCGCGGGAGACTCAACCTCGGGCTCGTCCTCAATCGGGTCGTCGGATACCTGGGCAGCTGGCTTGGTCTCAGGAATGAGGTGGATGGTGAATATCAAGGTCGAGAAGAGGCCAAATGCGAGCCCCATGACGGGCCAAGGGCCGGTCTTCTCCATCATCCAGCCCGCGATGGCGGGGGCGCACAGGTTCCCAATCATCGACACCAGGTGAACCTGCATGAAGCTCTTTGCCCTAGTACAAGTGTTAGCTTCTCTCGACAGTCGACGGAGCAAGACTCGAAGACAAACCTGTTCTCGGAAGTTGTCACGTCGGCGAGCATTGAAAGCACGATGGCGCTCAGAACCGCATTTCCACCGCCAATCATGAGCATCGAAGGGCCAAACCAGAGGGCCTCCAGGGGAATCACCCGGGGAAACGCGCAGACCGTGGCAAACCAGGCCTGATCCAGTGCCATGCCGAAGATGGTCAGAGAGAAGACCATCTTGCGGCCGAGGCGATCAGCAACGATACCCCAGGGGAATGCACAGATGGCGCCGATGGAGGCCTGGAGAGCGCTGTACACCGCAAAGATGTATGCGACCTTGGACTGAATGGCGTCCTCCTTGCAGAGGCTCTCGTCAATGTTTTCGTTGCTCAGGACATCGTAGTAGTGGCGGCAGACAATGTCCTCGACCTTGCGGGTGGTGGGGATAGTCCACAGCCCGCCTGCGGCAGAGCCGAGGAGAATGATGGCGCAGAAGATGCCGACGATGACGTTCGGGTCGTGTACCTTGGGGACGTGGATGGTGTTGGCGGCGCGGATGAGGGAGTCGGTGCGGCCACGGCCGGCGCCGGGACGGCGTGGGCTGCCATCAGCGGCGATGAGGGGCGTCGACTCGGTGGGCTCCTCGTCTACGGAGTACCTAGACGGCGTGGCGGGTTCGTGGTCCCCGTTGAAGTCGTCGGATTGCTCGGCGCGGCGATGCATCTTGGCTGCGGTGTAACGGTTCCGAGGGCTTGGCTGTGGCGCTCCGATGCTCTCTCAAGAATGGGATGTAGTACAGAACAGGTACGAGTCAGTCCCTTGATCCAGGAGGGACTCTCCAAAGGAACGAAGGGGAGGGAAGACAGCTCAAGAAATATGAATGAGATGGCATCGCTGGGGCAGGGCAGGCAATGATGATGGTGTGGTGACAAGACGCAGAGTGCAATCTTATCCCTTTCCTGACGTGATGGGACCCCAACGTTCAGACACGCGGTCTGAAACTGAAAATAAGGCACTCCCTGCGGCAACGAAGTGCTTCTCGCTCTGCCGCCGGAGCTACTGCTGCAACCTCGACGTATCTGCGACTCGCGAGCCGTGTGCGTTTGCCGCGGAGCCGTGTGTTGCGTACCTGGGCTTGCGCAGTGCGTGGCAGCTTTTACTCAGGTATTTTGCGTGGCACGATAAGAAAGGGACACACGACACGATGCAGCAAGGGGCCAAAAGGTCCAATGTCCTGCCCGAAAAAAGCAGGTTGAACGAGCAGACGAGGAGGTAATATTCCTCCGTCTTACTGTGAGATGGCTCGCGAGTCGCTATCAGGGCCCTGCTGGGCGGACCTTTGCGCCAAAGTAGGAAAAGACAGCAGACGGGGGCAGACGTAAGTGCTCTGTCGTCATCAAATGCATCAAAAACCAAGCAAGAGAGGGAAGAAGGAATCTGGCCCGGCTATCAAAAACGATTTGCGGACGAATCCTGCGAATGAGCGGCCAAGAGAATGTTCCAAAGAAGGCAATGGGTGAGCTGTGAGAGGCGGCGGCACACGACAGGTTCGCCGCTGCAAAACAGCAACCAAAGCTACGCAAAGGAGAGGTAATAGGGCTGCATGAATTTTGGGGGCGCGTCAAAAGTCCCGACCGGCTGGGCGGCGGTAGCAGCTCGATGACATTTGACACACTGCCTGTCGCTGCTGCGGTTGCTGTACCTGGAGCTCCCCTCCCTATCTCTGTCCCTCTCTCTCTCACACACACGCAAGTCACAGTTCAGACACGCAGTACACCTATCCCACGGTCTTAAAGGTTAGTGCGGTTCTTGCGGGGCTTTCCATATAACGAAGCCCCGCAAGTACTACGCTAACCTTTAACACCGTGGGATAGGTGTAGAACGGGCGGGAGAGCTGCCCTTCGACGACGAGCTCTTCCCTGAGTCGCCAGCCCGGCAACCTATCAGATGGGGGCGGCAGCGTTCCCAGTTTCCAGGTTAGGCATGGTGCGACTTCAGGGATGGACGAGGAAGAGAGTAAGACTGATCGCTGAGGAGGAGCAAGAGAGCTCCCCCTCGGGATTGGGGGGAGCTCGGGGCGCCCAATGGGCGTGTTCGGATGCCGGCCGCCTCCCGATTGGGGATGTCATTCTCGGACCTTGCTGTCTGTGTGTGTTTGTGTGTGCTCCAGCAGTGGTTTTCAGCGGGTATTTGGAGTGAGAGCGAGTACGTATTTCTCATCACGACACATCACGACACCGAAGCAGAGAGCGAGAGAGACGGAGACAGATACAGAGCACTGACGTGGTCCCGCTTGCGTGGCGGCTTTCGACTGAGAGCATTCCCGCTGTCCAGTCTCATCGATTGCTGGTGTTCATCCGCGTTGTCGTCGTCTTACTCTCTCGTCGTGCGGTGACCTAAGAGATACGCCAACGCAGGTCCCAGGTCCTAGGGCAATGGCACTTTTGCACCGAGGCAAACAGATGCCCAATGCTGTTCCCCTCTTTTCCCTTCCCCATCTTCCCAATGACAGACAATAACAACAAGCGTCGGAATGGCAGAATCGTTGGGTAATGGGTAAGCTTAATGCGCCATTCGCAGCTCTGGGGTCTCTCCTGCTGTTTGCCGCCCCTCCTCTGCAAAGGGCAAGGGACGCGCGTTGGGATGCGCCGCGGTTGTTGGCGACGACAATGACCGCGTTTGCCTTCGCATTGCGATATTCTCTGCGGGCTGGGACCAGCACCTGAGTGAAGGTCCGCTGCGAGGAAGAGAGCGAAAAGAGTTCAGGAACTACGCATTGGCAATTCGGGGGACTGCCCTGCTACCCCATCTGTTGGAACGGGGGGAGATTGGGCCCTTCGCCCGGGTTCCTCCCCTTCGTCTTTGGGTGGTTCACGGCGGCCGCGTATCGGGCATCATCTAATATCCTTTGCTTTCTCTATCCTCAGTTCTCTCGTCCCAGGTTCTTCCTGACGGCCGGAACGATCCGCGGGTGCTGGGCCCCTCGACTGAGGACAAGAGACAAAGCACCAACGGTCCCAAAACACGTGCAAGACACGTCCGAGGCGCAAACGCCCAAACGGCGCCTCCTCAGTTCCCTCTGCCCTGCCCCCTCTCTTCTCGCTTAACTCTGTTCGGAACAGATCAGTCTGGCCCGGCGCTCGGTGCAGGAGATGACCAGTCCACCTCCCGTACGACTCCGCCTAGCAAGCCCCTGGTCCACGATGTGATTGATGCTCGCGGAAGAGAGATATGCTTCCCGCCAGGCACCTCCCGCCCTCGAGTGGGGGATCACGAAAGCAGAAGCCAACTCTTATCCACGGGGTTGTACACCGAGAGGGGAAGAATTTCAGGGCACGAGGTGTCAATGAACCGTAGACCAAAGTCTATTAGGAGCGGGGGAAGAGGGAAATGCATTGATTCCCAGCTTTGGAATGGCATTTGGCGCGAAGGGGTCTGGTCTGGCGTGATGGCGCGCTTGAGTTTGCGCGCTCTCCCACGTTGTCGTCCCTCGTCCGACTGCATTACAGTTATGAACGCTGAGTAACTGTCAATGCAAACCGAATCCAAATCCAAATCCATCCCGTCGCCGCCGCACGCCGCGCATGAGGCAGAAATTTCAGTTGTGGTGCAGGCAGGTGGGTGCAGGTATTCCCGAACTCTCGGGTTTTTCTCATTTCTCCTTCGTCGCTCCTCATATCCCACACGCACCCGGGCTGGGCTGGCTGGGACGGTTTTCCTGTTATGAATGCTAATGCTACGGTAGATGTTCCCTGCGACGAGGAGAAGAGAGAGAGCCCAAGTTCCAATTGCCCGGACATGGCCACCGTCTTGCCCGCCCGCTCCCAAGGCTGGCATGGCATGGCATGGCTGCCCCCTCCATCTCTGTCCATCGCCTTTCCCAAAACCGTCTTCCGAGCCATTTCACTCGTCACCGGCATGCTCCCCCGATCTCCCGGACCCAATTCCGCCCAAAGTGAGCAGCAGCAACAACCGTCAGTACCCAGGGCCCCGGGCTTCTCCTCCCCTTCGCGCCGGTCTGCTGCTGCTTGCTTCCCTGTCCATCTACCAACAGCATAAACATTCGTCCGGGGACTGGGACTCTCGCTACCTCCCAATACGAGCGCGCACATCCCTGGCGATAATGTAAATGAGGTTTGTTGTTGGTTGTCTTGGGAGGAGAACCGTAACCATCCTCCGTTTTTCTCTGGTTCTCAGCGAGGAAAACAACGCTCACCCCCCTCCCCGCGAGTACCTCCCTCCGTGAAGAGGTGATGAACCCAGGATTGCCCGCATCTCGCCCTATCGACCGGTACTCCACGACGAGTGCTACTATGGCGCAGATTGAACCTGGATACTGTCTCCTCCCCGCTGAACGGGTTTGACGTTGGAGATCATCACTGGCCCTGCGGGGGGCTTCGTCGTGTTGGCGCCCATCACCCCTCGAAGAGGTCGACGGAGGACCAGGCTGGAGGAGTAACCAGACCTTGTCGGTTCCCCAGCCAGCTGAGAAAGTCTCATGCTCCTTCTGCTCCTCGTACTGCTCATTCAGAAGTCTGAAGGAGCGATTTCCCAGTCACACTTTGATTTGACCACACGTTCGAACAGATTGGATGTGGCTGGGCTCAGAAGGAAGAAGACGGCCACACATTCGATAGACAAGCACATCCGTAAGGCATCTTCGCATCAACCCCCTCGTACCGTTGTGCTCGTCTGTTGGGCCATAGATGGGCAGACCCGCACCGCTGGCGAGGATCTGGGCGCTTGATAAACCTGATGGTGGTGGTCTCGTTCAACAAGTCGACGAGGTCCGGTTGGTTACAATCTTACCAACAAGCGAAACCCCCCTGCAGCCTATTCGTGAGTGCTGCGGGTAGGACGCACGCCTTGCTTGTGTGGCCAATCCGCATTTGCTCTACCCGGGACGGTTGGGAAGTAACCGCCGCGCTGCCGCCTTCTTCCACTTTGATGTGCCTTCTGCAGAGTTGTAGCAGTTCGAGGGACCTGGCGCAACATGAACCAGGCTGCCGTCTCAGTGGATACGTTGGACATTGGGGAGCCTCAATGGAGCCACCACCGCGAGATGTGGCGTTTGACATCATGGTGCGCATGCCACCGTGTCATTCCACGTCTACGGGGACCGGTGAACCACGGGCCGGGGGGCATAATATGGCAGCTCGTCCTGTCTATCCCGCCGGCAGGCACTGGGAGCAGAGCGTGGCATACGTATGGGTGGACCGTCCAGCTTGTCCACGGGGTACTCCGGAGAAGATATTGTGAATTGGAAAGCCAGGAGTCACTGCAACCGCGAAGCCAAGACTTGCTAGATAGCTGGGACTCGCGAATTGCTGCTTGTTTATGGCGTGTCAAAACACGTCTGCAGCACGGAAATAAGAGATCGTCTACTGGATGTGACCTAAGGTACTGTGGTAGTATGGCATTAATGCCACTCTGTGTCATTCATCGGTTCTCGCCCAAGTCCAGCCCAACGTCAGACCTCCGTAGTTCGATGCTCCACTTCAGAGGAGGGTCGAGACTCGAGTTCCTGCTGCTCGGGCGAGGTTCGCAATCTATTCGCCATCTGAGAATATCGCTGATCCCTGACTGTCCTCTCATCCAGGAGGCTCCGCTGCTTTTTGAGTTCTTACACTTGTCGTACCAACCACGATCGACGAGGACTGTGAGACTCGGCCGAGTGACAGCACCACTTTCCCAGATGTCTATCCATGTCTGTAGTTACGTTCGTCTTGTTAGTGCGAACACGCCGCCGGGCCTTCTCCCCGATACCCGGAAGAGCGAGAAGGAAGGCTAATGAGCGACGAAAGGCCCTCGCATTGTGTGTCCACTGCTATCGTCATGTCCCAATATCGGAAGACTGGTTGGGAAAATAACGTGGTCTACCCCTCACCAAAGAATCACGCCCCTGGGTGTGTGTCGTGAAGGCCATTTTTAGCATTGGCATTCCACCAACGCCCGTTGGCATGACGAGGGTTGCGATGTATGGGTGCTGTGACGTTGTGTATGTCCCTGCAGCATGAAGCTATTCCCGGTTCCAGCTCCTCTTAGTACCGTCAAACGTCAACATGAAGCGGTCAGCTGGCCGGGGGATTTCACCGGATTGAGCGTATGCAATTCCCCTGACAACCTCTCGAGGGCGGTTTGACGTTCAGTTCGCGGCTTTGGCATGGTTGACAAAGACCAGCAGCGCAGCAGGCCAGCTGGCTAAACGAAGTGAGTGACTACTCCCTTCCCCCATGCAACTCGTGATTGGTCAACCGGAGTTGACGCCGTTGGAGTTGGTTTCATTGGTTGCTTTCAGCATCTGGGTTTCCGTTACAGCTGCGCACGGGAACCATGTATAGCCCCAGATGGATATGTGGTCAGAGATTCGTGGTAAGGGGGGCTTGAAGCAAACTGCATATGCCTGGGCGCTTAGAAGAGGCAACTCTTTCGACGTGAGCACGGATTATCGCCAACGTCAGTCCGGTCCATGTGGACAAACCCCCGGTGCAACCCCTTCCAGGAGCGGTCGAGATTCAGCATGCACGTTACTTCCATCATGGAACATTCCAAATGAATTGTGTTGCTAGGCGAGCCCCTTGGACAACGTATCTTCATCTGGCTTCGACGCAAGAAAGCGGTTTTGGAACAATGTTTGTCATCCTGATGGACAACGCCCGCAGAACCCAAGACGGCTGAGATCGGCTGAGAGGGAGTTCTTGGCTCCTTTCATTCGCTCTCGATCTTCGCTCCTGGAAAACGTTGTTGTCATCGCTGGCTATGTTCAGGGGAGATCAAGCAGGAATCCAAGGCCAAGGGGCCTCTCTCCGTGTCCGCCTCCGTGTCCGTGTTCTCAGTTCGCTGTTCGTCAGGCCTCAATACGACATGTGCAGTAGGGAATCTCCTGTCTCCAACGTCAGGTTTGCTACACCAAGGCTGCATGCGAGCGACAGCCGTTGTTGGAACCATGTAGATCCACTGGACGTTTCCTGTTCGCTGGGCGGTTTGCTGATAGCATCAGCATCATACCATCCCTTTTGCCTTCCGACGTTATTCCATGCTATCGGTTTAGACATGACCATGATGGAGTCGCGATGGATGATTCCAAATTCCAGCGGCACCATTCAACAGCTCATCGGTCCTTCTCTGCGGCTGTCTTCAAAGCAGTGGCACAGCATCCTCACTTTGCCCAAATGAGTGGACATCGCCGACCTAAACCGCTCTGCTGGGTCGCCTCCTGGAATCTGCGAAGGATGACGAGCGCTGAGGTGCCTGCCGTGACGCTGTACGGCCACTCACCGTCTCCCCGAGCGCTTCCATCATATGTGACCGCCATTCAGCTGGCCAGTTTCAGGCCTCAATGCTGACTTCAGACTCCATTCAGGCCAGGCATGATATCTGACGAGTCTTCAGCCGCCCAGAGCTCTTCTCCTCAAGCTTCCTCGCCGCATCTGACGAGTCATCCCGCAGTGGCACTGCGGCGGCGTTGGTGTCACCGCCAATCTTCCCCCCCTTTTGGCCCCTCGCCCCCTTTTCCCGCGCCGCAATGAGCGGCTCGCCTGAAAACATCGACAGCGTGAATGCGTGTCCAGTGTTGATTCTGTGTGACTTGAGTCCTCGGATAGATCGATTTCTGTCCTACCCAGGATCGGATGTCTCTATCTGTGGACGCCCAGAAGAAGCTCCGTCGAAGTCGGCGACCAAGTATGATGCCACACAGCTGGTGACACCAATGAGACATGAACGATCGGAGAATTACTGGTCACCATCTTGTGGCTTGATCAGGTAATGCCCGACGCTGTGAAACGATCAACTGAATGAATGATGAGACGGTATGAAATGGAAGACCATTGTTTGCTGTGCACGTCCTTCTCAACTGACACCTGACATATTATCCACGTGGCAACGAGCCTGAGAAGACTTCAATTCAGACGTGTCGCGGACTGATGGGGGCTGAAGTCGCCAAGCCCTCCTCGTAGACCCTACATCTGACAAGGCGACTACGGTCAGTCTGCGCCGGCCGGCTTGGTTTGTTCTCTTTCGCCACTGTTCTCTCCTCTCCGGTGGCCCCTTGTCCCCCTCACACTGCTGGCGTACAACTTAGTGCATCTTGGTTCACAAGGGAATTAGAGGCGGAGACCAGATCGAGCCGCGTTGGCCCCGAACACCGAACATGCCTGCAAGCCCGCACACCATGGCGGGGACCCTGGTCAGCCGGTGTGCCAGCTTGCTAGCTTGCCAGTGTGCCAGTGTGTGTCAATATGCCAGGTATTTACGTCTTTACGTCCCGGGGCCCGGGTTGGACATGTCCGTCCGAGACCCTAGAGCAACGGAACGCTTCTCATAGTAGTAACTTCTGAGCAAAGAGACGTGACTTCAAGAGACGCAACGAATTAGACCTCGTGACTCGTACAGTGTCCAGTTAAAGGATAAGTTACCGCGCTTATCCCGGCAACTGCGCCAACGTCTTTGCGCCACCAACCGCAAGTATTCTCCATATCAACCTCATGCAGGACGCGCCCGTTGGGTGACAGAAGGGGAAGCAAACATGAACTGCAGGGCGGCCGACCGCAGGGGACTGATCATGCTATTAGCATGTAGGCCAGGCCAGGTCGTGGATGTCACGTACCCGCCAAGTGCTGTACCAGCAGGGGTATTTTGGAAAAGAGGAGGGGAGTGGGCAGAAAGAGGAGGAGCGAGAGGGTGAACATTAACGTCCTTTGCCTTCCCCAGATTGGATTCCCAGCTACTCGGGGGATGGTTCGCAAAGATTGAAAGAGGAACTTCAAGCTCCCAACAGCATAGACGAAGCTGATCGCTCCACGGACGGACCGCAGCGAGCCATCGGGGCCGGTCTCCTCCCCCGACGACCGTGGAATCGGTACCCATCCAGAACCGCGCTAGAGACCGGGAATAACAGGCGGGGGTTCCGGCGCTCTCCATTTTGTGTCCATGATCGAGGACGTCTCCAGTCCCGGATGCAAGCCTACGTCTTCCGAGCGTCGAGCGGCCCACAAGATGGAGGGCAGCGCTCAGATCAATCCCTGATATTGTCATTGTTGGCACTAAGGACCGTTGATGAATTTGCTTACACCCCTGCCCGGTGATGTTTCTCAGACCTCACAACCCCGGTCCGGTTGCCATCGAAACTCCAACAAGATTGACAAGGGTAGGGGAGAGCCAATCATGGACCAGGCCATCCTCGACAGGACCGCACCAACAGAGGTTGAGCACCTTGAACGAGCCTTGAAATGTGTGAGATGGTGGTATTGGACCCGACGGGACGGGTCGACATGCACACTAAATTACTATCACACATTTTGTCACATTGGACATACTACGTAATTTCCCTTTTCCCGTTCACCAGTACGGCGTATGCGACCTGCAGTTTGCTTTCTGACTAGCAGACTGGGCGCACTCCGGCGATTCGAGCGCCTGAGCATTTTTTTGATAGCCCTTGTGGATCTGCTCTCTCTTCTTCGTGTGTGCGTCCTTCGTGGATTCATTGCGACCTCGCAGTCTACGAATGGGAGAGACAAGCTGTGACCGGGGACCAGGAGGGTGACTTCAGGCGCAAGGTTGATGGATCCTTGCCAACGGTGCAGCCGATGACATACAAAAACCGATGCACATTTGGCCATCTTGCGCAGTTTAAAGGCTAGCAGCATACATAATCCATTTGTCCATCGCGTGGAGAACGATGCTAGGATACACAATTCTGCCCAGAAGACAGAGGCAGGGGTTGTTGGCTTCCGTACGCACAGGCTGTGTGGTGTTCATGGTCGTCCACATTATCCAATCATGCGAGTTTTCTCATTTCTCTCCGTCCATGAGACCAGAGACGCTTTCGAGGTTGTGCCAGAATGATTTCTTGAAAAAGTGACAGCTCCGTCCTCAAATATCAGACCGATGGAGCAGGACGGATAGATGACGTCCATAGGTCCGAGAGGTCGGAATATGAGGCGGCGACGGTGTTACGTTGTGCAACTTCTGGGACACGACTTGCAGACCAACTTCATTGTGAACCTGGAACCCGGGATGTTTTACCGGATATCTGGACTTTGCAGGAGGACCAGAGTCTGTGTCGACCTGGAGGGTATCCATCGCCCCCTCCTGTCCCCCCTTCCACCCTCCCCTCCAGGACTGGCGGCTCCTACCACCGGGGTCTAGATATTGATCGATCGTTTCTTTTCCCTGCACCATGTTCGCCAAGATGCCCCCACTTGCAGCCTTTTTTTTTGGACAGTCGCCGACGACAGGGACTAGCGGGCAGGCGTCCTCGAGTTGTCGAGACTCCAGCAGAGTTCAAGAACCTGGTCACCCGTTGGCCCACATCAACAAGCGTTGCGTGTAGCGAGAGAGAGAGACAAATGCTGGTGTACATACACCGCCAACAACAGCGTTGCATCGGACCGCAACTGGCAGGGCGTGCTCTGCGCCAGTCCGCAGTCTCTGCTGGCGCCGTTGGTCCTCCCGAAGATCCATGCCGGTGTGGTCCTAGCCGACGGTGATGCATCAGCACCTTACGAAACCCATGAATGCTTGCATGGTGGTATCTCGGACTTGAGCTGTAGGGCTTTGTGGGCTGACGATACCGTCGCTACAATGGATGGACGGTTCTAAAGTGGAAAGCTCATCGTGGTCGGATACGGTATCCGTTCGATGTTGGCGTCTTTTCCCTTGACAGTTTTCTTCTACCTTACCCCACCCCTTGTCACGTTATCGTTGTTGATATGCGGGTAGACATCCATCGCTTGTTAGGGTGCCTGCCGCCTTCCTTTTACCTTGAGCTTGATTTCTCTTTTCTCCCGGTCTGTGGTAGCGCTCCTGTCTCAAAGCCCGCGCTCTTTTGTCCAACATCCCTGGTACCTGGGCTCTGCTAGCATATAAGAGCCAGTGCGGAGAACTTAACCTCGTTCCTACCCTCTTTTCTTCTTCATCGGCCTCCTCATCCATACGACGAAGACACTGTGACTCTCTCCCACCTCATCCTTTGCAAGTTCGTCTCTTCGTCTTCGCCCATGTCGCTGTCGTCTGACTCCATCTAGGGACATCCGCACAGGAACGCTCAACCTCACTAGACGTCGGAGAGCCTCTCAAGATGGCCATCAGCGTCCAGGAAAGACGCGCTTCACAGCAAGCAGCTGAGCGCACGACCCAGCAACCTTCTCGAGGCTGCCACCAGCCAAAGCGAGCCCCGAACCTATACGACATGGAGACCTTTGGGGGCGAACAGAATCTGTACTCGTCTCCGGCGGAAACCTGGGAGCCCAATCCTCAAAGTCCCGCATTGGCCTTTCGCCGATCCGGACGTTCTCGTCACCCTTCAGTTGACGCCAGCCGCTTATTCACTCCGATAAAGCGACGGCTTCCACACCCAACCAAAACGGAAAACTGTGAACCATCCACGGCACCGATGGCCAAAAAGGCCCGAACACCAAGCCAAGACCTTGAAGGCTCAGAATACAGAACACGACTTCTCTCTGTCGATACACTTCTTCAACAGCCTACCGCGCTATTCCCTCCTCATCACCGATACGTCCAGCAGCCCACGCCTCAGCCTGTCCAACATCAAATACACTGTTTTGTTCCTTCACCATCCAACTCACCGATTCCATCTTCGCTCGTCGCAACTCGAACTTTTCCACCGCCTCATCACCAACCGTCCATGTACCCCCCTATGCAGAGCCATGGATATTCTGCGACTCCTCAGTCCAGGCTCATAAGCTGTGATGGGGTTTCGTCACCTATAATGCCCTCCGCATCGGCCAATGTACACGGCAATCATCAGTCCGGGCAATACGCCAATACCGGTTCCAGTCCATCATACGAGGGACAGTCCAACGGACAGTCCAACAGACAGTCCAACAGAAGCTCAATGGCAAGCTCAGCAAGCAACACCGGCGCAAGATCGCTGGATCGTCAGCCGGAGGAGAGGCTAGATCAAGAGCCTTCGATCAACATCGACGGTCTGTTACAAAGGCTGCAGAGTATGACCCCTGAATCCCGAGAGGAAGAGTTTGGTCAATTGGCCGCAGCAATACTGAAGAATCTCTTCGACTCGAGCCATTGGTGCAAACAAAAGATCCAAAAGTCCAGAAACGCAACCGAGACATTGCTGAAGGCCATCATAGAGCGCGACCGAAGTGAGCCCAGTGGAACTGGTCGCCGCGCCTGTTACTATTGCTTCGAGATGTTACGAGAAGACAGATTCGGCAAGGACCAGCCCGCCAACGCCATCCTGAAAGCCAACGGAAACTACAGACCGTTCAACGAGAAGCGCAAATATCCCGAATCGACAAACATTGAGCCCTTGCGGCAGTTCTGTATGGATTGCGGCGTCCGTCTCCACTTTTACCGGCGCTGCCGGCGCTTCGTTTCGGAGACCGGCGCGGCTTGGTGGGCCTGCCGCTGCCGGGTGCTACGCCTGGTTGTGGACGATGAGAATGAACCTTGCCCGGATTGCAACTGTGTTTGCCCGCTCAGGAACCCTGACGAAGATGATGACACCTTTGAGTCGGACGAGTCGGATGGGTTGGACCCTTGATTGACAGATGGCAAGCTTGTCTAAAGTCGCAGTCGGCTTGCGACGGCGATGCGTGAGGGGAAGAAGACGGCCTAGGAGCACTACGCTCCTGTCTACTGTATCATCAGCTTTTCTTTGTTTCTTGTATTCGGTTGCTTTCTGGCGAAATTTGTTTTGGCGCAGTCGTCGAACTTGAGAGGGTGTGTCTGATATCCACGGAGGACAACAGCACTCCGGCAGATTTACACGGAAAATTTGGATTGGTGGGAGGCAAGTTGTCTGAAGACGGTGAGGTATTTTGAAATTGGACCGGAAGGCTTGTTTGCTTTGTGTGTGAATAGATTTACTGCATGACTTTGGATTGCCCAAGTGTCTTTTCTATGACTGCCCAAAAGATTATTCTATGTACGCCGAACCCATTCTAATATGTCTATGTTTTGATATCGTTTTGGCCGGATCGACAGGCATCGATGCCAACTTAGTTGTAGCCTGATCTCCCCTTGGTCGACACCCCGTGATCCCGAGTACGGTTGTAACCGCTGCGACCTTGAGGGACCTCTCGATGTCGTTCGCTTTCTGCCATCTTGACGTACTGAGAGCCTTCGCGAGGTCTTCCGCTGGCGTCTCTTTGCCTGGGGCTTGATCTCGAGGTCTGGCGACTTGAGCTGCGGGAACTCTGGTAGTCCATAGCTAGCTAGTAACGATGCGGGTGACTGGAAAGAGGTGTGAGCAGGGTCTTCTCACAATCGGTCGCCAGGAGTACTCACATTGTGCAATTTAGAGTAATGTGCAAGATCGACTGGTGGGCGCTAATTGGCTTGGTGTGAATGCTGGGTTCAATAGGTTTGTCGATGAAAACACGTGCAACTTGGCAGCAGTGATAACAAGTAAATGTCCTTCTCGACAGTGCTTTATATAGAAAGAAAAGACTCGTATGAATAATGGAAGCCTTTGACAGTCACAGCTATTGGTGGCGACGCGGCAGGGACTTCCATGGCTTGTATATTCCTCCGACAACTGCGCCTTGAGCAAAGTTCACAAGGCGAGAGTATACCTGCGACTCTTGGAGCGGCGCGCCCTTGCATTGAACAGCGCAAAACCGAAGGAAGGAAGTTGATAGGTGCAGATAACTCCATGCTGCATGGAAACAGCCCACTTGGCATGTGCCTTTGGCTTGATGATTACTCGGCCGAGGGGCGCAAGCTCCGTCTGACCTGGGATTCCGTAGCACGGGTCCAGGCGAGACTGGTCTTCGACGCATCGCAGCGTTCGATGTTCGGACATGGAATGCCAGTAAGAAGATGACCAGAAATTGCCCGACCTGCGAAGCCTGTGATTCTTCCAGAAACCGGACGGAAGGGGACGCGGTCTCGTGCAGCGAAAAGGGCTAAACCGGCCGGTGGGCAGGGAGCTTGCCATGGCACCCGGAACCCTTCCTAGAGGCGCGAAGGTGACGGAGAGTTTGGACGTTTCCCACTCAGAAGGGCGAGGTTTGAGATCTTCGACATGCGAACCATGTACACGGACGGGCCACGGCAGACTGTGCCGAAAAAGCTTGTGGCTCACCCTGTCCTGGGCGCGGACAACGTCCGTCGATGGAATCCTACCGGTCTTCTCCCGTCCGTGAGCAAAGTATCAGTGCCGGCAACTTTCCAAGAAATCAGAATATCGAAGCAAAGGCCGCGAAAAAGCGTCTCAGGTCCGGGAAGAAGCTATGGCATGGAAGATGCGCGCCGCGAGGAGAGTCTGAAAAGTGGGCGGTGGTCAATTCGCAGACGAGGCGTCGAAGGATTCTCACCGGTCGCGTGGCAGTGACAGAGCTTCTCTTCCTGGCGTGGCTAATTCCCCTGGCTTGGCTTGCATCCTGCGAATCCTATCATGGATGATCCCAGAGAAAGACCTCTCTCAAGAACAGCCCTACCGTGGAGGCTTAAGCTGACAGCTCAAGTTCAATCAATCAAGAACTCCATCTCTGCGAGCTTTTTCCATGACAAGCTTTGCCAGCTCTCCAATACGCGTCATTCGCGTACCGAAGCGCAGACCGCATCGAAGCCTGGGAAAGGTATCCGCAGTTTTGTAATGAAACCATGCTGTTTTTCTCGGGATGGTTACCGGTATCATAGTTTTTATTTCTTGCGATGAGGAACAGTGACTCATCAACCCAAGCCCAACCGTTGCTGCCAAACAAGAGCACTTCCGAAAACAACCAGACAAATCTGCGGGCGGCTAAGTTCGCTTGATGGTGCTAGTTCTCACGGATGCGGCCCGGCAACCTCTTCTGACGTCAAGCACCCGTCAGAAACATTCTTTGCTTCCACAGGCTTAGCGGGAAACCGGCCATCTCGCTCGGACTCAGATACAGGATTCACAGGACGGCCCGTCGCTGTGTTTTGTTTGAAACGGAACCGGCACCCGATTCGAAGATGCAGGAAATCTGAAGCGGCATCCGAGCTTTCTCCCCATCGAGACCCGAGACTAGCGACCTTTTCGGCCCGCCGCATATGATGGCTCATCGATGTCGCTAGACAAGCTAACTCTCTTTCATAAAGTCCAGATCTGCCATCGTCCCGGAAGATGAGCAGGCACGCATCCACTTCAAGTCAAGTAAGTGGGACAAAAAGCATTACACAGAAGTGGTTTTTCCCTGCGTACCTACGTCCTGTGCGGTCAAAACGTGGTCGGAATAAGGGTCAAAGGAAGTGGTATTTCCCGTAGAAAAAGCAACGATAAAAGAGTGAGTTATTACATAATCTCTCGCTTGGTGTTTTGTTACAACAGAAGAGGATGGGGATACAGGTAGAAGTCAAGACATCCCTCTACTGGATACCTGATTCATACCTCCTCTGACCCCGAGAGTATACTTAGCGCCGTTCTCAGAAGATAACGAAGGAACGCATCGCGAATGGGATCGAACCATTGTTTCGCGAAAGGCTCTGGATCGCGAACACTTCGAGGACAGACGTTGCTGTGGAAAGTAATTTCTTACGGATGGTCATATCTACAAATTCCCCGAGACATGGGCTTTCCCCCCAAACCGTCAGCCCGGGGTAGCCAGTGGGGAGATGCCATCAGTGCCTACAGTATAGAGCTACATCTGAGTAGTAATGAGGGAATCTCGAGAGACCTCCAGAAGTAGAGGAGGCCGAAAACGTTAAGCATCTAGCCTCACAAGCGAATAAGAGGGCTGCCCCCAAGCCTTTACATCACCGTCCATACCACCAAGCAGAGCCCCGCAACGTCGTTGGACGCCGTTTTCGGACAATCGATCGTACCGACCAATCTCATTAGTGACCGAAAATGGGGTTGTTTAGTTGCCGCCAGTGACAGTTGGGTAGGACGAAGACAGCTTCGCTCCAGGTATTTTGGAACGGATGCCGAGCGTAGACGAGACCGGAAACATAAGCGGATGGAAATTGACGATCAGGACGAAATGATTAGTAGCTGTACGTAAAGTATTAAACAAGCAGGACGCTCGCTGTTCGTTGCCCATCTTCTCTCTCCACTATCCGAGCCTTTATTCTTCACACAATTCGATAGTCCAGCAGAGAGCATCGGCTTCAACATCACCATCACGATGCAGACTCCGATTTCCAACGTGTCCGCCAACAGGAGGTACCTGTCGATCTTCTTCGCTGGTGCCACCCTCCTCCTCCTCCTTGCCACGGTTCACGTCTCGCGTGAGGGTGTGCCGGAGTCTATCAAGCAAACGACAGGATGGAATAAGTGCGTCCTCTCGCCCCAAAGCCTCTCATCATACGCAACTGGTAGGCCTGTCATGCTGACATTTCAATCGCAGTGGCGGCAGCAATGGCCACACTTACAGGCCAGGACATGTGTCTACCTACGGCGGCAAGCACGACAAGCGGCCGACATTCGCCGACCTGGCCAAGGACTCCGGCACGGACAAGGTGACGGACCACAACTACGCCGTCCTGTACGACAAGTACCTCCCGGCCTTCCGCGACAGCCACGTCAAGATGCTCGAGATCGGTCTCGGCTGCGGCATGGTAAGTCCGACCCCCTACATCTGCTCCCCGTCCGCAAGCTTACGGCGTCGTAGTCTTACGGTCCCGGCGCCTCGTTCTCGACTTGGATCCAGTACTTCCCCCAGTTGGAGATCAACATCATTGAGTATAACGAGGCTTGTGGCAAGGCATGGGCTGCCGAGCATCCTCAGGCGGCCGTCCACTTCGGCGACCAGGCCAACCCGTCGTTCCTCCACGCAGCGGGTGCCGCTGCCACGGCCGATGGTCTGCTAGACATCCTCATCGACGATGGCGGCCACAGCATGCGACAGCAGGAAGTCAGTCTCCACGAGCTGTGGCAGTACGTCCGCCCCGGCGGTATCTACATCATCGAGGACCTACACACCAGCTACTTGACCTCGTGGCAGGGCGACCCATCCAGGACCGACGCGACGAAGCGCACCTTCATGCGCTTTCTCTATGAGATTATGGACGACATCATGAGCCTGCCGGCGTACGAGGCTCATGTTGAACCCGTCGGTGCCACCAAATACCCCTTCTCGCATGAGATTGCGAGCATCGACTGCATGGAGGCGATGTGTGTGTTGGTCAAGAAGGAGATTGGAGCGCGATAAATAGTTTGTTCAAAGGGATGCGACGAGGAGTAGCGGGTGGGATGGGATAGGAGTCCGGTTGTTTTCTCCCTTGTTTGACAGGATACTGGCTTGCATCGATTCAAGTACTTGTCGAGTCAAAGCCAGCAATGCTTAAATATAATTTATAATTACATCGCCCACAGTGGCGTCCAGCCAGCGCGAGAATACCATTAGGCATGTGGCGGCTGCTATCGCCAGCGATTGACTGGTGTGCGGGGGCTTCGTCTTCAGCTTAGTGAGTACAACGAAGCGTGGCGTTGGGGATAGTTTAGCCTAAGGAGGTGGCGCTTGTACTGGCAGTCAAGAAACGTGAGGTTTTGGAGATGTGCTGGAATGCACGGCACGCGTTGGAGCCCCCTTGAACTATCATGCAAATGTTTGGAATGAGGCCGGACCCTGGTGCACCCTTGGGTTGTGCTGGCTTGGGCATGCCGGGTCTCATCATCCCTGGCCTCCCGCCGAGAAGCCTCTCTTCTCCAACCCAACATCCTAATCCAAGATGCCCCTTGAATGTGCAGGAAGGAGGATGGAAGTCGCCCCTTCTTTCATGCGAATAAATGCACTTCCCTTTTTAAGCAGTGGAGGTACTAGATCGAGACTTCCGTGTCCGCGGCGGGAAGCCACGCTTACAAACATTCAAGGGCTGCAGCGTACATTCTGGCAACGCCCCTCCCTCATCCCGTCCTACTTAATCTACCTGAGCCCCCAGCTCTTCAATCTTCTTCTCTTCATCCTCCACTTTTTAAGAAAGCAGCCGGCCTTTCTCGTGGATCCACAATCGGAGCATCATCACACCTGACTCTCGATTCAGCAACCAACCTCCACCATGGGTTTGCCCGCCAACAACCGCCGCGTCGTCCAGATGCTCTGGCTGGCTGCCGGATTGCTCTTCGTGCTCGCATTCCTGTCTGCCATGAGCGGCTCCGCACCCCAGGCCAAGGCGTGGGCGGCAAACAAGGTCGGCTCCATCACCCAGCTCAGATCAGGCCGTCCTTCCCTGCGTGAGGCCATGGAGAGATCCGAGGCGATCTGGAAGAAGACGGTCCGACAACGTCACGAGATGATCGCTGCCGATTACGGTGATGCTTCCAAGATGCCCTTGTATGAATCCCCTCCCCGTTATCCCACGTCAACAGATCAAGAAACCCAGAGGGCTAACTATATGCCTTCACATCCATCAGGTTCCCTGCCCACGACTCGGAATCTTACAACACGAACCCGTACACGATCTGGGACTTTACCCCAGCTTCATGGAGCTGCCCTCACGAGGTGGAGCGTATTGGCCGCATGGGAGATGGCGGCAAGTGGGTATGCGGAATGTCGCACTACGTCAACTTCCCCAAGGACAAGCAGTGTGTCGTGTACTCGTTTGGTGTTCGTGACGAGTCTAGCTTCGGTAAGTTGCCCGCCACAACATTGAGTATTGGCGATGGTGTTTCCTGACAAAGCTCGCCATTCAGAGAACGAAATGCTGAGCCGCACGCCTTGCCACATCTGGGCATACGACTTCTCCGTTGTCGACTTTGGCGAACAGCTCGAGGCTTCCAACCGTGCTCGTGCCAAGTTCCTTCAGGCCGGTATTGCCGGAAAGACGGACCTAACCGCGGACCCTCCTTTCTACAGCATTAGCGACTTGATGGAAATGAACGGTCATCAGTACATGTACGCATTGCTGCCCACTCCTGACCTCCATGCTGGACATAACCGCTGACATGGCGACCTCACAGTGACATTCTCAAGATGGACATTGAGGAGGCCGAGTATGCGGCCATAGATTCTTTCTTGGCCGACTTTGCCGGCGGAGAGCTCCCCGTCGGCCAGCTCATGATTGAGATCCACTTCTTCTCAGTGAGGGACTCCAAGACGTACCTCGACTGGTGGGAGCGCATGGAAGCCCATGGCCTGCGTCCTACATGGACCGAGCCCAACCTGCTCGCCGTCACTCTGGGTTTGGGTGTGAATGTGGGTGTGAGTCCGAATCTCCCTCTGTTGGCCGAGTACACGTTGGTCAACGTCGAGGACCGCAACAATGTCCTCTTCCATGGCAGATAAAAGCCACGAGCATATGATATTTGGCGTGGGGTTATTTCAATGCTTCACGGGCGTTGTCGGTACATGCGAATGAATGACAATATGGGGACATGGATATTCTATTAGTTCAGTCAATGTGTGAATTAAGGACTTGTTTCCCCCCACGTTCGTTCGTCTATGACTTCCAGTCACAGACGTTGATGATCGTGTTCCGCACAGCTCATGACGTCGCGGCCCGTAGTCGGCGATATCACGGTCCCTTGACCCGGTGTTGTCATTCTATGATCCTTGACAGAGACGAAGCTGAGATGGAACTAAAGGCAGACGAAAATTCAATCGTTCGGTCAAACCTCGGCCACCTTCCAGTACCGAATTATTATTCTGTAAATGGGTGTAGAGAAGTCTAAATACTCCAATTCCAGGGATCGGTCGTGGGCGAACGGCAAAAAAGAAAAAGGGGAAAAGGTTTCGTTTCTGCTACGAAAACGCTGCATGTCAGCTTGTCAGTCCCGTGCGCTAAACCTCTTCTTCCCCAACGCTCCCTGGTTTCCCCTTGCGACAAGCTCGATCCTCATTTGCCGTGGTCGAAAGTCTGGCCTATCGTTGCCCTGGCTTCCCCTGGCTGTAATGCGGTCAGCCAGTCCGAGGAGGGTCGCGTCCGTCCCCGATGTCTGCGCGCGGCGACAAAGCTTATTTGGACCCTGCTCCGTCCAAGTTTTGACTCCGCAGCTGTAGACCGGATGGCGTCCGAGTGTCACGACGGGCGTAGGCGGAGTTTCTTGATGGTGGCAGAACCGTTCACGTACTGATGGGATGGCTTGAGTGCAAAATGGTGGTAAGTATGTCATTACGATATCTTTTTTGTGATGATTTTACATGATCAAACGTGCAGGGGGCTCTTTTTTCATTGCACCAAACACTTGCTGGGCAGTCCGCACGGTCCAGACTTGACATCCTTGTCGTCAAGTTCCTTCGGCGCCCGGCTCTCCGTCGCGGGCGGATCCTTCTTGACCGGAACCGGCTTGTCCGCTCCGTTGGTACCGTTGGTCGTGCCGTTCTCCACCTTGGCACCGTCCTTGCTGCCATGCAGTCAACCCACGTGCTTGGCAACGGTCTCGTAGAAGGACTGGCCCTGGATGCGGGCGATCTCGAGCTCCTTCTCGGAGGGCTGGCGAGAGCCATCGGCGCCGGCGAAGGTGCCGGCACCCCAGGGACCACCGCCGTGAATCTCGCTGAGGTCGGCCATCAGGGGGAAGGCCTTGGCGTAGCCGAAGGGGACGTAGATAATGCCGTGGTGGGCGAGGGTGGACATGGCGGCGATGGCGGTGGACTCCTGGCCGCCGCCGAGGGAGGCGGTGGAAATGAAGAGGCCGGCGAGCTTGCCCCAGTAGCCACCGGAGCTCCATTGCTTGCCGGTCTTGTCCCAGAAGGTCTTCCACTGGGCGGGGAAGGTGCCGTATCTGGTGGGAATGCCGAGGAGGAAGGCGTCGTAGGCCTCGAGGGTGGAGGGGTCCTCGAGGACGGGGATGTCGCTGGGCTTGGGAGGAGCGCCCATCTTGGTGAGGACCTCCTCGGGGAGGGTCTCAGCGATCCTGTTGATTGCGCAGTGGTTAGGTGGATTGCAAGCTTTTAGGGGCGGAGAAGGGTTTGTAGCAAAAGACGTACTGGAAGAGGTCGGCGGTGCCGCCGGCCTTCTCGATACCGGCCTTCTCGGCCTCGGCCAGGGTACGGATGTGGCCGTACATGGAGTACTGTTGTGAGGGCGCACGGGATTAGCATGGCGGTCTTAAGGGCAGGGTTGGAGTTGAGTTGGCGATCGCGGCGGGGTTCAGGGCGCCGAGGTGCGGGCAACGCGTATCGAGGCGTCATGATTGTGTGCGGGAGTCGTCATGTTGTCTGCAGAATCAGGCCTTCGATTGCAGCCAGAGGCAACGATGGGCATCTACTGCACACAAGGCATGCGGTAGACATGGAAAGGGAGACAGCTTGCCAAGCCACCGTTGAGATTGGGTGAGGTAGTGAGGTGGTAAGGTGGTAAGGTGGTGGGTGAGGTAGCAGGTGGGGGGAGGGGCAGAGAACGGGACAGAAGAAATTGCCCAATTAGGAAAGAAGAGCTATGGGTCGGGTGTTAAGTAGGTACTCACGTAGACGATGGCGATCTTGGGAGCCATTGTGGCAGGTGTGTGTCTCTGTAGAACGGATAGGTAGGAAAGGAGGGGTATCGATTGCAGTGAAGAGAGGAAATCAGTGCTCAACAAAGAGGAACTGGAGAGAGGCTGGAGTGAAGGGTGTCGTCTGTTGGGAAGGGGCACATCTTCTTATATCAATCTACCCAGTAGGCAAGACAAGGTAAGGTACGGATACGTTACCACGCAAGGCCGGCAGCTTGGCCAGGCGCGGAAACGGCCAGAGAGGGGCTGGAAGGGTTTGGATACCTTACCTTACGGCGGTGTTGCATCATCAAAGGGACGCTAGACTCGGGCAGGCCAGCCAGACGGGCGTCAAGGTAGGTACTTTCCATAGGTTGAGGTGGGATCTGAGGTGGACGATGACTTGCGGTTTCATCCAGCTTCAACGGCCAAGAGCTACATGCTGCTCAGCTAAGGTGCTGTAAGCAGGCGCGCGACAGTTGACAAACAGCCAGGTGCGGGTGCGGGTGGAGAGGGAAGGAAAGCAGCTGCCCTGCCCCTGCCCTGCCCGGCATGGGGAGCTACACCCCTCCAAGCTGGTCCATGCTCCGCTGCGGGGGCTGGCTTGTTACTGTGACATGAGCACCTGAGGTAAGGTGCGTAGGTAAGTACACTCCTTGGGTTCGTGATCTCAATGTATTCTACTCTGTACCTAAGTAGGTCAGTACTTTACCCGCCATACTGTTTCTGTGCAATGAAAGTCTCACTCAATACTCATCACAGGAAACAGACACGATGCGAATCAGAGCCGCGGGCGAGGATGGGTTGCGATAGGCACGTCAGGTCGCGATGCAACATCCAATTCAGCCATGATGCAAGCTACCCGGAGAACACCTCCATCTTGCCCATCGAACCCATGTCAGAAACCACCCGAGCCGACCTTGTTCCAGTAGCTGCCCTGCAACAGATCGCAGTGATCCGTGGTCCAGCAGCCGGGGGGGCTGAATTTCTGAAAGAGACGAGGGTGCTGAATAAGTGCTTAACAACGCCGTCAGCTATCATAAGCCTTACGAATACACAGGCAATCCCTTTCCTCGACCACCCTGTCGGCCGTGGGGTAAGGGCGGCACTTCCATTGCCACTTTAGTCTCACCAACCTGGCAGCCAACGGTGGGGTGGGGGAGGCTCTTCTTTTGTGCACAACTGTCTCTGGAGGAGCGCAAACACTTTCGGATCGCGGGTGTATCACGGATTGCCCTCTTGCCGTCCCCTCAAATTGGCATGACGAACCGCGAGACGAACCTAACATCAGAAGCGTTCCTCATTTAGAGTTGAGGCCCTCGAAGGTCAAAGCTCAGCCAGACGGCGGGATGGGATCAGGTACCAAAGCCTGTTTTCCCTCCATTGTTGCCAAGTGCCGGAGCCGAAGGCATCTTTTGCGAGCGACGTCCGGAGTTGGCGGTGACGATCGATGGTAGGACGAAGA
The DNA here is from genome assembly GCF_011800055.1 of Colletotrichum gloeosporioides. NCBI lineage: Eukaryota > Fungi > Ascomycota > Sordariomycetes > Glomerellales > Glomerellaceae > Colletotrichum > Colletotrichum gloeosporioides. The sequence goes on along the minus strand of NW_025544656.1, from coordinate 185,631 downwards.
GATTAGTCTTGACTGACAAATGGCAGTCCATCTCCTTCTACGGAGCTCAGAGCACAGTAAGCCAATGAAAGAAGGCTGGGGATTCCAGTGTCTGGGACATGGACTGCATGGAGCGTCTTTTCTTCATGACTTACACGTGGGACTCCTGTTCCCTCTGACCGACCATCGACGGTTGCGCCCATCGAAATCGTCGTCTGATATCCATGGATTGGATAGGTCCATCAGATCACAAAGCAGATGGTCGCAGATTCTGTCAACCGCCGTCAGCATTCAGTGGAGAGACACTGGACCCGACGACGGAACACGCTGCGGCACCACACACATTGTCGCTGTCATCCCTCGCGCGCGGGTCTGAGTTAAGCGGTTGCTAAGCTGCACCAGCGCCATGATCCAAGGATGAATCAGCAACACACAGCGCTGGACCCTCACCTGCCGCCGTGATAGGCCGCCCTCGCCGCCGCTGGTACGGATCCGCACATCGTAACCCGCAGTTGCCTCCGTAGGCACGCTCATGAATCGCTGGGTAATATCTTCGTCTTCATTCTCAATATCCGGCTTACAAGACTTAGGCCCTGTCCGCTATCGAGATCTCTCTCGATGTCTCGAGGGCTAGGTCCCGCTTGGCTTCGCTGACGGGGGTCACGGAGTAGCCAATGCTCACATCGAGCCTTATCCGCACCACGAAAACGAAACGCATGTCAACATACGATGCATCGACGGACCCTCACCGCCAACCTCGCCGCACTCTTACTGTGCAGCTCTCCGGCTCACAGATGCTCGGTATGGTGCGAAAACGAGTTCCACTCCCATTTGCCAAAATTGGCAAGCGCCCGCCGACCTTGATGGGGTCCGGACCGACACGCTGGATTTCTCGGTGAGTCGGTCGGTGGATTGAGGTGTGCGCTCTCACCTGGGACTCACGTTTCACGCCCGTATTCAGCAACGGCTTCACTATGCCAAACACTCTGCCTTGTGCATCTGTGATTAATATTCTTACCACGTCGAGCGAGAGGGGTGAGAAGTGACTTTTAATCCCCCAAAACGGAAGGGGCCATTAGGTGCATCCTCGGCCACCTTAGTGGACGGTGTCAGCATTGGCATCCAAATGGGAAACTCGTAAGTGTCAATCATTCATCTAATCTGATTACAGTGGCTCCATCTTTCGCATTCTGTCTCGAGTGCAAATCTTTAAACAAGCATCTCAAGTCTCACAATGGGCCAAGAAGCCTCCAAGCCGAAGCCCGGAACCAAGCTCCAGGTCATCGGGGCCGGCCTCCCCCGAACCGGCACGGCCTCCTTCAGCAAAGCCCTCGAAATCCTCCTAAACGGACCCGTCCACCACGGCGGCACCCAAGTCACCCGGGGCCCGGAATCCGAAATCCGCTCCTGGATCGCCGCCCTCGAGCACACTCCGATCACATCAGCCGAGGACGAGAAAGTCGTCCGGGAGACACTGAGGAACCACCTCCACGATGGCTTCGCCGCCGTGCTCGACGTGCCCGGCATGCTCTTCCTCGAGGAGCTGCTGGAGATGCACCCCGGCGTCAAGGTCATCTGCACCGTCCGTGACCCGGACGCTTGGGTCCGCAGCATCCAAAAGACGGGCAACGCGTCTCTGCAGGCCTTTCTGTCTTTTGCACTGTTTCTCGTCCCGACCATGCGCTGGTTCCCGCGGTACATTGATGCGATCCCCAAGGGCCGCTGGGGCGAGCTGTTCCCCCACGAAGCTCCTGTGCCGGACCGCGGCGTGTGGGACACCCATCAGGCGTGGCTGAAGAGGGTGGTTCCCGCGGATCAGTTGGTGTTCTACCACGTCAAGGACGGGTGGGAGCCTTTGTGCAAGGCTCTCGGAAAGCCGGTCCCGGATGTGCCGTTTCCGAACATCAACGACGGGGACGCGATGGATGCTTTTGCGAAAGAGCAGATCATGCGCGGGCTGGCTCGGTGGGCGGTTGTGTTTGGCGGCGTCGCGGCAGTGGCTTGCGGTTGGTGGTGGATGCGGTGACTCTACAAGTGCGTCTTGATAGCCGCGATCAACGTGGAACAGCTTCCTCTTAATATACACGATTGCATTGCATTACTGGCCACTAATTCAGGCCTTTAAAGACCGCTCTTGCTTCAGCTGGAAGATCTTGGCCAGCGTGAAGCAGAAACATCCCACCGTCAGAGCCGCCGCTCCGTACCCGATCATGGCCTGCCACTCAACCTCGCTGTACCCTCCCAGGATCGCGCCAGCAATAGGCGTGCCGATGAGGATCGAGATGCCCGACGTAAAGTTCATCATGCCCATGCGCGTCCCCACGCGGCCCAGGTCCGGCGACAGACTCACGATGACGCTCGGCGTGATGCTGACCATACCTCCAGAAAAACACCCGTAGATAATGGCGAACACAATCAGGCCCGCCATGTTGTTGATCCCCAGCCACGCAAACATCATAATCGCCGCTCCCGCAGCAAGCGACGTCTGCACGTAGACCGCGCTGATCTTGTCCGCGAGGTAGTTGGGCACCACGCGCCCGGGAATGCTCCCCGCGCTCAGCAGCGTCACAAAGTACGACGAGAAGGACGCCGGGCCGATGCCGCGGCTGACGGCGAACAGCTGGATGTAGAAGAAGGCAATGTACATGGACAGGAACGCGAAGAAGGAGCCGACCATGACCAGCATGAAGGCCGGGTCGCGCAGCGCCGTCCTGTCGATGAGCGACCGCTTGTGGCCCGACGGCGGCAGGCGGGTGTGCATCCACAGCGCCGGGATGACGGCCAGCCCGAGCAGGATGAAGCCCATGATGCGCGTCGCCCACCCGAAGCCGATGACGGGCTGCAGCCGCCCGAAGATGATGGGGAACACCATGCCTGCGATCGGGGAGCCCGTCGCCGCGATGCCGATGACGAAGGAGCGGCGCTTGAGGAAGTACTGGCTGAGGATCGCCGTCGAGGGGAGGAAGGTGAGCCCGCAGCCGAGGCCGATGCACACGCCCTGCGCGAGCAGGACCTGCCAGTAGGTCGTGCACAGCGAGGTCATGAACTGGCCGAGGAGGATGAGGAAGAGCCCCGCCCAGAGGAGCTCGCGGAAGTAGCCCGCGTCATACAGCGGGCCGGAGACGGGCCCGACAAGCATCAACAGCGCGCCCTGCAGCGAGCCGATCCAGGAGATGGCGGAGGGCGTTGGGGCGAGCGTCGTCTCGTAGTAGGTCTGGTACACGCCGAAGGTGTTGACGAGGCCCCACGTGGCGGCGAGGACGACCCAAGACCCGAGGACCTGGAGCCAGGCCTCGAGCCCGCCGTCCGGGACGGCGCCAGGGTCGGATGTCGTGGGTGCCGCTGCCGCGGAGGGCTGGGTTTCGGGGTCGTTGTCTGAGTTCGAGCCGGGCGTGAGAGTCGTTTCGGAGGGGTGGTTTAAACGGAGGCCCGGGGGCGCGGAGCCGTGCTTCTCATCGGCTTCGGCGGCCGGTTCTCGGGCCGAAGACATGTTCTAGGTTTTAAGAGCTGGGATTTTTGCTCGTCGTTTCGTGGTGATGTTGTCCCGAGAGGGGGATCGTTGGTTCATGCAAGCCTCCTTGGCGGATGAACCTTGCTCGTTGCGACGTTGCGAGGGCGATCCTTTCGAAGATCTAGGCGGGAAATCTGCCCGGCGGCTCAAGTCGATGTTGTAAGTGAGAAGGAGCGATTAAACATTAAATAAGTGTTTGCCCCCAACGAGCGTGGTCTTATCCTGATCTGACGCCGAGCAAAAGGAAACGAAAGGTCGGAAGATGTATTAGAAATCGGGAAGTGGAAGCGGCAGCGGCAGACCGACGGACATTTAAACAAGGGATGGGAAACAATGGAACTCTGCGTATTGCACCATTTGCAAGGGTCCACTGTTCCCTATCTTTGGGGCCATGTAAATAAATAAAAAATCTTTGTTGATGGATTTGAGATGCGCATCCGCCACCTCGTCCCGGCAGTGCGGACGCCAGGACATGGGAGGGTTGCGATCGGGAGGCTTCTCCCGAGGAACTGATGGTTTGGAAGTCTAGCTAGTACACCTTGGTACTAGTAAATGCATTCAGAAGCTGGGAGAATATGAAAGTGATACCTATCGTAGCCAGTCCCCGACAACTGAGAGCCGCGACTGGTCTATTTCCAGCAACAACCAGCTCGCCCAAAGGAGGCCAAACATGTTAGCAGGGTGAAAGCAACAAGAGAATCAGAAGCAAGCTTGAAAGATTGCCGACGTCAACTCCCGTCCTCTGCTCGTCTCCGCTGTATTCCCACCGGCTAGGCCGAGTCTAGCTTAGGCCTCCCGGTGCACTGACGACTGGACCCTTGGGAACTCGAATGATTTCCACATTTTGACGACGACGACGATAACGGAGGGCCCACGGGGAGGGTGTTCTCGGCGGTATGCGGCCGCCGAGGCCGGTGCGGACGGGCCCATGCCGGAGGCCATTTGCATCCGAGACATTCGGTCTGGTCTCGTTGGAGGTGATGTGAGTGAGGCTCATACGATGAAGTCAGCCAGAGCTGGCGCGCAAGTCTTGGACCAGAGGTTGAGCGGTGCTCTGGGGCTCCAGCTCTGACGTGGTAGGTGACCAAAAGCTTGCTGTACTCAGGAAGGAAGCTATCAGGTCAACTGCAGAATGCCAAAGTCAAAGAAAAAAAAAAAACACCGGGCCCAGCAGTGCTTCGGATGAAGCTTCCAAGGTTGCTTGCGCCAGGGCGAGGTCTCCACACCTGCATCCGAGGGTACTCAAGTAATGAAGTCGCAGCGGATATCATTGGGCAACTTGGCCGAGCGGTCTAAGGCGCCAGACTCAAGCGACGAGCTTATCCTTCCAAAGGATTGTATTCTGGTATCGAAAGATGCGTGAGTTCGAATCTCACAGTTGTCATTTTTGCATTTCATTCTCATCGGGATGGAGTCAAGTTACTTTACTTTTTGATTCGTGACGCTTACAGGCAGGCAATTTAATGCGAAACGATGAGTGGAAATAGTAAAGAAAGATCAATCATCAGCTGCCACTAGCTATGATAATTCTTCACAGGAAGGAAGCTAGCTGCCCAGTGGGAATTATGCTTAACTCGTTAGGCTTTGAGCTTGGCTTTGGCAGCCTGCAAGTGCGAATGTTGGCGCAAATCTTGTGGGCGCATGGGTAAAGTATCTCATTCACCACCGACCTCACTCAATCCATCCTTATTTTTGCGACCGAATTTCGGATTTCCACCATCGCAAGTATTATTACGAGAACAGAGGATACACGTACTTGGGAACTGGTCGTCCTCAAGTCCTTTCGCCCAGGGTACAGACGCACGGGTCACCGTCTCCCGTCGCTCCGCCGTTCTCAGACACAAAGTGTCGGATCTCCTTCAGATCATCGACCGGCCAGCGACGCCACGCACCGCCGTTGAGGGGGAACATCAGCCCAGAGGGTGTTTCACGTTGGCCGAATAATAGGGACATGATGTCGCGTCCTCGGCTGGCGGCCCAGAAGTCTGGGTTTTGGTTTTCTATTCTTCAATGATCGATTGAAGCTTTCGACAGTTTGAAGTGTGTCTTACGGATGCTCTTCGAGAAAAGGCAAACACACAACCATCGTCGTCAGTCCTCACTCATCAAGAGCTCCCTCCATCATACGACAACCGACGCCATGAACCACGGCAGCGCGCCTTACTCAGACACCCGCCGCGGCGTCTCGCCTCACAATGACTCTATGACCGACATCAGCGTGTCGCTGCTGAGCGAAGACGACAAGCCGTGGAAGCAAGCAGACATCGAAGACGGCGGTAGTTGTGCAACAAGACGAAGCCGGTGCGCCAAGAAATGCGAGGCCTTTAGGCGCTGGCGCTGGGTATTCGACACGGCTCTGATGCTCGTCGTCATCGGCCTCCTCGTCGAGAGGCGATACCTCCAGTCACCCGCCCGCGACAAGCGCCTCGAACCCGTCGGCGACCTTACAGGCTTCGCGCCAGAATGTTCGTCTCTTTCCATCCCAGTTGAACCTCCCTCACCATATTTAACACAAGAAACCTCATAGTCACCCAGCAAATAACGACCTTCCACCCGACGACAGACTTCGTCCCCGACGACCCAAAGTCGCTCTTCACCAACGCCTCCCTCCAGGAAAACTGGCTCAAGATGGTGCCCCGCGGCCTCGGCTACCTCGAGGTCAAGAACCCGCGCGCCCACAGCAACCTCCCCGTGCCGCTGCCCGAGTTCGCCCCGCGCACCGTCTTCACCACCTCCATGACGCACCAGCTGCACTGCCTCTACGCCATCCTCGAGAGCTACGCCGGCCTCTCCGTCAACGGCACCGCCGCCGTCGACATGCACTCCCACATCCCCGAGGGCACCGAGGGCGCCGACGGGCCCTGGCACCTCCAGCACTGCTTCGAGTACCTGCGCCAGGCCATCCTGTGTTCGGGCGACGTCGCGCTCGAGGGCACCCAGACGACCTTCCCCCCCGGGTTCACGGGCAGCGACGGCTGGGACGCGAAGCATGTGTGCAAGGACCCCAAGCAGGTGTATGAGTACCTCGACAAGAACCGCGCATTGGACGACCACTGGATTTAATGATATCTTGGGATGAAAATTGGAGTTTTGGGAACCGGGCTGTTTTTGGGTTATCGGCGTTTTGGGACGGGAGGTGTTCACTTTGCGACCAGAGCCCGCAAAGCATGGATGAATTCATTGAGATACTTTATATACACAGGCCGACCGAGGTCTTTTTGCTTAGCGAATCAAGCCATCTTTTTATTTTTATTTTCCACAATCGCAATCTGTGTTGTGAGCTGTTGCACAGCTATTTTGAAAGACGCTTAAAAACTAAAAGTGCATGTGAAGACTATCAAAGCAAAAAAAGCATCAGTCATGAGAATCGGCAAAAGATAATGGACGTTTAGGGGATTGAACCCTAGACCTTCCGCAGATGCGAGTATGCAAAGCGGACGCGCTACCACTGCGCCAAACGCCCACCAATGCGTTATGTGAATAACTTCGGATACTGTCATTCGGTCGCAAAGCAGTACATGTATGACAGGCGTCAATGTTGCATATTCACTTCGAATGGCGAATTTCGTTCTGGCTTTGCTTCTGATAATCGTCAGGTGCTACTGGTCAGTTGCTCTCCGTTTCTCGTGCTTTTTCGTCGATTGTAAGATTGATGCAGAGGATAGGATGTGTTGATGGAAACGACCTCTTGTGATGGGAACACTACCAAACATCAGGAATCCGGGTTGTGGCCTGCTGTACGGGACAGAAAGAGTGATTCGTTTGACACGAGCTACTAGAAGTGACAGTAAAATAAGCCGAGGGTTTTGGGAGAGTCTCCAAGCACCCGTTGATGATTCCCTACTTTCCCCGGCTGTCGTCCGATTGCCTCCCATAGGGCTGCTTGCACAAACTCAATAACCCATTCCCAGTACTTCAAGGTTACGTGCAGCAGAACCCTCACCCAGGGCGAATGTGTATCGTCGAAGAGTAAGAGAAATAGCGCTTTGTGAGCCTGACAAGCACAAATCCTGAGCACATCCGAGGCCCTTGAGTGTCTTGGCTACACTTGGTTCTGATCGTTCCTGCTGAGACATATACTGCGCATGGGTTTTCCGCAAGTTCTTCTACGGTCTCTTACTGTCGCTCGTCTTTGACTCGGTGGAAAACCGGAGGCAGAGTCAAGCATTGGGCCAAGATGCTTGGCAAGCGCAAACGGGTCAGGACCCAAAATCAAGACTAGGCCAAGCATCAGGAATTGACCTTCGACTTGGCCCCAGCAACTTGGCCATGTCATAAGAGCAAGGGTTACTTACATACAATGCAGATCATAAAGCATACCTTCCGTGCACTCAGGCAGTGCTCGACTGAAAATACTGTCGAGAGTAGTAGAATCAATAAGCACAAAAAGTCATGTTCAGAGTGAAAGCTTGAAATGATTGCTTCGAAATGTGATGATAACCTCGGGCGCGCAGGCCGCAGAGGTGCTAAACCTCCTGAACACGCTTTGGTATCCTTTATAACTCCCTGTCCAGGCCGAGATTCGCCCAACGCCGGTATCCAGTTTACTGGTAAGGTACTATACAATGAGTTTGGAGAGCTTGCCTCGTCCTGGCAGCACTCGCTCAGTGTGTATGTGATTTGCCAATTCAGGCCATATGTATCAAAAAAAGATCGCCACCAAATTTTCTTCCTTTGCACGGGGGCTCATTAAATCCAGCCGTCATTCATCCGGTTTTCTTTCTTTTCTCCTCTCCAGGACCAGCCGTCACCTCTCGTCATCACGAGGTCTGGCGCTGGACGGCTCGATCACGATCTGTGGTAATTGCTGTAGCCGAAGGCTTGGTAATTGTGGTATCTTCCTCTGCTGGCTCTGTTGGCTTTGCTGCCCAGATTGGCCAGGCGTGTGCTCCTCCGCGGCCAAGTCGGCCATATTTGAGGCAAGATTGTCTGCGCGTTGTTGAGAGGGTCCGGGATAGGTCGGAGGGGGTTCGACGTTTGGCTGAGGAGTGTTGCTTCTGGAGTGTTCATCGTCGAGGGAAACTTCGTCGTATCCGGGAGGAGAGTAGATGGGGATGCCGGCCTCTCCAACATCGGCCTCGATAATCTCAGGGCTCGAACCGGCTCTCGTGTCTAGACGGGGCGTATCTGGTCGCGAGTTCGCCCGGGATCTCGGCAGCCCAGGAGAGGGGAGGTCACTGTCGATACTCATGACGGAGCTGCCTCTCCTGTGGCCCGACTCGGCAACGGACCTGGTTGATGTGGCGGCAATACTAGCAGCGTCCGACAACAAGCCCATCCTCTCGCTTTCCTGGCTGTTGGCTCGAATTCGGGTGCCATCGTGACGTGCAACGCCAAGATCGGCGTAAGACACGCTAGAGACATTTCTTTGGCGTTCGGCCTTGATACGTTCATGCTCTTCGCGGAGGACGCCAACGACACTATTGTTGCTGGCGTTGCGGGCTTGCGTGCGGATGTTCTCCAGGGCAACGTGGTCGCCACGGTCTCGCGCTTCGCGACGCTCTCTCCTCCTCTCCTCGCGTTCGGCGAGTTCTTGTCGTCGAGCCAGGCGAATCTGGTACAGTGCTTCCATTTCTTGGTCACGCAGTTCCTCCTCATTCTCCTCCGTCGGGTACTCAATAACAACATCCACACCGCCACGCTCGCCCTCACGACCCAAAACCTGTTCGTTATCGTTGGCATCGACCCTATAAGCTGGCAGGGTCATGACTGAGCGAATAGAAGTGTTGCGGTTCACAGCGCTGTTGGGGGAGCGGCTGTCGGCCTGAGATTGGTTGGCGGAGGCATCAAAGCGCAGGGAAGTCGGGCGAGTACGGGAGCTGCGGGTGGCTAGCTGTTCGGTGGAGTTTGATTCTTCATCCTGAGCCTGTTGGTACCTGCTCCGGCCAGCGCCCGTGTTCCATATTTTGAGAAAGCCTCCACGGGAGGAGTTTTTCGAGGGCTTGCGATTGCGTCGAGAGGCGCGGAAGGAGAATATTACAAAGGCGACGAAGATAATGAGGACCAGGGCGGCGAGGATTGCCTGTATTGGCGATAGGTGTTAGTGGTGTTGTTGACTGGCACGAGCGGCTCGGGGCCATGGCATGATGGTGTACTTACAATGATGGTGACTTTCCTGGGATCGCTGTCGCCGTCACGGCGACGCAAGGCCCTTGACGAGTGCTCTCGAGCAGCTCCCAGAAACTGCAGAGGTATTCGCATATTGAGATACATGTTGGTAAAGAAACGAGCGACAAAGGATGGAGGGCGCAGAGCGGAAGAGGCGGCGGTTAAGAGGGCGGAGGGGACTAAGGTAAAGCGTAAGGCGAATTACGGCGGGGCGTCCCCGCTGCGCAGGGCAAAAAANTCCCAGCTGCGCAGGGCAAAAAATAAGCGTCAGAGCTGGGACATTGAAAACCGACAAGTGACAACAGCAGATGGAGAAGCGCAATACGGAGGAATTCGCGACGCGTGAAATGTAATCGAAGTCGGTTGCGAGAAGGGTTTTCTTCCGGTGGGTTGGAGGAACGGTACGAGACAGGAAGGAGGGAAGCAGCGGCGGGAAGCGCAGACTGCTGGCTGGTAGGTGTGTGTGAGTGTGTGCGAGAGAGGTGCGGATGAGGTGAGCGAGGTGAGGCAAGGTAAGGTCAGGAAGGAATGGAACAACAGGTGCAGGACAGAGGTGCAGGTCCCAGTTTGCAGGCAAGGTCCCGGGGGGGCAACCCAAAGGCCAGGTCCAGGTCCAGGTTCAGGACCAGGACCAGGTGCATTAGTGTACGAGGATGCCAGGTGGGACACGGGATGGGGATTGGAGAGGGTGCTAGTGGGTGTGTTCAGCCAGGAGGTGTAAGAGATGCCCTTTGGGTATTTAGGGACCGACCTCGCCTTATTATTAGCAGGAGCTGAGGGTGGAGGAGATGGGTTTGAATGGGGGAGAGGGAGAAAGAGAGAAGAACAGCGAAGGGTTGAAGGATACTAGGTAGGTAAGGATGGATGGATATGAATAAGGTATTGGATGCAAATGGATATGGAGATGGATTCCAGATTATGGATTATGGATTACGGATATGGGAAGGAGGGACGTGGAGGCAGCAGCGTCAAGTCACGGTCACAGGTTAACCGTCAGCCCGGGCAGGCAGGAGGAGGTCAGGTCCAGGTCCCGTCAGCACCACCGTTCGTTCATTCCCCCGTTTTGCAGTTCCAGCCAAGCCTTTTCCCTTTTTTTTTTTCTTTTTTTTCCTTTTTTTTCCTTTCCTTCGGTTCTGTCTCTCGTGCCTGAGGTGCCATCTCGTTCTCCTTTCGAGCATCTGCAGCTCCGGATGCAATGCAATGCTCGGTGCACGCAGTGCTTTCATTTCATTTCGCAGACTACTCCCAAAAACCGCAATCATCATCACCCACCACCAACAAGACAGTATTCCTACCTACCCAATGCTGTGCAAAGGCCGTCCCTCCGCCGACAACCCTGGGCCTCCAAAAACACGACCTCGACGGAAACACTAACGTCCCACCCCGGGTTCGTGTATGCTCCTTAGTGGGCGCCGGCGGCGGGAACAGCCAGACCCTGAGCCAATCAGCCGCCCCCTCTGCTGCGACGATGCGAGTCGTCGCGTCCTCTGCAAAGGACCCCGCGGATACAGCTCCTCGATGATATCAGACCAAGAGACACCGCCCGTCCCCGATGGCTGGTCCTGCGCCCGAAGGGACCGAACCGCCACGGAAGAGACGGGCGCCCAAGAGGCTATGCCCGTTGACACACGACGACGTCCACACTGGATGAGGCTCTCCGGATGGCAGGGGAAGCAATCAATGCAACTTTTGAGTTCGCAGAAGATGGCACCTGTCCAACTGGTGTTCGTCGAATGAACAACCCTCGACTATTGATCGATCTATTGCAGCCGGGAACATACGCGACAGGAAACACGAACGGGCGAAACAGTGCGGAGGGAAGAGCCCTGTCGTGTCCAGCAAACGGACCAAGCCGAATCTCGGGAACCGACCTCTCCATCAATGCGTCTCCCGCTTCCTTCGATTAGATTCAAGCATTTGGTATTCCCTCGGCCTTCACCGACGAACCACTTGACGCGCCCATCTCCAGCTGTATGCCGTCAGACCCTAAACATTCCCAGTTCAACATCAGCCATCAAGCCACCAAGCCATCGCCGCCTCATTGCCAGTCAGCCCAACCCCGACCTCCAGTCTCGGGGCTTGAGGCGGTGCGCCAGGCGGTGCTGCCGCCAAACCTGTTGGTCAATCGTCAGTGGTCACCACCACCCAGCCCTGCCCACTTCTCCGGCCCCTCGGTCCATGGCTGTCCTGGCTGCTGCAACGCTACAACGCTCCATTCGATCCCACTCTGTCCAAACGCTCACCTCAAAGTATCGAGACCCAAAACTTTTGGACCACCGCAGCGTCACTTCTCCATCGCGACCCCCATCTCGTCCTTGACACGGGGTCCACGCGTGACATCAGACGAAACACTGTCTTCCTCCTGGCGACGAGGCAGTTTTTGTTTTCGAGGGTGACGGATACCAGCTTTATCCTGTTCCAGAACACTGATTTCGCTTCTGTCACTTCCCGCGTAGCGACTCGACCAGCAATGTGGCGCTTTAGGAGTGACGAAGTCGCCATGCCGCTGGCCGTCTTGCTCTCCTCGGTCTTGTTACCCACATGAGGAAGGACATCAGCGCGCTCGAGCGTTCAGGGTCGTCTCCAGTTTTGCCCGTGCTACTATTTCAAGCAACATCATGACCCAAAGCGCAACAAGCATCACCGCCCAGTGACGACCCATCAACGAAATGTTCCCACTTCTAAGAGACTCCAAACACCAGAATCATTCGCTGATGCCTGGGATGCATTACCCTCCAGCCACCGCCCTCTCGACATGTTCTCATGACTGATATCCAAGAATGCGCTCTGCCACAGCCCACAGACGTTGCAGGGTTCCCCAGCCCGATTAAAGTGCAAAAACCAATCCTGTAGCCGCCAACCACACCGGTTGGCAGAGCCTAGGAGACTTCTGGACGACAGCAAGGATGCCCCGCCATGAGGCGCACCGCCTCATTCCCCAATCGCACTGTGGCTTTTGCGCTGTCCCATCGCAACCAACGGCAGTATGAACAGAGACCTGTTTGATCACCAGCCTCTGATATCTCGCGCATACAAAGTCATCCTTGCGACATGGTGCCTGTTGCCAGCCATGCGCTGATGTCCGCACACAATTGCGAATTCCATCCTGGCTCCAAATGCCCAAACCTGCAAGTTCTCCAAGCTGTGCCCTACTCTCAGGGACGGATGGCTGGTCTCAATGCAAGTCTCAGACAAGACGCACTTGTCTAAGACCTGCCTGCATGTCGTCTTAAATTGCCCAATCGCCTGGCCGTGCCCTCTCATTCGCAGCTCCTCGCGAGTAGCGCTGACATAGGCGGAACGGGGTGGCATCCCACTTTCGTCCATACTTGAGTCTGGCACTCAATCGACCTCATCGCAGGGCAGCCGGCCATGCCTCGGGTCGAACGAGATTTTGGTTGACGGTGGCGGCCTCTGGTGCGCCGTCCCCAACGCTTCACACAGCACCACGGAATCCGTCCCGCATTGAACCAGGCGCAACGCAACGTTAAATCGGCCTGTCGTCGTGCCACAATCTTCAATTATACGAGCAGCGGGTTTACCCCAACTGCCCCTCATTCCAACCGTCCCAGAGCCAACGCAGACTCGCAGTGCACACTTGCCACTCCCACGTTCCGTCTCAGCTCAGCTGGGATGAGCTTCAAGAAGCTTGCCCCCGAAGCACACACGGCACATATCTCTCTCAACCCGGGGAACAGCGAAACACACAAAATCTCATTGGACGCGGGATGGACGCTGTCGTCCCACGGTGCACTCTCTCAGTCATATGCGAAGTGTTTTTGAATGATGATCACCACCACACTTCGCAGCCTGCAGCGCGAATCCTCTGAGCCCGCCTTCATGCAAGCACAAAGCACAAAGCACCACCGCAGCAACCAACACAGCGCCCCAACGACGATCTGCCGAAGCAAGAAGAAACATGCAGCCGTCCTCACTGCGCCACGGGTCCTTGACGTCCGGCCCCCAAGGTCGCGAATCCTACCAGGCCACCACGTTGTTGCTGACACCCGTGCATGACGTATAACGCAGTCTGTTTGTCCAAAGGGAAGCGCTCCATTGTTGCATGCCGCCCAAATGATTTGAGTAATGTTTCCAGGCGTAGACAACGACATTCAGTCTTGTCACGATCGCATATCCTGAAGTAGCATGCGAAGCCACGGCCATGATGATTTGGAATGCACTCAGGGCCATGTGATGCCTGTCCTCCTTTCCTAAGGAAACTCGGTCACGCTGGTAAGCATCGATTCCAGACTTCATGTCCACTTAAGTAATATGAAAAGACGGATGTTTAAGATTAGGTGCAAGCATAGCATCATCATGACGATCAACGCGCCTGGCCGGACGTAAAGCGTGAGCAAAGTCGTTGCGATCAAACAAATTCATCGCGCAGAATTCATATCAAAAGCCCTCAATTATCAGATTATCTCGTGAGAAAAAGCCTGTCTTAGTAATCCACCACTCAAGAAACCATATTTCGCCTTCCAACAAGAAACAACAAGAACATGCTCATCCGAACTTCTTCTCAAACTTCCTCAGCATGCCCGTGACGCCCCTCTCAAGCCGCCCTGCGTTCGCCTCTAACTTGCCCGCCGGCTCCTGCTTGACCATGTACCCCTTGTACCGGGCCGCCTCCTGCTCCGTCGGCCGGTAGAGCTGCTGGTGCACCGAGTAGTCCACCGCCGCCGGCGACTGCGGCTGCGTCGTGTACGAGTACTGCGAAAACCCCCCGATCGGCGTGGCTCCGGGGCTCGCAACCGGAGGCGTGCCCGTCGCGCCTGGCGTCTGAGGAGGCGGCGTCGGCTGCTGGGTCTGTTGCTGCTGGGGCGGTTGCTGAGGCTGCTGGGCCGGCGCTGTCTGCGGCGGTGGAGGAGGAGGAGGGGGCTGCAGGCCCGGGGTGCCGGGAAAGTTGCTGCCGTAGGGGCTTGCCAATCCCGGTGAGGCCAGCCCGCCGTGAACGGCTCGTACGGGCATGGTCACGGCGCGCTGGAGCCCGGGTTGCGGGGGCGCGCCGAACTGCGGCGGCGGGGGTGGAGGAGGGAGACCGGTGGCCCCGACCTGGGCGGATTGGAAACCCGGGGGCGGGACGAAGCCGGGAGAGAAGGGAGCCTGGGCGTCGTATGCGACTGCGGCCGCCAGAGGGTCCACCCCGCCGTCCTCTGGGGGAGGAGTCTTTTCTCGGTGTCTGATTGCCTCGGGCGCGGCGGGCGCGGCGGGGTTGTAGGCCATCGGCACGAAGCTTGCTGGAGGTTCTTGCTGCGCCGGGACAGCGGATGTTGGGGGCCCCGCGAAACTGACGGGCGCTTGTTGCTGAGGTTGCTGGGGGCTGCCGTAGTGAGGATCCGAGATCGCGGCGTGCTCGAGCTGCTGCACGACTGCGCTCACGGGGTCGGCTTGGTGATGGCTGTGGTGGTGTGATGGCTGCGCCGGCTCGTCAAGGATCTCGACCTGCGCCGGCGGGAGGACTCTGCGGATGCCATTGACGAACTGGAGCGCGTCCTCCTGCTTCCAGAAGTAGATGTCGAGAGAGTGAAGCTTGTAGTGGTACTTGTTCTGGTTTTGGGGGTCGTAGGTCGGGAGATGCCACTCCATCTGGTCCGTCGTTTCGCCGACGGTGAGGGTTACCATGCATTGGTGATTATAGGTGTACTGTACGTGCGTTTTATCGAGGACTAGATACCACTATTGTCAGCTCTCTGGCTACGGCGGCGCATGGCGGCGCAACATACACCCGTCAAAGGCATCTTGATCATCCGTGCCTGGGTGATTCGCAATCTCAATGCGCGCGCGGCGGTCATTCGCGTTTTCGAACAGATAGACGTAGGAACCCTTATCGAAGCGGTGATGAGGGGGGTTATTCGTCGGCGGGCCGTAAAAGTAATGAATGTCTCCGAAGCTGTGAAGCGTCACAGGCCAGTCAGCCATGATGTTGGTTTCCCCTCAAGTCAAGCAGCACTGCTACTCTTGTTTTCCCTGCGTCTGAGATGATGGAGCAGACTCACAGAGTAGCCACGTTCTCCTCGCCCGGCCGGGTCGCCATCCTGGTTTTGTTGGAACCCGCGTTTCCAGGAATAGATTTTCTGGTCGTTGGGAAAAGGCAATCGGCCGAGCAATCAATCTAAACCCCTCCCTCCCACTCGCGAGGGTAAGAAGCACAGGAGCGGCGCAAGCTGTGGAATTACCCCGCCTCGGTCAAAGGCCAAGGGCGGCAGCAGGACGACAATAGAAACAGACTGCCGTTGGGAGGCGTGTGTGGTGTTTGGTGTGGCACGTTTATTGCGGATATTTTGCAAGGAACAACACAAACATGCTCTGTACGGAAGGAGGACAAGAGTGTCGGGGGGAGAGAAGGGGGAGGAGGGTTTGTGAGGGCTAGATAATTAAGGTAGGTCTCCTTGGAACCGGCCCATCCTCTTTCTCTTCCCTCTGCCCTGCCAGTCAGCTTTTTGTATCACTCGGTACTCGGTCGCAAGAGAGAAGAAGAAAAGACCCAAGCAGAGAGTCTTGCGACCATCCCACTGTCCCGCCCATAGCTCCAATGTGCCGGCGTCTATATGCATGCTGCTCGACTGGAGGAGCCTGCAGGTGGTCGCATTGAGTGGTCAACCGGGCGCTTACAGGAGGTTGAAAGAGCCAATGACACGCGACGGCCGGGGTGAAAGCGAGAAGAAGCACTCCCAGTCGGCTGCGGTCCCCACGTTCCTCAAAGTGGAGCTTTTTGGACCGTTGGGCACGGACCATCACTCGTCGACCAGAATCCTTAGTCATCATTCGACGACCGGCCGGGCTGCATTCCAAAAATTTGGCGATAGCTTCCATATCGCCGGTTTGGTCAGGTGACGGTCTGGAATTCGCAATCTTTGGAGCCACCCCACGCGCAGCACGCTCCTTTCCAAGGTCAAGGGTGACATAGAAACCAGTCAATCACCCCCAATTGAGGCTCACGCCGTAAGAACATCCCACCGATGTCCCGGAAACTTGATCGCGTCTAACTTGTTCCCGCCTAGAACCGCACCCTTCGGACTCCTCTCACCCCTCGACGCAACCTCGCCACGATACCCGAGCCCCGGTGCTCGCCCAAATCATCCTTCAAGATGGGTTTCACAAACATAATCAACGCGTGCTCGCACCTCCAGAATGCCTCCCGCGCCCGCCTCGGCATGACGTCCATCGTAAACTCCAAGCACAACCTCAACCTCGCCCTCGCCCTGCAGCGCGCAGGCTTCCTCTCCTCCCTCTACCGCGGCGGTCCCGCGCCCCCGACCCCGGAGCAAATGTCCGAGCCCCCGGAACCCATCACCACCGCCAACGTGGCCTCCCGCCGCCTCTGGGTCGGCCTCAAGTACTGGAACAACGAGCCCGTCCTCAAGGGTATCAGCATGGTCACCAAGCCGAAGCGACCTGTCAACATCTCCATCAAGGACCTCGAGCTCGTCGTTAGAGGGTTCCAGAGCAAGGACGGCCTGATCAAGGGCATGACGTTGGGCGAGTGCATGTTCATCTCCACCGACAGGGGCGTTTTGGAGGCGAGGGAGGCTTTGGCTAGGAAAGTGGGAGGAATGGTCCTATGCCGTGCAAGGTAAAATAAGACAGAAAAAGGAAACAAAAAAAGAATGACGGATGAGGTTTTGGACGAAGACGAGGACTCGGTCCGCAAACGGATGGACGAATGGCCTTGAAAATGGCGTCTTGGGGAAAAGGCACCAAAAAGGGACAACTGAGCGGTCGATTAGACGCCTGTTAGGAGACATGTCCTCCACGTACTGTACAAAATCTGTATTTTGTAGAAAACATGAACACACCATTTCACGCTTCACTTTGGCCAGGTCCTGTTACAACGCTTAAAGTACACATGCACCGAAGAGTATCATCACAAGAAAAAGGAGCTTCAATCGCCGAAGTGAAAATGCTTGCGAGTGGTATTCATTCTCTATAACTAATCTTAATCCTTGGGCTCCAGACACCAACTTATTGCTCCGGAACCCCTTAAAAAACTCTCACGAACGAAGAAATTTACGCCTTTTTGTCGGTCAGGTATCATGGTACACCCCAATCGTCTAAACTATACACTTGCCTCCACCCCTCTTCAGCACGCTACACGCTTCTTTATGCTGTCTCAGTCTTGACTTCTGTGGTCGCCGCGCTGGAAGCAGGAGCCTCGTTCTGCTCCTCGACGGTCTCCTCAAGGAGCTCCTCAAACTCATCCGGGCTCTTAAGCTCGTGGGTGTCTCCCTCATCAATAGACAGTCTCGCCGCTCGCTGCGTGAGCTCATCGAATTCGGGAGACTCGGGGCGATCCTCGTTGACGCCGTCGGATCCAGACGTAACGGCAGCACTGGGCTCGGGGTCAGAGGTCTTATCCGAAGATGACTCCTCAGGAATGGGCTCTGGTGTGACCGGGGCCTTGACTTGCTCGGGCTCGGGCTTGACCTCGACGGGCTCCTCGGCCTTGTCGACAACCTCAGCCACCTTCTCAACCGTCTCAACCTGAGCGGTTTCGGCCGCTACCTCCTCAATCGAGGTCTCCTTCTTGGTGAAGGGGCTTACTGTACGAACGGACTCGGGAGAGCGCTTGATGGTTCTTCTCGGGCTTCTCGAGACGGATGAAGCTTTGCCGCTGCCTTGCGTGGAGCTGCGGTGTCTGGGAGGCGTGACGGGGGCCTTCTCGGTGGTCTTGGAGCTCGAGCTCTGAGTCGGACGCATCATACGCGCCAG
The DNA here is from genome assembly GCF_011800055.1 of Colletotrichum gloeosporioides. Classification (NCBI taxonomy): domain Eukaryota; kingdom Fungi; phylum Ascomycota; class Sordariomycetes; order Glomerellales; family Glomerellaceae; genus Colletotrichum; species Colletotrichum gloeosporioides. Next base: position 167,321 of record NW_025544656.1, on the reverse strand, counting down.
GAAGTTCTCGTCGACCTCCTTCTCCTTCTTGGTGATAGGGTGATCCTGGAGAGGCTTCTTCGGCGGGGGTCCAATGCTGGGCCTGGGCCGGTTGATAACCGAATTCTGGCGCTTCAGAGTCTTGTGCGGCCCGGCACCGGCGGCGCTCGCTCTGCTAGCCGGGCGGCCCTGGTTGCCGGAGGAGCGAGAGAGGGTCTCGCGGGGAGCTTCTCCCTTGACCTTGGAGACAGACGCGGCAGTCGGGGCCATGAGGGACGCCGGAAGTCTCACGGGCCTTGTGGGAGACTTGACCTTGGGCTTAACAAAGCCAGTGCCGCTCGGCGGGGTAACATTCACGGGGGCGGGCTTCTTGTTTGATCCCACCGTCTTCGCGCCAGTCTTTGGTGTGCTAGTTGCCGGCTTCTCGGGGGTTTTCTTGGCCGGGTCATGGGCTGCCTTGGGGGCGCTCAGCTTCGAGCCGGATTGAGGCAGCGCGGGTGCCTTGGTGGTGGTTGGAGACCTCGTGGGGGTCTTCGACCTCGCCTTGATTGCCGCAGGGGGCGCGAGGCTCTTCGGGGCAGGCTTTGCGGTGCTTTTAGCCTTGGCGGCCGGCTTCGCCGTGTCGGCGGCAGCTGCTGCTGTGCCGTTGGTAGGTGCGGAGGGGGTCTTCTCGGTCGGGTCTCCGGGTAGAAGCTCGGGCGTGGGCGTCTCGATGTCGACGTGCTTGTCGGGATTGTGGCTTGGCTTGTCGGTCACGGCGCCGAGGCTTCGGGTGGCAGCTTGGGGAGAGCCCTTCGTCGCGTCAGGGCGGCGAGGAGACTCGGGGATGGTCTCGCTGACAACACTGGCCTTGAAGCCGCCGGAAGTCTCCTCAGTGGCCATTGTCTTATCGGATTGGCCAGAGACAGACGCCTCTCCCTCGGTGTGGCTGCTCAGGCGCCGCTGAGACAAGCTCGACTCATTGCTGGGGTCTCGGCGAAGTCCGACTCTGCCGTCTTTTTCGACGGCTACGAAGCTGGTGCGAATCTTGGAGAGAGGGCGGGCTGAAGGCGGAGGGGTTTCGGTGCCGTCTGGGAGGGTGATGCGGTTAGCAAAGCTTCAGAACGGGACGCGATTACAAGAAGACAATATGGGTGCAATTCATAGCGGATAATGCTGCGGGGGCGACTTGCAAGCTGGAGCATCGGAGTGCAGCTGTGCAGGGCAAACGAGAGAAGAAGACTGGTAGGCAGCACTTACTGGAAGAAAGTCCAGGCGATCTGCCTCGATCTGGCGGGCTCGCGTCCTGTTTCTGCTCGAACATTGCCCGCAAGTTCTTGACTGCGGACATGGCGACGGTGTCGGGTCGCTGCCTTGCGACGAGGTACTCTGCTAAACTTTCGGTGGAAGCTGTAAGGGAGGTTGGAGTTGCGACGAGTATCTCGTTGGGCGATATGTTGGGCGAAGAAGGCGCGGCGCAAGATGCTCAAGGGCTATAAGGAGGAACTCGGCGCTGGAGTGTTTCCAGCACGCAGGCGCATGCCGAGTCAGGTTCGTATCTGCGGAGGAAGGCGAAAGCAGGCTTCGAAGTCGGGCAGCGGTCACGACGTGTGAGCTTTCGAAGTCGTGGGTTTGGGGGCTGAGTGGGAGGGAGAAAGTGGGAGAGAAGGGCAGGATTGGATTCGGGGGCGGCGGTGTCAGTGCAGCGAGGCGAGGCAGGCAGGCAGACAGACGATGGATGATCAGCAGCGTTGTGGGTATTTCGAGCTGGGTTTGTGTGGAGTTGTAGGCGGGTGAGAGACGGGAGAGCAGCGAGGTGCTATGCTAAATGCATGATCTGTTGAAGAGGAAGATTGCGAAAGCTGTCTTGTCTCGATGTCTGGGGGGAGTGCTGTGGTGTTGTGTGCTGCAAGTGGTGCGTGTGTGGTTGGGTTGTCTCAGTCAGAGTCTCTCTCGTCTGGTGTTTGGTGTCCAGTAGTTCCAGTCCCGTCTCCCCTCGGTGGGCGGTTTGTCCGTCCACTTGGTTCAGGTCCCGTCGGGTCTGTGGTCTCCTAGGTTCGGTGCGAACAGAGGAGAAAATGGAACGGCCACGGTCAGGGTGTGTGAGGTGCGGTACGGATACTCGTGGGTGCGGGTGGTTCGAGAAGGGGACAGGTGAGGTTGCTTGTTCATCAGGGCTAGCATTTAAATTACGGCCACCCCATAATCCCATAATCATAATCAGAAGGGATTGGATCGATCAAAAAGCCCACCACGCGGGAGGCCACTATTTGCCAATTCGAACGCACCAGACCACCGCGGTCTGCTCGTGTAGGGCCTGCTCGATCCTCGGCGTCATGTACTTACTATCTGCTTAACTTTGGGATAGATACCTCATCACCAAGAAGGAGAGTTGTACACTAATACCGAGTCACAGAGCAAGGTACACTCTAGCATTAGGGGGAGGGGGCGGCGTTGTGAGGGGTGTGCGCGAGCATTCAGGGGTTCCCATACATGCACATGCTCATTCGCTGCTACACTGCCAAACCGACCCGACGCCAGCTCACTGTCACAGAGTTAGCTCGTCTTCAACATGAGGCGGTGGGTGGGTGGTGTTGGCGACGCGTTTATGTAAGGACTGGTGGCATATGCAGTTTATGCCTGTATGCATCATGTACACTGCCTACCTTACACAGCTAACACAGCCAGCCAGACGGATGGTTCGCGTTCACTGCAACGCCGCGGTGCGCGTTCCCAGCCTCCCAGTCCCAAGAAAGAACATGCAGGAGCTCCAACGGCGGGCATCCACTGGCCATTCCGGCTGCTCTCGCTTGTCGAAATGCCTGCAGGGCCTCAAATGGGAGATCCATTGGCCCAGGGTCGTCGAACATGGTTCTGGAAGCTGCTCATTAACAGCCAGTGCCTCTTGGTCAGCGAGGGTCTCCCCCAGGCCTCCCTTTTTGAAGAATTGTCATTTGACACATGAAAAACACTGAGGGGTGGGCGGTGATAGGTCCCAGGATGCCAACAATATGAGGTACTCATTACCTTACGCGAGTACTTTTAAAGACACATCACAAGTCAAACACAACCTCACAGCTCACTGTTGGCAGCCGGACCCCCTTTTCCATCCATTCATCCCTCCAGACTCCGTTCCCCTCTATCCCTTGGCTTGGTGGTGCTTGCCCGTGTAGGAAAATGCCCCTCCTACCTCTCTCTGCTCTCACCTGAAGTGTTCAGGGACTCTGTCGTGTCTGTCTGCTGTCCCAGGCCGTGCGATGCCGCCGTCGCCGCGGTTTAGTCCGCAGCTGCAGCTGCATCTGCAGCTAGTGCCTGACTGTTGGGCGCGGCAGGATCGACAAAAAGGGGAAATTCGGTAGCAATGTCAGGTTGGCAGCCGTCGGATGCCGCCAACCGGGCGCAATGACGAGACGGCGCTGACAACTTACAGCGGTAGCTCTTGTAGCTTATCAAAAGTGAAGCACGCCTACAAACGGTCTCTGAGGTGATGGACATGAACTCCGCCGGGCGAGCTTTCTTTCTCTCTCTCAGGTCCATTTGATTTTTTTTTTCATTACCTAGTGGGAAAGCTAGGTATAGCTCCAATGCACGGTCTCCTGTTTCACNTTTTTTTCATTACCTAGTGGGAAAGCTAGGTATAGCTCCAATGCACGGTCTCCTGTTTCACAGTCTCTCTTCTTCTCATCCGCTGTGCATTAGTGCGTCTGCTGGACTGCGAGCTTACCGCCTCTTGCCGCTTAACCCGTTTATCAGAATATGCATTATTCAGAAAAGGGGCAACGGGCAGGAGCGACGCGAAACACGGCTCAACGGAGGGAGGGAAAGAAAAAAGAAAAAAAAGGTTGGCGTTCTTGTTTACTCAAGAGGCTTGCTTTATCCCTAGCTTATCCGGCTGCTCTGGCAACTGAGCCCTCCACCGTTTGACAATAAGAGACAAAGATCAAAGAAAATGACAATCAATCATCCTTGGGATCACGCAAAAAAGAAGATCGAAGAAAAAGTCATGTATCTGGAACGCGACTCCGGTCTGCAGCACGGCCCCCTTTTTGCCTTCCATTTCCCACCTCGGGAGGGAAGAGCTTCCCCTCTCGCAATGCTCTGGAAGCTCTCTGGAAGCTCTTCAATCCCGGCACGCCCGCGCTGTTCCCTCTGTTCTCCAACACGCTAGAAGCGAAGAATGTGGGGAGTCTCTCAGGGGTCGTCACATCCCCTCGGCCGCCAACCGGCGACAACCTTGCCCATATAATTTCCGTCTGTGAGGCCCCAAGTTTGCTGTGCTGCGTCAATTGACTCGCTCCATGCTCATTGCTGCTCGCGGCCTGACCTGACCCGACCAGGCACCGTACGGATGCACTACTGTGCCGTGCATTTGTACCCTTAGGGCAAGTTCGTTGATGAGGAGGTAGATCGTAGGGCCGGCTAATGCTGAAGGACTGTGGCCCGAGTACCCAGGGCGTGCCGCGGGGATGGGTAGCATTCCGGAAATCAAATAGGCACTCACTCAATCGCTGAAGCTCGCTTTCTGGCAATACAGGGCGAACAGCGCATCTACGGCCGACATCAGACCGTCCAATACCACCGTAAACCCGCTGTCCAAGATGAGATACGAAAGCGAATCATGCGCCTCGTTGCAGCGCTGGAGAGGACCAACAAAAAGGTCACCTTCAAAGAACCTGACGCAATGGCGCGGAAGTAGCCGCGGTTCGAAAGCTCCGATGTGTTGGACCCTGCTCCAAGAATAACGGCCGCCCGTTGGTCGCTCGCCGAACGGCCCTCGGTGTGGCTGGCCCGACCTCCGATATCGACCGTCCATGCAGGTTACTTTTTTTGCGTCTCGGCTGTGAATGAGTCGGGCTTCGTATCCTTCAACCAGAAGACAATCCACCCGCTGGCCGCCAATTGAAGCCCATCATGTCTGTTAGAACTCTCAGAATCGGTAGGACACCTTTGGGAAAACTCAATTGACCAAATCCGCATTTACTTAACATTTCCCAGGCCTGATCCCCGGTGACGGCATCGGCAAGGAGGTCATCCCCGCCGGCCGCCGCATCCTCGAGGCCCTCCCCGCTTCCCTCGGCCTCAAGTTCGAGTTCACCGACCTCAAGGCCGGTTTCGAGACCTTCGAGCAGACGGGCGCCGCCCTCCCCGACAAGACCGTCGAGATCCTCAAGAACGAGTGCGATGGCGCCCTCTTCGGAGCCGTCTCCTCCCCCACTACCCCGCGCAAGGGCTACTCCTCCCCCATCGTCGGCCTGCGCAAGAAGCTCGACCTCTACGCCAACGTCCGCCCCGTCAAGTCCGTCTCCACCGACCGCAAGCTGATCGACATGGTCATCGTCCGCGAGAACACCGAGGACCTGTACGTCAAGGAGGAGAAGACCTACGACGGCCCCAACGGCAAGATTGCCGAGGCCATCAAGCGCATCAGCGAGAACGCCTCCCACCGCATCGCCGCCATGGCCGGTGAGATTGCCCTCCGCCGCCAGAACGTCCGCGCCACCGGTGCCTCCAGCATCCACAGCAGCCCCCTCGTCACCATCACCCACAAGTCCAACGTCCTCTCCCAGACCGACGGCCTCTTCCGCCAGACCGCCAAGCAGGCCCTTGCCAACCCCAAGTTCTCCAGCGTCAACGTTGAGGAGCAGATTGTCGACTCCATGGTCTACAAGCTCTTCCGCCAGCCCGAGGACTACGACGTCATCGTCGCCCCCAACCTGTACGGCGACATCCTCTCTGACGGCGCCGCCGCCCTCGTCGGTTCTCTTGGTCTCGTCCCCAGCGCCAACGTCGGCGAGGGTTTCGCCATGGGCGAGCCCTGCCACGGCTCTGCCCCTGACATCCAGGGCATGGACATCGCCAACCCCATCGCCACCCTTCGCAGCGCTGCTGTGATGCTTGAGTTCCTCAACGAGGAGGCTGCCGCCGCCAAGATCTACGCTGCTGTTGACGCCAACTTGGAGGAAGGCAAGCTACTCACCCCCGATCTCGGTGGCTCTGCCAAGACTAGTGAGGTCGTCGCCGACGTTCTCCGTAGAATGTAAGGTATCGTGTCGGGATAAAATTTGGAATGAGGCAACTTCCGTGACTGGATATGGCAGTCGGCGCAGGCAGCTGCGTCTTTGATACCTACCATATTACTAAAAGTACTTGTTTGACCTAGCAACTCTGGGTATTCATCGCTCTTTCCTGCCGTGCAATGAGTGAAATTTCTCTTCCGTAGACCTTGCGCGCATGCTCCTGCTTAAACACGCTGTCCAAAGGGTCATCGCCCAGAAATTCCTCCCAGCAACCCTACAAATGCCAGCCATCGCCACTAGCATGAGCTTCGTGGCCTCTTACGCTTCCATCATCCCTATCCCTCCCTCGTCTCAGCCCCAGAGCCGGAGCTCTCTGGCATTAGACACCGACAACGGCGAAAATGCCAAGACTCACCACCGGCTGGCCGACTGGCTCAAGCAAAAAGCCCCACTGAAGCCATCTCGACACCATCAAGCTCCACAAGAATCAGCTTCGATGCCAGAGCCAGAGAAGATTGAAGCAGTTCCAACACCGACACCCACGTATGCGACAACCGAGAAAGCAACGAGAAAAGCAAACAACTGCTTCGGGTTGAGCTGCTTTGGTCATCCCAGTACCAAGCGTGATCGACGTCCAACACCCTACGTATACACATGGCAATCAACGGAGGCAGACAGTATGCGTCCAAGCAGAGCATCAAGCCGTGTTTCAAGGGGCCCGAGCAAGAGGATGATTGTGCAAAATGTTTGAGTATCGCTTGAAGTTTAGCATTTCCGCTGAGGATCCTGGGGATCGTTCGCTGGAGTATGTCATGGCAGCCGGGAGAAAGTTGGGAGGGACAACAGCCCGAAGTCTATCGCCAATAACAATAAACCCTATCACATCCTCTTCACGCAGACAACAGTAGTTTCGCTCTCTTAGAGTGTCGACACCAATAGCTGCAGAAAGCTTCCTCCAAAAAGGCCCCTTTTCATCAGCCCTCGACGTTAACGTCCCCCAGAGTCGCCATATTGCTAGGATTGATAAAAGCACAAGACGAAAACGGAGATATGATGGGGACGGTTGCATGGAAATGCACTTTGGGAGAGACGAGGTCTGTATTTCTTCAAAGTCTAGTTTCTATCATGAATCACGTACCCCCGCAAGCCTCTCTATTCAAGGCTTCAGGGTGATTTTCGTCCAGACTCTACATTCCTGGTGTATGACATTAGATAGATATACATGTATGTACGCCGCTCAAATAGGCGACATACGACCGGCCCTTCTCGGCGAGCTCATGACGCCGAGCGGCAGTCCGCTGTTGATACACGACGTGATGCCACAAACGGGCCACGGATTTGATACAAGACCCCAGTGGGGGTAGCCTATGTGGCTTACTTGGTGCGCTTGGCAGCCAACTCCTTCTGGTAGTTGGCAATGAGCTCCTTTCTGCGGGATTGTTAGCATGCATGATACACAAACATCAGGTGAGCAAGAAGACGTACTGGAGGTGGGGAGGAGCAGCGGCGTAGTGGCTGAACTCCATGGAGAACTCGCCCTTGCCCTGGGTGGCGGCACGGAGCTGAGAGCTGAAGCCGAACATGGCGTTGAGACTGCAGTCGGCGATGAGAGTGAAGTCTTCGGTGCCAACCTCGGTGTCGTGGATGGTGGCGTTGCGCTTGTTCATGAGCATGATGATGTTACCCTGGAACTCGTTGGGGGCGGTGATGGTGGTCTTCATCAGGGGCTCGAGGACCTGGCCACCGGCCTCGTCGAAGGCCTTGCGGAAAGCCATCTGGGTGGCCAGGCTGAAGGCGTGATCGGAGGAATCGGTAACGTGGGTGGAACCGTCGTTGACAATCATCTTGGTACCAATGACCCTGTGGCCGAGGAGGGGACCCCTCTCGGTGACCTCCTCGAAGCCCTTGCCACAAGCGGAAAGGAACTTGTCGGGAATGGTGCCACCAACGACCTGGGTCTCGAAGAAGTTCTTCTCGGGGTCCTCGAAGGGCTCGATCCAACCAGCGACACGGGCGTAGTCACCAGGGCCACCAGACTGTCTCTTGAAGAGGAAGTCGTAGTCGGTCCTGCGGGAGATGGTCTCGCGGTACGAGACGCGGGGCTTGCCGGTCTCGCAGTCGACTTTGTACTCGCGGCGGAGACGCTCGACGTAAATCTCGAGATGCAGTTCGCCCATGCCGGAGATGATGGTCTCCTCGGACTCCTCGTCGACGTGCAGACGGAAGGTGGGGTCCTCGCGCTGGAAACGGTTCATGGCCTTGGAGAAGTTGTCGGCGTCGCTGGTGCGCTTGGGCTTAATGGACAGCGACATGACGGCGTCGGGGACGAACATGGAGGACATGGTGTAGGGCAGGTTTCCGTCGGTGAAGGTGTCGCCGGAGGCGCAGTCGACACCGAAGACGGCACAGATCTCGCCGGCGCCGATCTCGTTGACGTCCTCCATCTCGTTGGAGTGCATGCGGACGATGCGGGGGATGCGAACCTTCTTGTCGGTGCGGGAGTTGAACAGGTAGGATCCCTTGCGGAGCTTGCCCTGGTAGACGCGGATGTAGGTGAGCTGGCCGTAGTTGTTCTCCTCGAGCTTGAAGGCGAGTCCGACGAAGGGGAGCGAGTTGTAGGGCACCAGCTTGACCTCGGTCTCGTCGCGCTTCCTGTCCAGAGCCTTGTTCTCGACCTCGGAGGGGTTGGGCAGGTAGTCACAGACGGCGTCAAGGACGGTCTGGATACCCTTGTCGGCGAGGGCGGAACCCATCATGACGGGGGAGAACTTCAGGGCGATGGTAGCACGGCGGATGGCGGCCTTGATCTGGGGAATGGTCGGGGTCTGCTCCTCGAGGAAGATCTCGGCAATCTCGTCGTCGACATCGGCAAGCTTCTCAATGAGTTCCTGGCGCTTCTCCTCGACGATGTCGGCGTAGCCGTTGGGGAGATCAGCGACCTTGACCTGGGTGCCACGGGGGCCCTCAAAGTAGTAAGCCTTCTTCTCGATGATGTCAATGACGCCCTGGAACTCGTTCTCGGCACCGATGGGGACCTGGATCGCGGCGGCGGGGATCTTGAGCTTCTTGTTGATCTGCTCGACGGCCTTCCAGGGGTTGGCACCCATACGGTCCATCTTGTTCACAAAGCTGATGCGGGGGACGTTGTAGCGCTTCATCTGACGGTCGACGGTGATGGTCTGGGACTGGACACCACTGACGGCGCAGAGAATCATGACGGCACCGTCGAGAACACGCAGGGCGCGCTCGACCTCGATAGTGAAGTCAATGTGACCGGGGGTATCGATGATGTTGATGTGGTATGTTTCGTCTTTTCCGTTTTCCTTCTTAGTCCAGTCGGCGAAGGTGGCCGCAGACTGGATGGTGATGCCTTTTTCTCTCTCGAGATCCATAGAGTCCATCTTGGCGCCGACGGAGTCCTTTCCGCGGACCTCGTGGATAGCCTTGATCTTGCCAGAGTAGAAGAGAACTCGCTCGGTACATGTCGTCTTTCCGGAGTCGATGTGGGCGGCGATACCGATATTGCGCACGCGGGAGAGACGCTGGGCCTCCTCGGGGCTCATCTTGGCGGCGACGACCTCGGGGGTCAGGGCGGCGGCATTCTCCTGGGCCAGCTTCAGGGCCTCCTCAGCGGCAGATCGCACGCGGGGGGTCGTGGAGAACGCACGCCTTGCGAGCTTCCATGATGCCGGGGTCGCTTGGGTGGTGGCGGCGGCAGGAGCAGCAGCCTTCACGTTGACGGCGATGCTGAAAGGCCGACTCGAAGGCTTTGCGCCTGTAAAGAGGCCGCCATTCGGCACTCTGACGGCCCTGGGAGCCCTCATCGTGACCAAAAGCGTATGCGGCGTATACAGAAGGGAAAGAATGGAGTAGGTAGAACTACGAAAAGAGGGAGATGGGACCCATTGGAGACAGGATGGTCTGATAGCGCACTTTTTTTTGCACTCCCACACAATGCATGCGAAACTTTTTTTTTGCAGGGGTCCGAATTCGCGCCGGCCGCGACGGCACGTGTTTTCGTGGAGAAGTGGGGCGTTCCCGGAGCTGGACGAATGGCTGCTGCGGGATTACGCCGGCCGGTTCAACGGCGACGGGTCAGGCATTTGGTGGTATTCACAATTGGCATTCTTTTCCTTTTCTGAAATGCATTGTCTTGCGGATTTTGATGTTTCTCGGCTATGAAAGATTGGCCTTGACGTATTTCTCGAGCTTCTCCAGAGCTTCCTTGAGCACCTCCGTGTGGCACACATAGCCAATGCGGACATAGCCCGGGAAGTCCTTCCCATCCCCGAAGCATCTGGACCCAGGTACGAAGAACACCTTCGTTTTGTTGAGAACATCCAGGCAAAACTTAACATCATCTACCGGCTTTCCACCATGGGTGAATTGGACAAATGCCGTGGTTCCCGCCTTGGGCTTGACCCAGGAGCAGACGTTCTTATGCTTTTCGATGAAGGCTTCTAGCAACGCCTTGTTCGTGTTAGCGAGCGCGACGTTACGCTTTAGCAACGGCTTCCAAACTGGCCGTGAAAGCGCATAGGAAGCGATCTGATCATCTATCTGGGACACGCTGATGGTGGTGTAGTCTCTTGCTGAAGCGATTGCCTGGATAAGGCCCTTGTCTTTTGATGCGATCCAGCCGATCCGGATGCCAGCCAACGCATAAGACTTGGACATGGAACCTGTGACAATAACCTTTTCGTAGCCAAAAGTGGTGACCGGGGGCGGCACTTCGGAGCCATCCTCGAAGAAATTGTGAAAAAGCGGGCGGTAAACCTCGTCTGAAAAGAGGATGAGGTTGTGAGTTTTGGCAAAGGCGACGATGTCCTTGAGCACTGTGGTGGGGATTGGTGCTCCTGTGGGGTTATTTGGGTTGTTGATGATTATCATCTGCAATACTATTAGTCAATAAAACCGCAGAGGACGAGAGGGAGGAATGCCTTAGTGTTGGACTTGACGAGACCCTCGAGTTCTTTGACATCCGGAACGAAGCCATTCTCCCCCTTCAGTCTCCATAGTGAGACGTCCGCACCCAGACTCTCGGGAACGCCATAGAGCTGTTGATACGTGGGATACACACAGATGACGTGGTCGCCGGGGTTGACGAGAGTGTAGAGCAACAGGAAGTTGGCTCCAATAGCGCCTTGGGTGATGAGAACATCGTCCTGTTCAAGAATACTTCGGTCGCCCGAACCATCACTGCCGCACAATTCCGCGACTCGTTGTCGGAGGGGATCAGAGCCGCGGATGGGTCCGTAGACGAGCTTGGTGGAGAAGTCGATCGGGCCTGGAGCGCTCTTGTCCTCGGAGAGTCCCATCAACTCATCCACGGAGACGGAGGCGGCGCAGGTTTCGGCGATGTTGAGGCATCCTGGGGTAGTCTCATACTCGTCCATCCATTGCTCCACCTCGAAGGCCGCAATTCGGACCATGTTGGAGGATTCCGCTGTAGGGAGCAATTGACAACTCGATGGGCAGTAGTGAGGACGGTTTCGGTAGACGAAATCACGGCGTAGAATTGGATTGACACAACGCCAAGGCCTTACGGAGACCGAATTCGAGGTTCTCAAACAGTTGCTGGCGGTAACTTTGAAGACCGCTTCGACCTTTTAACGTGGGAGTACGTATCGGGTGTTGCGTGTGAATTCTGAGAGCACGGGCGACATGTCAGACACCAGCGCCCTCCTCCCGCAGTCTAATGCATGACAACGACCCGTCAACAGGGCGCCAGGCGCGCATAGGAACCGGCAGCACTAAGAAACCAGCCGGAGGGTCCAAGGGCAGAGGAACAGACGGATCGGTTCCCCTAAGAGAGTTTGGAAATGGGTATTCAGATCCGAGCCAGGGTTGCATTGGTACAGCAGCTTGAGCAAGATCAGACTGCGTGGGCTTGGAGCTCTGACCTGCCGGAGTCACTTTCCGCCAGATGCCCACGAGACCCGAGTCACAAAAAAAAAAAAAAAAAGAGATAAAGCGTCTATGGCCGACTCGAATTGGTTTCATTTTACCAACCTTTTGATGACAGCGGACTGCAAGACGGTAAGTCGGATTGTAAACCTCTGTCATGGCGCCTTTGGATTTCACCGATGTAGAATGCTTGCAAGCCCACTAGAAACATCCCACAGGGGAATTCGAGTGCCTCGGCTGTGGCTTAGATGGGCTACTGCGCACGAGACCAGTCCTCTGATTGCAATGTTGAGTCGTGGCTGAAGTAACAACTGTTTGAGTTGGCCTGACACTTGGCCATGCTCTTCACTTCTTCTTCAGTTACAAACCACATTGGCGGACGGTCGGGTGGGATCCAGACATCCTTGTTGTGAGGCTTCTCCACACTTCCCCAGCTCCCGAATCCGCCCAGGATCTGGCGGCAGTGTCAGTCGTCACAGAAAGCATGATTTTGAGAGGGCGGGGTCCTGTCCTGGATGTTGACTATGTATTGTGTTTATCCGCGAGAAGACGCTGGCCATGTCGCAGCCAAGACACGCTGTTCTTTTCTTAGAGGTACGAGTCGTTGACATGGCGGGACAGATGCCCTACCTTGGGCATGTGTGGGCTGAAGATTAGCATGTCAGATGGACTGCGTAATGTTCTGTGCTTGTCTTGTCAACATGTGGCTTACTTTGCGCTTAGGACCGGATTCATTGCGAGGCGTCGTTTCAATGGGCAATTCGCCGCCAGATGAGCGGGTAGATGTTAGCAAGAGTGTAATGCTCATGGATCTGGCTCCTGGCGTGTTCCCTGTTCCTAGTCTCCCTCTCTCAAAGACAGGTACAGACAGACAGATTGTTGGGGGTTATTCTTAGCGTCAGTCTGCCCGCCGTCCCGTCCCACGCAGCTGGTTGCCTGAGCGGGCAGCGGAAAACAGCGCAAGCAACCAAGACCAGACACCCGAACTCTGTTGCGTTGTGGTTGTACTTCCATGTGGGAGCACTTGTTGGAGTTCAGCCACCCCACGGGACGCTGGTGCGTGTTTCCGACAGGCGCAGTGGGGTAGACGTGTCCACTGTGACGCCACCGTACAGGTGTCCAGGTCGCTGTAACTGAGGTGTGCGGCGCGTTGCTGGGCGGCGGAACGTGGGACGTGGGAGCCAAGCGGGCACGCGGGTTATTATCGGCCGTGTGTACGTACTCTCGTCGCCTACACTACAACACCCACGACCTAAGACCTTCTTGGGGACCTACCCCAGCTTCCTCCTTCAGCAAGGTACCGGCTCCGTCACTCGGCCAGCTTGGACTGCGGTGCCACAAGGTCACAGGTACGTCGTCTATCTGCCCATCTACCTACCTGCCTGCCTACCTATCTTCCGCTCTCTTCTTCCTGCCACCGCAGTCAACCCGAGCCAGAGCTTCTTCGCCATCCGCCGCTCTGCTGCTATTCATCCATCACTCCGTTTGCTAACCTTCATGTTCCCTTTTCTCTTCTGACATCGTCTGTTTCCTTTAGTCGCCTTCACCATCGACGATAACCCCGAGCCCGCTCTTTCGTCCGCTTATCGGTGCGGCGTCGTCTCTCCGTCGAAACGCCCATCATGGCTCCTCCAAGCCTGAGGAGCCTCCTCATCGGGGCCCTGGCATGTCTTCCAACACTCGCCATGGCCCAGCGTAACTATTCTACCGCCGACATGCTGCGAGCTCAGCTGACGCTGCTCGACGATCGTCCCGACAACTGCCCTCCCTGGTGAGTTCCATCTCGCCTCTCGCGACCTTGTCGAATCCGCTATTGGCACTTCGAACCGCTGTCGGGATTGCGACCATGACCCCAAGGCTGACAACGTTGCGCGCAGCTTCAACTGTCTCCTCCCCGCCCACAAGTGCACCCAGTTCGCCGGCTGCAATGACTATACAGGCAAATGCAACTGTCCCGAAGGTTTTGGCGGTGATGACTGCCTCGAACCACGTACGCCGCCCACTTCTGAACCGCTTTGTCGCACAAGCGAAGCGCATCACTGACAACCCCGACAGTTTGCGGTTCCCTCTCCCGTGGCGACAACACGGACAGGCCACGACGATCTGGCGACCTTTGCGAATGCGACGACGGCTGGACCGGCATCAACTGCAACGTCTGCACGAGTAACCAGGCGTGTAACGCTCTAATGCCCTCTCAAGAGGGTGGCGTGTGCTACCAGAATGGCGAGGTCATTAACCACAACTACCAGATCTGTGATGTCACCAACAAGAAGATTACCGACCTTCTGGGCGACAAGCGACCTCAGGTTACCTTCACTTGTAAGAAAGAGGAGGGTAACTGTGACTTCCAGTGTAAGTCCGAGCCGAGTCCTTGCGCTTCAAGCTCCGAGTCAACAACTGTTGCTAACCATCCTCAGTCTGGGTTGACGAGCGCGAGTCCTTCTACTGCCATTTGACCGAGTGCTCGTCCAAGGCCGATATCAACGAGAGCCAGAATAGCACCGATTACAAGTGCAACAAGATCGAGTGCAATTGCATCTCCGAGCGAATGCTTTGTGGCGAAAATGGTTCCGTCGACATTAGCGACTTCCTCGTCGAGGAGATCAAGGGCCCCGCCGAGTTTGAGTGTCTTCAAAAGAATGGAGGGATCAACAACTGCGCGTTTAAAGAGCCCGCAATGGACGATCTCATCCTTCAGCTGATCGGCGACAGCAGCATCCAGCTCACTTGCCGTTCCGGCGAGTGTCTGTATCACACCGAGGTCCCTGGCTACGAGCGCCCCGTCAAGAAGATCAACACTCCACTTATCGCCAGCATCATCGCGGCATGCTCCCTGTTTGTCGTTGCCATCATTCTTCTCACCTGGTACCTGTCTAGAAGGCAGTTCAACTATGGTGCTATCGCCTTGGATGACTCGGATGATGAGAGCTTGAAGCTTATGACCAACCACAAGCCCGCCTCTCTGTACTTCGAGAATGTTGCCTACGAGCTCAACGGCAAGAGGATCTTGAACAACATCCAAGGCATGGCCCATCCCGGAGAGGTCACCGCCATCATGGGTGCATCGGGTGCTGGAAAGACTACATTCCTTGATATTCTGGCTCGGAAAAACAAACGCGGTAACATTTCTGGCGACTTCTTCGTCAACGGCGAGAAGGTAAACGACACGGACTACAAGAATGTCATTGGATTCGTCGACCAGGAGGACACGATGTTGCCCACCCTCACGGTGCATGAGACTATTCTCAACAGCGCGCTTCTCCGTTTACCTCGCAATATGGGTCGAACCGCCAAGGAACAGCGCGTCTTCGAAGTCGAGAAGCAACTCGGAATCTACCACATTCGTGATTCGCTGATTGGCTCTGAGGAAGGCAAGGGCCGAGGTATCTCTGGCGGAGAGAAACGCAGAGTTGGTATCGCCTGTGAACTTGTCACCAGCCCCTCGATCCTGTTCTTGGATGAGCCTACTAGCGGTCTCGACGCCTACAATGCCTTCAACGTCATCGAGTGCCTGGTCACCTTGGCCAAGAACTACAAGCGAACCGTTGTTTTCACGATTCACCAGCCGCGATCCAACATTGTGGCGCTTTTCGACCGACTCATCTTGCTGGCGCGCGGAGGCGCAGTCTACTCCGGCCCCTTTTCGCAATGCCAGGGCTACTTCGACCGCATTGGATACTCATGCCCTCCCGGTTTCAACATTGCAGACTACCTAGTCGACCTCACGATGCATGCCGGATCTACTACGTCAGAGGATGATGGCACCCTCAACGCGGAAGTCGCCAGCCTGGGACCCAGCAGCACTACTGCTGTTAAGTCCATCGCGAGCATCCCTGGAAGCATTGCTGAGGACAGTGGTGTCGAATCTTCCACTTCGCGCCCAAAGAACAGCCGCCGCGACTCGGTCAGGATTCGTCAGGAGCGGGAGCTCTACACGCGTCGCAAGAACACCGTCGACACAGCGGCCTCCTCCGACGCTGGCGGTGAGGATGTTGGATCTTACAAGCTACAGAACCAACCTGCTGGCTTTGTTCCCACGATCAACGTTGAGGATCCCCATGATCTCCCCCCTGCTGCCTATATCGGTACCGATCTGGACATGTTGATCAGATCCTTTGCGGAGTCGGATATCGCTGGTTCGACACACGATGAGATCCAGCAATCGATTTCAGCTGCCCGAGGCGCCAACGGACAGAATGCGAACGGATACAACCCAGAGGGCCCTAACATCAACATCAGCGCTATCGGCAAGGGTTATGCTCGGGTCGGTCTTGGTCGCCAATTCATCATACTCTCCAACAGAACCTGGAAGAACCTCTACAGAAACCCGATTCTAATGTTGACGCACTACGCCATCGCCATCCTTCTCGCGGTCCTGTCGGGATACCTGTTTTACGGCTTGACTGACGATATTCCCGGATTCCAAAACCGCTTGGGTCTTTTCTTCTTCCTCTTGGCTCTTTTCGGGTTCAGCACACTCACGAGCTTGAACGTCTTTGCCACCGAGAGACTCTTGTTCGTGCGCGAGCGAGCCAACGGCTACTATCATCCCATCACATACTTTGCGGCCAAGCTTCTGTTCGACATCGTCCCCTTGAGAATCATCCCTCCCCTTCTCATGGGTGCCATCATTTACCCAATGACTGGCTTGGTCCCTGAAGCCGGCCATTTCTTCAAGTTCATCCTCGTCCTGGTCCTCTTCAACTTGGCTGCTGCCGCAATCTGCTTGTTCATCGGCATCATCTGCAAGGATGGCGGAGTGGCTAACTTGATTGGCAGCTTGGTCATGCTGTTCAGCTTGCTCTTTGCTGGCCTGCTGCTCAACCACAACGCTATTCCCAAGGCCGCTATCTGGCTTCAGACTCTGTCCATTTTCCACTACGGCTTCGAGTCTCTCATAGTCAACGAAGTCCTCCAACTCACATTGGTGGACAAGAAGTACGGACTAGACATCACTGTCCCTGGAGCTGCCATTCTCAGCTCCTTCGGATTCAACAATGATGCTCTCTGGACCGACGTTATTAGCCTCGGTGTCTTTGGAGTCGTCTTCATCATCCTTGCTTATGCTGCCATGCACATCCTTCTCGTTGAGAAGAGGTAACAGGCCATGCCTGCTGGCGGCAAAAGCACCTTTGGTATACGAGTGTACGATTATGGAGCATCAAGGCCGCCGACATCAAGAACGTGGCGGCTCCGGTCGTTTTCATAGAGATCCCGCAGACACATACAACAGTTTCTATTTCGACTGGCAAAAAAACTGCCAATGTGCATATGGGGTTCTTTGGCGTTGGAGGACATTTATGTCGTGTTAGTTTGATATCGATGGCTTTTTGTAATGCTACAAAGAATCTATGGTAGTACAAGTTGAATGCACCCGGGCCGACTTTGCACCCAGGCGTGACATGCCGATGCTGTCCGGTTCAAGCCACCACAACTGAAGATGTGAGATTCTACAGGGCTAAAACGTAATTTGTGTACGACCCGCCAGCTGAGCCGGCTCTTCAGTAATCTGAACCCTTCATCTTGCCACCGGTCAACTCCTCGGCAATTGTCTTCTGTCTGTTGACGGACCTGCTCCCTTCGGTCTGCTGCGAGTCGATGGCGTTCGTCTCTCTCTTGAACATTTCCTCCAACATGGTCTGCACCGTTGGGGGCGCTCCCCAGACGTCCCAAGCATTCTCCTGGTCCATGACCATAGACTGGCCCTGGCGCTTCCAGAAGTCCTCGGCGAACAGCCTGTCCAGCTCATCGTTCAGTTCCTCCTCGGTGACGATGAAGTTGGAGGCGTTGATGTACAATTCCATAAGCGCATCCCGTTTCGCATCGGTCTTCTGCTGAGCGAGGGCGGCGGTCTTGGCCTTGCTCGCCTCGGCACGCTCGTAACGGTGAGGATCAAGCTCCACAGACATTGTAGTCTTGAGAGATGACAGAACTGAGCTACGGGTGAGACGGTCGTCCTCACGCTCGGGGGCCTTGGCTGCGCGTGTGTTGTCAAGTCGACGCTGCCTCGAAGTGGCTGCTATGGCGTCGACGGTGGTCTTCTTGCGCTGGTAGAGTCCCTTGAGGGCGGTTTTGAGGTTCTCGCGACGGCTATCAGCCATGAGTCGGCGGTGCTCTCGGCGAGAGCCTGGCTCGACAGGCCTCTGGGATGCTTCGTTCGAGGGTGTCGGGGCCGTTTGTTCGAGGTATTCGGGCTTAACCTTGCGGTCCCCCTCCTTGCGCGGGAAGGGGTCGCGGGGCACGGGGAGGGTTCCCCTCATGACCTTGAGCTTCTGCTCAGAGGACTGAGATTGAGGCGGTACCGGGACCTGGATCCATTCGGGGGATTCGGGCGGCACTTTGAGGTTCGCAGTCGTGGCCGAGAAGGGTCGTGTGAGGTTCATGCTGGATCCAGCGGCGACGGGGAGCCGTGCCAGGCGCGCGCAGGCGCATCGTGATGACATTTTGGCCTAGTCGGCTTCGACCAACCGAATGGCACCGACTGTGAGGAGATTGACGGCGTTGGCAATGGAGTCGGCTCGCAGCTTGAGGTGACCTGCTGTGGTGGTAGGATCATGGACCTGAGAAATTCTCGATTGTCCAGGGTTTGATAGAAACACACCAGTGGCTTGACTAGAGGGGCAGATGGGTGGTCATTCCCCGTCTGCCAGCTGGTGAGCAGCACCAGTAAGAGATGACACCGGGGCGTGAATGTGCCAATTACAGTGGGGAGAGATGAATCGGAGTTTTGATTGGCTTGTCGGGGTCACGGCGCGTGCTTGACCCGAAGTCTCCAAAAATTTCAGTAACTCCACTAAAAAAATGCCAGGACCCCACCAGTGCGCAGAGAACTTCTTCTTTTGCGCGAGCTCCAACCTCCCTCTCTCAAACTTCCTTTACAACTCACCGACTTCAACTCCTGCCCAGTCTTCCTCCCTCTTCTCTTTCAATTTTACGACTGGGTGAGTTCGCGGTCACAAGAAGATGGGAACCGGCAAGAAAGAGGCGAACCGAAAGGTTCGCCAGGGCAAGACCGGCGATGGCATGGGCAATGTCAAGACCAAGGGCGAAAATTTCTACCGGTAAGCATGTTCACCTTCCTGCTTCAGGAACATGGCTTTTGGCCCCATTGGACGCGACCCTAACGTATATTTGCAGCTCTGCCAAGAGGGTGCGCCAATTGAATATCCTCAAGGATGGAAAGGCGCAGCGCAATGCCGACGGTGAGATCACCAAGGCCGCGTCGTTCCAGAGCCGCGAAGTTCCCAACGCCCGGATCGAGCCGAATCGCAAGTGGTTCAACAACACTCGAGTCATCTCCCAAGAGAGCTTGACAGCGTTTCGCAGTGCCATGGCGGAGAAGGCTGCCGACCCGTACTCGGTCCTCCTGAAGAGCAACAAGCTTCCCATGTCTCTCATCAAGGAAGGCGAGACCAACGGCCTCAAGAAGCACCAGGCCAAGATGACGATTGAGACATCATCATTCGGCAGCACGTTCGGCCCCAAGGCGCAGAGGAAGCGTGTCAAGATCAGCTCGGGCACCATCACGGACTTGATGGACGACGCGGACAAGAGCTTGGACACCTACAACGAGCGCCTCGAGCAGGCCAAGCTGCTCAGTGGAAACTCGGGACCTTCGGCGGACGGCGAGGACGAGGGTCACGTTACCATGTCGATCGAGCCCATCTTCAACAAGGGACAGAGCAAGCGTATCTGGAACGAGCTGTACCGCGTGTTGGATTCTTCCGACGTTGTCATCCACGTCCTTGACGCTCGCGACCCTCTGGGCACGCGCTGCAAGAGTGTTGAGAAATACCTCTCAGAGGAGGCTCCTCACAAGCACCTCATCTTCGTCTTGAATAAGACCGACTTGGTGCCTACCAGCGTTGCTGTAAGTTTTTGTCTCCTTCTTTTCCTACCTTTCCTTCAGACCCCAGTCGTTTTGTCAGGAATCCTTTCGCACTCTGTTGCCCTCAATGGAAGGTTCTCCGTTACACGCTGGGAATATCAAGGGTCGTCTCGCTGTCCTGGTCCTTGGATCAGGGCTGATGGGGTCCGTTTTGGATTTCCCATCATGAGATGAAATTGCATCACTTTGAGTTGAACTCTGCTAGTGCTCTTCCGAGCCTCGATGTGGCGGTTTTCTTAGTAGCGAAGCATACATATCATCACATATGACTGTGTCATTTGTTTTCTTAAGCGGAAACTAACAGGACACAGGCTCGTTGGGTGCGATACTTCTCCAAGGTCAGGCCCACACTCGCCATGCACTCTAGCATTACCAACCCCTTCGGCAAGGGAAGTTTGATTGAGCTGCTCAGACAGTACGCCAAGCTCCACAGCGAGCGCAAGCAGATCTCTGTCGGACTCATCGGCTATCCCAACGTCGGCAAGAGCAGTATTGTCAACACCTTGAGAAAGAAGAAGGTCGCCAACGTTGCGCCAATTCCTGGCGAGACCAAGGTCTGGCAATACATCACTCTCACCAAGAAGATCTGTAAGTCGCGTTCGCCCTTTTCGATGTTAATGTGCATCAGCTAACAAACCCAGACCTCATTGACTGCCCTGGTATCGTCCCGCCTTCTCAGACGGACACGCCTCAGGACCTGCTTCTGCGTGGTGTTGTGCGTGTCGAGAACGTCGAGCACCCTGAACAATACATCCCTGCCGTACTCGCCAAGGTGAAGCCTCACCACATGGAGAGGACTTACGAACTCAAGGGATGGAAGAACCACACCGAGTTCCTCGAGATGATTGCCCGAAAGAGCGGTCGTCTCCTCCGCAAGGGAGAGCCTGACGTGGATGGTGTCGCCAAGATGATCCTCAACGATTTCATGCGCGGCAAGATTCCCTGGTTCACTCCTGCGCCAGTGGATGACGATGCCGAGGCGGGTGAGGCAGTGGAGGGTCGCGGCGGTAGACTCGGAGAGATGCCTCTGAAGCGAAAGCGGGATGATGCTGAGAATGCTGAGAGCATGCCTGATACTTCGATGGGCCCTTCCACTGTCGCTGGTGACAGCGATGACGAGGAAGAGGAGGAGGAGGACGATGAGTTTGAGGGTTTCGGATCCGAAGACGGTAAGGCCGAGGGCGACAAGTCCTTGGCCGAGGCGTCTGAAGACGCCGGTGAAGCCTCGGACGATATGATCCCGCTGGATGCTGACTCTGATGACGACTCCGCAAGTGACAGTGAGGGTGGTGACGGCGCTGCCTCGGAGACGAGCTACAATACCTCGGTCCGTGCGATCTCGGATCGCGCCAGTACTAGGAGTACCAGGAGCAGCACTGCCGCCAAGAGGAGAAAGACATGAGGCTCTCTGAAAAGCTAGATGATGTTGATCCGTCGCGTAGCCGAAGTTTCGGCAACGTCGCCAGCTCGGGTAGGGAAACAGTCCAATCATCGTCGATCGGGCCGACTCAGGGACTCCAGATCCTAAAGTTCAGCGCCCGCCAGCGTGCGGTCACCGCACTGTTTGGTATGAGATCACAGGGCAACGGCAGCCGTTACAAACCTGATTGCGGCCTAAACCTGCACCCCGTTTCGATGTTGGGCGACCCGAATGCGGCTCTTCCGGAGAACCGCAAACCGCAAAACCCCTACTTCCCTGTTCCTCCCACCAGCCTGGCACGGGCTTTCAGCCGCAAGGTGTTTGTTCCGAGGCTCCGCACGCACGCGTCTGGGGAAGAGCTGAGCTTTGAAGTGTGTTTAACCGTATGATACCCATGTCTTCGTCGCAATCGAAACGGCAAACGAGTAGTTGCCCGTGGAACAAGGCCCCCTTTTGTGATTCAAGGAAACGAAACCTCGTCTGCCCCCGAATCGTCTCCAGCAGAGGACGACTCAGTGTCTCGCAAGGGAAGAAAAGAAAAAGATACCAAGAGTTAGAAAAAGATACACACACACATACCCAATGACTCTCGTTCATCAGTCAAGAGAAGAGAAATGATTCGTTCGATGCAAACTTTGTTTCTCTCCGGTTCCCTCTCCATGTTTCTTGTTTTGACCTTGGCCGTTCGCTTCACCGCCGCATCTTGCCGCGTAGTCCCTGGAAAGATCGGGCGACGGAGAAGCGAAGATGAGGGGATGTGAAGAAGAGGGGTGATTTGAATGGCAAGGTTTTGAGTTCTTGTCAGGACTAAGCAAGAGAGTTTTTTCCTTCTTCCTTTTAATCCTCCGAGTTTTATTCCTTGGCCCAATCGAACCAAGTCGTCGGAAAAGTCACCGCCTTTGGTGGTTGTATCTGCGTGGTTCGCCAGTTCGTGATTCTAACTTCTCGCACCCCCTTTTTCCCAGCCAAGATGTCATCTCGATCTGGCTCCATCTGAAGTTCTATAGCTTGATCTTTTATGATCTCCTTCGCTTCTGAGAGGTGGCAGAAAAAAAGACTGGAAGGGCAATTGCCTTTGAGTCTCCACGTGGATGCCGTATCCGATGTTTGTACGAATGCCGTATGTGGTTCATGAGATCATGTCTACCCAGGCCTCCTCCTCAGGCCCCCTGTTGGTTGTTCTCTCTGCCCACCCACACCCATCCCACACACACCCCTCTTTGTTGAATGACTCTCTCATGATGTTGACATCGTCGTCGGACATCATCGAACCCCCGCCAACCCCTCCCCCTCACGACCCCCTCGTCCCCCTTTTCCGCTCCGGCCAGACTTTTTCTGCTCTCGCCCGGCTAGTCAGTTGACGGCCGCCTCACGTTGTGATTCGTGTTCGCAGCCATGTCCCCTCTCTCCGATGTCGTCTCTCAAGCTTTCGAGGTGGTTCGAAAAGAAAAGCCTAAAAAAGATAAGAAGACTTCGTCCGTCGTCCATGCTCCAAGTGTTTGCCGTTGCCCCATTTCCCTTTTCTTTACGACAGCATTCGCTTTTTTCGTGTTGAGAAGACCACAAAATCTTCCTCACCTGACCCATTTCGACAGTAAACTCCTTTCCCCCAAGGGCATACTCCCCTTACGGGCCGTGTGACGTTCGTTTGTCACCCGTTTTTTCTAATTTGTATTATACCACTCAAAAGCTGTACATCCTTCGAGAGAGAACAGGAAGATGCGTCTGTCGGTAATCACTGTCGTTTCCCTGGCTACGAGCTCCCTTGCTCTCTCCCTCGGTAGCAGAGACGACGCAAATGCCTTGGCTGCCGAACACGGCCGCGGCCGTGGAGAAGGCTGCCGCGCTGGCGAGCGTCCAGGAGGCGGCGGCGGTGGTGGCACCAAGAGGGACAATGCGGACCCTCAGATCGACAACCACTTCCCGGGAGGTGGTTTCCCTGGAGGTGGTCATGGCGGTGGTAAGGGCCCCAAGGACTGCGACAAGCCCGAAAAACCGAAGCCGATGCCTCCGGGCCCGGACAAGCCTGGAGCAAGTGACGCGCCCATGCCAATGCCCATGCCTATGCCTATGCCGCCGGCCGGAGGAGGTGACAAGCCTAAGCCGATGCCCCCGGGTGGTGAAAACCCCCCGAAGACGCCGCCTGGACCTGACAAGCCCGGATCAAGCGACAAGCCCAAGCCAATGCCACCACCCGGCGAAAACCCCCCGAAGACGCCACCTGGACCAGACAAGCCCGGACCCGATAAGCCTGGATCAAGCGACAAACCTAAGCCGATGCCACCGCCGGGCGGACCTGATAAGCCGGGGCCTGACAAACCCGGAGCTAGTGACAAGCCAAAGCCGGCTCCTGGCCCAGGAGGCGGCGGCGGTGGAGGCGGAAAGGGAGGTGACGACTGCAAGGGCGGCCGTCTGAGAGATTGCAAGTCGTTCAAGTTCATGGCGAAGGGCTCTGTTTCCGGCTCCATTGGCCAGTTGGAAAGCGGACAGCTCAGAATCGGACTGGAGCCGGCGACTATGCACATGGAAAAGGGTGAGGTCAACGATGACAAGAAGAGAGGCTGCTGGTGGACTCGTAAGTAAAACTGGGTGTCTGTGATTTTGAAGAATCTGAAAACTGACTGTGTTGGTTTAGCTCCTACGGAGACTCTGCAGTGTGACGTTGGCCAGAAGCCCGACTCTGGGTTTTCGGTTGGCTGCGACGGGCAGATTACGTTCAAGAACCAGACTAAGTTCTTCCAGTGTGAGGCCGAGCAGCAGCAGTACAACGTCTATAAGAAGGCTGACCAGGGTGCCAACTGCGCTGAGGTCATGCTATTTGCAAGTGGTTGCCGTGAAGGAGGTGGCGGCGGAGGAGGTGGTGGAGGTGGCGGCGGTGGTGGAGGAGGAGAAGGAGGAGGAAAGGGCGGCGATAAGCCTGGAGAAGGCGGCGGCAAAGGCGGCGACAAACCTGGCGAAGGCGGCGGTAAGGGCGGCGACAAGCCGGGCGGAGGAAAGGGAAATCCTTCTCCCCCGAACAACGGCACGGGCATGCCAGGCATGCCGGGCAACGGGAACCCGCCTGAGATGCCGCCTGCGAAGCCTCCCAAGTCTAGGTTCAGGTTTTTGCAGCGTCTTTGAGGGTTCGCTTCCGGACGGGATCTGTGTTGGTCCCTTTTCGGGTGTTCGCAGGTTGCTTGCTGTGAAGGATTCGGGATGGCTTCGGGACTGGCTGCTGAAGCCTTGGACGGGTGCTGCCTTCGGTCATGGATGCAGGATATCTATGTGTCTTGTCTGGACTGTGCGAGGGTTTCCAGGTTGAGTAATGTAAGAGGCGTAAATGAAGCCTCAAGAAACGCAAGAGGCAACCACAAATTATTCAATATATAAGATTAGACATCGCAGTTCCACTTGTTTCGCATCGTTGCTTGATGATGCTTGGGCACTTTGGGGCATTGCAGGAAGAGGTAAGTGGGTGTGTCAACAAAGACAAGGAGCTGGTCTTCTTCGAGGTTGCTTGATCAGGTCGTCTAGCGGCTGTGTAGAAAGAACATGTTTGTCACGCCAAAGGAAGCAACGACGCAGAGCACCTTCCCAAGTCTGCCTGCCTTGAAGACCCACGCGAAGATAAACAAACGTTTTATTCACCAGGAGCTCGAGACTAGTAATCGCAAAACGTGTGACTCGCCAATATTCTTTTATGTCGAGGCAGCCTTTTCTGGAGCTTCCCACTCTCGACTCCCACAACCCAACTTACTACCTTCGTTTTTCTTTGTAACGACACTCCCGAGGACGTATCACGACCGCCATCGACAGTCCGCATTTGTTTCGACTCTCAATACACCACCTTGGCTAACCGGTTTGCGACACCCCTACAGGCAGCATCTGGTACTATTCTAGTCGCCTGGAGTTATTCTTCAACCAGCCGTACCCGTGGTCCCGACCAAGGCAGCCGAGGAAGTAACACAGAGTCTCGTTGAACGTGTCTCGTCACCAATCTCGACATCGCTCCGCCCCGCCGAGCCTCAAATGCAGCGCCGTGCCGACCAAGTCCGCAACCACCTGGCGATCCCGAACTCCCGCGCCGAAAACGCCATGCAAAACCGCGCTTCCGATATTCGGGAAACCATGGAGCTTCCTCGCCTAAAGCGTTCCTACGATCAGATGAGCGATTCGAGCCCCCAGCCCGTCTCCCCAGGTCCTGCCTTCCCGAGCGACCCCCTTGATCTGAACTTAGACAGCGCGTCTATGGCTTCTTACATGTCCCGGATGGAATACTCTCGTTAGTCTTACCTCAAATACTCGTTTGGAAATTTACTGACAATTAAAGCCAATGCGTCGCACTTCAGTCCCTCTGGTCGTCCGACGCAGAATCCGATGGTGGCCGCCCTCTCGTCAGGAAACATGCCCCGCATGCAACTTCGTATGAACACAACCTGGCGCCCAGAGTCACCGAGATTCTTTCTAACCTCTTCATGTAGACACCGATAGAAACAACCGAGCCAGCATTGTTCCATCTAGCAGTCCGCCGGGATCCCGTCAGTCAAGTAGCATGCCGTCGACACCTCGCCGCCCTTCTTCCCTCAGAAAGGTCGCATTCCCGACCTCTGATGGCATCTCGAACACTATGTCCAGCAACAGATCCAGCAGCACAATCACTCCGTCCCCGAGCCGATACGCTCCTGGCGCTATGATGAGCAGCAGCCCGATCCGAGAGACGAAGCTGGCAGATCCCTTCAAGCCCACCAAGGAGTCCGACGCTCAACTGCAGATGATGATGTTGCACCCCCAGCCCATTAGCGAGCATCAGAGCATGGTTAGTCGCCAGGTCGAGAAAGCGCGCGAGCTCGCAAAGGACAAGCACAAGGGCCCCTTCCAAGTCGGTCGCCACCTCTGCCTGATCGATCCTTACAATGGCGAGCCCGTTCAGATTGCCGTAATGAAAGCTGACGGTATGGGCAATGTCATCTACAAGGACAAGTTCGGAACGGACGTCTCCAAGATCTCGCCTTCAGGCAACGGAGAGCCGATGCCGGGTAAGAGAGGAGAGTTCCTTGGCTTCAAGGAAGACTTTGGAGCCTCACACCTTTTCGGCCCCGGATAGGGTACGGCCATGCCGAAGCAGGTGGAGGAAGACGTCAGCCCTTGGAGTAACAATGGAAAAGACGCATGGATGGGAGCTAAGACGGCTGATTACGAGGACATATTTGAAGGGGAGTTGTTCCAACCCCAGCCGTCTACCACCCGGTTGGGACCGACCCCGGCTTGGCTGAGGGAAGCAAACGAGATTCTGGGCATCGAGGAGGACGATCCCTTTTCGACTTTGTACGACGAACACCTGGGCATCCAATTTTGAGGTTTCGGCGGTCTTCCACTTTCTTCGAGCGAACCTTGGATGCGAATTTGGGCAGTTGATTGCTGGTTTGGACCTATAAGCTTGGTATAACCCCGACAGCATTTGTGCGTCATGTTGGCTTGTACTCGCGACTTGGACTCTGGCGATTTAATATGATGCCTTGGAGTTTTGGCAGAAAATCGGATTTGGGGACATTGCCAGTCTTCAGAGTTAATCAGGGTGTGTATGAGATGTATCAAAGTGTAGAAAAGATGATGTGTTTTACTACTCTCGGTCGGTTGATCTGGCTCATCTACGGCCGGCTGACCTTTTCAGCAACCTTTCAACGTCGGAAGTGATGTCAACCAATGGGAAACTCGTTCTGTTTCCTGCGGTTGAGCCGGACACGGGAGGGTCTGCGAAGAACTCCTCCACCATGAAGAGGTTGTCCCCAATCTGTACCGGCGCCGTGACTATTCCGCCCTGGGCTGCCGTAGAGTTATTGGGAACGGTGCCTAGGTGCTCAGCTGATTTCCACGACCCATCTTTAGACCGCAGCACGGTGATACCCTTGAGGTTCTCTGCGATGAGCAGGACCTTTCCGTCATATCTCGGCGGCAGGTATATCGCATCCGTGCTGTCCAGGCTGACCTCGGGCGTTCTCGGCACCAGCTCAGGCTTTCCCTTGTCGTCCTTCATATTGAACCGGTAAATCTGGCGGTCCTCGTTGTTGTTCGCCAAGAGGATATCCCCCGTCGCCGCGAGCCCGGAAAAGCCCATCTTGGTATGGTTGATCTGCTGCGGGAGGAACCAGGGGTCGACGGCGGACCCCTGGGGGTCGACTTTCATGATGGTTCCCGGGAACGAGCCGACGACGTACGTGTTCCCGCGGGGGTCGTGCTCGATGTCCTGGAAGCCGCCGTACTGGCCGTTCGTCACGGCGGTGATGTTCTTGTTCCAGAGGACCTGCTTCTTGGCGGGGTCGTACTTGATGATGAAGTTGTCGCCCGAGATGTCCTGGCCGGCGGTGTTGAAGGCGGCGGCGGCGTCGACGACCACGGAGACGAGCTTGGTGTGCGGGTCGACTTGGACGCCGCCGATATGGAGGGTTGGGTTGTGCGTGATGCCGTCGAAGGTGAGGATGTCCACCATCGAGTCCTTGTACGGGTCGTACACGGCTACGCTGGCGTTGAACAAGGACCTGGGACGGGGTTAGTGCGTGAGTTGTGTAAGAGGGGTCAGGCTCAAGTACCCAAAGTAGACGATACAGTTGTTAACGTCCCAGTCCGCATTTTCCGGGTATAGCTGGTACTGCTGGATTGTGAAGCTGCCTTTGGTGAACGGCGGGCAGGCCTTGGAAGGGTTCGGGGCCGCTTCTACAAGGACCAAGGAGGAAATCAAGGCTAGGAGGAGATATCCGCACGGGGGATGCTGAATGGAAAACATCGCAACGGAACAAGTAATCAACAGATCAAAAGAACGAAAACGGCAGAAAGAACTCGCTGGAGGCTCTCGACAGAAGGCTTCAGGATGGGGGTCGTCCGCCTATGTATATACCCCATTTGCAATGATGAGTTCAGCGTCTCACATTAAAGAAGGCACCAGGATTCAAGCTGACGTCCAGCCGGATGCCTGCACGACAAAAGCTGCCGTTCCTACGGTTCCCTCGGGGCCCATGTAATGTGCCTGAAAACAAAAAGCGGCAAGATCAACAATCCTCGAGGATTCCATGACCGTTAAGGTGGTGCTCGGGATGGGATTCCGAATGGACGGGGAAACCATGGCCATCGTAGGGAGACTACCTGGGCATGGTCCCCGGCCGATAGAACCGGCAGTTAAGAAAGGAGGTGTCCGGGCTCTGGAATGACAGGTTTGCGTGAGATGTTCCGTGTTCGTGGGGTATTGGATGAGAGACATGGTCGGCGCTTGGGGCAGGGGATTGCTTGTTGCGTGGGTTTGGGTGGACAGACTTGTCGGCGATGCTTTGTGTGTATTATTTATAGAGGATGAGAATCATCCTTCTCTGAAAGGAGAAGACATGCCGAAAGGAGGAAGAGCTCCAGAGGAGGAAAAATGTCGATATCATGTCAGCTTTTGTTAGTGGCTTGCCGAACCGTGTTTCTCTATTGCCAAGAGTGTAAGCGTCACCGTCTTCCCCTAACCCATCAAAAAAGACTCGAGGCTGCCAGGGAGAAGGACAGCAGCAGATTCTTCGAGGGATCTCGACAGACAGCAGAAGCCTGAAGGTTTGGCATACGGCAGGGATCTTGTGCCGGCGAAGGTTCAACGGCAGGTTCCAAGCCAATGGCACGACTGCCGAGTCGTCGTCGCAACGTGGAAACAGGGGCACAGTGGCCCGAAAGCGCTTACTTGCGCTGGTTTTCCACGGCTTGGCAGCAAATGACTTGCATGTCCATTGGTGTTTGACAGGGAGATGCGAAGCTGTGAATCTCTGTTTCGCGAAGCTGGAGGAGATGGATGAGTGGAGGGTGAGTGTGCTGTGCTGTGTTCCTCGCCGCTGCGAAATGGAACGTTGAAAAGAAGGGCCCCACTTGGCACTTCTGTTACTGTTAAGCTTTTGTTCATCTTCGCTAAACCGACCGAAAGAGGGAGGACGAGGGCGCTATCGGCGCTAAACGACCGGGCCGCGGGGTTAATTTACAGTGCTAAGTCTTCCTTCCATCCCTCACCCCAACTCGACCCTTCACATCAGCCCATCTCATCAACTTCGTCTATTTAATTCATCTATTAACCCTTTTCTCACCAGCATCGTCCTGTCTCAGCAGGAGATCGCCATCATACGCGAACCATCGTGATGACTCAAAACCCGGTCAGCGAGAAAAACTCTACTCACCAACAGTTTCTCCAATGCTGCTCCAATGACCTAGCCATCCTCCAGCATCCTTTTCTTCCGGTTGGCCGTCACGTTTGGCACTCAAACTCGCTCACTAATATCTCACCAAGACATTTGGTTCAGCCCTCCGAGGCCTGGTGCGTCAGATGAGGCATACATACTTTACGGATGCGAGAGCGTCGTACCGGCCCAAAAGTCCCCTGAGCCTTTCTGATCTAGACTCCGACTGCGGTCCACAACACCGAACGCGATGCGAATTGGCAGTGTTTCATTGCGAACCTTGGCTGCATGGCTGGTGCTCTTCCACCTCGGACTCTCGAACACCAACATAGCTCTCTCCCATTGCGGCACAGGCCGCGGCGCGCCTCGGTTGGCCTCTTGTCTTCACTAAAAAACGTGGGTATCGGACACATCAGTAAACAAACCGTCTTGGCGTTTACATCCTTTGCTACGCTCAACTACTACGCCTTCGGTTTGTTTGCCGGCTTTCGAGCATTGACTGATTCTGTAGCACATGCCCCATGGACATGGGAAAGCTGCCCAGGAAAGCTTACATTGCCGGTAGGAATCCTTCCGCACGCACCGGCAAACATCATTTGTCAATATACATCCATTCCCCTTATGCCACAGACCTCTGGCTATCCTGCCGTCCTGAATGGTCCATCGGCCAGGCACAGATTGGACGGCCCGTCCCACGCAAGATGTGGCGCACATATGAAGCGAAATGCCAGTCTAAATCCTCTACACGCCGAGGCAGAGAAACTGTTCGTCCTGTCCGTATCACGCAGTCCGATAACGCGCTACTGATGAACGATTTTGCTTCTTGTCTTATCTAGGCTTTACGAGTCCGATGCACAGCAGCATGAGCTTATGCGGGCTGACTGGCTGAAAAAGAATGATATGCAACGTCAATCTTAGCACCGCGCCATCGCACAGTTTGCGTCTTGGCCACTAGGGATGAAGTGTCTGATATCTTCATCCCAAGACATGGCGCTACACGATGCTACGTTGGCATTGCTCAAGCAAATAGCCCATTGCTTCAAATAATACATATTCCGTCTGGTCTTTCTCTTTTCTCGCCTCCCGTGCGGGCTACCACGCTGGGGTTTTTGGCTTGCCGTATTTACTGTCACCCTTGATTGTGTACACCTTGTCTTCCCTCCTAAAGTGCCGTGCATCGTGACGGTCCACACACCGTTTCGCAGACGACTCGAGATAACCGCACCAGAACCGCTTGGAAGCGCATCTACGTGAGAAATCCACAACGATGCGAGCAGAAGTACGAAACAGAATCGAGGAGCCAGGCACCTCGGACGACGAAACCGTCGTCGTCATCCAAGATGGCGTCGCCCTGAACGCTGCAGGTCACAGGGACCAGCTGTCGCGCCAGTACGGCCTTCTGGGACTTGCCAGCATGGCCCTCACCGTGGACAACGCCTGGGTAGCTTTGGGCTCGTCGATTTCGGTCTCTATTCGTGAGTCCACACTCAGTCCCGCAGGTTAAATGTCCGTAACGAACTGGGATTGGTCTAGTCAACGGTGGCCCACCCGGCATCATTTACGGCCTCCTTGTTGCCGTCTTCTACTACTCTTTAATCGGACTGAGTCTGTCGGAGGTCTGTACTCACCACTTCTATCCCTTGTTCTGAAGACATTGTGAGCTGCAACTGATGCAGCGTCAAGCTTGCCTCTTCGGTCCCGACCGCCGGCGGCGTCTACCACTGGGCTACCATCGCGGGAGGCCCTCGATGGGGACGAATACTAGGTTTCTTCACTGGGTGTACGTCGGTCTGCCGCATCGCGCATTACGTGAAGCGATACTAACTTACACACGTACCAGGGATTAACTTCTACGGCTGGATATTCGCCCTGGCATCGCTCATGCAGATCTCGAGCAACGTCGCCGTGAGCATGTACGCAGTCTACCACCTCGACACCTACGTCAGCCAGCCGTACCACGTCTTCATCGGGTACCTCCTCATCCTCTGGGGCTCCGCGTTCTTCATCGTCTTCGCCAACAAGTACGCGCCGCACACCCAGCACGTGGGCACCTTCTTCGTCATCGTCGGCGGCATTGTGACCATCATCATCCTGGCGACGATGCCGAAACGCCACGCGACCAACCACTTTGTGTGGTCCTCTTTCAACGAGAATAATGCCACCGGCTGGTCGGGCGGGGTCGCGTTTCTCCTGGGCGTCCTCAACGGCGCCTTTACGATCGGGACTCCTGACTCGGTTACGCATATGGCGGAGGAGATGGGCCATCCCAGGAAGGACCTGCCCAAAGCGATCATGTTGCAGATCACTCTGGGGTTCGTCTGTAAGTCTTCGAATCATCTTATTGAGAAACAGACGTTGGTTGACCTGTGTGACAGATGCCTTTTGTTTCGCCGTCGCCTTGTCGTACGCCATCACAGACATCACCGCTCTCCAGGGCGGCTTCAACACCTTCCCGTTAACCAACATCTACGTACAAGCCACGGCCGGGGATAACGGTGTGCGCAACCCGGGCGCAGCTTTCGGGCTTCTGTTCATTATGCTCATCTGCACCTTGACCTGCTGTGTGGGTCTGACGTTGACTGTAAGCAAAAGTGCCGGTTTACCTTTGGCTAGGGATTGACTAGGGGAAACAACCCCCCGTCTGAGTCGCGTCAACGACTAACCAACTCACAAAGGTTTCGAGGACCTACTGGGCACTGGCCAGAGACAATGCGGTGCCGCTGTCAGCTTTGTTTGGCCGAGTAAACGAACGGCTCAGCTGTCCCGTCTGGTCAACCCTGTTCGTGTGTAAGTCGGGTCGAAGTCTTGCAACGTCGCGGTGCTCATTTTGATTGACGTCCATCACAGGCGTGCTTGCTACCGGGATAGGCGCCATTCCGCTTGGCAGTTCGACGGCTTTCCTCGCCATAGCTGGGTCGTTTGTCGTTTTGACAACCATATCCTACGCCATTCCCTTCGCGGCAAACATGCTGTCAGGCCGCAAGTATTTCCCCAAGGGGCCGTTTCACCTAGGACGAGCGGGGTACGCGGTCAACGGCCTGGCCGTCCTGTTCATCGTGTTGTTTGATGTTCTCTTCTGCTTTCGTAAGTCTGCGTCTGCAATGTTTCCGTGTGTTTTCCCGGGCAATGAGGCTGACATACTGCGAACAGCCTTTGTGCTACCAGTGAGTGAAGCGTCTATGAACTGGAGCAGTGTGATTTTGGTAGGGACGGTGGCGATTACCGGACTGTGGTGGGCGGTGCACGCCGTCAAACATTACCCCGGCCCGAAGGTGATGGAGTTGTATATCGAGACCGACGGGATGGCGCTCGCTGCCACCGAGAAATCTTCGGCATCGGCGATGGCAACGGAGCTCAAGCAGAAAGAAGCAGAAAGCCTCCGGAGCTGAGGAATGATTGTACGGCCCACAACAGCCTTTGGATTGACTGAACAAGAGATGAACAAAAAGACGAAAGAGACCGTCCTCGTCCCTGCGAACTTTGTGCCACCCCAGAGACTGCTGACAGGAATTGTGGTCCGACATCTCAGCTGCATCCACGTCCACGTCCGGATCACGCAGCCGGAGTGGCGGGGGCGCGGATGGGCGGTGTTCGGGACAACCCGCCATTTGCATCGCGTACATCCCGCAAGCTGCGGATGACTAACTGGAATCAACTCCAGGAACCTGACGGCCCGCGTTGTCAGCTCGTTTTCGCTTTTTTGCGTGTACAGCTGCAAAAGCGTGCTAGCTTTGTGGCCGGTTTGCCGTTGACGCGGGGTCGAGGGCGCGATGTTCGAAAGCGGAATTCGGGGCACCACGGTCCGCCGTTGCAGCCCCATACGTTAAGGCGGATATTATGTCCAAGAAGGGCCGCTGGGTCTTTGATGTGACTTGTAATTCGGCTCACCACCTATTTCATTGGAAAGTTTGTTCATGACAATGAATTGAGTAGTCGGTGAAGAGCTGGTTGAGACTGTATTTCGCTGGTTCACAACAAATGAAGGTTGGATATTGGACAGATCGGTGGAAGCGAGAATGAGGATCTTGGTTCTGTCATCCCAGAGGATTTCCAATTGGAGAGCAGCCTCCCGCCCTGGATATGCAATGTAACGCAGAAACGGCGCACGCCTGTCATATCGGGCCACCCATCCCAAGACCAGAAGTGGTGTAAAGCAGGTGCCTTTTTCGCACCCGCCCCGGTGCTTTCGGATGCGTTCCCCTCGATTGCGGAGTGCCTAACTGCATCGTTCGAGATCAGGGTCCAGCCGTCCGCCGTGGCTTGACACAGGACGAGTCCTCGGGACGCCATTGATGGAATTTCGCAGTCACATGGCAAGAAGCTTTCGAGGGGAATGGAGGACGACGATCCGTCGAGGCTGATATTGCCGATCAGGATAGTTTGGGCGATGCACGTCGAGACTACAAAACGACGGCATCCCACCGGCGCATTCTAGAGTGCTTCTGAACAGTAGTTGGCAGGAACAACACCGACGCAGTATCCCATCATGAAGTCAGTCGTTGCCGGAGTGCTCTCTCTCGCGGCTGCCGCCTCGGCGCAGCAAGCTCTGTACGGCCAATGCGGTGGACAGGGCTGGACAGGACCGACGACCTGCGTGGCCGGCGCCGTCTGCCAGTATTCCAATGCCTGGTACTCGCAGTGCGTTCCCGGTAAGTCGTCGCAACATCGTTCTTGGTGAAGCACAAGAGCTGAACATACACAGGCACCGCCGCGCCGACGACGACCTCCCGGACCAGCACCCTCGCCACCTCCACCGTCCGCACCTCGAGCTCCTCCTCGGTCCGGACCTCCTCCACCGCTGCGCCGCCCGCGACCGGCACGGGCTTCGCCAAGGCCGTCGGCACCAAGTTCAACATCGACGGGGTGACCAAGTACTACGCCGGCACGAACTCGTACTGGATCTCCATGCTGAGCTCCTCGCAAAACGCCGACGTCGACCTCGTCATGGGCCATCTCAAGTCTTCGGGCCTCAAGATCCTGCGCATCTGGGGCTTCAACGACGTCAACTCGATCCCGTCCAACGACGTGTACTTCCAGTACCTCAGCGCGTCCGGGTCGACCATCAACACGGGCGCCAACGGCCTGCAGCGCCTCGACGCCGTCGTCGCGTCGGCGGAGAAGAACGGCATCAAGCTCATCATCAACTTCGTCAACAACTGGAACGACTACGGCGGCATCAACGCCTACGTCAACGCCTTCGGCGGCGACCACAACGGCTGGTACACCAACACGGCCGCGCAGACGCAGTACAAGAAGTACATCGAGGCCGTGGTGAGCCGGTTCAAGTCGAGCACCGCCATCCTCGCGTGGGAGCTCGCCAACGAGCCCCGCTGCCAGGGCTGCAGCACCAGCGTCATCTACAACTGGGCCAAGACGACGTCGCAGTACGTCAAGAGCCTCGACCCCAACCACATGGTGACGCTCGGCGACGAGGGCATGGGACTGCCCGGCGATACCTCGTACCCGTACCAGTACTCTGAGGGAACCGACTGGGTTGCTCTCTTGAACATTACCACGCTCGACTTTGCGACCTTCCACTTCTACCCCAACTCATGTAAGTTCCGGGGGAAGATTTCTCATTCGAAGGTTGATGGTAGCTGACATGAAGATAGGGGGGCTCGGGTACGACGCGGGTAGCAAGTGGGTGACCGACCACGCTGTTCAGTGCGTTGCGGCAAACAAGCCTTGCTTCTTTGAGGAGTGTAAGTGAATAATACTCTATGACACCCGTAGCCTCACTCGAGGCGGCGATCAAAGAAACACTTGCTGACACGGAGACTAAGACGGCACCCCCGAGCGGCACTGCGAGCTGGAGAGGCCGTGGCAGATCACGTCGGCGACGACGGCCGGCATGGCTGGCGATGCTTTCTGGCAACTCGGCGACACCATCAGCACCGGGCAGACGCACAACGACGGCAACACCATCTACTACGGCACCGACGAGTGGACCTGCTTGGTCACGAACCACGTCGCGGAAATTAGCTGAGCGGGACGATGATGTTGATGATGAGTGAGAGGCCCGGGAAGAGATGGGGGAGGGGGGGCAAAGCGGCTGGTAAAATCTCGCAAAACACCGTAAATAAGCTTCTTCTTCGTTGTATGTACCTATTTTGTGTTAATGGAGCTTTGTGTATGTTGACCGAAAAGCTGGAGAAAAGATCAGCAACCCCGGACATGGAAAAGTGACCACTGTAATTGCAACCGCAGCCAATCAGAGCCCAGGGGAATCGTCTGACGTGCCTCGGTGCCCCAGGAATCATAGAAGCGTCATCGGCGGCGGCCCCTGTAAAGCTGCTTATCGATAAGCTGTCGCCCGCGAAATAATCTCAAGCTTCCCCGGTCGTTCTCAGCGTTCCATTTGCTCTACACTTCCACTTCGCCAAAGCTGGTTCTCACCGACGACCAATTGACACAGCACGACGCAATGGGCGCATCATCGTCAAAAGCAGCACAAGGCGCAGCGCGCAAGTTCCCGACCCGCGCGCCCGGCGCCGTGCCGCCCACATCAGCGAGCAGGGCAGCTCCGGCTCCCCCTCCTCAGTCGCAGCCCAGCACACATGCAAAGGCACAGGCTGCGACGTCCAAGACAGATGGTAAGCTGTTCTTCCTGACCAAATGGCCCGAAAAGCTTCGCTGACACGCTGTTCTTTCAGATGTCCTCGCGGACTCAATCAACCCCGAAGTCAGCGAAGAGTTCTCCTCCCGCCTGCGCCAGATGGGTGTCGTGCAGCCCAACCCGACATATTCTGCCACTTCGACGGCGTCGCTGCCAGCTCACGCGGCTGCCATTTCAAATCCGGGGCCCTTGTTCCCTCCCACGTCACGAAACGCGACACTGGTTACTCTCGAGGCGAGGCGCGCCTTGCAACAGCGAGCTGAAGAGGAGTTTGAGAATATGGGCAGGAGCGGGAACGACGGCAGGACGTTGCTGGACCTCAATACCATCGTGCAGATGCATCTGATGCGCGAGAAGGGCCATTCGTCAGCTCAGATTGAGGAAAGGTTCAACCTGAAGAAGGGCATCGTGGAGAAACTGGGTCGTCCGGGCATCACGAGTCCCGCTTGAGAGAGACCGAAAAAGCTAATATAAAATGTGATTGTATTATATGTGTAAAAAAACAAGATGATACGCTAGACTCCTGATATCGATGTACTACGACCAACCAACCCAATAAAAAGACACTTTTCTCCCTTCTTAACCATGCAACGGTCTACCAGGCGCAGTGGCCTCCGTCAATGCGCAGGTCGCTGCC
Source organism: Colletotrichum gloeosporioides (assembly GCF_011800055.1). Classification (NCBI taxonomy): domain Eukaryota; kingdom Fungi; phylum Ascomycota; class Sordariomycetes; order Glomerellales; family Glomerellaceae; genus Colletotrichum; species Colletotrichum gloeosporioides. The sequence goes on along the minus strand of NW_025544656.1, from coordinate 130,710 downwards.
CGTCATGAAGGTGCTGGCATCGCTGAGCAGGAAGACGGCGGCGCCGCGGTACTCGCCCGGGCTGCTGAGCCTGCCCAGCATGTTGTGCTTGGGCCACTCCTCCTTGCGCTCCGGGTAGGTCTCGAAGAGCGCCTCGACCATGGCGGTCACGATGTAGCCGGGCGAGATGGTGTTGACGCGGATGTTGTGCACGCCCCATTCAGCCGCGAGGTTGCGTCCGAGTTGCAGAACTGCAGCCTTGGAGGCGTTGTATGCACTGCAAGCCGCGTGTTACGTCAGTCTTGTGTCACCACCAAAAGAACCTCTTCGCGAACCCTCATTGCTGTTGAGGGGAAGAGAGGGGTAGATGTGAGAACTTACGGGCAGATCAATCCCCTGTTGGCGACTGTGCCGCTCATGCTGGCGATCAGAACGATGCTGCCGGGGGTGTTGAGTCTGATCATCTGACGAGCAACGGCCTGCGCGGTCATGAAGCAGCCGGTGACGTTGACGCCCATCATCCTGTCGACATCCTCGGCCTTGTACTCGAGAGCGGGAGTCTCCTGCTGGATACCAGCGGCGGCGATGAGGCCATCGAGACGGCCGTGCTGGTCGGCGATGCCGGCGACAATCTCGTTGAGGGAGGCGACGTCGCGGACGTCGACCTGGTGGTAGGTGAGGGTGGTGGCGAGCTCCGTCTCGGCTCTGAGGGCGACCTTCTCAAAGTCGGGGTCGGGCTTGGGGAGACGGTCGATGGCGTGGACTGTGAAAGCGTGTGTTTTAGTGTCGTGTGCCTGAATGTGTAAGTTGGCTTTTAATGATTTTCTTACCAGTTGCGCCGGCCTCGAGGAGAGCCTCAGCTTGTGTGAGACCGAGACCTCTGGCACCACCGGAGACGACAATGACCTTGCCGTGGAGGCTGAACTCGGGGAGGACGCGGGTCATGGTGGGCGATGTGAGGGGGACGGCGGCCTTGGGAGTGGTGTTGAAGCTCCTGACCGGGTTCACGACCGGGTTCACGACGGTTTGGTTGAGGAGAGGCTCAGCGGCCAGAGGAGCGACGGGGAGAGGTTGGGTTGCGAGCCTGGAATGCGCCTTGTTGAGCTGGGCGCCGAGAGCGAACGGCCTCAGACGGGTTACGTACCGAGACATCTTGTCGAATTGACAGTTAAGATATGTGCAAGTCCAAGAAGGATGGAAGTTTGGCCTGGAAGTCAATGGCAAGTGGTGATCCGTTGGTGGTGGAAGCCGGTGGTTGTCTCTAGGAGGGCAGCCGGAGGAGATGGAGGAGCGACGTCGCACGGTCGAGGTATGTGGGTGTAAGTGTGTGTGTGTGAATGAGCTTGAGATGAAAGCGGCGGCGGCGTCTAAGACGGGAGGGCGGAAACTTTATCGACGAGGAGGAGGAGCGTTTGGTTGCTTGTGTGTGTGTTGTAAGAGTGATGAGTTGATGAGTGTGTAGAGTGACGAGCTGTTCCTCAAGTGCTGAGAGCGGTTCGTCTTCTCTCGTCTTTATACCTTTTGGAACGACTAATATCGTCAACTTTGGCATGCCGGGCTGGGTTTCCCGTTCCCCCGCACAGCCAATGCCCAAGACAGGTCTTCCCCCCTCACCCTTCACCCTGCCTTCACCCACGCCACGCCACGCCCATCCAGGATGGGATCCTTTCCTCCCGTCATGCCAATCCAATTCTCAGATCAGCATCCCCGAACCGAAGCTCAATGGCACGGCACCGAACCGCACGCGCGACAGTTGCACCAACAGAACATCTGCTAGCGCCGAAGCAGGCATTGGCATCGACAAGGTCTGGTCTCTTTGGGTTGATTGGTGCGCCCCAGGGGGGTTGTGTTGTTGTTGGTCACTAAGGTAGACAGACACATGTCCCTGGCTGGTCCGGATGCGGACTGGGCGACTGCGACAAGCCTCGTGTCGTCTGGCCGGACGTCCCGCCCTCACTTTCGCCTCAACCGTGTTTTCTTTTCTCTTGCCCTATTCTTTTCTTAGCATCGTCGGATGTCAAGTGAGCAGCAAAAAAGTGGAAGTGGCCCACCGTCGCGGCCGCGGGCTCGGTGCCGCCCCGTTGTTCTAGGTCCATGTGAACTGCATAGTATGTGTGTGTGTCTATCTGTCCGTCCCAACTGCGCGTCGCGGCCGCATGAGCTCTTGCAGGTCTCTCCCAGGTAGGGGGGAAGGCTAGAACATCCAAACCAGAGGGTCCGCCATTTTCCGAGACAGGTCATGCGGTGGTTGTCAGATATCAGATTCAAGATCCTCGCCCATGTTCCTGTAAGCTCTTTAGCTACGGTACTAGGCCAGCGCCCCGGGGGGGAGGGGAGGGGAGGGGAGGGGAGGATGGGAGGGGAAAGGAAGCGATGGCGAGACGGACGACGAGGGACGAGCTACCAAAAGAAGCTCAGAGACAGCAATTGGAGGCGCCCACCACCCACGAGCTTGGGATCCAAGCAATCAAGCAGGCACAAGCAGGCATCCTGGAAGCGGACACAGGACCCTGGGCCCCGCGGCGGAAACACACCGGCGGGATCCGTTGGTTCACGGTTCACACGAAACGGAGACATGATTCGTCGGAACGTCGGGAGACAGGGAACGTTCCGTACTGTCCAAGTAAAGCTCTCAAGGCTTGCCTCAACTGTCAAGGATGCGAATGGAACATTCTTCCATTACTAGGTACGGAGTATGCTAGAGCCAAATCTCATCTCACCCAGTATCCTTACTGCGTAAGTGGGCTGTGAAGGTGAATGATGGATACACGGTAAGGTACTGCTGGGTCTGCTGGGTCTGCTGGGTCCCGGCTGGAATCCCGGGTCAAACACTATTGGGATACTACATCGAGAGTAGCAGCACTGGGCTGCAGATATGGGTCCATCGTGAACCCTTTTTCTGTCTTCGTGACCACTGCGCAGGGAAGTTGGACCCTGCTGTCTGCCGCGAAATAGAAGTCCAGACTGTCACGTCGAGCAATGCAACTCCACGCCCCCCAGTCCAGGCCATCCGGGAGTGGATCCAGTCTGGGGGAATGCGGAGTGCAGCCAGGGACCCCCCGCCGGATTGCCCAAAAGGGGAATCCGAGGGCGAATCCCTTTCGGGGTGAAAGGGGCCCCCAATGTTTCCTTTCCTTTCCTTTGCCTTTGTGCCACCATCGTGATCTCCCTCTCTGGGAGTTGACCGTTGACGGCCACAAGTCCGTTCGGCCAGACGACCCAGAGACGAGCTCATCAAACATCCCCGACTCCTGCGCCACCAACAAACTCGGTCAGACCAGTCAAATTTTGATGCCATCGTGACGCATGACTCCGTTCGAACACGCAATGCAACAACCAAACACGAGCCGATGCAGAGCCAGAGCCTGACCCTCTCTCGTCTCTCCTCCCGACCCTCCCTTCGCTTCTGTTGGGCTCTCACCAATGTCAAAGCTTCTTCCATCTCCTTCTCCTGCCTCTGTCAGTGTCCCGGCTCTATCGCAAGCTCCATCTCCGGCTGCGGCTTCTGCTTCCGCCCGCCGCTCTCCATTCCCACTCCTCCTCTCACTCCTCCTCTCACTCCTCCTCTCACTCCTCCTTCTCCTCCTCCTCCCATTGCCACCGTCGCAGTCATTTCCTTTCCCATTCCCAGCCCGAGCGACCACTTGTCCTCGAGCCGCTGCACACCTGCATCGCCCTCCTTGGCGATCCACTGCTGGACCGCCCAGAACGATTTCAGATACGATATCCCGAGCACAAAGTCCTCAAACCCGATCGACAGCCCGGTCACGGCCATTTTCCTCCGGACAAACCTGCCCTTGGCGTCCGCTCCCGCGTTGGGTGCCGCCACCAACATGATCCACAGGAAGACCCCCGGAATCTTCTTCCAGGTCACCAGACTCACCCGTCTCATTGCCATGTACGCGTCTTCCAGCACCTCCTGATCGTCAAACTTTGAAATTTGGCGGACAGACCTCACCGCCCAACTGTAGATCAGCCCCGCGAGCCTGACTGTCTCAAGCACCCAGTCCGCCTCTGAGCTGGCTTCTGTGGGCCGCGAACGTGACGCTCCCAAATTTCCCAGCTTATCGTACAGCCACGATGCCGTGCTTCGGATCTTCGGGCTTCCTCCTGTCGCCAACCCTGCGGCCGCCGAGGTCACCGACATCGTGAGAAAACGCACGTCGTCGAGCACTCGCGCTGCTTCCACGCACAACCCAAGCGTCTCCGCAACACTCTCGAAGCTTGTCGGTGAAGCCAGCAGTGGGCTGTCGTACCCGTCCGGCCACGTCGTTGGAACTGGTATTTCTTCGTCCCGCACGGCGTCGTCCTCCTGCCAGTAGAGGTCGGTCTCGAAGCAGCATGCAATCTCATAATCGGTTCTGGTCATTGATCGTGAGTATTATTGCGGCGGCACCCTGACGATGCTGAGCGCGGCCTTACAGAATCATGATACTCTCGCCTACGATGTCTTTCAGCCCTCTCATTCCATTGCGCAGCTTGATCATGCGTTTGATGCCTCTCATGTGAGCAAACATGCTCTCATCAGCGCCCCAGAACCACTGCAGGGCAATTAGTCATGTCCTTTGGAGTCCATCCTTCTCTATCCGACATAAATGAGCAAGAGACCGTGTCTCTTGCAAACTTACCTCCATGACCACCAGATTCACAACGCTTCGTACCATCTCCACGGCGATTGCGTCAAACGGGCGCTCCATATACTCAGCGATGATTGACAAAACATGAGCTTTCAGGGCAAGTGATTCTGGATTCTTGGTGATCTCCAGCCCATATTCCAACGACTGAGTTGTCGACGACATGAGAATGCCAATATTCGGAAACAGCGGTGACTGAAGCATCCAAGGAAGAACCTCTGCTAGGAACACGGGAGGCTGGCTTTGCCCATCGATTGACACCATGTTCGGAGCGACGACTTGGATGTCTAATCAGTCCCATTAGCCAGGATGCGAGTCATTAGTGCAGCTCATCGACTAACAGAAATGAAGAAGCTCCGTGGTTCTGGGACCTTGAGGAAGCGGCATCCCATTGAGCGTTGTCACCTCGGTGAGAATGCCTCCGATGGACGTGGGACTGTTGTAGAAAAAGGCCATCGGGTCGCCGTTTCCGTCGAGGAAGAGGTTTGCCCGCGCCCGCGCCCGTGCTATGATGGCTTCATTCTCCTGTCGCTTTTCTTCAGATGATCTCCTAGAATCTGTCCAGGATGAACCCCCACGAGCTCCAGACTTCTTGCAGACTTCCTTCGCTTGCGTCTGCAGAGCCACAGGTCCCGGAGCTTTCAAGGGCGCAAACGTCTGATTCGCAAACGAGTCTTCGGGTCGTTTGCCGGACCCCACAGAGAAGGACGACAGCTCAAAGGTGAGGACCCGGTCCTCATAGGCGGGCTTCGGGATCGACTCGACCTGCGTGATGGTACACTCCACCGGAGGGAAGCGCCTCGAGCAGTTCACGCAGGGGGCATCTGGCCGTCGGATTATGCACTGCAACCCCTTGTTCTCAACACCGATTCAGACGGTAAGGTAGATGGGTGGATCGCACAGTCCGGGCCGAGCCGGATTGACTTCGAAAGGACGGCGATCACTCACCTTTTGCTTGCGTTTTTGACACTCGGTGCACGACTTTTGCACTCGCATCCGCCGCTTCGGCGGAGGTTTTGATGCTTCTGCCATGGTGACTGAGGAAACTTGACATGACGAGAGGTGAAACGTCGCATTCTGGTCGCACTGAGCAGCTGAAATCTAAGACGGCTGAAAGAACTTGCAAGGAGGTCGCCTGGCCACTAACACGCTGTTGATTCAGCCACGGCTGAGCGAAGATGAAGGGAGCGTCTGGATTAGAAGATATTGAGGCGCAAGGGAAGTGGTATTGCACTTAGGCGGATAGCTGCATGATACTGTTGCATGGGTGAGTGGATTGATGCATACCCAGTATGTACGCTGCGTCTTTGCTGCGGCCATCGCCAAAGGCGGCTGTTCTGGAATTCCCCTCACCCTGTTGTGTCTCCAACTCTCATACGAGCGACAGAAACCATCGGCGCTTGACTCGGGATGCGAATTAGATTCAACCTTCCTCCACTTTTCTTGATTATATGTAGCTTCAGATCTCCCAGCCATTTATTTGAAAATGTTCTACCTCTGTTGAGTTCCCACGTCCGTCGCATCGGCGGGCCGACAACAGCGGATGATGCGTTGCACCGCAATCGCCAACAACAGCCCTGCCGCAGTATCGACAGAAATAACCAGCCAACACAATAATTCGACTCCGACAGATTTCATTGGCCGAATTGAATGATTCGACATCGTTATACTGAATGAATCAGCCAGGGGCGCTAGATTCACAAGCCGTCGTCCTCCGCACCGTTTTCGATTGCCAACCGCGAGCAGTCTCCTCTCCTTCAAGTCGATTTTCTGTCTCGGTCAATGTTCGGCTCAGATTGAGCCAGGGGTTTCACTCAATGGCCATCCCAAAGGAAGGAAACCAAGAAGCCTCTGGCGTTATCTTGGGGTGGGGGCAAGCGTCTTGTCGCGGCTCGTCAATGCCATTCACAAATGTTGGCGCTAGACTTGGAGTAGGTCGCCACTGGATCGCAAACGAATGAGAGAGGAGCAGCATGAAGAGCACCAAGATCGTCGCGGCCAACCGCGAAAGGAAACCCGAGCCCAACAACACGCGACACTTTGCCATCACATGTCGTCGACCCCTCAATCGCCGATTAGTCGCCAGCTGATCAACGACAATGGATGAATGGATGACGACAGGAGGATTGCAACTACGATTTCATGAAGTGCGCCTCGGACATGGGACGTCGACGCCGCACGGAAGCGACCAACAGGCAAGCAGACGTCTCGGTGCTTGTTTGCCGGAACTGCGATGTAAGTAAGAAGGCGCGCAACCAACGGGAGGAATCCTGCAGCGCGCCGTAGCATGTAATCGAGGTTGCCGTCGAGCGACCGGAAGGATTGCGGCCCAGACTTGCTGAAGGCTTGGTATGAAGTCATACGTACCAGGCGATTGAAAGATTTTGCAAACTTTTCATCGAGAAGGCGAGGCTTCCGGCGGCTCGAACACTCGAAGCAGGGGACAATGTCCGGCTCCTGGTGCTTTAATCCCGCGGGTGTGACGAGTGCCGCGCCGCGCGCCGAGACCGTGTCCAGGGGGCCTACCGATTTTCTACCTCTCGTACGGCCGCTTACTGCGTCCTCAAAGTCGGAGGCCCCGCCGCCGAGCACGAGGTCCGCTTGGCGGTGCCGCTGATCATCACCCGACTGCCACCAACGTCGCCTTGGCGGCCGTCTTGGAGGCTGACCGGCCGTGAGAGACTGTCGACGTCTGGTTTTCGACGCGGCTGGCCAGCATCTGGTTTTGTTTGGCGGCTCTGGTCAATGTTCGCCGTAGTCACTCATCTGGTGCACTTAGCAGTAGAAAGCGTTAATGCTGGAGCAGCTGAAGACCCGACCCGGATGTGTTTGTTGACAGCTTGCAAGTGAACTTCTATGGCAATTGAACTGTACAATATCGAGAGTTCAAAACACCGAATGCTGGACGACGTCATCTCAGCTTTGAAGTGCAGGAAATGCAGCAACGCGTAGAATATGCCGGGTGCAACTTCACTTACCGTCTCTCCGAATGGGCGAAAGACCCACCACATTTCCCTTCCTGGTGGTCAACCAGCACGAGATGTTACACGGTGTTACCGCCGTCGAGGTCGCCCATGTGCAGGAGGCAACGCCTTGCTCCACTAAACACTCCTTGGCTTGGACAGAACACCCGCACATATTCGACCAAGCGGTGGTCAGATGGCCCAGTATGCAGCCTCGACTTGACCGCCGACTCCCAGACTCCAGTCTTGGACGTTCCACTCATCCATCTTCGTTGAACGCAGAGATTGGTGCCCGGCCGTGTATGCCATCATGAACCAAGAAAGACCCCTCAATCTTGGAGCACCGGGGGCCCACATGCAACGTCTTGTCGATACCATGAGGAGGGTAATGCCCATGGGGTTGGATGTCTATAAACACCTTTCATCCCTCCTCTTCTCCATACTCCCCTCTTTTCTGCTCCTCCATGATCATTGTTGATCCCCGAGACTCGGCCCACCAAACAGACTTGCGTCTCTGCAATATTGCTTGGTACACAGTCCTCTGATCTGTCGCAATGCCTCCCTCCAAGGTAGACACGGAGTCTCCTCCGGCGGAGGACCTCCATACCGGCACTCGCACGTCGGGGAGCGATGGCCCTCCAGACAAGGCCGCGCGAACCTCCACCGCCGCTCTCCTCCGGAACCCCTTGGTGGGGTTGAGTCACGACGAGCTCATCAAAGATGTCGACACATTCACCGACAAGTACGGCTTAACCGAATACAAGGAAGAATTCCGAAAGGGCGCTCTGGTTGCCCAGGCCAGCAATCGGCCTGACGGCTTCGAGACTATCACGGCTCTCAACGAGGAAGAGAAGGCAATGCTCCGGAGAGAGGTCAACCACCGCTGGGATCAGCCATTCATGCTGTACTTCCTCTGCTCCCTGTGCGCCGGGTCGGCCATTGTGCAGGGGATGGACCAGACGGCAGTAAACGGAGCCCAAGAGTTCTATTACACGACATTCGACATTACAGACCCATTGATGCAGGGGCTGATCAACGGCGGTATGCTTCCACCCAAACCGTGCCGAGTAGTACATGTTCTGACAATCCACGTAGCCCCATACCTTTGCAGTGCTCTCTTCGGGTGTTGGACGAGTCCTTATCTCAACAAATGGACTGGCCGGCGCGGAACTATTTTCATCTCATGCTTCTTTTCCGTCGTGACGGGATTCTGGATGGCTGCCGCCGACACGTGAGGTCCCTCTCCAAATCATAAATATTGGCTGTGACTGACACACGTGATAGATGGTACAATCTCTTCATCGCTCGCCTCGGCCTTGGTCTTGCCGTTGGCGCAAAAAGCAGCACAACCCCTGTGTACAGCGCTGAAAGTACACCGAAAACTATTCGCGGGGCGTTGACCATGATGTGGCAGATGTGGACAGGTACAGATATCACCGCAATCTCGAAAAGTATGTTTGACTAACACGTCGAAGCTTTCGGAATTGCCCTGGGATTGATCGTCTCAGTCGCGTTCCGACATACCGACTTCCTCGGAGAAGATACCCAGTGGCGCTGGATGCTTGGAAGCACATCTCTTCCCCCATTGCTTGTAATGTGCCAGGTAATTGACCTCTCTCTATATAAATTCACCCTTTCTGACTCACTATCAACAGGTCTACTTCTGCCCCGAGAGCCCGCGCTGGTACATGGAGAAGGGCAAGTACGACAAGGCCTTCAGGTCGGTACGCCGGTTGCGCAAGCACGTCATCCAGGCAACCCGAGACATGTACTATGCGCACAAGCTCCTCGAAGTTGAGACCCAGGCCCGTAGCGGCCGCACCTGGAAGGAGTTCTTCACCGTCCGGAGAAACAGACGCGCTGCGACCTTTTCCTACTTTGTCATGTTTATGCAACAGGTATGTGATGGATCGGCACTGCCAAAGTCCTCATGCTAACGAATGATGTGACAGTTCTGTGGAATCAATGTTGTGTCAGTACTTTCCCACCCTTTCTGAGAATACAGAGCCGGGCCTCAGAAGCCGGCCGGACCGATGATGAGATCCACTCGACATCCGTGGCGGGGCCGGAACCGGAGCTTTCGCCCGAGAACCCTTCGGCAGCCCGTTCCGCCAAACTTCGCCAGTGACGGCAGCGTATTTGGCTGCGCTCATGGCTCGACTATATGAAATAAAAGATCATACAGCTAACACATCCACAGCATGTACTACAGCACGGCCATCTTCCAGGATGGAGGCTTCACCAGGTCTGAGGCGTTGCTCACCAGCATGGGCATGGGCCTCATCAACTGGCTCTTCGCCCTTCCAGCATTCTATACCATCGACACATTCGGAAGAAGAAACGTAAGTTCATTCCTAGCGCTGGCAGACATATTACTAACGTTCACGCAGCTCCTGCTGGTCACCTTCCCCTTAATGTCCCTCTCCCTCATCTTCACCGGCTTCAGCTTCTACATCCCCGAAGGAACCGCGAAGCTCGCCTGCATCGCCACCGGAATCTACATCTTCGCCGCCGTGTACTCCCCCGGAGCCGGGCCGGTCCCGTTCACGTACTGCGCCGAGGCCTTCCCGCTGCACATCCGCGACATCGGCATGAGCAGCGCCACGGCCGTGACCTGGGGCTTCAACTTCATCATCAGCTTCTCCTGGCCGTCCATGTCCAAGGCCTTCACCCCGACGGGCGCGTTCCTGTGGTACGCCTGCTGGAACCTCTTTGGTTTTGTCGTGGCGTACTTCTTCCTCCCCGAGACGAAGAACCTGACGCTGGAGGAGCTCGACAGCGTCTTCTCGGTGCGCAACAGGGACCATGCAAAGTACTACACTTCCAAGATGCCTTGGTACGTGAACAAGTACTTGTTACGACGTGATGTGTCTCCTTTCCCCGCGCTTTACGAGGTTGATGATCATCACGAGCACCATGACGTGCAACCGAAGGCCACTGTTCAGCACAGCGAGAGTGGCTTGATCTCGGGAACCAACGGCGAGAAGTGAAAGATCTTCATTTGATGTTGTAAAACTATTTGTCTACCGCAATATGTAATGCTAGCTTTCAAGGGAGGTCCGGATCTCGTGTTTGAATACCGCAATAGAACCAGCACTAGGTTGGCTGGTTGCTCTTTCCGGGACTTTCTGCCTTCTTTTCACTGCAGCAATCTTGTGATAAACAGACCATGATCGAATGATAGTCAAGGAAGAATTACACCCTATGCACACTTCATATGACTGGTCATCTTCTACGCCTGTTCTTTTCCTTCACCCAATCGATCTGGCCATTTTTGTTCCCCTCGTCTACGCAGTGAGTGAGATCAATTATCCAGAGAAGCTTGTCATCTTGTGTCGGATGACAGTTCGCCAATGGACATAATATTATTGCCCACATCTTCGTGAAGTGGCATTTCGGGCTTGGACCGGGTCTATTGTTTGAGGGATACTACACAAGTCGTATTTGGAGATCATGGATAGGCACGGCAAGTGCGAGAACGATAGCGGAAATGGCCAAAAAATGGATCATGACACAGACGGGGCAATGATGTAGGGGGCCTCGAGGCGAGGTAGATGAAATGACGTTGGTGACACCGCCCGAACAGTGATCAAATCATACGACAAAGTCCCGCGTCCCTGGATCCGGAGCCAGCCATCAAAACCCACACGGCCCAGATCAGATCCCTCTGCACCCATCCTCCTCCACCCCCCAGCCAGAGACAAGGAACCACCCTGCTCACCCCGCAACACACTGAGGCCTGTCAAAGAAGAACCACTGCACGATCCACCGTACTCCGCGCGTGGGCAGCAAGATCCAGCACGGTGCCTGACACATACATGTATGCGTGACACCTGTCAAGAGCCAACCGAAACCAAAGTCGGCCGGCCCCAGGTCCACGGAATTGGCCTCCCCTTCCGCCGGCGCCAAGCGGCCGAAATTAGTGCCTGCGTCGAAGCTACCGCACCCCACCTGCCCCCGTCAACCCCACGTTTCGGGGGAACGGATGTTAGATGCCAAGAGTTAAGCATAACTTACAGACACGGCGCCGTCGAGGACACTAGCAAACGGGACCAGGCTCTGCTTTGCAAGGCGTCATCGGGTAGCACCATAAGTTGGGGTTGTGGCTCAGCCACTGGCGCCGGTTTTATTATCCTCATGTGACGAGCATGCCTCGATGGCTAGAAAGAGATGGAGAAGGCCAAGTGGGCCAAGACAGTCCCCTCCTCACCGCACTAGGACATTCATCTGTCTTATAGGGAGGCTTCTTGATGGTTCTGCGACAGTAAGAGACAGCGGTGCTGATGGAGGCTGCTGCCGGAAAGGAAGAACTCGTCATCGGGGTGTATTCACAAGGGGGTTCATGGCATGTTAGTGGTCAACCCTCCGCTCGCTATAGGTAGTTTAACGGAGACTTGTCTAATGACATGAGCGAATGTAGAACGCCGGTTGATGGAGACGAAGCGTGACTCCAGAACAGGCCGATACAAGTAAGAACTCATGCTCATCAAGAACTCATTCGGCGTGGATATTCCTCTATCTCCTGTGATGCAATTCTATAGCCACTGAGGTACCCGATTGTCTTTCATTTTCACTCATGACCCTTCCTTCCCTCGCATATAGGCTGCCGTCGCATCGTTCATAACTCCATTTAAGAGTAGATGAGAATCCAACCAACTTGCAAAGCAAATACTCGCTAAATCGAAACAACAAACACAGGCTTCTTAGACGGTGTAACGGAAGAAGGTGGCGTTGTCACCCTTGGTGCGCTCGGCAGCCTTCTCCTCGGTGGTGTACTGACTCGGGTCCTTGTACTCGCGGTCTCGGCGGGCGTTCTCGCGACGCAGGTAGATAGTCATGAACGTGGAGAGAATCATGGACATTGTCATGGTCGAGAGGAGGGTGCCGTGTCCCGGGTAGTAGTGGGGCTTGTCCTTGGCCTGGTACAGGAAACCGGCGATGGCACCGCCAAGATTGCCGAAGCCAACGTGCATGGCGATACCGACACCTCGCTTGACAGACCCGCCAATGTTGTTGCCGTTCCAGGCAACACCCTGGGGCACGTTGGGGTAAATGCCAGAGGCAGCAAAGAAGCAGCCGGCGTATTTGACACCGTTGCTCTTAGCTGCGAGAAGCATGATGAAGCCGATGATGCTGACAGCGTTAGGATGTGGTGTGTGGTACCAGAGGACAAAGGCGTAACTTACCCCACAGCGCAGAAGAAGATCATGTAGATACCTCTCTGTCGGTGACGATCAGCCAACCAGCCTCCGCTGATACAGCAGACGCACGCTACGACGTAAGGAGGGACGGTCTAAAGATGGTAAGTATGACTCAACTGTATCGCTGAAGGGCTTGATTTACCATGAGCTGAGCAGTGTTGTTGGTGTAACCCAGACCCTGAACAATGGTCGGGAGGAAGAGAGAGTAGGAGTACAAAGGAGTGTAAATTCCGATGGTGATAAGCTGGTGAGGAAACCATACGTTAGCCACGCGACCCAGGAGGATTGGAACTTCTGCGATAACTATTACTCACCATGTGAACCCAGATCTTCCAGTCCTTGAGCGCATCCCAGAAGTAAGCCATGTCAAACTCGTCGGCGAGAGCGGAGCGGTCCTGCTCGAGGCGGCGGGTGACTTCCTCCTTCTCGGCGGTGGTGAGGAACTTCGCGGTAGCGGGGTAGTCATTCATGATAAAGAATGCAGCAACGGCTGAGAAAGAGCAACCCCGTTAGTCTTGAAGCATCAGAGGGAAGAAAGAATCAGGATACTTACCAACGGCGAGAGTGATGATACCCTCGAGAATGAAGATCCAGGCCCAGCCAGGCTTGCCGCCGACGCCTTTCATTTCGACGATGCCGCGAGCGAGACCTCCGAAGGCGCCGGCCGCGGTAGCAGCGGAGAAGAAAATGGCCATACGGAAACCGCACTCGTGACGACGGTACCACATTGTGATGCTGGAAATCAGTTCGTCAGATGAGTTTTGGGGGATTCTGGAGTGTTTTCACACTTACTAGTAAGTAATGCCGGGAAACAGACCGCCCTCAGCAAGACCGAGAGCCATGCGCGCAGCCAGGAGACCGGCGTAGTTGTGAACGAGACCCATAAGGGTGCAGCAGATACCCCAGGCAATCATGATGGAGGGAATCCAAATGGAGGGGCGGAAACGCTTCATGGCCAGGTTGGAGGGGATCTCAGCGGCCACGTACCAGGGGAAGAAGACGGAGAGTGCAACATTGTAGTCGAGACCCTTCATGCCCAAGTCTGTCTCGATCCCGGCAAGACGAGCGTTTCCGATGTTGGTACGGTCCAGGAAGGACAGCAAATACAGCAGAGCGAGGAAGGGAATGAGAGCCCAGTCCATCTTGCGCAAAAGCCTCTTGGTAGCGGCTTGGTCAAAGCCGCTCCTCTCGGGATCGCTGACGTACTCGACCTCGATCGAGGGGTCGATGACGCCCTGGGACTTGATGTCCTTCTCAGAGGTTGACGACATTTTGAGAGTTATTTAGAGGTGCAACGTTTTGAAAGATGAGGTTGCGACGAGCGAGATGTCGGAATAGCGGGGGAGCGCCGGAAGATAAGTGGCCGACACTTGACGCGGGAAGGATTCGAGTGCGTGTAAGTGCTTTGACGAAGCGTGAGACAGCTCACACGAAAGTTGCTGGGTGTCTCGGAAAAGAGAGCCAGGTGAAGCTCGGAAGCCAATCAAAGTGAGCGCCTCTCCAGGTGAAGAGAATGCAGCTGAGTAGGGGTGCTGCAGTTATCCGCGGCTCTAGAGCAATGCAAGCTTTCGGCTTCTAATATTGGCACTCTGGCGAAATGAGACGAGGCGTTGGTATTGTTGAGAAGGGCGGCCTGGGCTAGCGACGGCGGAGGGGGAAGGATGAAGCCCGAGACTAATCGTCTTGCTTCTGTCTCACTTGACCTTAATCGCGAGAGAAACAAACAGGGCGATCAGTTGCAAGAGCAGATGCGAAAGCAGGTGCAGGTGCAGGTGCAAGAGCGGCGCAGATCGGGCATGAGAAAAGAAGGAGAAAGGCAGGAGAGATCCGTGAGAGGAAGATAGGACCCCGGACGAAGCTCTCCTCTTTAAATGAATCCGATGGCACCAACCCCATCCATATATCCATATGGTCTAATGTCTTGGCAAACTGCTCAAAATTCATGGTTGTGGGAAAGCAAAAAAGTAAAGAGAATAGCAAAAAAAGGTCCGGATGTCTCGCCGGGCTGGTTCCAAGCAACCCCTAACTTCTTCCTACCTACCTTAGGTACCAGACCAGGGTGTGTCTGTCGCTGAGGTTCTCTGTGTCTGTATGTGAAGCAGCCCGAGGCCTGGTCATTTCTGCGGTCAGTCTGTAAGGCGCGGTACCTTTGCAAGTATGTACATGCACCCTTCGCTACCTCATCCCCGAGACGGCGAGCTAGAAGCGTTGCTACTCTGCCGCTTCTCAGGATTCGGATCCTGTCAGCTTATCCCGTTTTGGCTCTTGAGCTGCCCCGTCCGGGCCAGTCATAGGCTGCCCGGCGCCACGCCTATCTCGCCTTAGTGCAGCTGAGGCAGTCCCGCCATCGAGGCCATGTATCCCTACCTTACCTAGGTACCTACTGTACATTACCCTGCCTTACTTACCATGACCTGTGCGCAAGATACGGCGCGACGACGTTGATGACCACCGAAGCATGCGGTGGGCGCGCAGCAGTAGCGTGCGTCCAAGATAATCATAGATTTGCCCAACATATCTGGACAATCACCGGCGGACACGACCGTTTGCTCACGATCCATCAACCAGAATAGCGCCTTCAGCTGTGTCACACATACGTAGTCTGGTGCGTAGTTGACGAGGCCCTCAGGTCTCTGGGGTACGAAGAGTGTAATCATGGAAGCAGAGTCACACATCCACATCCAAAGCAAGCCAACGGCCGCATCGTTGCCACCCGTCCCATGTCTGTCTGCCCCGTTCATCCACTCAGTCAGTGTCCCGCCAAAGTCCCTGGGCTGGCAGTTCCAACTTCCCCAAACAATCTATGGGGGCATGCTCCGCATCCAATCTTTCCCCCGCATACCAATCTGATTTCTTCCGCCTGGCCTCAACCTCTTTACCCCGTGGGAGTGCAGCCGCCAAGAGGGCCAAGCTGGGATCTCCTAGCCCCAGCCATGCCTCCAGCTCGGCTGAGTGGATATGGACCTCGAGGACTTTCGTTTTTTTTTTTTTTTTGAAATGAGGTTTTGGGGCAACATTGTCGCTAGCCTCCTTTGCAACAAGTAATGCTGGCCTAAGCGTTTTCAACGAACACAAGCAGAACCCTTCTCCCTTGCCCACATCCCATCCCATCCCATGCTCCACAAAGCATAAGTCAGGACCCAAGCAGCTGGCGTGCTAACCAATCCCCATGATATTATCGGACTGCTCCTTCTTCCTTTGGTCATGGACGCGGTTCTGCATCTATGATACCGTTTATGCAACCGGATTTTCCACAAACGACAGAAGGACTTCACAGGCTTCGGAATGCGGCTATCCAGCCCGGAGGGTAACATTGGCCTGTGGGCTCCTCAAATTCGCCATAGCCAGGAAAGCAGCATTTCGCGAACCATACTGCTGGTTGAGACAGCGTAAGCCCCAGAAATGTTGAATGCAAGACAACGCAGGCATGCGCGAGAGACACGGACCTGGACGGTGCTACGACAGACGCGAGCATCCGAACTCTCCGCTCCGCGAGCCAAGGCTGCAGTGCCACTTAGCTTGGCCTTTACAACTCCATCCATCGCGATGTTCTCTACGGTGACAATCCCTTCGCCATGTGTGGGTGTGTGACGGCATAGACTCTCGGTATCCGGATATTGGGGATGCTTCTAAGCTCAAGCTTCGAGGACACGGTTCCTGATCCCAGAGCACGGGATGCCGCAGCCAAGAGGGTCTATTCCATGGTGCCTTTCCACCGAGACGACAAAGATGTTCCCTCTCGTGCTGGCAGCCACCAAGACACCAAGCGTCACACAGACGACGGGTAGTATTCCGTCGCGATGAGAGGCATGCCAGACATTTCTTGGCTGAACCTACAGCCACGTGTACCGGAGTGCTAGAGGAATTAGCGCCGGTCAAATGGAATATTTTCCTCAATCAGAAAGCCATCAACACTTGGTGATACATGGACAAGAGATTTGGGGGCGCACGGTGGCAGGGAGATGGGCGGGTAAGGGAACAGGCTTGTAGCGAGGGGAGGGTAGACGCCACAAAAAATGAAGCTGGTGAATGCAGTCAAGACGGGAGAGGCATGAGGCACCTTGCTGGGCGCAGACGGGACGGGATGTAGGCGGCGATGGGAGAGAAGAATGGCTGCGAGGTAAGGCGGTGGAAGCCGTCGTGGACATGGATGGGAAAAGATGAGGACAGGATGAGGACGTGGTCGTCGATGTCGTCTAAAAGTCTTGGCTGGCAGGACCCCGGACGAAGCGAGCCAAATCAGGCAGCACGACCGAGTTTCCGACAGCTTGGCACAGACTAGCCTGCTCCGCCACCGTTCCCCGCCAACTGTTGCGCAGGCAAAGCAGGCACATGTTTTGACAGGACACGGGGTACGCCCGCATTTCGCGGGCTTCTTTGGAAACCTGAGGTCCCTTTTCCTGGGGATTCGGGGCCAGTGGAGACCTGGAGTTGGAAATGACGGGGGGGGGGCCGTTGCCCGGTGCTGGTTTGGACTTGCTTCCTACGGTAGGTACCCTAGCATGTACCACATACGGATAGTTGTATCTGACTGATCAGCGGTAAGACAGAATGACATTGGATACGAACAGGGGGAGCTCGGGTCAGGGAAACGTGGCTGATGAAGGCGCTTCAGCTGGCTGTCGCAGCGGATACGGGAGAAGAAACGTAAAGCGGGTTAAACACACACGTCCTCAATGCTGCATGCTGGGTAGCCGAGTCAAAGAGAGGCTCCCTCGGCCCTAGCGTCCGCCACACTCGCTGGTGACAGGACCAACTGCCCGTGGTGTAACTGAAAATGGCGACGGAAGCACCAACTGAAGCTCACAGACGTGAGAGAGGTGGATGGTGTATTCGTACGACGGTAAGATAAGATACGTCTGGAGGTACGTATCGTTACCCCAAGATTTTAACTGGTGCCGCCCCGCCAGATTAGGTTTAAGTTTAGGCACGTTGGGTCGAGAACGCCCACCCGCCTTCATCTTTGGGGGAGCTCCATTTGTCGAAAGCGCTGGCTGAGATAACCATGAGCTCTGAATGGCCAGCGTTGAGAAGCTCGGTTCCACATCGCTCCAACCCAGTGGGACCGGTTCGTCCAGTCAAACCCCCGGGAACTGAGATTATGGAAGGAGCGTGGGAGCCAACCTGGGAAACTAGAACCTCCCATGGAAGGTGGGAGGAGTGCTCCTTCCTGCTCGTCTTGCGGCAACTCGCACGGCTGAATTACTGATGGATGGCTCCTTCCTTCCTCGAGGCAGCAAACCGGTGCAGCAATCTTTTTTGGGACTCCAATTGCAAGCATGTATACTTGCTCATGGCGCCAGCGTTGACTGGCTGAGGATCTGGCCGGTCGCTTGGTTGCTGACGAAACACAGATCAGAAAGTGATTGATACGACGCTGACGGAGAGCCCTCACTCTCTCGTTCGCTCTGGCATCCGGTGCCCTGTACGTACGGATACAGGTGACAGGATACCATATCTGCATCCAACCCGACCTCGTCCATGGATGTGCTTCCCTGCCCTGCACGAGACCAGGATATCCACAGGGACGCGTCTGTCCCAACCGGGGGGCTCATGGGGTAACCGGGGACAGCATGGGTCAGCCCCCTTTTTAGGCCAAAGGCTTCCAGACTTCCAGACCGAATCTGCGAACCAACGTCGACTCTCCAAACTCAACAACATGAAATGGCCTTGGCGATTCTTGGCAACAGAACGCCATCTCCCCTCCCCCAGTCTTCTGAGCACTCTCCAGTCTCGCTGTTGCTGCAGCCCTCTTCGGTTCCCTCCCACTTCTTCGCTCATGTCCACACCCACAGGCTCCATCCTTTTGGACTCTCCTCCGGTTTCGCGTCCGGCAGTCTTCTGTCGTCAACAACCCCTCAACGTTCGAATAAGCCAGACTGAACTGGGAAGAACCCGCCACTAATGCCTATCACTACGGCACTGATTCTACTTCCCCCGCGAGCCAAGATCGCAGCCGGCTTGATCCACTGCTGTGTCTTGTCTATCTTCCAGTGCGCAACGGCAAGATGCTTTGGGGGGCACAAGACAGCATCTTTTACAGCACGAGGCTTTGATGCCTATAGTCCGCTCCCTTTGCCGTACGCCAGACCTTGAAATTGTTCATTAACGGCGAGATTGCAGGCTCGTCTGGCGCTCGCTGCCTGTCCAGTCCAATTCGCCATAGCAATGGCTGTCCCAGGGTCCATTTCGGCCAGGAAGCCCTGACTCGTTCCCAAGCCCGACAGTGAAGCGTTACGCATCAGTCCCAACAGACCGTCACCGTTGGCTTTCGCTTCCAATTAGCACGAGGTTCGACCCCAGACACATTACCCCAAGCGGGGATGAAGTGCTCGATCAGCGGGCATTCTGAACGGCTTGGCAACTTGACAGGGCCTTGGAATCTCCAGGTCCATCTAGCATCGACGCCTTCATTTTTCGATCCAGTGCATCCGTCGGACGAAAGGCTGTCTCGGCGCCTAGGCAGCCTCAAAAGTCACACCGTCGACCGCGCGGGGGAGAGGATAACGGCGAAACTTTGGAGGGAAGATGGTTCCCGTCATTGATACTAGCCGATGATGGTCGTGTGCTAGTAACTGCCATCATGGGGGTTGTGCCCCTCCCCTGCACGAATCCCTCGCCCCAGGTGCCCTGAGACGTGGCAGCAGAAAATGATGGCTGTCTTCTTATCGAAGGGTGCCGATCTTCTCTCGGCGCGCAAATTCGTTGGCAGTAATGGTAGTGGTGGGCTCCGTGAGCGGCCAACCTGATGTTCCCGAAGAATTTTGCAAGACAAATCCAGGCACTAATGGTGCAATCAGATGTATGCCAGGAGCCAAAAACCAGGACTTTTAACCCCCGCCACCACTATCTCAGAGGCTTTATTATACTACTATAACTAGCGATTAAGGTATTAATTTACTACTTTCTTAATACGTTATTTTACTATAAATAAATTATTAATATAAGGTTTTTATTAGTATTAAATTTTTTATAAAAGAAGGTAAGAGATAAGGGGTTTATTAACTCCTATATCTTCTTTTATAATTAAATAGTAATAGTAATAATAGCTATTATAATAATAATCCTAAGTACTCCTTTTAATAATAAAGAAGGTAATAGTATTTAAAATAATATAGGGATCTCTAATACTAGAGAGGATATAAGGATACTCTTATTATTACTATATTAATACTATACTTCCTATTCTTTATTAATAGTAAGGGTTATTTAATCCTATAAAGTTTTATAGCTATTCTTTATCCTAACTTAAGAATAGGTTAATAAGAGGAACTTACTTAATAATTAAAGCTTATATATTAACTATATAATAAGTAATATTTTACTATAGATATAGGTAGAGTTCTTAAAGCTATTAGGATATACTTAAAAGACTTTTATTAATAAGTTTAAGTTATTATTATATAAATAGTATAAAGTTAAAAACCTCTTCTACTTAAGTATTAAGTATAATAATAAGTTTAATATAATATATATATTAAAAAATTACTAGTAAAATTTTATTACTAAGAACTCTTATTTATAAGTTATTAGAAAGAAAGGCTTCCTATTTATTAATAAATATAAAATCTTATAGCTTAACTAGGTATTAATAAGCTAGTTTATTATTAAAATAAGTAGTATTAATACTATTAAGATTACTTCTAATAATAAAAATAAAGTAGAAGAGGTTAAAATAACTCTTAGTAAGCCTTCTTAATACTAAAAGAGAAAGTAGTTAAACTTTAATAACCTTAAGGATAATCCTATAGTAAATATTACTATACCTATTATAGCCTTATTAGTAAAGCTAGTTTAATACTACTTAATAAAATAGAGTAAAGAGAGGAGTTATTAGTTTAATAAATTTAGTAAGTATATTAAGTAGAGGATTAATTAACTTAGAGAGGTAATCTCTACTCCTTATAAAATAAGGTTAAGTAATATTAACGTAATAAGCTATAATTTTTAAATATTATTTAAGTATTATATTAAAGCTAGCGTAGTATTATATATTACTTAATACTTTAGAGCTTATATATTAGAAGTAGTTACTTAATTAAATATTAAGTTAATTAATAAAAAAGAGGCTTTTTTAGCTAAACTATAGTTAAATAGGCTTAATATTATACTTAATAACTAACTATTAATTTATTTATTAGTATTTACTAATTATTAAATAATATATAATTTTTTTTATAATTATTAGCCTTTTTTACTAAGTTAACTATATTAAAAAAAGAGCTCTTTTTCTCTCTACCTCTAGTATTAACTCTAATATTAAAGTTAATATTAATATTAATAACTTACCTTACTAGCTAACTTTACGCTATATAACTACTTTAATTATATTATTATTATTACTACGCCTACTATTATTATTATCCCTCTTTTAAACCTACCTTACCTTAAAAGCTTCTTATACTTAGATTACTATATTATACTATACTACTTTATTAGTTTTTATACTAACTACTTTATTTACTTACCTTCTTACTATCTCTAATACCTAATCCTATATAAAGTTAAGAGGTATATTATCCTACTATTTAAGAGTAATAAAGTTATAAACTATAGTTACTATATATATTATTCTAATTTAATCTTTATAAAAGTACTCTACTAAATAGTTCTTAAGTAGAAACTACTACTTTTTTATATTACTAAAGAGGTTTTTAATTCTTACTTTTCTATTAATATAAAATATATTATATACCTCTTTTATTAATATTATATTAATATAAGCCCTTATTTTAGCCTAATAATACCTCTTACTGAGGAAGAGTATTAAGATACCCCTCTTATAGGTAAATCTAATATCTCTAAGGTAATACTAACTTACTAGTAGGTTAAATAATTAACTATATACTTACTATATTAATACTATATTATTTATAAATCCTTTTATACCTATTAGTATATATATAAATATTCTATTAAATTAAATTATATAAAATATATTTTACTATAGCTAACTTTTATAACTAATAAACCTCTTTTTTATCTATATAAGTATATAGGTAAATAAGAGAGTTTTATCTATTACTTTAATATAGTTTATAAAGTAGCTATACTTATCTTTTAGCTTAATCTAAAGTAATATATATAAAATATCTAGCTACTTAATAACCTTATTATAAAGGGTAATAAAGTTAATAAGTACTTATTAATATATCTCTAAGATAATACTCTATATTACCTAAAATTTATTTAAAGTTATATACTAATATACCTCTTAGCTTAATATATATAAGTTAATTATTAGCTTATACTTAAAGCTTTAATACTAAGTATTCTTAATAAAGTTATAATATTATAGCTAAGCTATAATATTTATAAAGTTTCTCTTTAAAATATAGAATATCTAATAGAAGTTATTATAGTTACTATATAATAGTAAAGTAGTATACTTAGATACTTACTTTATATTACTAAAGTATTAAATTACTTAGAGGTTAAGTTTATTAATAATATTATTAATTAAAGCTATAATAGCTATAGCTATAACTATAGTAGTAGTACTAATAATAATAGTAAGTTATTAAGAAGTATTTATTTTAATACTTAGAATATAACTAATATAGAATAAGGATATATAAAGTCTACTTTAGTACTTAAATCTTAATACTAGCCCTACTTTTTAATATATTAAGCTAAATAGTAGAATCCCTTAAGACTATATTAGCTATTCCTAAAGTATACTATCTTATTTAGGGTCTTATAGAGTAACTTTTTATAAAACTAGGCTAGTACTAGTATAAGGGGGGTATTATTAGATTTAGTAAAGTACTCTAAAAAGCCGATAATTGGGGAAATTATACATACTTACATCATCGAAAAACCCTGGTTTTTGGCTCCTGGCACACATCCGATTGCACTATAAAGACGACATTGACAGGGCTCCTGGTGAGAGGCAAGACAATCTGCGTGTCTTGGAGAACGTACAAATCCACATCCGCCGTGCTTTGACGAGATGAATCCATTCCTCGTTGACAATCAGCCATGCCAGCTTGTGCTTGTAGGCTTAGTAAACGGTCTAGACCTGGTGTCTCGGGCTAAATCAGCATGGTCACAAAATTGGCCACTTTTGTCTGCAGACAGATCTGCTTCTGGCATACGTCCCTGGCGGGAGACATCTCCAGAAACCTAGGGGTTTCTCAATGCTGCTAGATCATCTAGCGTACGGCGGCGCATGGACAGCTCATGTACCATGGAAATTGCACCAACGAGTTAGACTGCTTGGGAATCGATACCGGTGGTGTGGGGGGTTCGGAGTCCGTCCCCCGGCTCCCTTCCTCCCCCGTGCCGTGACCCCTAGTCTCCCGCCTCACCGAGTTCACCGACGCCACCCGTTCTGTCGCACCAGATCAAAAGTTCCGGCTCACGCAAAGGAATGGTGCGAACCCTGTATTATAAGCCATTGGACATTTTGTCTCTGGTGGAGGACCTATTTCGTGCGCCGCAAGCCTGTCGTGCTGCCGTGTAGCAACCCCGACCGGGCAGTCCGCGAACTTGCACCTCGCCGCCGGCTAATTCCAACCTCGCAGACAGCCTCGGTCACATCAATATTTCAAGTCCAATGCCTCCCAGGGTGGTCCTCCTGCACCAGTCGCCGCGTCTTCGTCCCGGTTGGTTGGAGAAATAGGTGGCATTTGCCGGAAAGGATCCGTTTTCGGGTGCGATGTGCGAAGGTCCTGCAGAGTCCCCTTTTGCTGACCCAGGGGTGAAGGCTTTTCAGCTCGCTCCTTCTGACGGTACACAGCATGCGCCCATGGGTATCTTGTCGTAGGTTACGGTAAAGCCAAATTCATCAGCCTCACGGCAAAAAGGTCTTCGGCTCGTCTAATTGATGCCAGATTTGTGTTCTTTGCCAATGGCAGTGTTGTGTGACGAGGGTCTCAATTGCGCTCCGGAACACATACGGGCCTAGACCAACCGATACCTACTTATCCATCATCATTGCAGCATCATGAAGTTCATGCAAGTTATCGGACATGCTTCTGAGTGTAAGTCGAACTTAGAAACAGCCTATTTATTTGCAAAGACCAGAATGCCAAGCAACATTACGAGCAACACGCCTCTATCTTTACATGTGCATTCCTGTGTAACCATCCTTCGACCATGTAAAACTCCTCGACGCCAAGCCCTTTCGACGTTATCATAACAGCTAGCCATCATAGGCCACAGTATAGCTTCGCACCTATATTTTCACTCCCGAAGAAATAAACCGACTTAAAGAGCCTCCACGGCTCTCAAAAGCACCTCAACACCCTTCTTCCCGACCTCATCGCCACCATTAAGCAGTGACGCCACATCACTGAGAACACCAAGAGGAATGTAGCAACCCGACTTGGCTTTCTCCAGACTCTCTTTAAGCCTGCTAGTGTGCTCCCATTCTTTGGCTGCCACCTCAGCTCGCTCGATCACGCGGTTGGAGATGCCGCACATCGCTGCGCAATGCATTCCGAAACTGCCCTCCGCAACACCTTCCTCCAACTTGTAGAGGAAAGTAACACGACGCTCTTCTTCGTCAACGTGAATCTGCATACGACGAGGCACAATCTCTGGGTGGTTTTCAAACTCAGTGGCGAGAGAGTGATAGTGAGTCGCGAAGAAGCCAACGCAGCCTACATGGGTTGCAACATGATGCAGAACGGCCTGCGCAACGGCGACACCGTCATAGGAGCTAGTACCGCGTCCGAGCTCATCCAGAATGACCAGAGACCGTGGTGTGGCTTCCGACAAGATCTTCTTGGTCTCCGACAGTTCGACAAAGAATGTTGATTGAGATGCAAAGATGTTGTCATTAGCACCAAGTCGTGACATGATTCGATCAACGGGGGTAAGTCGTGCAGACACAGCGGGCACGTAGCATCCGATCTGCGCCATGATGACAGCAACACAAGACTGTCATGAAGTTAGCATCTAGTCTCGAAATATATAGCACAGGATTCTTACCATTCGCAGAACCGTCGATTTGCCAGCAGCGTTGGCACCGGTCAACAAGTTGATCTTGGCAGAATCGCCTCCCAACTTGACATCATTGGGGATGAAGTCAGACACTGTGTTAAGCATACAGGGGTGGCGAAGTTCTTCGAACTCGACAACGCTCCTGTCTTCGTCCACAAACTCCGGGCGGCAACTAGGCTCACCCAGCGATGACGAAGCCTTGGAAAGACTGACAAGGCAGTCGAGCTGAGAAATGATTCTGATCGACTGCGACCACGTGTCGTAATCGGCATCGAAGCGCTGGAAGAAGCGCGTAGCAACCTCCTTGACGATCTGAGAATGTGTCTCCTCTGCTTCCTGAAGCTCACGGACCAAGTCCGTCAGCTCTTCAAAATAGTAGCGCTTGACGCTTGCAGTCGCTGACATTTGACGCCAGTTGTTTGGCACCTTGACAGCCTTGGGTGCTTCGATCTGATAGATCTCCTTGCCGATATCCGTGAACTTGATTGTCTTGCACTTCAACTCCGACTTCTTTCTTCCAAGAAGCGATTGCAATTCCTCCTTAATCTCTTCGATGCGATCTTGGCTGTTGTCGAAGTCTTCCTCAATACCACGCTCCGGAATGAGAAGCTTCTCGTCTCTGGCCTTCTTCCGATCGAAAGCAGTCTTCCAGTACGACAGTGGCTCGTTGAGATTAGGCATGGATGCGAGAAGGCGATCGATGAGGCCGTTGCCGCCGCCAAAGGCACCCAGCAGGCCCATAGTGTACTCAATCTGCTCAAAGCCCTCCAAGACACGGACGAAATCTTCTGGCTTGCAGAGCGTTGCGTGAATTCGGGAAATGAGACGCTCCAAGTCCGGCATTTTCGTCATTTGAGACGAGAACTGTTCTCGGACGCTTCGATCGGAGTTGAGCATGTCGACAGCATCGAGTCGCTCATTGATACGCTTGATATCGCAAAGCGGGTGGCAAACCCACTGACGGAAGAGTCGCTTGCCGAACGGGGTGACACACCGGTTCAGCAAAGTGAAGAGCGTACCTTCTGGGCCGCCGTTCACAGTGTTCGCAAAAATCTCCAAATTGATCAGGGTCTGACCGTCCAGGATGAGAGTGCCGTTGCGGCGGATGGGAGTGTACCACTCGAAGTTGCCTTGCGACAGCAGGCTAGCCTCAATCTTGAGAAACTTCAGATAGTGGATAAGACCACCTAAAGAAGACATCAGCAGGTCCTTGTCTTTGGTCTGGGCCAAAGCATCAGGCCATGTCTCCTCTCCGTCCTCGTTGGCAAAGTAGCTCCCACTGGATATTTCCCGGCGGCTCATGTCAGCGTCAAGGAACTCAGTGACCGGCTTCAAGTAGTTCCAGATGGTCATTGGGGAAGTGTTGTTCTTGAGGATGCGAAGAGCCTTGGTTGAAATTCTCGACTTCTCCAGAATGAGCTCTCTGGGGCTGGTCTGCGCAACGAAAGTCTCAAACTTGGTCAAGTCGGCATCGTCCTCGAACTCCGAGATGAAGAACTGGCCAGTCGCGCAATCCACAAACGTGATGCCAAATGCGGGGCTGCCGTCAATGACGGACTCCTTGATACACGCGCAAAAGGTCGCCAGGTCATCCTGCAGCATGCTACCATCCACCAGAGTGCCGCCAGTCAAGACGCAGGCTAGCTCTCGACGAATGATCTTGTCCGCTTTCTTCGCCTTGGCAGTCGTATCGCCTCGTTCTCTCATCTCCTTGCCAAGCGCGGATTCCATCTGATCAACGCGAGCAACCTTGTAGCCTTTGGCAACGAACTGGTTGACCCACATGTCGAGGGAGCTCTCAGGAACACCGACCATGCGCATGTTGACACGGTCTGTGAGCTTCAAGTCGAAGAGTTGGTGACCGATAGTGGCATCGTTCTCATACAGCTCGTAGAACTTGCCCTTCTTGAAGAAGACAACGGTATCCCACAGTTTTTGCTTGATTTCCCAGTACTGCTTCTCAAAGGGAGAGAACTTGTTCCACGCTCCTGGAGGAATGTAGACTGAGGAGGGATCGTACTCGGGATCGCCAGGGGATTTCTTGTTAATGTCTTGAATGTTGGCCAGCCAAGGATATCGGGCTTCGGGCTCGGTGGCGTGAGCCTTCTCCTTCCGTTTAGAAGCGGCTGGTCGACGAACCGCCGGGCCCTGAACAGAACGAGGAGCAGAGGAGGCAACGCTGTTCGGATCGTAACGCCATTGCTGAGCAGTAGAAGTCGAAGGCAGCTCCTCCATCGTCTCGTCCTCATCTGCGGTCTCTTCCTCCTTGATTGGCGAAGAGACTGTTGTCTTCTTCCTCGATTGTGTCTTCTTTGTAGTCTCGGGGCGCTTGCGCTTCTTAGAGCGTGAGGGAGCATCCGACTCGTCGGATACGACGAAGTCGTCCATTTCTACATCGCATTAGAAACATGGAGGGTTTGTGCAAGGGACTTCATCCTTACCTTCGTCCTCGTCGGGTCCATCATTACTGGCGGCATCCTCATAATCGTCGCCATCATCAGCTGGAACAGCGGGTGTCTTAGTACGACGACGCGTGCCTGCGGCTCTAATGCGATCGAACGGGTCATCATCTTCGTCATCGGACGGCTCAGCGTAGTTGACGGCCTTTCTTCCCTGTGAGGACGCCGAGTCAGCATGCCGCCTCGCAGAACTAGCGTCGTGGCAAACATACCTTTCGTGTAGGGCTAGAGGAAGGCAGAACAGGTCTGCTACGAGACACCTGCGGGGTTACAGTCTCAGCGGGAGTAGACGGTGATGGCAAGGAGTCCTGAGCTACCTTGAGTCCTGTGCCGTCCATATTCTCCTGGGAGCTCGAGGGCTCCATGGCGTCACTGCTGGGGACGGGGGTCATGCTGGGAGGTTGCTTGACCTTGGGGAGTTCGTTCGTCCGGGTAGACTCTCTGAGGCATGGCGATGAGTCGGGGCCTTTGGCCGCGGGCTTGGGGGTCGGCTTGGAGGCAGACTTGGAAAAGAACTGTACTATAGTCTTCTGAGTTCCTGAAGACGACGACGGCTGGCGCTTCAGCGAGGGAGTTTTGGCCGGCGTGCGAGCCGCTGGTGATGATTTGGGCGCCATGACGGCGAGTTGGATTGGTGAAAGTGAGGTTGTAGGTCAAACGAAGGTAGTCAGTCGTGTAGGAAGAAGAATCGGGATTCGGTGTGTTCCCGGTCTAGTTGGGATAAAGGAAGGTTAGACAAAAGTAATTAGTGGAAAGAAGAGTGGTCAATTGACAGATTTGAGAGCTCTTGAGTCGACTTGGGAACGCCGCGTTCGACGGTAGCTCTGGAAAGACGAGCGAGAAGGCAGAAGATCCGAAGTGTGGGTGGGTGTGTACCTTTTTGGGACTGCAGCAAGTGCCGTGCCCCGGCAGTGCTGGGAATCGCGTCGGGAAAGATCGTGGAGTCGCGTAACCGCGTCCTTGCCGCGTCTGGCTCAGAGCTGTGTTTAATTGAACGACCGGGGGGCAAGGAACTCCTGACGTTCCACGCAGGGGCCAGGAGCAGGCACTCGCTTAACATTTTTGGAAGTGGAGAAGACATAAGCACGAGCCAACAGCATGCTGTATCACTATGCGCGTGTGCATAATTACGACATCCCGTTTGTCAGATCCACCCGGACCCGGCTCGGTGGGGTGTGGTCCCGGCCGAAGCCCGGCTAGGTTCCGGTGTAGATTAGCGCTTCATCGGAGGACGATAAACACACAAACAAGACTCGTCCACGAAAATTTTCAGTATTTACCATGTTTCTTTCTTTGATCACACGTCTTGTGAGATACCTAGTTAAAGAGTGTACTCCTTTCCCCCCCCCCCCCCCCCCCCCCCCCCCCCCCCCCCCCCCCCCCCCCCCCCCCCCCCCNTCCCCCCCCCCCCCCCCCCCCCCCCCCCCGGGCCTGCACTTCCCCGGTTCCTATGTACAAAACTGAAGCCTGTCATCCAGTTTGGCTAAGAGAGTGTTGGAGCCGTCCAGCTGGCGTAATCCTGCAGATTGACGTTAACGGTACTACGCTCAGTGATCGATGGCTTCGTTGCTGAGTTGAGGAGGAAGTAGTTGATGTATTGCGTGAGCTCCGAGTTTTGGCTGCTCGGGAACTGGCAATGATTGTGCCCGCCAACCAGAGAGAAACCCATGTTCTCGGGCACGCCAAGGGCCTGGTAGATCTGTCTTCCGGCCTTCATGCATCCTGTGGTCGACACGGGGCCCAGCCAGTCAATGTCGTTCTCCGCAACATACAGGCCTCGCGGCGCCACCAATCCTGCCAGCAAGTGGTGGTCTTCTGGCATCTGAGATGTCCTCGAGGTCCAAGTGTTGAAGTTCGACGAGAACCAAACATTCTCTCCAACGATCTGGCCTGCGGTTTGGATATTTTTGCCCTTGTTTTTCTCGCTGTCCGAGATGCGCCAGCAGGCTGCGCCTCCTGAGCCGGACTCCTGAGGGATGGTCAAGGCGATACGCTTCTCCAATGCACCGACAACAAAGGCACCCTTGCCGTTGCGCGAGCAGCCGGTGACTCCAAGACGCTTGGCATCAATGCCAGTGGCCGCAGTACCGAGTTGTTCGAGGCCATCGATGATGCGACCAACTCCCCAGGCCCAGGCAGTCAACGCCCCGGCACTGTGTCCGCTTCCAAACAGGTTGTAGAAGAGTCCCTGGCCACGACTGGACTGTCCGTTCTGAGCAGCGAACTGGTCATTGTTGAAAGTGATCTGGGCGACAGTGCCAGGAATAGGGATGCTTGCGCCCCCGATGCCAATGATGGCGGGGAACGGTCCGCTTCCAGAGGGCTTCTGGATGGAGGCGCTCATGCTGATAGTAGAGCTGCCTTGGATGACCCTCAGATTGAGCGTGTTGCCAGAAAGGGAAGCTTCGACCTTGCTCGGGGGCCCAGGGAAATCTCCGAGTTCGTATTGCTTGAAGGCATTCTGAATTTCGGTCTGCCGGCAGGCCCAGTCGGTCTTTGTAGTGACCTTGGAGCCGTCTGCGAACGTGAACGGGTCTGGAAGTTTTGCATCATTGACTACTGGGACGTTCGTCTTCGCCTTGCTGCAGCCAGCTTGGCGTTCGAACAAGTCCCCGGCAGGCAATGCCAGAACAGAGCTTGCAAGCAGTGTGACTGCGAGACGCAGGGCCATTTTGTGTTGTCGAGAGGTAGGGAGACTGGAATTGACGGAAGGGCCTGGTTCCGAATGGATTGGTGAGACAATCATCGTGTATTCAAGCTCTTGAAGGGCCATTTTATCTTCCAAGCCCCGACAGAGGCCCGGAGAAATGGAAGTACCCACGCGGGGAAAGTAGCATGAGCTTCTCGTAGACGCATGGATCTGTAGCAAGCCTATAAGCTAAGAATTACTTGCCATTGAAAACCGACGGCTATGTTTACAGCCTTAAGACGTTGAGGGGATATTCAACCACTGGACACGCACCTCATTGCCAAGTCGAATTGACTGCCGTCAACTTCCCCGCCGACAGCTAGACAACAACATGCCTTTTAATATATACACCACCGCCGACAATCCCAACTCGGACATATCGGAGGGAGGATTACCTTTTCAGGGTCGGCTAATTTGTCAAACACTCTGTCGAGCTCTGATCTGCGCCGGCTGAATTCTGCAGCCATGTAACGCTTTAGTGAGGATATTTGTAGCATGGCTTACGGAACAAAGTGTTTTCATATGATAGGGTGTCCAGCCTCGGGCGGGGAATTCGCCTCCATGGCCCTTATCTGACATTTCTTGAGCATGACTGTTGAGGACCGAGGCAAGGCAAGATTACGTACGTCGGCCATCCATGCAGGAACGAATTGCGATGGCATAGCATCACTTGAGTTCGATATGCATGGTATCCGCCGGCATTTCTGCAGCAATGCCCCAAGAAAAATAGAGAGGCCGAATACACGAAATATTGTCTTGAAGGGAATACGTCGAATTGCATCGAACATGGATTCCTTTCTCGGGGTCGGTTGAAACAGCCATCGACTTGAGTCTGGTACGTACCGACCTCATGCGCAGCTACGGATAACTCATCTCATCATTCTGAGGACCCATAGAATTCGGACGCACAGGTCGTGAGGTTTTTTAACGCGCTGATTTGAGCTGAAAAACCAATCAGCAGAGCTCTTCGGTTTCAATCCCAGTCTCTCTCATGCGACACGTGCATGTCTGAAAGAATACCAGGCAAGCCCAAGGCCCCAGCGCAACAAGCGAATCCCAACAATAAATCACATGTCTATCTACATCGGGCTCGCAAGCTTGGTTAAAAGCCCAACAACCTGGGATGCTCTTGAAGTAATCTCGACGCTGTGTCACTGTGTTCAATCAATTCTTACCGCCCTTGTTATTTGTTGCCGTTCGTCGCCGTTCGTCATCACGTCGACAGCTTTATTCTCAGTTTGATCGCAAACGACACAACACCAAGCCACAATGCTCGGACATACGCTGCACGAACTCATCTTCATTCGTATATGCATATTCTTCCTGCAATACCCCATCATTACATACGCATCCGCTCTCGCCGTCTGCCTCCTGGGTCCCAAGCTCGGCTCACCAGACCCGCGATGGACGGCTGCTGCTTTATGGGTTGTCGGTTTCATGTTTGTTGAATTAGCGTATGCCTTATTCATCTGGACACCGTATAAGATCCGCCTTGGGGAAGCCGCGAAACATCCAGCCCCGTTGTCGCCGGCTGCGAGACGCGCACTTTTTGAACGATGCATGGCCACAGTTCCGAACCCGGAGTTGTACCTCCGTGGGTGGTTCCTGGGGTCAGAGATCAAGGACATTCGCCGTGACAATGTTCACGAGTTTCTTCTCTGGGCCTTCTTTGACGAAAGCGCTGAGGATAACCCTACTTCAAGCGAAGTTGAGGAGGAAGTGGGCCGATACATCAGCCGGACTGAACAACTGCTGGGTAAATCATTTGAGGACGGTCGTGGCCCTGCGCAAAGTCTACGGCTTACTTTTGACGACATCGAGACCAAGTATCGCAGCTTTTGGTGGTACGTCATGATGGCTGTCGTGGACGCCGGCACCCATGTTCTCCTCGTGTTCAATGGCTTTGAGTACTACGCTCAAAGCAGAGAAGACACCCTTGCCGTCTTCCCACCACGAATTCAACAACTCGCTGCCCAGCGTCGCTCTTCGACTGGGCTGAGCTATTGGCATCGCCCACATCAACAATCTGATCGACTTCCTATTATCTTCTTCCACGGCATAGGCATAGGGCTTTGGGTGTACATTCGTTTTCTCGCTGAAATCAGTGCCAGTAAAGTCAGAGGGGATGGCCAGGTTGGGGTTATAGCTCTCGAGATTTTGCCGATATCCTTCCGGTTGACGAAGCCTCCTCTGGGCAAGGACGCCTTTCTCGAACAATTCACCGAGATTCTCGACCGTCATTCGTGGGACAAATTTGTTCTTGTTTCTCACTCATATGGGTCTGTTTTGACAACGCATGTCTTGCGCTGTCTGGAGTTGCAGGCGAGAATCCCACGAGCGGTGCTCATCGATCCCGTGAGCATACTGCTCCATCTCCCCGACGTGGCATTCAACTTCACACGGCGTCAGCCAAAGCGCGCCAATGAGTGGCAGCTATGGTACTTTGCGAGTACAGACCCAGGGGTTGCCCATTGCCTCGGCAGACACTTCTTCTGGAGGGAGAATGTCATCTGGGCCGAGGAGCTCGCAGGACACCATCCAGAATTGGAAAAAGCAGTTCGAACTGACGGATCAACGAGCGATGGGCGAACCGCGACAAGGAAGATCACCGTCTGCTTATCGGGGCAGGATTTGATAGTTGACAGCCATGCTGTTGCCAAATATTTGGCAGACGGGAAGTCAAGCGACCCCGCATGTGCGCAGGGCGAAGAGAAGCAGGGTCGGCGCAATGCTGCCGGAGTGGCTGGTTTGGGAAGCGAGCATCGACATTCAGCTGGGTCGGACATAGACGTGCTCTGGTTCCCCTCCAGAGACCATGCGCAGGCGTTTGACTCAGTGCAGGACAGAGGGCGTATTGTCGATGTTGTACGAGAATACTGCGAGGAATGACAGGCAAGCGGCTCGGCAAATACACCATGGAGAAAATGAACTTGCGCGCGGGAAAGGGAAAGTCGCTTCTCAGTGGTGACTCCTAGACTCGGAGTGTTGTACCATGTGACACCACAGGAAGCCAGCTGTCAAGGCAATCCAACTTCATTCGCAAACGGTCTCATTTGGCTCGGTCACCACCCCAGTCTGTTAGGCCTACTACCACCGGCTGCGAGCCGCTGCGGGTGATGACCCACGCATTCTCTTGATCTGTTTCGTTAAGCAGCTGGTGTTCCGTCCAAGCCGGAACGAATGCGAAGTCACCGGCTTCCATATCATGTCGCTTGACCTCTTGCGCCGCGCCCGGGCTGACAAGTAGAACTCCGGTGCCGGAGGTTGTGTAAATAATGGTATCTTGGCACATATTAGAGACCCATCACAAGGGGGCGGGAGGGCAGTACAGTGACAGGTTGGGGGCGTGAAAGAGGGGATAAAACGGGGGCACGATTCTGACCTTGCTCGCCGTGATGACGCACAGAGGATGTAGTGTGCGGTTGGAGAGTCAAAACTGCTTAAAATAGTTACACAGGGAGCTCCATCAGTGAGGAAGTATGTTGCGTGCTGGTTGGGCAGGGGGAGAGGCAGGCTGGATCGGCCGGGTGTAACATACCAGAAGCACAGAGCTTATCGCTTTTGCTGACAATAGCATCGGCCTCTTTGGCGGGGCCTGGTTCTGGAGTTGTATCGGGCGCGCGTAGCGTTGTTGCTTTTGTGATGTGAACCGAGGAGGATGAGATGATCATGGGAAGCAAATCGCTGATAAGAGGGATCAAGGACGACATGGTTTCCTGCAGGATGCTGGTCAAGCGGGATTCCGAGGTTCCGGTGGCCCTCCAAGGTCGGAACTGCAGAAAGCGGTCTGGAAGTTCAGGCGTGTCGTCTTGACGCGCTCCGGAGACAGGAAGAGGTCGGGTCGGGGTTGGTAGGGCAGCCCTCCAGTGGCGGACGGAAGCTATCACCAAGTAGGAAGGAGACGTTGGGCGGTCTTGGAGGTGAAGTGGGCACTCCGGCAACGGCTACAGCGAATGGCCGGGATTCCAAGACACCGAGCGACTGTATTGCTGGCTAGATGACTTATGGTAGCCCCGAGAAAATCGGAATGCGAGTGTCACACGCGTTGATGCGAGACGAGACGATGTGACAAGGTGCTCAAGCAAGCTGAGCTGTTGGAGCAAGGCGCGTCCGTCGTGAAGGAGGTGTTGTGGTGGGGAGAGCCAGCGGCAAGGCCGACTGCACGGCAACGTTGACAGCGGGTGATGACTGCCAGAAGGTAGTCGATTCTGACGTTGGATGATGGTTCAGATATGGTTGCCAAGTGAGGGGCGTGGTATGGATGTTCTTGGAGCGAGGCTAGGGAAAATGATGTGATTCCCAGGACGAAGGATAAGCGTAATTAAGCCTGGTCACAAAAACCCAGGGGCCGGTGGGAAGCGAGGCTTCAAATGGGAGGTAAGACAAAGTTAAGGTTAGGTAGCCTTGGATTGAGGTGAAAGTTGTTAGGGTCGAGGGTCGAGATTCGCTGGATCTGAGGGAATTGGTATGAAGTGAGCCGTAGCGTAGCGGACGACGGAGTGGTAAGAGGAAGGAGACGTGGATGGGAGCCCCGCCATGTCTTGGGTGCCTACCTGCCTAATTGGGCAGGCTGGTGAACATTCTCCCTGACCTGCATGCGCACCGTTAGATACATATACAAATATATATATATATATGCATAGGGGGCTAATCCCTTATGCGTCAATACGTCTGTAGTTGCATCTCAGACAGACCAACAAAAGAGACTGGGCCGGTTTCAACATGGACCAATGGATGTTTCTTGCTGCCATTCTGCAAAGGATCCTCTCCAGATTCCACTCGCAAAGGTTCCCCTAAAGCCGGGCTTGGCCAGGGCCTTTTGACGATGCATTGATTGCACGACAAGAGAACCGCCGGCTTGGCCACGCCGAGGTTGTGGATCGACTGACTGGCTGCAGCTGCACGAGCACCAGATGGAACAGGATCCAGGCTCGACATAAGAACGAGATGTTCGTTCAGTCTGCTGGATGCCGGGAGCAAGTCTCCAAATGGCAGCCTGAAGGGCGGCAACAGGCACCGTGGTGTTGCTCCAAGCTGCTGTATGCACCGCGAGAGGACCACAGGACCACCTCCTGGGCAGGCTTATCGATGGCGTTATCGCTGGGCCAGGCCCGGTTGCATCTATCGGGCATAACGTCCGATAAGCGAGAGCTCACAGGGTACTCAAGCCATGAAATGAGGTTGGAGTGTTCAAAGGGCAGCTCAACGCCCGACTGCAAGCTTCAAGCTTCAAGCTTCACGTACCTCAATTGGAGGCCGGCATACTGCCGTACGCCTACCCGCAATAGCATCGGCTAGGTATTCGCAGGTAGGGTACTACCTAGGTAGGTAGGTAAGGTGTGAACGCAACCATGTGCGTACCTACATCCAATATGGCCAAAAGCTCCCCGCAATCTGCTCCCGGCTCCCCGTGCCCCGTGCGCTGTGACCCAGCCCGGTGAGGTGCTGACGGGAACGTATCCTCCCGGGCTGGTTTCCAGTGAGTGAGAGGTGCAGCAGCAGCAACAGCAGCATCAGCACCGGCATGCATATCCTGTACCCCAGCTAGCACCGCTGCACCTCATGCAACGCCCCCGAGCAGCCTTCCTCTTCCGAGAACCAGATCCCATCCGCCGGGCACTGCATTAGTCGTGCCCCGACAACAGCTGCACACCTTACCAGGCTCCTGGCATGCCGTAACCGGGACTTCACAGCTGCTGCAACAGCAACCATCACCAATTGCTAGACCAAGGGAACCTCTGGCCCGACCGCGACGAGGACTGCCACCTTCACACCCTCACCCCGGCTCGTCGGAGACGGAGACGGCGACGGAGACGTGGAGACACAAAGTCTGGAGTCATGACCCCAACACTGACGACTCCACGCCTCCCACGCATCATTGTTGCCCGACCACGTCCTCCATGACTTGTTGACTTGACACCTTGATAAGCCACCCGTCCTCGAACCACCGCCCGACAGACCGACCGATCAAACCGACGACCTGCACCATCCTACCTCGACAACCTGCCGCCAAAGCCAACGAATGCCCAGCAACCCCTTTTGGCTGGTCCCGCCTCCAAGGCTGTCCCCATAAAGCTGTGCCTAGTCCTTCCGGAAAGGAAAGCCATAACACCTACTTGGCCAGCCTTCTTCCTGCCCTGGACATTGCACGACGCTGTTCGCCCTGATCGGCAACGGTTGCCGTCTGTGTGGCACACGACTCCTTGCCTTGCTTTGTTCCTGTCCAGACATGGTCACATCCGACAAGATGGCTTCTACTCCTCCCGTTTCCAGCTCGGTCTCCGACGACGCTGCCCCAGCACCTAGTACCACATCAAATTCGAGCAGCAATTACGGCGGCATCGACCCGGAAGTTGAGTCGAACCTCTATATCCTACCATACGTATCCGACGAAGGTTTGCGAAGCGATGTTACGGACCGCCGGAAAACAATTGGATCACCTCAAACCGACTACTACCCGCTTCCAACTGAAGTTAATAACGTGACGCCTGCTGGTACGCTGTCCTCCATACCAGTCTCCTTGTCCAGCCGCCATCTGACTTGCAACTCATTTACTAGACATTTATCCTCCGCCTGCCGACGGCTGCCTACTCCTCTCACTGCCCTCTGAACTCATAGACTCAATCCTTGCATACCTGTCGCCTTGCGATTTGGCCATTGTCTCCGAGACTTGTCGTAGCCTCCATGCCCACGCCGCATCCGACGTCCATTGGTATCAAAGGGTGCAAACGAACGTGCCGGGCGTAAAACTCGACACACCGTACCCGTGTAATACCTACCGCGAGCTGTACACAGCCCATGATCCAAGATGGTTTCTACCTAAATACAAGATCTGGTTCTGCGACCGCGACCTCATGGGCAAGATGATTGTCGTGAGATACGACCCGCGGAGAGGATGCATTGAAGGATACCAGCTGCTGGCCATCAGCAATCGCACTACGTACCAGCACTGGCCTGCCGATACAACCGTCATGATCCATGCGTTCGAGCCGAAAGTCAAGCTCCATTTAGACAAACCGGTACTCCAGTTCTACCCAAATTACCGAGAGCAGTCGCGCAACTTTTATGAGGCGATGAAGAACCGCTTTGCCGCTGAAGTACCCATGGTAATTAACGACCGGTCCGATGCCATGTTCAGCAATTTTCTGATGGCTCGGCCGCTCGATGCAGCCACAGCCACTTCGAGAATGGGAACGCTCTTCCCATATGGCAATGTTTGGCCTCCTCCAGCGATTCCAGCTCGTCATCGTGTAGCAGGGGTTGTCTCAGGACTGCACGGTGACGACCTCACGCCAACAGATCTGCCGACTCGAAGAGCCGAGGCTTCTGACCAAGCCTTCCGCATCCGGCATTGGATGGAGATGGCCGGTGCCCCGACAGCGGGGCTGTTTGTCGGCGCGGGCCCTGCCGGCCTGATACGGGCTCTTCATGCCAATCTTTCGGCGCGAGGCATGCCGGGAGTGCATATCGGCGAGGAGGTTGTCACTTACTCAACGCTGGATCCCATCGTCTACACGCCGACGCCGCTCAAGCCATGGCGCGGCATTTGGGTAGGCGACTACAGCGGTCACGGCTGCGAGTTCTTGTTGATCAACCAACCGGACGACGAAGAAGTATCTGATGAGGAGCTTGGTCTGGCGCGCTCTGCTGATGAGTCGGACGATGAGTGGACACGCCGACGTACGGATGCGAGAGTACACCGAGGCCGTTTGGAAGCAATTAAGCTCACCGGGGACCCCAATGTGCCAAGGGGAGAGTATACCTTTGTTGCCGACGACCTTGGCGAGGCAGGCTTTGTTGGGCTAGCCCAGGAACCCCCCTTCCAGGGTACACGAGTTGTGAAGAGCAAGGGACATGTGGCTGGAACCGGTTTCATGGAGGGTTGGTGCCAGAGTCCTCACTCCATCGATGAATATATGCTAACGGCTCTTTGCTTTGCAGACAGGTACATTGAGTCTCAGCTCATGCTTATT
Organism: Colletotrichum gloeosporioides; assembly: GCF_011800055.1. Classification (NCBI taxonomy): domain Eukaryota; kingdom Fungi; phylum Ascomycota; class Sordariomycetes; order Glomerellales; family Glomerellaceae; genus Colletotrichum; species Colletotrichum gloeosporioides. The sequence continues at coordinate 92,863 of NW_025544656.1, read as the reverse complement.
TCCCATGATAGACTTGCGCAATACTGGGTCACGTTTGGTCACATTAGTTTCTTCGAAAGGGTCAATATCGACGAGTTCATTACACCATGAGCCTCAGGCGTAAGACTTTTGGGAGTCATGGCATCGAAGAAGACGTGGAAGTGTTGCGTCCGTGTAATGAGTTGGCGGGCTTCGCTGCCGATGCGAACGTTACAGATTTGTACATCTTAGCCTTGAGATGGGGATTGAATGACTTAGCAACGCCTCCAAAATACAGAATGCTTGTCAGCTCTCGCCCCTCAAATAGGGCTCGTTTCTACAGAGCTTGCTAGGATTGGTGTCGCAATCTGTCGTTGTGAACTGAGCTACAGCTTGACCTCGACCCCGCCACCCCGCTAAACACATGTAGAGGGAGACTAGCGCCATGCGAGAATTCGTTTCCTGACGATTTTCTTCGCTTCTTTGCTCCCGCTTTTATCCGACGTAATGACGAAAACTTTACAATCTTGTCCAGCTCGAATGGCATTCCAATTGAACGCCACCCCTCATTGTTTCACATGCAACTTATTCTGGGTGGATGAGGTAAGGCAGGAACTAGCCAGACGGTCCATTTCTCTACTCGCACGCAAAAGTGGCAGTCCCTTAGTCTCTCATCTCAACGTCATTGCGGCTCGCTTGTCCCCCCATTTTTTAAGCCTTACCAAACTTGGCGCATCCTTCCGCCTTAAAAAAGTGGTGGAGGTGAGCAAGGATCCGGGCGTTGCTTGACTTCCACCCTTGAACCACCCAGCTGTAAACCCGCCTTCAGAACGTTGTCTGCCGCCAAAGTTCCGCACCTTGGGACGACACCTATTTTACTTTTTCAACCCCAATCGCGACGTTATTCACGATAGCATCACGCGACTAAATCAGTCTACTCTTGCTGTTGACTTGCTCATCGAGGTCACGGACCGAGACAGCAAACATTAGGCTTGCAGGTTGGAATCCTGAAACATTACAGCACAGTCCCCGGATTCACACGTTCGGTCTTGTGACGACATCCCCGTCCAGACTGAGATCGCGTTCACTCTCATCACCGTCAATATCAGCAAACACCTTTGACTACGGCGGAGAGCTGGACCAAACTCATTGCCCGAAGATAAGACCCCTCCCCTCCACCCACCATGTCAGACATGTACATCCTTAGGGTGACGGCCGGCCCGAACTACGACGCAGATTCACAAACCGAAGTCCCAGTCAACACCCCAAAGCCCGTCAAAATCAGCACGCCTCTCGCCGACATTGAGCTCAACGTCCGTATACAAAACTACGCCGGCCTCCCCCGCAAATCACCAACAACCTCAACCTACTTTTCCACGGAGCCTCACTCCAGCAACAATGACCAGTACAGCATCTCCTTCCGCTTCACGCCCAAAAAGCCCGAGGGCTCCTCGGAGCAGGGCATCTCCGCCGCCGACCTCCAGTTCGGCAACGACTTTGACCACCCCATCAGGGACCGTCTGCCGCCGGGCTTCAACACGGCCATGAACATCGTCAAGTGGTGGATCGACCCCGGCCTCGAGGGCGACGCCTATGCAGACACCCCATATCTCTACGGGCCCGCCCTGAGTTCCTTCAACGTCATCCACGCGGGCGCGGGCACCTATGATGAGGAGAAGGGAGGTCTCTGGTTTGAGGAGGGAGGCGACGAGGACGGGTTGGAGATGCGGGAGACAGTCGGTGCGCCCGCGACGTCCAAGGAGCGCATGAAGTGGGCGCTGAGGAAAGACAGCAAGGAACAGTGGGTGTTCGAGTACGGCAAGACGTACGGCATGGACTTCTTCAACCCGTACCTGGACTTCTCCAACTTGGCTCTTCGCTTGCCCGGTTTTCAGCTTGCCATCATGAAGTACTGGGACGGACAGGGACTGAGGTGAGTCGAATACCCCTTTTCTCTTTCAGGCTTGGCCGTTCTTGTGTGTTTTACCTGCGAGTTTACACCCCCTTTGATTCTCATGGTACTTACTCCCTTCCCCTGGGGGTGACTTTGGAATTGGAACTGGGATCGGAATTCAGCGACACTACGCCATGCTACGCCATTGCTGGAAACGAGGAAACCTTTCTTATGTTCACTTCTCATGTCGTTCTTACTCTTTGCAGGGAAGGAGGGCCGAAGCGCTCACACCAGCTCAGATATGTTCTCCGGAACCGTTCCACAGGCGACGTCTACCTCGTGGTCCTCTTCACCATCCATTACAAGACCGACGTAAACGAGGACGGGACGCTCAAGGAGGATGCTGATGGCCCCAAGGCCGGGGACTTGCCGCCGCCTGACAAGGAGCAGCACGACGCCCATGACGAAACCAAAGCTCTCAACGAGGCCAAGAAGCACTTGGGCCCGGTCCCGCAAGAGGCGGATACGAATGCTGATGATGTGGACTGAGTGTTTCATAGGTATGGGTTGGGGGATAATTCATGGGACTTAGGTGCTCTTAGAGTATACACAAGTGAGCAATGGCTTTGCACAATTTTAGACACCTGTATGATCTTCACAGAGAAGTTTTGGATTATTGGGATCTATGTGTGTGTCTATCTAGTCCTCGCATCTGTGCTGCAATAGAAATCTAAATGCACGAAACTGGTTCAAAATACCTTGGAGCTTTTTGATCCACAAACATGGAAAATAGGCAGTATGAAATCTTTGTAAATGGTGATGTTGCAGGAGGTGCGATGCTGTGCAGATGATCGGGATGCTTTGAAATCTCGTCTTGGGTATCTTCATTTACTTTTATGCAAAATCACATCGTCAAATCGACGACATACCTGTATGGCGTTGATTATGACCAACATATTGTTATTACCATCCAAGCAGATAGTCACGCATTTCACCTTTGAGGTTCGAGATTCTTTTCACAAGGAGTTAGCTTCACACATTCCAGAAGTAGGTGAGGAGTACTTACAATGGCGAACTTGCTCTTGGCCCGGATCTTCTCTCCGAAAAACACAAGCGCCCAAGGAATAAGGGTCAGGCCCGTGGCGATGCCGCCAAGCAATGCCCCAGCACGAGCCTCGCCGAGATTTCGGAATAATGCACCGGTCACAAGAGGGAATATTCCGCCCAAGATGTTACGACAGCAGGACTGCGCCGCCAATGCCGAGGAGGCGAACTTGTGGTAAATGTCGGCAAAATAGTTGAACGTCGCCAGGTAGACCGAATATATACCCCACGTAGCGAAGGCAATGCCAATTGCAGGAGCGATCCAATGAACCTCGTGACGAGCAGTAAATCCGAAGAGGAAGAGACCGATAGGTAGCAGGGTAGCTGTGATACAAGTGAAATAAAGACGCGACTCAGGTGCCTCGGCGGGTAAGCGTCGTCGTATGAAGAGCCAGAATGAAGACAGATTATCTGGGGCAACGTCGGCACGCCACTGAGGCAACTTTAGGAGCTCGTCCTGCAAGACTCCAACGATGGTGGCTACCACGGAGCCAACGATCATGGCGCTGAAGAAATACCCGGAGTGCTCAATGTCCCAATTCCTCGTTCGCGAGAATGCCAGTGGGATACTGCCAAATGTGCAGTATAAGACAGCCCAGGCAAAAGCACACCAAAGGGAGAAGAAGAAGACGACAGGTTCCGTGAAGAGGAGGAGAAATGGTCTGGATACGGAGACGGAAATCATCGTGGCGACGGAAGCTCTCTCCTCGTCCTCCTTTACGAGCCAGCGAAGTCTTTGCGGCGACAGCTGTGTTGAGCATCGTGGACTTGAGCGACACGTTGCAGATGACTTTTCTTGCCCGGAGCATGAGCCTCCTTGGGTATCAGTATCCGAGTTTGAATCTGCCGTGGTGTTGTTGGAGTTGTTCGTCGTGTCATCTAGCCACACGCCGTAGTGGCCAGCCGTTTCGAGTTGCTCGTACCAGCGGTTAATGAACCTAGCTTTCCTGGAGAGAATGACCGAGCCTCGACTCTCTTTGAAGAGAACAGCGAGAGCAATGACGAGAACCGCGTCGATGATGACTTGATGCCAAAAGATCCATTTCTAGATTAATATCGGTTAGCATGTGTATGGTGTAACAGAAACAGCCGGGAGACAAACCCATGCCATGGTCGGGTCAGTGGCTCCCATACGCTTGGTCATGATGGCAGCGACCAATGGACCTGCCCCTGTCCCGGCCAAGACTGCACCGCTGAAGATGGCCTGGGTTGATGTTAATTACTAATATGAACCTAGGGCACGGGAAATCGGTAAATACCATCGGCGTATTCCTCTGCTCCTTTGCCCAAAGATCCGCAATGACGCCGCCAATGACAGAACTGAAGACGGAACCGCCCACGCCCACCAGGAAGCGAGCAATGAGCATGGCGGCAAGATTTGGTGCCACGGAGCAGACGGCTTGGAATATGACATAGATCACACCAGATATGATGAAGACGGGATATCTACCCCAGAGTTCTGACAGGGGGGCCAGAACCATGGGCGAGAGGGCGAAACCTATGCAGAATGTGGTGATTCCGGTAAGCATTGCCAGACGAGTTGTGTCCAGATCTGCAGCCATGATGGAGGCCGGAGGCGAGTAAGATCCAGCAGTGTAGGCCGTCAAGAAGGTGGCGACGCATGAGAGGGCCAACATTAGGTATTTGCGTTCGTGAGGCCATTGCAGAGGATTGGAGAAGCGGTTGAGATCCGGGGCCGGTGGAAGCGGTTGTGACTCTGGTGACTCGAGAAAGGCTGGGTCAGGAATAAGCGATTCGAAGGTGAGGTATCGGTAGGTGATGGGGCTGTTCTCGTCAAGAGGAGGGGTTTCCGAGCCAGGTTGGAGAGAGGCTTGGAGGAGCGAGGGTGACTGCCCCGTTGCCCCAGGGCCCTGGGGCGCCTTTTCGATATCGTGGGCTAAGCTCGTCATTGTTGCCGAGGTGTATGAGGAAGTGCAAAGACAACGGGCTGTATCGAAGGCGGCGGCAGCAGCCTGATCAGAAACCTAGGTATCTGCGGGCAAGTTGCTGACAATTCCAGAATCCATGACCGGCCTCCACACGGTGCACAGATGGGATCCAAAAAGAGGGTGCGCGAAAGCCGAGAGAAGTAGGCAAATGACGTTCCTGGAGTTTGCATCGAGGGCGTGGCAGGATGTTATATTATAGGACCGGATATGCGGCCAGGTGAGCGGGAATAAGACAAGAGGACCCGACCCGGCTGGCTGTGCCCTACCCTGGCGAGCCCGGCCTGGTCAATCTGCACACGACTGGTGCCTTGCTCCTTAGCACCCTGGCAGCATGGCACCGCTGGCACCTATCCGTATTCGTAGGCGGTCAGGGTCCCGGGTGGGGATTGGAGACTGCAGATTGGAGAACGAGGATGCCAGATGCCGGATGGCAGATTGGAGATGCGATTGTTGGCAGCTCAGCTTAGCTCGAGGCGGGAGGAAGGCCGGTCTCCGACCTCGTCCGCCGTGTGCGTGCGACAGGCCAACGCAAATCGTATCCTGGTCCGCTGTGCTGTGCCTTGGACGCGCAGTTGTGGACAGTACCCCGCGAATCTTGATAATATCGATTTCAGCGAAACGGATCTCGACATGATGTGCTGTGCTGACCCGGCCGTGTTTGCCGTTTTCCGTAGCGAAGGGAAGGCGAGGGAAGCGAAGCGACGCGGGGAGGATCAGCCCGCGTGCAGATCGCAGACAGACGGACCATCCATACTGCCAATGTCACACACATATGGCTTGCCAGGTTATTCCTTTGCCCTCAAACTGGCATATCGACATTGGAGCCAGACAGGCTGCGGCTGCTGCTTCTCTCATGATGCTGGCAAGGGCCAGACCGAAACCAAACCACGGGCATGGAAACCCGCGCAGGCTTAGTGACGGGGTCGTCTCGTTGCCAAGAGTTGACCCCGGGGGTCATCTGGGGTGGTCGCATGGCCGTGAGCAAGCGAGCTGCTTTGACAAGTGCCTGAATCGTCCGTCCGTCCGTTTGTCCCCGCCATCTCTAACCAATCTGGGAATGAACCGGCATCTAAGTCTGCACTCTTTTTCGTTCCCATCCTATTCCCGGGTGGTCTGGGCGAATGCGCAAGACTCAAGTAGCCGCAGAGACGGCGTCATCTTGAGACGGAGTGGTGCATCGGTTACCGGCTATTCCTAGCGTTTGAATGATGAAGTTGTGATGATGCTAAGCTGGTCCGGTCTGATCTGGTCCAGTCTGGTCTGGGGAGCCTACGGTTGGAGAGCCGATTGAGGCAGACACGGACACCGTGTGAGATTTAGTGCGAGATCATCGAGATGGCAAAATGTCGCCAAAGATCCAGAATCAAAGTCACATCCACGTTGGATGTGCCAAGCCTACGTGGAGCAGACGCGATTAATGACTTTTTTAAACCCTGTTATTCCCGGTGCTCCACGGCGTCGGTGAGATTCCTTGATCCTTGTTGGCTATTTACAATGCCCTGACCAATCCTCTCTTCTTGACCAAACTTCAGAACCTCTTATTCCATTCCCCTCGTTACCATCCCCTTTTCCCCGCCATTACCTGGAATCTTTGAAAACAAATACTTCTCTTGCGCGCGTCCGTGTCCTTTTGTGTGTAATCCAACAATTTGTACCGAGGACTTTTGATAAGCTCGGTCGAATCCATCCAACAGCTCATCGCCTTCTCTTCGTCAGCCTTCCAATGCCGGTAGTTCGCCGGTGAATGAACAAAGAATGCTGTTCTTTCTTAGAACCATGTTCTTAGTTTTGGTTGACGGCCTGCATGTAAGTGCCAGTGGGAGAAGTTTGGTGGTACGTGCCAGCAGGCGGGTTCTGAGGGTAGGCATCAGTAGGAGTAGCCGGGTAGGGGGATCCAGTAGTAGAAGTAGGATGGATGTGAGTTGTTGCTGAAGGAGAACTCTGGATAGATGGTCCAGCAGTAGTCGGACTCCCAATGTAGCTATCGCCGGGCAGTTCGGCCGGTTGAAGCTGGATCTGGTGCTGCGGGTGAGGTTGGTAGGCGATGTAGCTGCGTTGGGAACCCACGGTGCTTTGAGGATAAGAACGCGAACCACGGTCCTGATAGGGTGGAAAGATTTCCGTCTGCGTTCCGCCGCCGTACTGAGTCGGGGTCAGGTCCTGAAGTTGGTACTCATCTTGGTTCTGTTGAGCGCTTCCGTTCTGCATGCCCTCCGGACGAGGAAGTGGACAAGGGGCGCGATGACCAAAAGGGAAGGCATCTTCGTCCGCGGACGGCGAATGCGCAGTTTGGCCGTAAGTCGGGTCCCATCGACCAAGGCCGCTGCTAGCCAAGCGCGCGTTGCCATCTTCGACCGCTTCATTGCTACGATTCCAGGCCCTGAAAATGGCAACGGCGATGAGCAAAAGAATGAATCCACCAACGACACTGGGAATGATGATGATCAACTGCGGGTTGGGCGCGCTGTTATCACTGGCATCTGGAGCGGGCGTGTTGCTGACCGTGGGGGTTGCAAGCCCGCTGGTCGCCGTCTGTGAAGCAGAAGCCGAAGTCGTAGTGAAAGTAGTAACCTCCGTGAACCACATGGTTGATCCACCTGTAGTCGGCCGAGTGATGGTTTTAAAGGTGGAAGTGATCTCGGCAGACTTCGTGGACTTTGCGGTAGCAGTGGTTGCATCATCGGAAGTCTTCGTGGTAGCAGGTTCGGCAGTGGCCGTGGCTAGTTTCTCATGTAAGTGATTTACTTCAAAAACTCAAATCGTATTGAAGCTAAACTTACTCATTTTCTTCCTTCCGCGGGTTGCAACTGCGCCGCCCGAATTCCACGCCGAGTCACTGGGAGCTGTTGGGGAAGGCTGACGACCAGGCTTGGGCGTTTCCGTAACCAGGGCAATGTATCCCATGGTCTTGCGGTCCGCAAGACCGCTGCTGTTGACCTTATTCATCTTGAACTGACTTAAGAGATGAAAGTTTCTCTGCGTTTTTCTGAAGTCAGATCAAGTTGAGAGACATGGGGGTGAAGAGCAGTACTCACGATCTGAGCTGGCGACGGTAAAGTGAAGGGCAAGTCCGTGAGAAATTCAAAACCCAACGTTAATCTTGAAGCAAAAACTGTTGGAAAGAAGACGTCTCAACAGAATATTGTCAAGCTCAGAGAGTTGGATGCTCTCTTCGGGAGGTAGCGAATGTAGCGACGCGAAGGAGAGAAGAGGGGATGGGGGAAGTATCGATGGTAAAACGAGTGAGGATGGGTTGGAAGGAAGAAAAGTTTGCTTCTCAGGTAGGGTCGGTGAATGTTATTCAACTCAGGCGTTCGGCCGCGTCTCGTCTCTCGCTCCAACAGCTTGGGATGAAAGGCCAGAGCGGTCAGGAGCGCGTCTTCAGTCCTTGAGGAAGCTGCTCAAGGGGTGCCTACCCTGCTCTTTCCTTCTTCAACTGGCGCAATAGGAAGGAAAATATCTTATGGGACCTCTCGAGCGTGGGAGATGGTTGGTTGAAGGATGTGTCATTGGCCGATGAGGGCGAGGACTGAGGTGGGCGACTCATCACGATGTTCGAGGCTAGACTGGGTTGGGTTGCGTGCGGCTGTGAACTGTATTCGACAAAGGGGGTGGTGCTTTGCGGACGCAAGTTCTCTGAACACATCAGAAGACGGGGGTGTGTGGAGGAAAACTTCTAGAAACACATCTTGGCAAGGGGAACATGTTGGACGGGAGTCCGTGTTGACTATTAAATGTATATACACACAAGTTGCAAGTTGCAAAAGACTCTTGGCTCTATCTAGAGGTCTTCCTCAATGAGTCTGGGAAACACGACCCCTGAGCTGCAGCTCATCGTATCCGCCCTCCTCGACCACTTGACCATCTTCCATGACAATGATGCGATCGGCCATGCGCATCGTCTCTCTGTTGTGTGTGACAAGAATGACACTCGTACCGCCGTTTCCCTGATCCTCCAAGACTCTTCCAATAGTCTGTCGGATGAAATCCGCTGTATGTCCATCGAGCGCGCTAGTGGGCTCGTCCATGATCAACAGACGTGGTCTTCTGGCGATGGCTCTGGCAATACAGATGCGTTGGGCCTGGCCTCCGGATAAGTCTTGTCCACCATCGCCGATCATCGTATTGTAACCCTGAGGGAGTGAGATGATGAAGTCGTGGATGCCCGCGGCCTGGGCAGCTTTTTTCAAGTTGCTGGGATGGCGCAGGTCTGATGCGTCTGCAAGGCCATAGACGATGTTCTCCGCGACCGAGGTTGGGAAGAGGAACGGTGTCTGCGGCACGAAAGAGACCAGAGAGTAAAGTTGAGATTTGCTGATTCGGTTGAACTCGATTCCTGCGTAAGTCAAAAGAGACACCTGGGTTTGGCCGGCAGAGTTCGATCGAGATGGCTGATAAATTCCCAGGAGCAGAGAGAGAATGGTGCTCTTGCCGCATCCTGAAGGCCCAGTTATGGCCACGCAAGTTCCTTGGTCGAGTTGGAGAGAAATGTTGTGCAAAACTTGGTGCTCGGGGCGCGATGGGTATGAGAACTTGAGCTTGTGCATATTGATTGGAAACAGGGTGCTGAGAACTCGGGGATCGCCTGCCTCGTATTTCTCGAATGGCAAGGTGGCAAGGCGGATCATGCGTGATGCGGCGGCTTGCGAGACTGAGAGTTGCGGAATGTAGTTGACCATTGAGCCTGCCTGGCCGACGCAGAAAAGGAGAAGATTGATTACTTGTTGGAGGCTGGCGGGCGACAGTTCGGTCTGATCAGCCGAGAGGTAGATACCGTAGTAAAAGACGAGGGCAATGACAAAGTAATTCATTGATTGATTGAGACCAAAGAGCGCGCCCATTCTCCATGCTCTTTCACTTCCGAAGTCGTAGATCGTCTTGATAAGCTTGGAGTGCCGTTGACTGAAGTGCTTCTCCAAGGTAAAGGCTCGGGTGACGCGGATATTGACGAGGACGTCTCTCACGAAAGATGCCGTTTTGCTCGCGGCTTCATCCCAAGTGAAATCCCAATTGGCGCTGGTGAAAGCAAGGATCTTGACGGTTGCCAGGATGATTGGTGTCGTGGCGATGGCCAACAGCGTCAGCTTCCAAGAAATTGTCAGAGCCCAGAGTGTCGAGACCGCGACCATGACAGCCACCATCAGAACGATTGGCACAAAGCGAGAAACCAAGTTTCTCATCTCCTCTGCATCGTGGTCTAGAGACTCGCTGATGCGCCGCGCGGAGTTCGTGTCCCCGTCGAACCATGCCTTTGGCTGCTGAAGCGTGCGCTTCAGTGCTTCGAGGCGAAGAGAGCAGATCCAGGCTTGACCAACAGCCTCCATGGAATATCGCTCAAGGTACATCGAAACACCACTGATGACTGCAATGATAATCATGTAGATGACCCACTCCTTGCTGGCAGCCAGTCTATTCCCATCCTCCCAGAAAGTGGCGAGGAGTTGAGCGAAGCAGTAGGAAAAAGCAGGATTGCATCCAGCGGCGATGACACAGGAAAAGAGACCAACAATGAGTCTGAACTTGTCTCTGCCTGACAATTTCGGCCAAACACTGCGAAGGACAGAGCTGAGGGGTATGGCATTGGTGCGTGAAGGCTTGGCTACCTCCATGTTTGTCTCCTGGCTAAGGTCTTGGGTGCCATGACTTTCGGCATCGTCAGAGGAGACGAACTGGGTTGCACTTGGCTGGCGATGTACTCGAGTTGAGTTTGCGCGAGAGTTCCGTGTGGCGTCGCCTGCGATTTGAACGGCGGCTATACTTGACCGGTTCGGGGCTTGGATAGAATCGCGGTGGAAGGGGGCTTGATCGTAGAAAGAACCTCGGATACTTTCCCATTCGGTCGAAATATCAGCGCTCTCCGAAAGTGGTAGAGCCGTACTGGACCCGGTCAACGAGCTTGGACGTGCTGCATTCATGCCCCATCTACTTGTGTACGCGGAGGTGAGCTCAATGGAGCTGCGCCAAGTAGATCTCTTGGTAGCGCGCGCCTGGCGAGAATCTCTGAAAGAGTGTAATCCTTCGATTCCAATGGGGATGTGTTGAATCTGGGACTCTGTCATCTCATCGTCGACTTCACTCATCGACATATCGGCTTGCTCTGGACTCAGCTCCATGCAAGTTTCGTTTGGTCCTGAATCCAATCGTGCAAATAGGCCATCCCGGGCTCTTGACAATGTCTTCCTAGTGCCTTGCTGGATAACCTCTCTGTTTTCCAAGACATAGACGAAGTCGTTGTCCGCAATCTGAGACAAGTCGTGGGTGATGATGATTGTCGTCTTGTCTTTTCGCCAGCAGCGAAACGCCTCCATGACGAGTTGCTTGGTGGTTTGATCTAGTCCACTGGTGGCTTCGTCAAGAATGAGAACCGGAGGATCTCTGACCCTGGCTCGCGCAATAGCCAGACGCTGCTTCTGCCCACCGCTGAGACCGCTGCCGACGGAGTCGATCAACGTGTCTAGACCTTGGTCCAAGGTTGCTATCATAGACTGCAGAAGTGCCATGTCACAGGCTTGCTTGACTTCCTCCATTGAGACGAAGTTGGGTGCAGGATGACCGAGGGTAACATTGTCGCGAAGGGTGCCTTGAAAGACGACACTAGATTGCTGAACCAGGGTGACATTCCTGCGGAGCCATTCCTTATCCAGTGTGTCAATGTTACGGCCGTCGACAAGAATATCTCCGTACCAGGTGTCGTAAAAGTTGACCAGGAGGCTGCCGAGAGTGCTTTTTCCGGAGCCACTCTTGCCGACAACGAAGCATGTCTGTCCAGCGGGAAAGTGAAGCGAGATTCTCCTGAATATCATATGCTGAGGGTTCGATGAGTATGCAAAGGTCACCTGAAGATGTTACTTAAATACCCATGATATGGTTCTGAGGGAACTTCGTCTTTACCTCCTTGACTTTGATATCTCCAAGACAGGTCTCCGGGTTGACCAAGGCCTGGCTCGCTCTCTGTGGTCGTTTATCGGGAGAGATTCCTGCCGTCTGCTTGAGATGCTGGCCGGCTGCCATACCCTTGACGAGGATGAGCCATTGAGGGATGATATTCGCTATTCCTTGAAAAGCCGTCAAAGTCGCGTAGAAAGTCGTAAGAATCTGTCCTGCGTTGGCGCCGAGCGTCACCAGCCAAAGACCGACCCAGAAGCCGCCTACGAAGAGACAAGAGGTCCAACATTGCATGTAGGAAACTTGAATGGCATTGCAATGAGCCTGAATCATGTGCTGCTCTTTCGAGGCCTTAATGGTGTTGTGATACTGCCACACCTCCTGGTTGAAGCCGTTGTAAATATTGACCAGGTCGATACCGCTTACTGAGGCGTTGACTTGATTGGAAGCTTCATCGAGATGCTGCCTTTGCTTTTCGATCGCGGGACCCAGCTTGCGGTTTACAAGATAAAAGACGGCCGCAGACATGGGCGCCGTCATAATCAAGAAAAGAGTCAGCTTCGCGGAGAGTGCGAACGCCACAGTGATGCAGGCGATGGATGAGAAGACGTCTGTAAGCAAGAAACCGAAGACTTGCGATGTTGCCATTTGTAGATCACGAATTTGTCTAGGTAATGTCAGCAATGAGCAGGAGCTTCCCGGGATGACGACTCACGATTCGACTCGAACAAGAAGACTAGGCGTTCCATCAGCCTGGCAATCATACCATGACATTCTCTGATGCAGAAGATCCTGGAATATGTTCTGCCGCGCGCTTCTAGCGGAGAATTCACCAAAGAGGATCCACCCCGACATGAGTGAGGCATTGGCACCCAGTGATCCAATTCCGACACAGCAGAGGATGACGCACCATCTTGACGTCTGGGATAAGGCGTCTTCGTTGTTCAAGATGCCACTGCCGTAGTCTGCGATGACCTGGAAAATTTGACCGAGGATGAGCGCGTACCCTGTCTTCACTGCAGCGCAAATGCAGGCAGCGACGACAGCAAGAACCAAGATTGACAAGTGCTTCCACTCCGTAAAGGCGAAGAGATCCTTCCAAGTAGCCGTTCTCCGGGGTTGTGGATCGGGATCCTGATCCATAGCGATGGTATTGACCTGTGGCCCAGGGAAACGCAGGATTTTGGGGGTGCCAGAGATGATGGAAGAGAGAAATCTCTGGATAGAGCTCAGAAGGAAAGAGTCACTGGAAGAAAAGGCAGAAAAGACCTAGGCGGGTCCAGAGGAGCATGGCGAGTCGGTGCTGCCCTTGAGGGTTGAGATTCTCGGTGTGGGTTGCTGGAGGGAGAAGACGCGCATATGGTGCCTGCTACTTTCTTTGTGGCTGGACGATATCTACATCGTGGGCTCTAGCTAGGTGTGCCTCTGTGCCGATGTGCAAGCGTATCCTCTTGAGGTAGCACTGTCATTGTGAATCATAGGTGAGAAGCTCCATTGTAGACATTTCCTGTCGAGAGAGTCCGAGTATATGACAAGGGCGACGAAAGTAGAGTTTGGGAATGAAAGAGGAAACGAATCAAAGGAACTCTCCGCGATCAGTAGCAGTGGCTCTGATCATTCACATGCCTTTCAGAGAGCTGAGGTCTTGTTCAATGCTCTTGAAAGCCAGGGAGACAGTCCCGAGCTTCGAAAATCTTTCAATCAAAGACAGGACCGCGAATGAGGACGTTTCCAGGAGTTTATCGAGCTCGCATCGGCCTTACATACAGTTCTTTGATGCAGAAGCTTCCCAAGCCCTTTCTTGTACGCAAGTGGCATCCCCTGTCGTGAAAGAGCGCCGAAAACAAAATGCGTTGTGTCGTCACAATGGCAAAGAGCAGCATCGAATATGAATAAACTTCTTGTTGATATTCGCTTGACGTAAAACTCGACCGAGAAGGTCGAGAAGGAAAAACGAGACCTGGGCGGGATGCGTCTCATCCGCCGTACGCTATATATGAGCGAAACTCCAATTCATAGCAGCGATCCAGAGCCGAGTACGATGCTATGCAGTCAGCGACCGGCTCGCGGTTCTTCACTCATAATTCATTTCTAAGAGACCAGGAAACGTCGCGTGATACCCGTCTAAGGCGACTGAAAAGATCGCTTTCGCTTGTGATGCATTGACCACAAAGGTGGCTCAGCATCTTGACGGCTCGTTCACTCGGATGCTTGCAATAGAGCCAGACACATTGATATTGTTCGGAACGCACTTTAGGCCTTGCCTGCTTGGGCCTTCTCGTAGATCCAGTCGTTCAGACCCTTGCGGTTTCTGACACAAAATGTCAGCCTTGGCTTTGAAAGGGTGAAATGGGTTGGCTAAACCTACCTGGCAATCTCAATGGCGTAGAACTGCATGCGGGGCACTGAATCTCCAGTCAACTTATGCCCTCCAGCACTCAAGACAGCGCAGACAGCGTCTGCAAAAAGACCTACCGAAGATGACATCGTGCTGGCCATACTCGACGTCGGGCTTGGAGCGAACCATTGTGCCGAAGTTGTAGTCGTCAACCCTCTTCTCGTAGGCCATCATGAACTTCCTCCAGCGCTCCTTGCCGTTCTTGCTCTTCATCTCATCCTCGTTGATGGTCGCGGCGGGGTCGAACTCGGGAAAGTCCGTCTGGAGGTGCTCGTAGATCTCGTCGTCGATCTTGGTCAGGCGTAGCGAAGAGCCCTTGACCTTCTCAAGGATTTTCCAGTATGTTTCCATATGCTGGACGACTGCGGACGGGAGCGAGTCAGCTTGTTTCTTTATCACTCGGGGTTCGTTTAGAACGAGAATTTACGTGCCCTTGACCGCGAACTGCTTCTCGATCTGACCGTGGCAGCAGAGGAGTCAGTACACTGCTTCTGTGATCTGGGGAATGAATGTCTATGGATCGAGGGCTTACATCCTCGAGGTTGTCAGCCTCCTCGGCGTTGAAGTTGTTGGGAACCTGTTGCATAGACATCTTGATATTTTTGGCGACGAGTTTGTGTCGGGTTATGCGGCTTATACGAAGGTAGATTCAATCGGGCGCAAGGAGAGGTGCGTGGGCGGTAGTTTGTTTGGCAAAGCTTTGGAGGTTGATGGTGGGGTACTCACAGCCCGATAAGATCAAAGCACCACACAGCACAACCGCGGGGTTTCCCTGCTTTGGGTGCCTTATGGATGTACCCCAATTTTCTTTTCTCTTCCCAATTGTTTCCTTTTATGAAGGAATTGCTTACGAAAAGATGTTTCTTCACTCTGCTAGCCACTCCAAGGAATCTAGAATCTTCTTGATTTTGCAAAGCTGTGAGATGTCCACGAATGAGCTCCCACGGATTGCTACAGCTTGCTCTTTGAAGCTCACTCTGGCTTTTTTCCATGCTCCCTTTTTTTTTTTTTTTTTNTTTTTTTTTTTTTTTTTTCTTTTTTTTTGCGCGCAAGGTGCACTGACGTCAATACGCCGTGCTGCAAGGTATCCTACAAACACGTAATCGGGTATCCACATCCCCTTCACCTTTTCCTCACCGAAGGATCACCGAGGTGAGACCCATTCCTAATCGTCAAAATTACAACCTTGTCCTGACCTCCATCCAACTCCAAAACTCCCTTCCGAAAAAATCCTTCTTCATGAACGCTGTTTCTCGATTTTCCCCCATGTTTCACATCAGTATGTCTGGGTCCTGCTGGCCATACTGGAGGCTCGCTCGCTCCTTGGTCTTTGAACTGCGATGTTCGTGCCATCACCTCCCATGTAGACTCGTCCGACGGGGCTTCGTCTATAGCCATCGGAACACGCAGACCTCGCCTCGAATGGCGTGCTCTCGAATGACTCTCGATTAAGCAAGTGTCGTTCCAGCGAAGATCTTGCCTCAGTCCCACGGCTTGATCGGGACATGCTCCGTAGCTTGTTCATGACCCCCTGCACTCTCCGCTCCAGGCTACCGGCGTCAGAAGGAGTCGAACAGCTGCTCTTGATACTCTTTCCAGAAGTGGTCATTCTGGTCTCGGGTCGATCGTACAAGTCGTAAGCAGCAGATGGTTCTTCGATGTATTCACTGGGCGGGCGCATCGACATGTGGCCGGTGACTGGGTCAAAGTAGGGCGGCGGTAGCTGAATTGCGCCCTCGGGAGAGTAGAGACCGCGAAGATACTCTCTCGAGTGGTCGTCGAGTTTCAACTTCCCACGTCCTGCGTCGATCCAAGAAGACTGTCCAGGTATCCGCGGCCACACTGAGGATGGCGCAACTCTGTAAGAATGGTGCTTGAGGCATTCTGCATCGTCGGGAATTGGAAAGATTCGACGGATCAGGGAGTGCGTGTACTTATTGCTGAAGCCGGCCAGACGCATCGAGTCGATCATCCACTCCATTCGCACCAGCGGCTCACAAACCTTGAGTTCCTCGTCCGGGCAGTAGTACACGGCGTCGTCCACCTTCTGCACCGCCAGAGAACCCTCTGGCTCGTCTACCTCAATCAGGTCGTCCGGCGTCGAGTTGGCAGCACCCAACGGTGCGCAAATCTTGGGGCGCTGGCCGTAAAACCTCCGACAGAGAAGCACGAGGCTCTTGAGCGACGAGGAGCGCTTCAACTGTGTCTCGACGAATAACTTGATTAGGGTGTCGAGTTTGATCGTGCCTGCACGAAGCTTGTAAGCCTGCTTGCCGGGGCCGAAGCCAAATCGTGTCATGTCGAGCTCAAGGATGATGTCTTGCATGAAAGCACCATATCTGTTATACCACAGCGTGGCCAGAGGGTCGAAGTACGCGTTGACGAACGGAGAGTACGTGACATGGAATCTCTCGGTCATCAAAAAGGAAATCATCATGTCGGCGCGGAGAGCAAAAGAGACTTGCAGGTACGATTGCAAAGGCTCCATGGCGCTAGCAAGGGAGATAAACTCGTCGTCCTTCCAGACTTCTCTCGTCGAGCGGCTGTTGGTGAGAGATATTGGGAGCTCCGAGCTGTGGCTTATGATCACATCTTGACAGATCTTGAAGCGGGCTATAGCGGGCAGTCTGAAGAATGGTGATACAGGATCCAGGTCAGGGGCTCGGCCGCGCTCAACGAAGAACATGGCGACGGACTGATCGAAGGCGAAATCTTCCACATTTGGTCTCTTTCCGCGACGGTACTTGTGGTAGACGATGTCAACGACTCGATCCCAGGGAGGTAAATTCTTGCGTGGCGCATCTGGCCATCCTGATTTGGGGGGTTCCATCAACCTGCGAGCTGCCTTGGGAGGCAGTGCCGCGGGGAAAGGATGAGGCAAAGGCGTCGAGATGTGGCTCATCTGAGGCAGCGATGCTTTCTTCTTCAATGTCGGTTCATCCACTGCCATCTAGTCAGCATCATCATGAGAATTTTCGAGACGTTGAGCATTCTCCCCTCACAGAGGAGAGTGAGGCATACTTGTGGTATTTTGAGGCAGAAACTCTCGTGATGTTGCCAGGCGAGAGTCTCGTCGCTTCTTTGACGGGGGATTTTTTCCTTTCGATTTCTTTGAGTTGTCGGGTTCCTTTTTCTGACCGAACTGAAGGTTGTTTGGGTGGTGAAACCAAGAAGAGCGGCTTTTTGTGGGAGCGTTTTATGTCCTGGTCAATAAGGCAGGTAGGTGCCTCAAGTGAGGATTGTTCGTGGTAGCATCGATCAAAATTTTGCCATTAGCGGGAGGTCGATTGAGGTGAAAGAAAGCGCCTTGCTTTCTTTGCGATCGACCTGGTGAATTATGAGAAATTAAATATATGCTCAGACTGGATTGCACCTTCTTGATGTGGTTGCTGTCACGGCTGTCACCGCTGCCTCTCATCTGAAGGTCATCGTTCTTCTCATGCGAGTAAACTTTTCGCTATCCTCCAGGCTTCATCTAACCTCATTTTCCGCTTCACTCCTTTAGACATTTGCCCACCGGGCAGTATAACTCTATCTGATCCTGAAAATAGCTATCCTCGTACTGGAGTCGCTCTTGCTGGCTGTGTACCCCGAGATGGGATAGCGAGAAATGTGGGACGTCCTTTCATACTTGTGTTCTTGGGCTATTGTTATTCTCACTGCGTTATCTCTCATGGATCTCTACTAGAATACATTGTTTAACTGCTAATATGGCCTTGGTTAGACAAAACGTGGGATGTTGTTTTGTGAGGAATGAGCGGTCCCATAAAGCCCCTCCACGCAGGGGTCTGTGGCTTCTGACTCTGCGAAGACGATACGATAGCCAGCTTGGCCAGTTACGAAGCACTAGCGCGTTAGGCCCCTGTGGATGGTCTCCTGAATAGTTCTGATGTTTTCGCAGATGTTTGGGGACCATTGTTAAATGAAGACGAGAATGACGGCGATGAAGACGATGGAGAAATATAATGATAGGGACAACTTATCATCCGTCCTCATGGCTATGGCTGAATTCGGAACTGGCTGCAATTCTCTGATTGAAGAAACAACTTGGTTTCTCGATCTTGATCTGGGCCATCATTCGCGAAGTTTCCGGTAGCGGTATTGACACATGGATCCCGTTGTTCTTCGGCGATAAGTGGGCCGTCGGCCCCGATACACGGAGCCGGCCTCATCCGCCGTTTCTGGCAGCGTGGGTAATTGCAAGATATGATAGCCCTCCTCATATGCCCTCACCCATGTCTTGCAGAACCGAAAGGCTAGGCGGCATTTCCTTTTTCCTCAGAGGAACTCCATACTCAGATTACATGTGTATAGATTCGAACGCTCTTACTGCTGTGCCCATTTTCGTATGAGGGAGCATTCCCTGCTGCAGGGGTTCAATCCCTTGCTGAGAAGCAATGATTCGGGTCAACGGCTTTAGCGAAATGACCGGAGATAGCCGGCCTTCAAATATCGCTCTCATTCGTTGCCGCACCAGCTCCGTCTTATACGTTACATCGCAGGTAGGATGGATGGCAGGAAGTGCGAGCCGACCACGACACAGGGCGGGAGAGATCTCACCAAGAAAATCGGGCGCCGAGACACAACGACTTGCAACGGCGCAGAATCGGCCGGCTCACCCCGATGTCTTGGCGGCAGTGAGCTCTTTGCGGCAACAAGATTGGCTCGTTGCCTCGCGTAAAAACCGTGCAGAAGTTCCAATTACTCCAAGCCAACGGACCAGCCTCAACCGCACGGGTTTCGGGGCGGATTTAACAGTTGTAGCTGCCGTATTTCTGCGCTAGACCCCAGACTCCCCTCCCCCCTCTCTTCTCCCCGCCGATCTAGTCAGGGAGGCCGACTAGCTTGATGGTACGGTGCTCATTTGGTGGTGTGATCAGGTTCCGCTGGTCAATATGACACTCCTCAATCCATCTCAACGTTCGCGCAGATGGGATGGGGGCCGCATGATGGGACCGAGAACCCGAGAAAGGCTTGGATCGTTCCCTTAAAGAGTGGGAGAGGTGCTGTATGACTCTAAGCCCCGTTGACTGTCTTTCTTCTGATTTGCCTCACAATCTATTCATTGTTGTCCGGCGATTGCCCCTGCTCTGAACTTGTCAGGCCACTTTATTTTCATCGATTGCTCGATACCCATGGGTCTCATTAAACCTGACTCATTCATAGCTTGACTGCCCGTCGTTTGACCTCCAGAATCTCCTTTGGTTTTCACCATCACTACATATCTTGTGTGTCAGATTCGAACTCGGCGGTGATATATGATCAGCTACTCCGTATTTGCTATAGATCTGTATGCTGGACTTGAACCATTTTGTAAGTCAATCCAAGCTATCACTTCAAACTTTCTTTCTGCGTATGCGAGCCTATCGTATGAATCCTGAGCAGGCGATGGTCAAGAAACCAAGCACGGATGGATAGCGTAACGAGTTGCCAAGGCTCGGGACGGATCGCAGAGCATGCACATACAAACTCTTTATTCCGTTCGATACCCATCTAGAAGTCCTCAAACCACATACATCAGTATCAATACTCACTGTCAGCTCCGTAGACCTCCTAAGATATGCCTTCAGATCCATCGGGAAAGGAGACTGGCCACACAACAGATGACCGCGCGTCAAGTCGAGAGACGAAACGTGACGAAGAGGACCCTGGACCACCTCACTCACTGAAACGTGAGCCCACAAGAGAAGAAAAGACGGCAGAGGCCTACGCAGAAGGTCACGACGCCGATATCCCCTCTAGTCTGGGCTATGTACTCGATGAGCGCGGCGAACAGCAAAGGAGACGATCTCTAGCAAGACAGAGACGGGCATCAGATGTGCGGAAATCAACTACGAGCAACCATAGACATGAAGATGTTGAGAAGGGCCCTCAAACAAACGAGCCGGACGGTGGAGAAAGTTCAGAGGATGAAAATGTGGTTTGGTGGGATGGCGACGAAGATCCTCAAAACCCATACAACTGGCCAACCTGGAGGAAAGTCATGACATGCACACTGATCAGTGCCATGACATTCGTCACCCCCCTTGCTTCATGTATGAATCTTCTCCGACATTGTCTCGAGCGAAAACTAATTCTTCTGCCATAGCTATCTTCGCCCCAGGTGTTCCAGAACTCATGAAAGAGTTTAAAAATGACAGCCCCTACCTAGCCTCCTTTGTCGTCTCCGGTGAGTAAACAACCCCTCGCTCATAAGCAGAAATCAGGCCGACAGAAACTTCCAGTCTACGTACTCGGCTTCGCAGCAGGACCCCTCCTCTGCGCTCCTCTCAGCGAGATCTACGGCCGCACGATAGTCTACCATGTCTGCAACTTCTGCTTCATTTGCTTCAACATCGGCGCCGCCTTCGCGCCGACCCTAAACGCTCTCATCGTCTTCCGGTTATTCGCAGGTATCTTCGGCTCATGCCCCATCACTAACGGGGGCGGCTCCATCGCCGACATGATCCGTCAGGAGAAGCGAGGTGTCGCCATGTCCGTCTTCAGTATCGGACCTCTCCTCGGTCCGATCGTAGGCCCGGTTGCTGGTGGGTTTTTGAGTGAAAGCGCGGGATGGCGCTGGACGTTCCGATTACTCTCGATCGTATCAGGCGTCATCAGCATCATCATGGTCATCTTTCTCAAGGAGACGTATGCGGCCGTCATTCTGGACCAGAAAGTTCGTCGGCTCCAGAAGGAGACGGGGAACAAGATGCTGCGATCGAAGCTTGACATTGGTCTTTCATCAGCCGATTACTTCAAGCGAGGTATCGTTAGACCTCTCAAAATGATCGCCTTCTCGCCAATTACTCAGATATTGTAGGCTCATCCATGCCCGCCCCCTTGTCACTTGGCTGACCCTTCGTGTCAGTGGCTTCTACATCGCCGTCGTATACGGATATCTGTACCTCATGTTCACCTCCATTACGTCCGTATTTATGCTTCAGTATCAATTTAGCGCCGGTACAGCCGGTCTAGCCTTCCTCGGTCTAGGTGTTGGCTCCATGGTCGGCGTGGTATTCTTCAGTATCACTTCAGACAAGTATGTGAAGAGGAAAGCGGCCGAGGCCGATGCAGCCGCAGATGAAGCTGGAACAGCTCGCGAGGGAATGAAGCCGGAGTACCGGCTGGTTTCGCTTCCGGCCGGCGCCCTTTTCCTTCCCGCAGGCCTCTTCATCTATGGCTGGACAGCGGAGTACGGTGTGCACTGGATTGTACCAATCCTCGGCACTTCCATCATTGGCGTTGGCAACCTCATCATTTTCATGGCGTTGCAGCTTTATCTGGTTGACTCGTTTACCATCTATGCGGCTTCCGCGCTGGCAGCGAATGCAGTCGTTCGGTCCGTGGCTGGCGCCGTTTTGCCTCTTGCTGGCCTGAAGATGTATGAGGATTTGGGCGTGGGTTGGGGGAACAGTGTTCTTGGCTTCATTGCGGCAGCTTTAGTGCCCGTGCCGTTCCTGATCATAAAGTATGGCGAATATCTTCGGAAAAACTTCGAGGTGAAGAACTTATAAATCTGAGGAAATGGTAGATAGCTTCGACAGACGTGCATTGCACGTGGAGATAGAATGGTCAAAGGCCGTTCTTCACTGGTCTCCGCATCTATACGTCAGACTCGGACAGAGCACCCATGTGAGTTCGTCCCTTCTTCGCGACTCGGACTGCTCCGCAACTCAGTCAAGACTGGATGCTGTAGTTGGGATCAAGATGTGAATATAAATCGGACGATTGGAAGGTGATATCTGCTTTGTTCATTTGTGTAATTCATACTCGCGTCAAAGGGCATCGTGGCCCACCATCGTCTATCAGGATTTAACTAGGTACTTTGATTCCTCCCATACGCCAACAGCATTTTCTATTTCCCTCACATGCAATTTAGTTCAACATACCGAGACCCAGGTGCTCAGGGTCGGCCTTGACAATCCGGATGGTGTTGGTGTTGCCCATGCCGCCCTTCCAGCCCTGGACAACGACAACGGTGTCGCCCTTGCTGACGATGTTAAGCTCCAGAGCGTTCTCGACGGCCCACTTAATGCGGCGGTCGACATCCTCCTGCCAGTTGACCTTGCTGAAGTCGGGCTTGGCCTCGGGGAACAGGAAGGGGTAGACGCCACGGTACAAGTGAGCGTAGCGGGAAGCAGAGGGGTTTCTTGTGACCATGAAGATAGGGCAGACAGGGCGGTACTTGGAGAGAAGGCGAGCGGAGTCACCAGAGGTGGACAGGACGATGATACCACCGGCGTTCAGGTCGAGAGAAGTCCTGACAGCAGCCATGGCGCAAGACTCGACGACGCTGACGGGACGCTTGACCAGAGTGCACATCTCCTCGAAGTGCGAAACGTAGGGGATCGTGTTCTCAGCCTTGAGGCAAGCCTCGTGCATCTCGGAAACGGCTTCGTTGGGGTAGCTACCCTTGGCGGTCTCGCCAGACAACATGACGCAGTCGGCACCGTCAGTGATGGCGTTGCCAACATCGCTAATCTCGGCACGGGTAGGGCGAGGATTCTTGATCATGGACTCGAGCATCTGGGTGGCACAGATGACGGGCTTGCCGGCCCTGTTGCACAGAGCAATCATCTTCTTCTGGGCGGCGAAGACCTCGGCGGCGGGGATCTCGATACCGAGATCGCCACGGGCGACCATGACACCGTCGGTCTCTTGGAGGATCTCCTCGAAGTTGTTGAGACCCTGACGGTTCTCGATCTTGGCAATGATCTGGATGTGCTTGCCCTCCTCGCCAAGGACGTCACGAATGTCCGTGATGTCCTGGCCGCGGCGGATAAATGAGGCGAAGACCATGTCGACGTTGTTCTTGACACCAAACCTCAGGTCGTTCTTGTCCTTCTCGGAGAGAGCGGGAAGATCGACATCGGTGTTGGGCAGGTTGACACCCTTCTTGGAGGAGATGAAGCCGTTGTTGCGGGCGCGGACCTGGACGGTTTTGTCATCGACGACCTTAATGACATCAAAAGCCAGGACACCGTCGTCAACGTAGATGATACGGCCGGGCTCGATGACCTTGGTGATGTTCTTGTAGTCAACGTACCTGCGCAGAAGGGTTAGAGGCCGAGAAAAAGTTCGTCTTGAGGCAGGGATATTACGTACATGTTCTCGGTATCGCAAGCAGTGGCGTACTGGTCGTCGGTGGTGAAGTTCATGATCTTGCCGGCGGAGATGGGGATATCAGCGTCGTCCTTGGTGTTGCCGGTGCGGATCTCCGGGCCCTTAGTGTCGAGGGCGATGGCGACCTGACGGCCGGGCTGGGCCTTCTCGGCGGCGCGGGCATTGTCAATGACGGACTGGTGGTACTCGTAGCTGCCGTGCTGTTGGTGGATAACATGTTAGCCGATTGCTGTCAAACAGGGAGAGGCAGCGGGATGGCTCACGGAGAAGTTCATGCGCACGACGTTCAGACCGGACTTGCGCAGCGCGTTGATGGCCTCGACGGAGTTGGTCTTGGGGCCGATGGTGCAGATGATGGAAGAGCGGCGGTAGTTCTTCTCGGGCTGGTAGGCAGTGTCGAGGCTGGACAGCCAGGCGATCTTGCCGCCGACATCAAGGTGATCCTGAGCAGTAGCAGCCATTGTGAAGATTTGGCGGCGGGGTATCGATTTCGAAGGGAGAGGTGGTTAAGCTGGCGTCGTGACAATCTCTGGTCTGCGGCAGCTATTAGATCCTGCTTGATCGACAGGCAGTGGAGGGTTGGAGGAGGAAGAGGGATGATGTGAGGAGAGTGGGAGTGGGAGGACAGTGAGAGATAAAAAATAAAATAAAAAATCTAGATGGCTGATGGATGGGTGAGACCCTAAAGTACAGGATTTATGCAGACAGGGAGCCTCAACCAAGATGGGTATTTGTTGAAGGACGGGGGGGGAAGACAGAGCAGAGACAACAGACGTCAGGACAGGGCAGGCAGACAAGACACGCGAGGTGGGAGCAAGAGAAATAATTTGCTGCTTGGTCCAGACCGAGTGAAGAAGCTGCTTGCTGTCCGTCTGAAGATTGCTGCTGCTGCGGCGGTGGTGGTCGGCGTCGGCGCTTTCCCGGTAGCGCTGGCTGGCGCTGGACCTGGGTGCGGTGCTGCTGCCCCTCGTTGGCTTCCATTGACTTTTTGGGGTCGGGTGGGAAAACTGCCCCTCAATTCAACGCAGTGGCAGCAATCAGCCAACGTTGCTGACAGAACCCAGCAGCTTTGGCAGCGCCGGGCACCCAGCACCACCGGGGAGCCCCACCAACATGAGGTGCTGTGACAGCACCCCCGTCCCTTTCTCACCTCACCTTTCCCTGGGGACCCTGTTCATGCCCATCTTCTGGTAAGGTATGTGCACTTGCCCTTTTCCCGCCTCACCTCACCTTTTTTCTCTGGTCTTCCCACTGCTCGGCACGCACGTCCTGTGTACGTTACACACCGGCGCAAACCCGGCAGTACACGTAAATAGAATGCCCAGCCGGAACAGGGTGACGCGAGACCCAAGGTGAGGTAAGGTGAGGTCAGGCCAGTGATAGTGCCAGGCGGGAGTGGGAGAGAAAACAGAAACAGGACCAGACGCAGAAACAAGACGGGCAGGGGTGTAGACGTGGGATGCAGTGCTGGTGCTGGTGTTGATGCGACTTGTTCCACTTACCTGAGCCAAGCTATTTATTCTCTCGTCGACGCTCGAGCGTGATGCTGTCCAACGTGAAGTGATTCAGAAGCAGTGCGGCGGAAAACAAAAATAAAAGATGGAAAGAAGACTGCAAGAGAGGGAACCCCGCGAAAAGTAATAATGGGAGGAGGGAGGTAGTAGAAGACACCGGCGGGGATAGCGGAACGGGGAGCATGGACAGGATGGGATGTGAGGGATTTCAATGGCATTGTTAGTTTCGGCCTTTCTTTCGTGTTTTTTTTTTCTTCTTCCCACCTTCCCTTCCCAAGTTCCCCTTCAACAGTCCCATCCCTCGCTCGCCTCCGGCCATTTGGTCCGGGTTGCGTCCTCTCTGCCTCTGCCCAAGTCCTCGAGTTCCTGGCAGTGTCCAATCTCTGCTGTCCCTTCTCCTACTCTGCGACGGAGCTCCGTTTCCTTGGGCGATCTTGGCTGGGCGCTGGGCCATAAAGCCTCAAACACTCAACAAACCAGAGCTCATGCTTTTGACACACAGCTATTTCCAACGGGTGCGGCAGCGCCAGCCCGACCCCTCCAAGCCCCTCCATTGCTGGGTACCTTGGCTCTCCAGCAGGGCTCCCCACCAGCTAAAAAAAGGGAAAGCGTCGCAGTGGAGAGGTCCCCTGGTCCACTTGGGGTGCTTCCTGGCCTGTCCGCGGAGTGTCCAATGCCCTCGTCAAAAAGATAATTGGCAGCTCCGGCCCTCCAGAATCGACGGGGCACTGAATCTGAACCGCGGAGGAGGAAAAGTCCTTCAAGACCCAAGGCACGAGGTGCAAGGTCCGCACCGAATGGCCCAATCCCATTGCCGTCTTCATCGTGACGCGAATCAAATTGTCCCGATAACGGTATTGTGCCCCGAGTCGCGTCCTGCGCCGCCGCTTATCGGCCGTCTACCTTAGGCAGGGGAGCCTACGTACGGGCAGACCGTTGAGGGGGCTAAAGAGGGAAAAACCGTCGAAAAGACTCGAAGCGAGAAATATGCGATAAACAGAATTCGTCGGGTAACCGATGAGAGCAAACCGACCCCACTTGGAGCCGATTCCAGGGCCACGTGACCTTCGACAAGCTTGGTTCCACTGAAACGTGAGCTCTGTCTCCAGGTACGTACACTGAGGTACTTGGCCGTCTCAGAGAGGGACTTCTCCCAAAGTCGCGCGCTCCTTATCGCCGCAGACACCTCGCTCGACGGTGCCACGATGAACATGAACGGCCCACCTTCGGCGGCGGCCCGGCAGCCTGAGGCCTGCCAGGTACCTAAGCGGATGCAGTAGCGCACAGTCCACGCGAGCTCTGCACCGCTCACCGACCACCTCAGGCCAGGCACAGCACTCGCTGCGCCAGTCGCCGCCAGCCCAGCCTCCTCCCGTGGGGTCCTCTCAGGTGCGAAAAGTGTCCACCCTGGTGGTGTGCCAGACGAGCCTTGTCCCATGACAACACCCTTTGTCTCCAAAACCCAAGCGACGATACCGCCTCTTCGACACCAACAAAACCCAAAACGCAAGGGAGACCAGAAACACGCACACTCCTCAACTGACAACGCCAAAAAAAAAAAAAAAAAGAAACAGAAACAACAAACCTGAATCTTCGAGATGGTTGGTACCACCTCCTTCCCCCGTTCCCGGCCGCGCGGCGAGTCCTCCTCGTGCGTGCTCGCTCGCTGCCTCGTCTTCGACTTGCTTGCGCAGTCTTAACCTCCGTATAGCTCCTCAACTTGCTGACTCTGGGGCTGTGGTCGAAGTTTGGGCGTCTGACTCACTACGCATTCGATGCGGTTCTCAGTTGGTTCCCCCTCCTCTCTTACCGCCCCGATCCGTCGGACGACAACCGGCTGATGCTTTTACCTACAGTTTCCGCCTTCCTCGCTGGCATGAAGCGCTCGACAGGCCTTACGTGAGTATCGATCCGATCCGGACAGGACAAAACTGTCACCCGCAGGTGCGAGTCTGCGTCAAGAGAATGCGTGGCAGCTGACAAGTGCCCATTCTGGGAATCGTCAGACCCAGTTTCAAGACTGACAGAGCCGCGGGCGAGAACAAGGACATGTCGAAGTGGATTGACAAGTATCTCGGTGTCGGCGAATGGGTGATGGACCAGTCGGTTGCGATCGCCGGCTCCAGCGGATGGTTTGAGCGTACGCGGTAGACGGACGACGATGACTGTTCCTCCTCCTTCCACCTTTCACGAATTTCGACGGCGCGACGATTATTCCAACGACCATTTCAATTTCCTCGTCTATTCGGCCATTTTTCTTGCAAATATTGGCGCGGCAATGCTCGGCGGCTGCGTGGGGGAATCGGCACTTGGGTGAACGCTCGGTAAGGGTCGGGTGGTCGGGGCGTGGCGCCTCGGCGGGCACTCGGTCGGTGTTCTCGATTTCGGACAAAACGCTGCTCCCCGAAGATGTTACGTGCGATCCTGGAATCGTGCTGCGGGGGCCATCAAATGTCGTTGGGCATGGTGGACGAGACGGCGTTCTCGTCGCCCAGCTTTTCTTTATAAAAGCCTCTGGCGCAGGCTCACCCGTGTATCCTTACCACCGGACCTATAGACCCCACTTTCGGGATCGTCCTCGTCGCAAAACACACATATAGCCGAGGTTACCAACCAATCCAATGCGCCACAGTTGCAGCTCACTTGTACGTACCCGCGACTTTACCTAAATTGCCTCGTGACGGGGAGCACATGGGAACGGGCGAACTGTGGGCTTTGATGCAAATCGATTCCTAGGCATTCCGACCAACGCCGTTCAAACTGACTATTCGTGGGGTATCCTGTCCTACTTGCCCTGTCCTATCCAATGCCGTTTGCCATAATGTAGGTAATCCAATGCTGTCGTACCTGGTTAGGGGTCCTCCCCGCAACTCATCATCCATGCCGTGTGCTCTCGACCAGTAACCGCAAGTCGCTCGAATGTGATCCATCAGCGCTCCCTCAATCCGGTCAGCAAGACATTCTACAGACTGTGCTCAGCCAAGAACTCTGGCGGCACTTCGTTGTCGCTGTCTCGTCTCGAGGAAGCTCCAATGGGCTTGGCGTGTGGTTGTGCGTCGTCATGCTCTTCAAGGTGCGATACGAGCAAATCAGGCGGTACTTCATTGTCACTCTCGTCGTGGTGGCTACCAACGGAACTCGTCTCGACCGCATCTGCATCCTTCTCGTTGCGTTCTTGTTGCTCTTCACCATTTGGCCAGGGTTCCTCGACATTACCAACCTCCGCCCTGGGTTGTGGGAGGCTGCTACGAAGCAAGCGCTCAGCTTCTCTAAACGCCTCGAGCTCAGCGCCGATGGCGCATATCAGGAGGTTCCAGCTGTTCTCCTCCGCAGTCCGCATATGTTCCTCGAGCTCCAGGATCACCTTGCCCATCCTGGGTAGCATCGACTGAACGGCCTCTTCCTGCATCCGCGGGGTCTGTTTGCCCTTCTCATTCACGCCGCTGCTTAGTGACTTCCGCAGGTCGGCCTCGAACGTGGCGATTAGGTCGACGGTTTCCTGCCACAATGCCGTGCCCTGGTCGAGTGCCTCACGATCCTTGTCAACCTGGGCCTTCCGCCGCTCCAAAAAGTCGACCTCACTTTCCCACCAGTCTTTTGCCATGCTAAGCGTACGCCGGGCGGGTATCATGCGGAAGAAATCAGCGCCCCCAGGCAAATCGTTTACCCCGTAAGATGATCCAGGGCCAGTACGTGATACAGCCTCGACTACGTCGGGATCGAGAGGCTCAATGGGGGGCCAGTGGAGTAAAGACGCAACCTCGGCCTCGACTTCCTTCAGCGCACCTCTGTACCCGCTCAAGCCGGCCTCTCGGCGATTGCGGACATCCGCCATTTTACGTTCGAGCCATCGATGCCTGTTTCTCATGCCAACGAGCTTCTCCTCTAACTCACGAATCTCCTGGCCCAAGGATTCATGCTGGTCGCCTAGGTCTCGAAGCTCTTTGCCCAGCGGCTCTTCCTCATTGTCTGCAAGACTACGAAGCTCTGCAGAGATGCTTTCTTTACGACTGCAAAGGTTGTCCAAATGCGAAAGTGCTTTCTTGCGCTGTAACAGCGCGGATTCGATGTAGGAGTTCTCTTCGGACTTCAAGTCAGTCAAGTACGTTAAAGCACGCCGCAGGCCTTTGCGTGCGGTCTGAAGGCCTTGAGGCCCCGAGGTTTTCGGTTGCCGAACAGGTATAATGTCGCCACGAGCGGTCGCGCGCACTGGTGGATCAAGCGATGCCATCATCCGTGACTTTGATGATGCTGTAGAATAGAATGTCCCCGTGGGCGTGCTACTCCCTGAGTCACTCCAGGCGTCCTGTCCACCTGTTGCAGAGGTGTCTGTCGACTCATTGCTAGGCGCTAGTCCCGTGGCCTGCATGTCCAGCAATTGCTGCACTTCCTTCTGCAACGCTCGCTCCCGATGTTGTAGGTTGCGCCATATTGAATCACCTCTGGACGAGGAGCTTGAACCGCGCGAACTCTGATCGAACAGAATGCTCCCGAAACTGACTCGGCCCGGGGGCATGCCCCCAGCCGCATGACTACTGCGACCGGCTTTGGGACCTTCTCTAGAACTTCTTCTGCCCTGCGGTGGATTTTGAACCAGAATCGAGGCGGCGATCGGCGGTGGAGGACCGGCGAACAAGGCCTTAGCCCTGGGCTTCAGTTTGGAGATAGACCCAGCGGGACTGAGGGGGTCTTCGTCCAAAACATCATTATCCCACGGGTCCACAGGAGACGGAGAGCGGCGTTTTGACATCGTTATGGGTGTTCGCGGCGACTCTGGAAGCAGAGCGTCGTGCGGTCGTGGGGACAGTTCGTCGAGATCGTAGTCGTTTGCACGTCTTTCGGCAGAGATATGCAGCGGCAGGAGAGGCGATTTGTTTCGGCTCAGCGAGAGCCGATCAAAGAATCTTGGGGAGTCCGGGGCCATCAAGACACATGCACGATGCCGACAGGGCTATCGGGCTGTCTGAGCGGGAAATCGGCAGAAATAGGGTGGAATGGCGCAATACTGTGAATGATGACAGCTAAGATGTACCAGTAAGCAAGCTGTCGGGCGCGGAAGCGAAGTTGATGATATGGGAGAGTCTATGGGCCGACACGGCTTGGGAATCCACGGGCTGCTATGGGCTACGGCAGGGGATTGTTGCGAAAGCCAGCAAGTGCAGGTAAATGTGTCGAGCTCACGATCTCCGATCATGTGCCACAGTTCGGCACGAGGCAACCCTTTCTTTCCAGCTTACAGACGTCACTGGACTTAGCTCCTTATCGCAACCTGGAAGAAACATCCATTGGAAAAGAATCCGATAAGCTTATAAAGGTGACTTGTACATAAGCGTTGATTCACTGGAACAACTGTCGGTGGAGTATTGGCTTATGTAAGGTCCATCATTACTCAAAGCCCAATGTATTATCGACTATTTTGCTTGGTCCAACCCAACACAGCAGACGCACCGCGGGGTGTCTGGTCTGGTCTGAGGTCTCCAGTCTTTTATTTCCCACAAACTTCCATTCCACTCGGTCTAACTAGCTGGGGATGGGCCCTCAATGTGACGTTTTGAAGGCACCTCTTCCTTGTTTACCATGTGTTTTCCTTTTTTTTTTTTCTTTTTTTACGGGTTGGGCACCGGTCGGCAGGAGTCTCGCCCAGCCTCACGTTCTGGCCCAAGAGGAAGAGTCAGTCAGGTAGCGGCGCGCAGATATTCCAACACACCAGCAAGGAAGAGGTTTTGTCGCACTTGGTTCAAGCAAGGCCCGGCTGGTGGATGAGGAGCGGAAGGTCAGGTAAGGCAAGGCATTGTGCGCACATGTTGGGCAAGACCAGGCCAGGCAAGTTAAAGCCAGGGACGGACCAGGTGCGGCCATGTGGAATTGGCAGCATTGGCAGTGTTATTGGCATTGGACCGTTAGTTCCATGGAGGGAGACAAAAGGGGAGAAGGGACAGCTTCACGCAATGAGTGTTGTGCGAGACATTGGAGAGCACATACGCGGCATCCCAAGCGATTCGCAACAACGCGCATCCCTATCTCATCTGCCCCGTCCCGTCCAAGGCCCCCGTCTCCGTGTCCAGCGCCAGCAAGTCAACTGGGAGGCCGTTTTATTAGTCAGAAGTGATGCCGTAGAAAAGCGATTTTTTCTGCAGTGACGACGCGGAGCGCGCGGACGAAGGCCAAGACAAAGTTTGTGTGTTCTGGAGCGTCCAGACATCACCACCGTTCGTCGTGTCTCATTACTCTCTTGCTCCTCTTGATCCAGAGTACTTTGACTCTTTACAGCCAAGTACGTAGCATCAGGACCCTCGTGTCTTGTGCGCCGAGTTAAGGCACGGTACCTTGCCTGACTTACTCGAACACAGGGCATCGGCTGGTGTTGCTCTGGTCTGTCCCTCGCCGCGTGCCGTGTCATTCCGGGCTCCTTGGACAACCAGGCGTTTTTGGTCTGCTCTCGTCCGTTTTGCCCTGTGCTGGAGGCTCCACGCAACCTGCATACCTTACCTTTCCTTGGGTACTCTACGTACATACATCACGGCCACTTGCCCTGACCAGCAAGTATGCATTTCCTGGGCCATCGCCGGTCGGCGTCGCAGCAGAGCGTCGGCGACAAGGAGAAGCAGGAGGAACAACAACAACAGCAGCAGCACAAGCGACATTCCCATCGGCTCAGCGCAACTTCGGCGCTCTGGCAAGCGGCCCAGGCCTTAGGCTCCATTGGGGCCCCTGCCAGCAGCACTGCTGCGGCCAACGCCGTCAGCCAAAGCCAGAACCAGAGCCGTAGCCATAGCCGGAGCCACAGCCAGGCCAGCGTCAGCGCCAGCATGGACATGGACGACGCTACGGCGGCCACCGATTCCCTCCACCATTCGCTGCCCAATCCGGTACCCTCGCCCTCTGGTGCCTTGTCATCCCACTCCCAGCAACAGCAGCAGTCGCCGCGGTTGCAGTACCAGCTGCAGCCCGAACACCAGCACCACCAGCACCAGCACCAACAACACCAGTATCAGCGGCATCTGTCGCCCTACCGCGACCCCAATCGTCCTCCTTCCATAATCCTCTCTCCTTCTCCAACTTCATCTCCTCAATTCGCCTCAGGAGCCGCGCCTGCGACTGCGACTGCGACCGGGCCCCTTGCGCCCAAGAAACACGCCGTCGCCAACTTCTACTACGAAGACGACGCCGAGCACCTTAATCACCACGACCGCGGCCTCAACATCGCCAACGCCGTTGCCGCCCCTCCTTCTCCCCTCGCCGCTGCCGCTGCCGCTCCCGACTCCGCTTCCTCCCGTCCCCTCCAGCCTCGCCATTCCCACTCCTACTCGCACTCTTCTGACCTCTCGCATTCACCCACTCACTCCTATCCCTATTCCTACTCCCACTCCCCTTCCTACCACTCCCGCTCTCATTCATATTCCCAGCAGCAGCAGCTTGCTTCCATTCCCGCCGCGCTGCATCCGGTCCATGGCCACCAGCTGCACCATCATCACCACGATTCGACCTATTCGCTGCCTGCCCAACCCACTGCGACTGAGACATCAGGGCCGCCGGGCCTTTCCCCCTCCGTCACTCATCTCTCCTCGTCCTCCCACGCGCCGTCCTTCTCCGTCGCGGCCATGAACCAGCAACAACAACCGACACCTCAGCAGCAGCAACAGCCGCCGCAGCCACAGCAACAGCAGTTTTCCTCGGCCACCCCGCGTCGAACCAACACATACGGCTCCCAGCACGACGAACTGCATATGCCTGCTGGCATGATGCAGCACGGCCAGCTATCGCCCCGCGAATACTCGTCCTCCTCCGCCGCCCCCGCCGCTCCCCAGATCAAGTTGGACCAGGCCTCTCCGAACGCCCCCCAGTTCCAGAGCACATCGTCGGTGCCCAACGTACTGCAACCCGGCGGTGCAGGTGGCCGTCCCCCCGCCATCACCGCAACCACCGCCCCGGCCATGGCTACAATGCCTCAGCAGTCGCAAGACTACCAGACCCCTTCCAAACCCAGCTTGAGTCTCTCTCATAGTTACTCGCGCTCCTCCCCCGCCGCCAACTACGAAGGCGCCGCAACGTTCGCGCCCTACACCCCCACGACCCCCAGCGGATCCGGTTCCCAATTCATGTCGCCGCCAGATCAAAAGTACAATGCTCCCGGCTCTCAGCGGAACATTTCAAACACCCCGCTAGGCCTGGCTGATATTCGACCCCGTGCCGACTCTGGTATGTCGGATGGCGTGCCTGGCAGCACCGCCTTCGATCTCGCCAATGTCCAGCCCGGCACGAGCAACTATCTTGCTCCTTGGGCACTTTATGCCTTTGACTGGTGCAAGTGGCCGCCTCAGGGCAACGGAGCTGGCAAGCTCGCCGTCGGCAGCTATCTGGAGGACGGACACAATTTTGTAGGGCCCGGATTTAACCCATTGGCCAGCCTAGGTATGCTGACTTTTTTATCGTAGATTCAAATCCTCGATACCCAAATGGTGCCGACCCCCAACGACGTCTACCAGCCCGGAACTCCCAAGTTCAACCTCGAATTCTCAAAGGTTGCCGAAGCCACACATTCGTACCCCGTAACCCGCCTTCTATGGGAACCGCCCTCCTCGCAGAAGCAATCCACCGATCTCCTTGCGACGTCCGGCGATCACCTCCGATTGTGGTCTTTGCCCTCGGAAAGCCCTGTGTCCCAGAGCAACTCGATCAACCGACAAGGCAGGGATCCCGGTGTCACAAAGCTCACCCCTTTGGCGCTTCTCTCCAACTCCAAAACTCCGGACCACACTGCGCCGCTGACCTCATTGGACTGGAACACGGTTTCCCCAAGCTTGATCATTACTTCGAGCATAGACACGACCTGCACAATCTGGGATATCCCCTCATTGACAGCGAAGACGCAATTGATCGCTCATGACAAGGAGGTATATGACGTGCGCTTCTGTGCCAATAGTGTGGATGTGTTCGTGAGCTGTGGACAGGACGGCAGTGTCCGCATGTTCGACTTGCGCAGTCTAGAGCATAGCACAATTATCTACGAGCCCACGGGCAAGGATGACCGAGGTACGTCGTGTGACTTACAGAGTCACCTCGCGCCCTTGCTGACCCGATTTCACAGATGCCAATGGCGGTCGGATCAGTCCTACCCTGGCCCAGCAGACCATGTCGAACCCTCCTCCTTTGCTGAGACTGGCGACGTCGCCTCACGACACTCACTTGCTGGCTACGTTTGCGCAGGACTCTAACGTTATTCGCATTCTGGACGTGCGCCATCCTGGACAGGCCTTGTTGGAACTTCGCGGCCACGGCGGTGCGCTCAACAGCATCGAATGGTCGCCCTTAAAGCGAGGCGTCCTGGCTTCCGGAGGAGACGACTGCCAAGTCTTGCTCTGGGATGTCTACAACAACAACAACCACTCCCTCGGTGGCGGTCCTGCTGCCAATGGCGCCGGCCAGCCCGATAGCACACGAAGCCCATTCGCTAGCTGGCAGTGCGATTACGAAGTCGGCAACCTAGCGTGGGTACCGCATCTCTCCAGCGATCAAGGAGAGTGGTTGGGAGTTAGCGCAGGCAGGGGTCTTTGGGGTGTCAAGACATGCGGACGGTCTGGCGTCTGAAGATTGGGATGACGAAGAGTGGTAGTCATCTGGCCGTCTTGCTACCCTGTTCATAGATCTGGCTGGTCAATTGTGGTATATGCATCGCGAAGCCTGGCGTTTGGGAATGGGCCCTGAGCCACTTGTGGGAGGAATGCTACCGTGGTCGGAGCTTCGTACCTTACGGTTTCTCATAGTGCGGACGAAGAATCTTGCTCCCCGGCTCAGCACGGCTTCTCGGTTGGTGGTCAGAAACAAAATCATGGAATGGCGGATGGCTATATACCGGCGGGCATAGGGGAAAGGAAGGAGGTGGATTTGAAATGTTATAATCATCGTGCGGTGTCTTTCCTGCACAAAAAATGTTGCAAAGCACTTCCGGACTTCAAAGCCTTGCCAGTGGCGAACCACCCAGCGGCTCATCCATTGTGACGACGGCTTTGCCCCAAATCTTCCGATCCACCATGTCTCTCAGCGCCCGAGGTACACTGCCAAGCCCATGATAATGCGTGTCGTAAACCACGGGTTGTATACTCCCGCTTTCCATCAACGGCTGGAGCTCATCCCAGGTGGTCTTTTGCTCCTGAGGATACCGACGAGAGCTTTCGCCATACCGCTGCGTGCCTCTATCAGCAAACGGACAATGCTTGAGTGGAAGGGGGAACCCACGTAGCCAATCAGTGAGACTTGCTTCAGAAGAACACGATTCATAGCTACTCGTTCCATGTTGTTTTGTATACCTGCAAAACCAACAACCAACACTTTGCCCCGATGAGCGATGCATTTCAAGCTAGGGTCAACGAGGCCGACGGGATCAAAAACAATATCAGCTCCTTTGCCATCAGTCAATTCTAGTACTTTCTCCCACCATGCCGTGTGTTCGACGTAGTTTACGCAAGCATGAGCTCCGCACTGCGTAGCCACGGCGCATTTGGCTTGGGACCCAGCTGTACCGATTACACGGCAACCCAGAGCGGCAGCAATTTGGACAGCCATGGTGCCCAAACCGCCTGCTGCAGCGTGTACGAGAACTGTTTGGCCAGCTTTGATGCCGGCTTGCATAAGTGCGGCAAAAGAGACGGGTAGCGTCGCTGCCAACCCAGCAGCCTGCGGAAACGTCCATATGGCTGGCATGTGATGCAGAGAATCTGAACGAGGAAGACATATGAATTCGCTGTATGAGCCAGTGTGCCCTCCAAAGACTCTGTCGCCAGGACGGAAGCCCGAATCCGACGGTGCCGAGACAATTACTCCCGAGAACTCAAGACCCAATGTGAATGGTGGCCGGACCAAAGATTGGTTATTCTGATGTTTGCCTTTCGCCTGCACGCGGCCCCGTTAGCCTATGGGTACAGTCTCCAAGTTGCGTTCTAAGCACATGCATAGAGCGTATCCACATAATTGACGCCGGCAGCCTTCACTTGGACGAGCACCTCGTTCGACTTGGGAACAGGTCTCTCGACCTCGGCGACCGTGATCTCGTCAAGGTCCTGGACTCGATCAGTCTGGTCTACTATCATTGTGGGCGACCCACTGACCTTGACAAAGTCGTTGATTACTATCGCTTTCATGTTTGAACTTGGCGGCATGACAGGCTTGCTATAAAAACCACCTAGTAGTATCCGGGGAGCAATAGCACACTAAGATACTGAACGAAAACCGGCAGTGAACATGTAGATGCCGTCAGTGATTGAAGCTTCGAGCCTTGAGAAGTTTTACGCAGCATCGTCGCGTGGAGATCGCTTTTCTGTTTAAAAGATTCCCGCTGCTGCTGGACATAAAGAGGCCGAGGCTTGGGC
This sequence comes from Colletotrichum gloeosporioides, assembly GCF_011800055.1. Lineage (NCBI taxonomy): Eukaryota > Fungi > Ascomycota > Sordariomycetes > Glomerellales > Glomerellaceae > Colletotrichum > Colletotrichum gloeosporioides. Next base: position 56,690 of record NW_025544656.1, on the reverse strand, counting down.
CGGCTCAACCTCTCTTAGACTGACTGTACCTGGGAGAACGACCTGTTGTTCGGCAAATCTCCCCTGGTATCCCTTGCTGCTCGCGGCGCCTTTTCAGCTGGGCTCATTTAAGACACGTACCCGGGTGCCTTACCTAAGGTACCAACCTCAGCACGTCTTCCCACCTTTGTGGGGCGCCTTGGTCGCCTGCAGCACGCTGCACAGGCGACCTGAACCAGAACCGGCCTGCCTCAGGTGTCTTTTGACGCTAAACCGTATTCAGACGGAACCTGGGCCTCCTTCGCGTGAAGGTAACCATGGCTGAGCTTTGCGTCCTCGACTCGTCCTACACTTTATTTTCAATCCTTTGCCTTCCCAACCCAGCCGTCGACTGTATGGTGGCTGCTTCCCCTCGGTTGTCCTTTCTTACGTCCAAACATTTAATACAAGCGAACCCTTTGGAAGACTGCCAGCCTCGAAGTGGCCTTCTCTTCTCTACAACTCTGCGCCAGCAGAGCCAAACGAAACCTGTCTTCGCCTGACGTCGCCATCCAAAAACTCGAGGCCAACAACGTTCGCTTCTTCTAATTGCCTTCAAGATGGCTTCGAACGACCACAACCGATACGATGACTCGGACGACGAGGATGACTTCAACCCTGCGCCTGCCGATCTCTCTGACGACGAACCTAGCCACAACTCTGGTCAGCGACATGCGGGTAGCGATGCGCGAGAGAGCAGCCCTGCTGCTGACGATGACGACGCCGCCGCTGCCCCCAAATCTCGACGAGTAGATGACGATGAGGATGATGAGCAGGACGATGAGGAGGGTGGCCAAAACGACGATGACGAAGAGGACGACGAGGATGAAGAAGACGAGGATGATGTCCAGCAGGTAAGCCTTCCGCTTTCGCTGTTCGCTTTCCTTTTTCCTTTTAATAGGGGGATACGTCAAGCTCCGAGCATCTGGCCGACCTGTTCTGCGTTTCTTCCGCAGATTGATACATTGCTAATGTTTTCTTTACTCTATAGGGACATCGCCGCAAGCGTCGCAGGGATCGTCGCGCCGTCTTCTTCGATATCGAGGCCGAGGTCGAGGACGAAGAAGATGGCGAGGATGAGGAGAAAGACGGTGAAGAGATAGAGGACTTCATCGACAACGCTCATCCTGACGACATTGCCGAAAGTGGAGGCCTCGACGATGACCGAAGGCACCGCGAGCTGGATCGCCGACGCGAGATGGAGTCCAGTATGGATGCTGAGAAGCAAGCCGAAATTCTTCGACAGCGCTACGGTAACCGTCGCCCCAACAAGGGCTTCGGCGATTCCACTGTTGTCCCCAAGCGCCTCCTGATGCCTAGTGTGGAGGATCCTACGATCTGGGCTGTTAGGTGCAAGGAGGGCAAGGAGCGAGAAGTTGTCTACTCTATCATGAAGCGTATCGATGAGCGGATGGGCACCAAGGATGAGTTGGCTATCATTTCGGCTTTCGAACGTGGCGGCCCAACATCCGTCATGAAAGGCTACATCTACGTCGAGGCCAATCGTTCAACGGATATTATGGTTGCGCTAGACGGCATGTTCAACGTCTACCCTCGGTCAAAGATGATTCTCGTCGACATCAAGGACATGCCCGACTTGCTCCGTGTGACCAAGACGCCCACTCTCGAGCCCGGTGCCTGGGTCCGGCTTCGCAAGCCAGCCAAGCACGCCGGCGACCTGGCGCAAGTCATTGACGTTACCGAAAATGGTCTTGAAGCCCGAGTCCGCTTCATCCCGCGTCTTGACTACGGCATGAGAGATGATGCCCTTGCTGCCCTGACCTCTGATGGCAAACGGAAGCGCCCCGTTGGCGTGCCTGGACCAAGACCGCCACAGCGTTTGTTTAATGAGACGGAGGCCCGAAAACGTCACCCCAGGCATATTCAAGGAAACCCGACGACCAAGGTTTGGACATACATGGGTGATGAGTTTGAGAACGGCTTCCAGGTGAAGGATATCAAGATCCAGCAGCTAGTTGTCACGGACGTCAATCCCACTTTAGAGGAAGTCACTAGGTTCGCTTCCGGCGCTGAGGATGGTACCGAAAATCTCGATCTCAAGGCCCTTGCTGCCAGCCTCAAGGACAGCAACATCAACGTCACTTACCTTCCCGGCGATGTCATCGAAGTCTACGATGGTGAGCAAAAGGGCGTCGTTGGAAAAGCAACAAACGTCCAGGGCGACATCGTCACGATGCAGGTTACGGAGGGAGACCTCGTAGGTCAGGTCATTGAGGTCCCTACCAAGGGCTTGAGAAAGAGATTTAAGATCGGAGATCACGTCAAGGTTACCAGCGGCAGTCGATTCCGCGACGAAGTTGGTATGGTTGTCAAGATTTCCGAAGACCGAGTAACCTTCTTGACCGACCAAACCAACACGGAGGTCACGGTCTTCAGCAAAGATCTGCGTGAAGCCAGCGATATTGGCGGCCAGGGTGCGTTGGGTCAGTATGAGCTCTTTGACCTCGTTCAGCTGGACCCGACCACTGTGGGCTGCATCGTTAAGGTCGATCGCGAGTCAGTGGTTGTACTTGATCAAAACGGAGACACCAGACAGGTCATGCCATCCCAAATTGCCAACAAACTCCCGAAGAGAAAGGTTGCTGTGGCTGCCGATAGAAACGGCTCCGAGATCCGACTCGATGATGTTGTCAGGGAGTATGGCGCCCAACAACGCCAGGGCAAAATCATTCACATCCACCGCGCATACGTATTCTTGCACAGCAACAACAATAACGAGAATGCCGGTGTGTTCGTTACCAAGGCTAGCAATGTCACAACCATTGCTGCGAAGGGTGGACGCGTGCTTTCAGCGGGTCCCAACTTGGATCAAATGAACCCGGCAATGAAGCGCAACCCTGGCGGCGCAGAGAGCAAGATGGCACCTCCCAAGACCTTCGGCCGTGATCGTTCTATCAACCAAACTGTCATCATTCGGAAGGGTGGCTACAAGGGTCTTTTGGGTATCGTCAAAGATGCCACGGAAACTCACGCCCGTGTTGAGCTGCACACCAAGAGCAAGACCATCACGGTGCCCAAGGACCATCTTAGCTTCAAGGACAAGAATACCGGTGCCAAGATCGACATCAATGGACGGGGTCCAAGGCCGGGTCAAGGCGGCGCCCCTGGAGGTGGGCGTGGTGGAGACTGGCAAGGAGGACGTACACCAGTCGCCTCTAGCGGCGCGGAGAGGACGCCCGCGTGGGGTTCACGAAGTGAGTCAATGCCCAACATGCGATATCATGATTACTTTGCTAATATGAATCAAGCTCCTGCACCGACTGGCGGCAGAACTCCCGCTTGGAAGTCTAGCAGCCAGGACTACGGATCCGGCTCTCGCACTCCCGCCTGGGCTGACGGCTCAAGGACTGCTTATGGCGATGGTAACAGAACCGCGTATGGCGGGGGTTCAAGGACTCCGGCATGGCAATCGGGCGCAAAGACACCTGCACACGACGCTTTTGGATTGGGATCGAAGACGCCAGCATACGGCGGGAGCGATGCCTGGGGCTCAGGTTCGAAGACGCCTGCCTATGGAGGCTCTGCACCCACTCCCGGCGCCAGCGGTAGTGATTCATGGGGATACACCCCAGGCAACTCTGGCTACGACGCGCCGACGCCGGGTGGAAATCTCCTGGGTGCACCCACACCCGGTGCTCTTAATGCTCCCACACCGGGTGCCTACTCGGCACCCACCCCAGCGGCCGCGAGTGCTCCGACTCCTGGTGGAGGATGGCAAGGTGGCTGGGCTGCTGATTCGGCCCCTACACCAGCGGCCGGCGCTCCCACTCCGGCGGCCAGTGGTTTCGCCTCCTCATCTGGCTATTACGGCGCCCCTACCCCTGCTGCGTATGGTGCGCCCGAGACACCGGCGGCCAGCGGGCCTAGATACACCGACGATGACTGATGAAACGGCGTCACAAGATATGTGACGAGTTAAGGTGGCCGGTGCTACATAGTCAGATTGGCTTTACATTAGCCAACAGGAGGGGCACAGGACTTGTATATTATCCGGCGTTCTCGTAGAAAGGGCATGCGCAAGAAAGAAGCGCGAATTTCAAGATGGTTTGCATCACACTTGACTGTCGGGCGTCGGGATCATTTTCCAAACCAAATGTCGTTTACACGAAAACCAATTCAACAAATCCCATGCCTCCATGCGTCTTACCCGCAACCTCCAGTCAGTTATTTGCAATATAGATTGCCACTGCCGGCTGGATCAATTTGTTAGGATACCTCGGATGATAATGCAGGTCGCTGTTGACTGGATGAGCGACTTTACCCGCCGGTTGTTCTATCGCCGGTAGCATCGCAACCATGGTACGTGTGCTTTAGGTCTGGTCATTTGATATATAGATGCCGTGCTTTCTCCCTTATGTTCAGGATCTACGTTATAGCTCTTCACAGGTATAAGTTCAGCATCTCGTGACGGATTCGGGTGAAACTCCTGCGCAATTCAGATGCGCATTATCTTCCATCTTCTGCTGCTCCTCTTTCGAAGCCATTAACAAAAGCCCCTAAGCGTCACTATGAAGGCCTCGTCGGTGGTTGTGGCGTTGGCCAGCCTTGCCTCTGCTCACTGCACGACATTCCCATCATCTTTGGGGCACCTTGTGCTATTTACTGACCCTCTCAGATGTATTTCTATCCGTCACTTACAATGGCAAGACCACACAAGATTGGGAAGTCGTCCGCAAGACGACGAATTACCAGTCCAATGGACCGGTCACGGACGTGACCTCCCAGCAGATGACATGCTACCAGCTAGCCCCAGGTAACGAGGGTGCCACGCTGCTGGATGTGACTGCAGGATCCACGATTGGTGCGTTCAGATTGGCATTCACGATCAGAGGCAAGCTCGCTGACAACCAGCTCTTCAAAGGCTACAACGCCAAGGCGTCCGTCTCCCATCCCGGACCAGTCAATTTCTACATGGCCAAGGCGCCTTCTGGTTCCATCACAAACTTCGATGGCTCCGGAAAAGTGTGGTTCAAGATCTACAACGACGGCCCGACTGTCACTTCTAATGGACTGACCTGGCCCACTTCAGGCAAGCACCTTCATCTCTTGTTCTGCCTCTCTCGCGCGTGTTGACATTTATACCCCAGGCAAAACGACGCTTAACGTCCAGATTCCCAGGTGCCTTGCAGATGGCGAATATTTCCTCCGCGTCGAGCATATTGCTCTGCATAGCGCTAGCAGCGTCGGTGGCGCTCAATTGTACATCTCGTGCGCCCAGCTCCGTGTCAGCGGCGGCACAGGCACGTACAAGCCTAACTTGATGTCGTTCCCTGGTGCATATAGCCCCAACGACCCGGGTCTCGTCGTGAACATCTATTACCCGGTTCCGCAAAACTACAAATCCCCGGGAGGCGATCCACTGGTGTGTTAGGTCGCAGTGCGAGCGGCATGCCGTGGGAAAAGCCTCCAGATCTTCCCAGAGGGATCAAGAATGTCGACTGTTGCCAAGGGCATGTTGGCGTCCTCCAGTCGTCCAATAGCACCCAGAACTCAGAGACAGTGGCTAGTTAGCCAAAGTATGTAACAGAGACATCAATCATAGTTGGATGACAATCGGTTCACATTCAAGATTCGAACTCTGATGTGATAACTGTTGTACTTTTGATATCTGTGAGTCCTCGAGCCAGGGCAATACAACGTGCAATATCGAGAAATCAGACCCCGCCTGTTGCCAGCTCCCTTGATAGAATCTGTGCGTTACACTCAGCAGAATATGGAGCCCATTCTCATCCTGTTCAAACAAGGTCGAAAGGGGGCTAGAACACTGGTCACCTCTATAGCTTTTCGCAGCCAGGTGCGGCTAGGTGAAGAACTTCTATCCTTCCATTTTCGGCTGATGCCCGTGGCGAAGCACACGATGTAACCCACTACAGTAGCTTGATTGCTTACGTCGACGGGTTAAAGTGCGGGGAAAGCTTGTGGCCTTGCGCCCCTCGCCGCCCTCGTGGCAGACATCGTGAACCCTGACCTCTCGGCAAAACGGCATGTGGTAAAAGCTCCAATAGGGGGTGTCGGAGCCCAGATGCTCGTAAGACGTGTTGTTCGAGTCAAGCTCAATCTTTCTGTAATGAGGGGGACGGACCGGCAGGAGGCCAGCGCTTATGCAAGGGCTATCGGCTGAGGCACGTCAAGTATTGTGCTTGTCATGAAAAGACCTCATTAATGTGGTGGAAAAATTAAGGCCTGATGATGGGTAGATCCTTCGTAGCATGGCTTATCTGCATGCTGGCTGAGATCAGAGTAGTAGTATAAGTAGCTCCAACGGCCCCGAAGACGTTGATCGTGACGCCGGACATATGATCGCGCAATCATCGCTGGAACTCCCTCAGTCGCGCTCATAAGCTCTCCAACCATGTTGTCTGGTCCCTCGCTCGCTTTTCTGGCGTCAACGGCGCAACTCGTTTCGGCCGCCACTTTCACTGTGCCCAGTAAGGTGAACACCGGCGGCCTCTCTTATGCGCCTCTCGAAGCAGCACCCGTCGGAATCTCGTCAGTCCACTTGAGTTTTGCGCCATGCTAGTTTGCTGATATCCGTCCAGATTCGAGTTCTTTGCCTTCCCCTCGTACTTCCAGAACGTCACCGCAACAAACCAATGTCTGACCAACTTCAAGACGCTGAGCGGCGCCTGGCCACCTATCCGGATCGGCGGGACAACCCAAGACCGAGCCTCCTATGATGCCTCTTCGTCAGCGTATGTTGTGTACACTGTTGCGAGCCCGAACGATGCGCCCGCAACTCTGACCTTCGGGCCGAATTTCATGAAGCTAGCTGCGACATACGGTGGCGACGTGACTCTGGGACTGAACAGAGGCAAGAACAACATCGACAACACCATTGCAGCTGCCAAGGTCGCCGTCGCAGAGATGAAAAATCTCTATGCGATTGAACTCGGAAATGAGCCTGAGTGTGAGTTCAAAATCCGGGATCCATACTTAATCAAACTGACAAAGTTTTTCTCAGATTGGTCGGGAGTCCAGCCGATTGCTTCTGGCACGTGGAATCCTGCTGTGGACGCCGCGTCGCAGAACAATTGGGATATCATCGTCGGAAATGCCATTGGCAAGAAGAATATCATCCAAGCCGGAAACTCAAACTCACTTCCTCCCACGTGGGGGGCTGAAGAGTTGATTGCCAGCGGAAATGCCACGGTGAGGGAGTATGTGAAGACGTATGCCCACCACAACTACCCCGGCGGCACCGTATCCAGCTTGATGTCTCACGCGAACATTGCAACCAATGTCCACTTGTAAGTTTCTGTGCCCAACTGCGTCGAAGCCTTTATGCTGAACGGTGTAAGATTCGACCGCGATATCGCCAGTGCCTTGGCGGTAAACAAGCCGTATGTCTTTGGAGAGACCAACTCGGGTGAGATGACGCCCTTCCCTTTATTGAATCACTGAACATGCTAACCCTTGCACAGTCGCTGGAGGAGGTGCGGCAAACGTGTCCCCGACGTTTGGGGCTGCCTTGTGGGTGATGGACTATGCGGTGCGCCTGGCCACGTCAAACGTCTCCCGCGTATACTTCCATCACGGAACCATTGGCAATAACCCCTACAGCTTCTTTGGAAGATACTCCATGGGCAACCCCTATGTCGGCGCATACACGGCAACAGCTTTTCTGGCTGGGGCCAAGCACGTCGCCGCCTTGGATGATGGCAAGTCTGCCTTTGCAGGGTATGCCACCTATGACGCCGCGGGGGCGCCACTTCGAGTTCTTCTGTACAACTCCAACTATTACAGCGGTTCCGGCACGCGAGCTGTCGAATCTTTCGTCCTCAGCGGGCTGTCAGCGACGAGTGTTCGGTCCAAGCGGGTTACTGCGGCCAGCGCCGAAGCAAGACAAGATCGAGGCGGGAACGCGTCGATCGGCGGCCAATACTTCAACAACGGCACTTGCACTACCGGCGGCACGGAGAAATTCGAGACAGCGGCGGTCTCGGGGGGTAAAGTAACCCTTAGCGTTGGGGCCAGTGAGGCTCTCTTGGTGTATCTCCAGTAACCTCGATGGTTCTGGGGCATCTCCGAGGAGCTGTGCAGGTGATGGAAGGCTTCATGTTATGATGCCGGCTTCGATGACGGCGGCCCTGAGTTTCGTGAGGCGATCCACAATGGAGTCTGCACGCTCTTTCAACATGTCGCACTGCAAAGACAGTACCTGGCACTCTCTGCCGGCCCTTCCCTCTAACGAGGCTTGAATCTTGGGGACGCAGCGGGCTAGGGAGGACTGAAGATCAACCAGGATCGCGGACATGACAGAAGGCGAGGATCCAGGAGAAAGAGTGAAGGAACCGATGCGAAGTTCGGGTATATCGAATCGATGGTTCTCAACGCCGTCGTATTCTGCGGAGGCGGCAGATATTTTGAAGCATACTTGAGCGTGCGAGAATATGAGTTCTGTAATGTCGTGCAGGCGGTAGTGACATGAGATTAGCTGGTTAAGCAAGGTGAAGTCGACGCTTGACAGGCGGTCGGCCGCCTCAAATGGATCTTGTCCAAAATCAGTATGACACTTGAAGGTATGGACACAATTGGGAAGGATGCATTCAGGGGCTGCATCGTACGCGACGGCCAAGCGAATAGCCTCGGGATATAATTCGATCAGCTGCTGGGTTTGGCCAAGCATCAATTCGAGTGAGCGGCGTAAGCCGTACGATTCGTTGACTTGGGTACAGAACAAGTTCAAGTCGGAAGCGGCAACGTGTAGCTTCGAAACTGGAGGCAGGCCTTTGTAAGCTTCGTTCAGCTTGAGCATCATGGCGGACAACTTTTCGAAGCATCGGGCTCTCGGATCAAGTTGGGCTTCGCAAGTGTTTTCGCTGAGAGGGATGTTGAATTGGGATTTTGGCTGAAAAGTCAGGAGCTGGTCAAAAGAGAAGGGTTCCCAGTCCAAAGTTGAGGTCTCAGCGACGAGAGGGGCTTCCAGCATGGCGAAGTCTTGAGTTGTCGGACGTGGACCAGCAGGACTGTAGACACAAGCAACGCTGGCCTTGGAGCACCGGGCACAGACGGCAGAGCCGGCCTGCTTCGGACATCGTAGCTTTTGGCTGTGGCATCTGTCGCAGGCCTGACGATTGCGCGGAGGAAGAGGCATGTCGGTGTATGATACTTTGGGGGACGGAACGCAGCATGGAGAGAGGTGCTGACGGGAGCAGCTACCTACGATGTGAGGTGCTGTGCTCCCGACACGGGTTGCCAGCTGGCTTTGCCTACCTAGGAACTCGACCTTCGGCGTCGGCGCTGGCGGATCGACATTAGTGGAGCCTCTCTAGCGTGCCGTAGCGCCCGCCAGACTCGCCAAAATCAGTTCCATGGATCATGGTTTCTACTTTCTCCCTGCCTTAGGTACCTACGGAGGTGCCTAGATAGGTACGGAGTACGGATGCACAAAACAAAAGCCTTACAAAACACCACCAGGTTTCTCCTCACTTCTCATTCTGTTGTTCGAACATTGGGGTGTCTTTTCCACGTGTGGTTGTCTTTCAATCCCCAGGAGCACGGATGCCACCGTCATCGATCCGTCCGAACTTCTGCAGGCACTATTTTTTGACACATGTTTGTCCCAACTCCCTCGAAAATGACACGAAACGCCGTGACACCTGCGACTTCGACTCCTTGCGTCCAGGAGCGCAGAAAACGTCCAGCTAGTGAACCACAACCCTGGAATCCTTCCATCCTTCAGCCGCCCTACGTCTGTCCGGCCCCTTCTCGTCTCCAGCGTTCGTCTTCGCACCTTATTAGATAGGTAGGCACCTAATTAACTGACCCTATCACTAAGGTAGGTAATACCTAGCCAATACCCTAGGTAAGGTAATGTAAGCAAGGAGGTACCGAGCCGCCGTTCGCCCTCGCACACAACATCATCATCCATCGGCCATCTTCTGCCCGCTGCATCACCATCATCGTCAGTAGCATCTTCGCCAGCAAGAGGAATCGGAGATGGTGGTGTCCATGAACACATGACTCTCACCAACAGCCGACTGCAACGCTTGTCCTTGTCCCTGCTCACTCCCACGTCCCAACGCCATGCCTTGCCTTGCCTTGCCTTGCCATGCATCATGTCATGTCGGCTACCCGCCCCCCAACTTCCCGTGCGCCCGTTTGGCGTTCGCTCATCACGTTGGCGTCCACCAACCAACGCCACACTTTTCCCCCAGTCGAGCTGCCTTTGCCCGTCAAAATGAGGTGCTCTTTGTCTTCTCTCCAGCCCCAGCCCCAGCTCCCAAGCCGGCTTCCCCATTGCTACCCAGGGACTAGGGCGCCTAGCGGCTGTCGATCAGCCAGCCGGGACTTGACCTCGCATCCTCCTCAAAGCCAATTCTTCTCATACAACCAAGACACAATTCGCTTCTGACCCCATCATCCAAAAGCTTGCCTTGAGTCGTGGACGCCTCTTCCCCTCTCCGGGAGATAAGCACTTTGTTTGCACCCTCTGCGCGTGGCAGTCGCAGACCAGACCGGCCCTCCTCAGCTCAACCCCCAATTTTCAGCTTATATTGCCTGTTTGCCTGCTGTGCCACCTTCTGTTCTCTCTCCGACATTCCTCCCCGGCATGGCCCGCGCTCCCATTTCTCTTCTCGCCTTCAAGGACTCTTCTCATTTTCGATTCCATCGTCTTTGTGTCGCACTCTGCTGTGTATGCTGCAATAACCTGCCCAAAGCTCTCACCTCCATCATGCTGTCGAGGTGACAATCGAAATGGAACCCTCCACAGTCATCGGATGCGTGTCTGCTTTGACCGACCTCTTCGCAGAGGGCGCGCAACACTACACGCTGTGGAAAAGAAAACGATCCCGGCAAAACCATTACCGGAGGACGGGGCGCGCTGGGCAGAAAGGCGTCGTTACCTGCGCATTGACTACATCTCTTGACGCTGCCGAAACACAGATCAAAGAGACGTTTGATATTGCCTTCTCCATTGTAGGGCCCGATTTCTCCAAAGGAGATGGTGTGTATCGTCCTCATGACTACAACCAGGGACTTCTCTAATGTCAGATTTGCACAGTCACTTGTACGGATCTTCTTTGCAACCAGTTGTTCAACCTCAAAAGTCGCGTTTCCCATTTGCGCCGGGCCGTTGACGCCACCTGCTTGACAGCTACGCTGAATATCGCCGATATCCTTCAAACATCCGAGGCTATCCGCATCGCCTCAGTCAAGGCACTAACGGACCTTTACGGCCGCATGGCTGTGGGTCGCTCTATCCCTCAACACCTGCCCGTCCCAAAGCCTCGGTCGCGCCAAAGTAGCTTGTTGTCCCGACGCTCCGGAAGCTTTATCGATTCCAACAACGATGATGACGACAAGATGACCATCTGTACCGATCAACCCCGCCTCCAATCGGAGCCGCCTTCGCCTCCGCCGACCCCGCCAGACTCCAAGCTCATTGTCAGCGATGCGGCATCCATCTTTGCTCCGTCAACGCTGGCGCCCTCAGAAGCTGGTGGTGGTGGTGATGCATCGGCAGTCCTCCGTCCCAAAGTCAGCGTTTTCAGTATGTTCTGCCCCAAGGCAATGGTGCTTCAGGTTGACTTGTCGAAGCCCGTCCCAGAGGATAAGAACTGTACGTGTGGTTACCGTTGGAAGCCAATCCCGCCCGAGAAGAAAGACTTTATTGTGCTGAAGGAGGGGTTCTGCATGTCGAACCGATTCCTTGCCAAGTCGCACTCCGACAAGGACGTCTATGGGTGTATTCTTTGTGTTTCAAGCGGAAAGACTGAGACGTATGATTCGTCACAGTCGTTGGCGGCGCACATCAACTCGTGTCACACCAAGTGGCAGATTCTCCACGAGAGAGACATAGCCTAGCATTGGCCCTTTCACATGTAAGACGCTGATTTACTGTTGATTTTGATTTAGGGAGCAGAAGGTGTTGGGAGTAGACCCGGAGCATTGAATGGCAATACCCCTGAACGCCATGGTCTAAACTGTGTTGATACCCCGAAGAATACTAGACAGGTGCTTAGGATACATTAGATGATTAAAAACCGTAGACCTTGGTTGTGACTGAACAAATCGCTATCAGTGACTTGTACAATCATCCCTCTTTCAAGATGGGCACCTTTCCTAATGTCTTCTGGCTTCCCAGCGCAGGCCGCTAATGCAGGGGCCCAACTACCTTACAAAATAACTCAGGCACATGAAAACTTGATATTACCACCCAGGTATAGTCTCTATCACATCATCAGGTGGACGGCCCAAGATCGTTAAATCGCCGCGAAACTTACCATTAGCAGATGTTTCCCGGATAAAGACCCTCAAAACTGCCCGTACCAGACGCAACTCCGTATGATGCACGTGTAATGATTGGTAATGACGGGCTTGGTTACAACGCCAGGACAGCCGTCGATGCCATCACACGGCTCCAGGAGCTCGGTGATCTTGTGGCCGCACCGGTGATGAATGAAGACTTTGCGAAGACACATTAATGCTGCTAGGGTAGGGCATGGGCGTTGTGCTCCTATATTTATGAGATATCCTGAGTCTCACTGTCCTATGCTGTATGCTTTCTTTGGCTGAGAGACGAAGTGTTTGAATGTTGTCACTATCAAGTATATGTTGGGGGCGGTGAAGGTATTTGTCGCCGGGGCATGGGCGATAAGTCACCTGGCCTAACAACTCAACCCAGTGCAGCTTCGATTGTGGTGGGCTGAAAAGAGTAAAGCGTCCATGGTCCGAGGCCCGGAAGGAACTGTCGTTCGTTCATCCTACCCTATAAAAGTCATAAGCCTTGGGCACGGGATGGGTCGCCGGCAGTGTGCTGCTGCCTTTTGACATCGTGAATGGCAAACGGCCCAAAGTACCTCCTCGTACGATGCGGCCGTTGCCGTCGAACTGGTGGAGCCTTAGAAGCTCTCATAACGACATGGGGGTCAAAGGCGGGGAGACATGTGCGATGCATCTTAGAGCCGGCCCGTCCATAAATGCCACGTCCGTTAAAAGCGCCTATAGAAACCAATTTGGCATCGTTCTCGAGAATTGATCCACTTTTGATTGCCTCTCTAACGCCAAAGCGAATTAAACTCATAATGAAACACCACCGTGCTAGCCAGACTACTCGGAAGATAGCCATAGGTACACCCTCTGTTAGTGATCAGCATAATCGTTATCAAATGTGCCGATTCGCTGAAGGGCCCCGTGTGGTTGACGCTTGTCACCGTAACATGAGATCGCAAACAGATATCTGCTATCGAACCATTCGAGATGTGCGCCCTGATGTTGAGTGGAACATGCGCCAGAATATACTGTGAGCTTCTGAATGTCAGACTCGTCGCCTCAACCCCCAAACACCGAGAAATGCATATGCGCGGATATTCTATGGCAACAGGTTGTCGTCGTGGACGTCCCATGAGCGGCTGCCACCTGTTGTGCACAGAGCATTCCAGTGGCCGACAGCCCACAGGACGACGAGGTGTATGACCGCAAGGAGCACGGTGCCACGTACACCCCAAGCCCATGGCAGCCCATTGTGTATCCTGAAATCTTGCCGGTATCTCAGCTCCCCCGACGTATCGGTGTTCGCGAGACCGAGATCCAGCGCAGCAATTACGACCAGAAACGCCCCTACACTTGTGTCCACCATGTAAGGCCAACAAGGACGCGTGAGGCTGTAAAGTTTACTGAGAAAGAGACCAAGACGAGTGACCACCAGCAGAGGACTAGCATTATGATGGATTAGATGACCTGCTCGGAGCCATCCGACCATTAGCCTGTGTTGAAAGGCGGCAAATCTTGTGCCGGGAGGGGGTGGCATCAGCAACGGTGGAGAACCCAACGGCTCATCTTTGACAGACTCGGCGCTTCCTTCGGACACAGCAATTTCCGGAGACAGACGAGGAAAGCTGTCCTGGCTGCGCGAGGCCACCATCGTCTGGGCCTGGGGACGATGCCGCGGTGAGCTAGGATCCGAAAGCCTTTGCATACCTGTCTGTAGGCTTGGACGGGGGGAGCCATTTTCTGCAGCCCTGCTGGGAATGTTATAGCCTTCCTGTGAGGATGAGAATCTGGGCTGCTTTTGAGGATCTGTGACAAAGTCAGTTCGATAGAAAGCGTGATCACTATGATGCCGTGAATGACGAACCTGGGACAGGAGTACTAGGGGGTACCGGAGAATCGAGATTCTGAATGCGGCGGTTGTGAAGACCCACCGGCGGACTTGAGCTTCTGCCTCGAGGGACGCTATCAACGGTGGATTCGGTCTTCATGGCTGCTAAGACTTCGTTGGCGCTTGGGCGTTGAGAAGGCTCCAGTGCAACGAGCCTTTTGAGCAGTTGGTATAGCTTGGAGGGAAGGTCAGGACGCTCTCTGCGCTCATCTTGGAAGCCCTGCCAATCCGTTATCTCAGCGCGCAGGGCGTCAATGTCTTCTAACTCCTCGTTGATAGTGTTGGCGCTACGGTAGGGTAGCCGGCCAAAACACATGAAGTAGAGAATCATTCCTAGAGAGAATATGTCGGATTTTGTTGTAAAGTTGCCGTAGCGTCCCACAGAGTCCCTCCTCAAGACCTCCGGCGCACAGTAGGAGATGGTTCCGGTTGAGCCGGTAGACTTGCGAACCATGTGCTCGGACTGAACCTCGCCAAAGTCACTAATCAGGCAGATCATGCCACTCCCCTCACGATGTAGCAGGCAGTTACTCGGCTTGAGGTCCCTGTGTATGTAGTTGGCTGCATGAAGGTAGGCGAGTCCAGATGTGATGTCTTTGAAAAGAGAGAAGATTTCTTCGAAAGAAAGGAGCCGTTGAGAGGCGAATTGATCGCGTGGGATTTCGAGTTGACCTTTGGACTTCCTGCGCATTTGAGCCTTGAGTTGCTCTTTTGTAGTCTCTTTTGGCTGCTCGCCGATGATGTATTGAAGCAGATCTCCACCATTACAATACTGTTGAAGAATAAAGGCGCATGCCACGCTGGGGCCGAATCTCGTCAACGTAACGTCCTCGAGCCAAACGTGGCGGTAGGAAACCAGGTTTGGGTGGGACAGTTTGGCAAGCAGCTCAACCTCGATGAGCACCTTTTCGAGCCAGGCATGATCGTCTCCGACTGGCACACGCTTACATGCGAAGTGGCCTAAGAGCAGTTAGACTGTCATGTTTGATTCTCCGCGAGCAACACATCGTACCTAGGTGGCAGCCATCAATCTCATGACGAACGAGCAGGACAACTCCTTTTCCGCCTCGGCCAAGCTCTTTCTCTTCGACGAAGAAGGTTTTGAAGTAATTCGGACTGAAGGCTTCGCGGCGGATGCGACTTCCTTCCTGGACGGCGGGTGTGCTTGATATAAACTCAACATCTTGTGTGTCCTCGAAAACGGCGGGTTGGGGAGTCGCCAGAATAGGCTGCACAAATCTGCGGATAGGGCTAGAAGGTGGATGTTCGGCTCGAACACTGTGGTGACCGGCTCGTAGCATGCGGAAGTAGTTGGGGTCGACGAAGGAATCGTGGTGGCGCGCACTGTCGAATTGACGATCGGGGGAGGGGGAGCGCAAAGGTTGTCGGCATGTAGGACATTCGGAGAGGCCTCGAATCTCGAGTCGCTGGGACGAGGGGTCGCGAACTACAATTGCATTGCGATGACGGCTAAACACGGACGTCAGCAAAGACATGCCGCCCAAGGCGGGAGAGGAACTCACAGAACGATTTCGCGGCCCTCGCGCGGGTGGTATGGTATAAGCGACATTGTGACTCGGTCAGGTTGGTTGTCATACTAGGTCGTCAGACCAGCAAAAAGGCGTAAACCATGGCCGACTGGGGAGGCAAGGCGCAAGGTTGAAGTACTCGAAATATTCAGGTGCGGAGGAGAGTGAAGGCGTCGCGGTCGGTATCTGGTCGGTGCGCTGGTTGTCAGGGACGCGGACAGGGGCACGGCGACAATGGTGGAGATGCGAAGGATGCGTAGGTAGGTATTGTGTGTGGTTGTGTGTGGAAGCGCAGTTCAGGTTTGGTTGTTGTTACTGTCGTTGTTGTCGTCGGCGAGGTGTCACGAGTACAGTGCCAAAACACCAGACAGGGCGAGGCACGGTAAGGTACCTAGGTAAGGTGAGCATGGCATGGTGAAGCCAAAGAAAGGCGAAGGCATCCCATGCTTGCCCGTTGACTGAGGGTATGACCTCACACTGTCTGTGCAGCACCTCGTTACCCCACGTGCCCGCATATAGTGGGCCACCGGGCAGAGAGCTCCGGGGAGCTGGTCCAGCAACCTGCACTCACAGCTGTGCCTGTCCAGGGAGGTCACAGGTGGGAGGTGACGGGCGTAGTGCAGCTGCACAGTACAAACTCTATCACGGCAAGAAGCTGGGGCTCCTCCCCACAGCCCGGAGAGATGTCTCCTTTTTGCTGATAGCTTCTTTCTTTCTACTTCACTTCAATTATTTTCGGCTCGAAACTTGGCTGTGTACCCATGCACACGCTGTTTTCGTCGCTCCAGATACGGGGAGAGCGCGATGGAAAAGTCCAGAGGATGTGACACCACCTCGTATCGCCCCGTTGATGCATAAGCCGTGCCATCTATACCCTCAATCATCTCATTAGACAATGTAAATCCCTTGTGGTGGTTTGACTTGGGTTTTGCGAAATTCGACCAGGAGACACGCAGTTCAATGCCACGGACCGTACAAATAGCTTCAACAATCGATGACTTTGCGGCGCCGAAGTCCCGGGCCCCGGAGCCCGGCCATCTCCGGATATCCTCACCCGATGGCTTTGCCCACCCCGCAGCCCATCCGGATCACAAATCCACCGATGCGATTTTGTCTCAGCTCAGGAATCCGACCTCAGCTCAGCTGCCGTGAAACTGATTGGTGCAGTCTCGTTGCTCCAAACAACCCATAAGGATGTCTGAAGGGAGGGGAGCAAGCAACCGGGTGTGAGCACCTGTGAAGGTGTCAGTGGCTCTTAAGACGTCTCGGTCTCGGACGCGCCTCTTCCAGCATGAGGTTCGGTCAGCAGAACAATCATCTTGGAAATGGCGTCTCTTCTCCGCGGCACCGCTTTCATCACTGGTGCTGCTTCTGGTGAGCGAGCTCCATCATTGTGTCTTGAGAGCGAACAACTTCATACTGATAAGCACCATAGGTATCGGCCAGCACACAGCACTGGCCTTTGCAAAGCACGGCATCAATCGCCTGGCCCTCGCGGACATAAACCAGGCGACCCTCAGCGTCACCACTGATATCCTCCGCCGCCGCTATCCTGCTGTCAAGCTTCTCCCTTTATCCCTCAACGTGCAAAATGCCGTTGAGATTAGGTCTGGCATTGCCGCAACCATTTGCGCCTTCGGCCGCATAGACATTGCTGTCAATAATGCCGGCATTGGAGGCAGTGGGCGCGCCACTCATGAGATCGACGAAGCCGAGTTTACAAAAGTTCTCGATGTCGACCTGCATGGCGTGTGGCGTTGCCAGCAAGAAGAGATCAACGTCATGCTAAACCAAGAGTAAGTCTTACAGATTCGAATACCAATGACAATACTAAATTTGTGGTGTTTGTGACAGAGATCTGGGATCCCGTCAAGGTCGTGGTACCATCATCAATGTGGCATCCATGTTTGGCATCATATCGCCGTCTCGATTCATGTCGCATACAGCATACACAACCGCAAAGCATGGTGAGTCGCGCTCTTTCCCATGCTATATTTCAAAGGTACTAATGCAGCGTGCCCTCAGGAGTGCTTGGCTTGACGAAAGCTGACGCCAACACATATGGTCCAAAAGCAATCCGCATCAATGCAATCTGCCCAGGGTTAAATGGTCCAAGAGTCGTTTGTTGGGTCAGGCGCTAATGAGTTCCAATAGCTACGTCGAAACACCGCTTGTCCTTGAAACAATGGCCCAGGACGCCGAATCACCCCTTGCCCGAGATATTAGCCGAACACCTTTGGGCCGCATGGCGAAATCCGAGGAAATAGCAGACTGCATCACATTTCTTGCTTCTGATATGAGCAGCTTCATGCAAGGCGCTGGTCTGGTGGTCGACGGAGGGTTTACGGTCCAATAGCTCTCGGAACTCAGATCACGTTTCTCATGGAGTAAGAAAACACGTTTCTTGCCTATATTCGAATCCCTGGAAAGCCCCTCGATACGCCGGACCTCTCAAGTCCATACCCGTTGAAGAACAGATGAAATAACAAGCCAGCCGTAGTCTGCGAGATACAACTCGTAGTTCCCGTACGTAAACATCGCCAGACTGCTAGCGTGCACGAGCCCGTCGCATCAAAAACTGAAGAAGTCTAGCTCATGGTTTCTGTTGACCGCAGAAGACTCGCTTTCTCCTTTATCCGGCATTGCGCTCTGCACCAATCCACTCAAGCTGACTGGACTCAGCGCGTTCAGCCCACCTTCGCTGCCCATCCAATCCATGCTTCCGGAGTCAACGGAGTTGAGAGGTTGAGACTTGTCAGCCTCGTCTCCTGTACTTACAGATGAACCTTGATTCAATTTCTCGCTCAAGAGCCCCCGCGGAACGGCTGCGCCGCCCTTTTTCCCCCCGCTATCTCCCCGCCCGTTGTCACGTGCAGCCGATGAGACGGCATCTGAGCCGTCGAGTGCGGAGCTTGCGTTCGGTCTAGTTGTTCCTGAAGCCCATTCGCCCAGACCTGACCCGTCATACGCAGCTTCGCCGTGTTGGGCCGTGTTCTCTGCGTTCAACCCGCCGAGTGTCCATCCATCTGATTGAGAAGAAACGAGCACGAAGTCTTCAGATGGTCTCAACATGCCATCCGAGGCATCATCAAGGTCAGCCTCAATCGCCGAGCCGTTTAGGAAATCCAAATTGAAGCCTTGCATATCACCGCTACCCAATGAATACATTGCTGGGTCGATTGGGGGATGCTGACCGGCCGACCGATGGCTCGAAGCCCGAGATGTTATTGTATTTGACTGGGTAAGGAAAAAGGGCGGCGGTGGACGGGTGAACTCCGATGCCCTGCGGCTGGTTGTGGATGGACGGCGCCTTTTGTGAGACTGGCTACTGCCAGCGTCCGCTTCACGCCTTGCTGGCAAGATGGAGTAAATTGTATCCATATTTCCTCTCCACCCTGAACTGGATAGCAGGCTCTGATCACTACCCGACAAGGTAATTGGTGGCTGGATCCCGTCGTTGTAATCGTTGATATCAGCTCGAAGTTGGACCAAAACAGCCTTGAGAAGGTCATCCATGCGGGATGCTGGTTGGTACGCATGGCTCATATCGCTGACGGCACTCGAAAGAATTTCAAGATACCCAAGATAAGTGCGCCTATCGGATTCGCTGTGATTGTAGGCTAGCGCAGCTATCAAGGCGATCGCAGCTGTACCGGCATGTTGAATCCCGGTGACGAAGATCTTGCGGCCGTCGAACCGTTGGCGATGCTGCCAAAAAATGCGTGCCACACGAATCGCCTGCTGCGTGCAGATGCTGCGTGACAGCGCTGTTCTGCTGTCATCCACCATAGCATGAGGATCTGCCATCCCCGGGGAGTTAATGGGCAGAGAAAAGGGGTGCTGGTCGAGGACATCTTTGGGTTCGGAGGCGGATGCTGGGCTCGGATGCGATCCTGTGCTGGTGCCGTCGCCAGCAATGGCTCCATATTTGGCCCAAGGACGATGCAGTAGGATCATGGAGACGTGGTACTGTTGATGTAAGAGGAAATAGCTGAAAGGTGCGCTCTTGATAGCTGATGGTTTCCATTGCAGATGCTCAGGAAGCCGCCTATACCAATTTTGAAGTTGTCGGTCGAGATTTATAGCGTGCAAGTATGCGTTGTCTTCGCCTTCGTTGGTGTTGAATACATTGTCTGTGCCATCTCCCCGCTGTTTGTTTCGTACTTCTCGAGTCTCAACGATCCGTCCCGCAAGCTCCATCAACTCTATCAGCTGGTCGTAAACCTCAGCAGCGATATTCTTCTTGTGAGCAGCGCCAGGCCCACCCATCAACGATGTCAATTGAGAAAAGCGGCGCGAAAGCAAGTCCATTCCGATATCCTGGTTTTTGATACTCGTTGGTCGACCCAGAAACAATGCCCAGTATCTGTCGTAAATAACACATGCTCTCATGACCATGTGACGAATGTCAACTTCCTGCTCATTGATCCCAGTGTTACGACAGTCAAGATGAAGGCCGATGTCGAATGCTAGACGATTCGCCATACCTTCATAGCACATTAGTCCATGGTGCTGGCAAGATGTATCGCGTTTGACTCACCAGCATACATCCAGCCGGTGTTGTCCCTGCCGACACCGCATTCCAGATCGCCGAGGAGCAGGAGGGCTTGCACGCTGGGGATGCCGCCGGGGCGTTCGAGCTCGATATCGAGCATATATTTGGCCTCCCGATGCAGCGTACTCTCTCGACCGCCCAACGCAATTTTCTTCATGTCATCTCTGTCGGCGTCTGCGAAACGAAACGCCATGGCAAGGATGCAAATGTGAAGAAACGAAGAGTAGAACTTTGGGTTCTGCGACTCCCTGTCGGCATCGAAAGCCTCCTGGTGTATGACTTTAAGCACTGAATTATAATGAGTCCAGAAATTGCCCATGAGATACTCGTGAGTTTCTGCCGTAATGGACCTGATCATACGCTCGGCTCGTCGGACTTGCTCTGGAGGTTCACGAAAATCAAACTGATCTGAGGACTCTGCGTAGACATGTGAGTTGGCAGTGGGCCCGAAGAAACGTAGCCGCCCAGACAGTTGATCAAATGAGAGGTTCCCTTTTGTTGAGAGAAGGCGATGGACAATGTCTTCTTGTTTTGGGTCCAGCATCCGGAATGGAGACTGCTCCTTTGGCAGCGGCTGGAAGATCTGGCTTGCAGAGACTTGTCCGTCGGCATGAGCGCTATCTGCGCGGTCACTGTCTTGCATCGTGTAGTCCTCATTACCTGAGTCTGGTGGGGAGGGTACTTCTGCTTGAGGTGATCTTGCGGGTGACTCACGAGCCTTCTGCTGTGTGCCATGATGCTTTCGCTCCTCTTCGGAGGTCTTGGGTTGAGCCTCGTGTCTCGTCTTGGGGGGATGGGCGGCAGGAGGAGGTGCGACTCCCTTTTCCAGCAACATTCCCTCCAGCATAGAGATGCGATCCGACAAGGAAGACATGTAGGCTTTGGATATGGGCCTAATGGACGTGGGTTAGGTTCAAAGATATTCTGGCAGTGGTCATATATGGTTGAGCGCACCTTCTTCTCTCATCGTCATTCTTGATTATACACTCATTCCCTGCTTTCTTGCACTGCACACACTCGGACTCGCCCTTGGGCACGACGCATCTAATCCTCCTATCGCGGCAAGATGCACAGGCAACAGATGCCCGATGCCTCACTTGTTGCTTGTTTGCCTGGCGGGACGACTGCGTACGTTGTGAGACATTCTCTTGCGCAGCAACGCCAGCCTCTTCCGTGGAGGTTTTTCCTTCTCCCTTCGGACTTGTCATGGTCACGCAGCTTGATCTCGGCGGGGACTTGAGCCCACTCGTTCAGTCACATGCGATCGATGCCAGGTTTAGAGGGTGTGAGAGACGGACAGGTGAGCAGGCGTCAAGTTGGAAAGCCGGGCGGCAGAGAGAAAAACACAAATTCAGTATGGAGGTGGAAATAAAAAGCTAACGAAAGGAGCAGAGGAGTTGCTCAGGTCCAGCATAAAAAGAACGTTTGGGCGTGGCGGGTTTCCCCCGCTGTGACGACGAACATGCGGTACCTGTGGAAACGTCACGCATGCGGCCCCTCCTCCCTCCCCATGGCTCGCTCCACTTGTTTATCCCAAGAGAGGGTTGCCGGCGTAGGTAGTAGAGCAGTCGGAAAGTCTGGGGACCCCGAACTAGCTAAGATGCAGTGGGATGGGATGGGGCTGGTGCAGACGCAGTTGCATAACCAGAATAGATTATGAGACAGGCTGCTTCTCCAGACGGGCTGGGGTGCGTGTTTCTTGGATTGATGTCCTTGAAGACAGGGTACCGGGGAGGCTCCGACTTCCGGGCACTACCCCAGGCCGGCTAACGCAATGAGACTCGGTTTTCGGAGCAGACCTAGACCTGACTACGTAGGCATTGTTGGTTCTGTAAAGTGTCGCTGGAGTGGGGTTTGGAGGATTGAGGCTGGGACGCGAATAACGGAAACAACCCTTGCTGTTACCCCGGATTTCAACGAGGAGCAAGGCCAATTTGACATGGCCCCCATTGCGGATGGTCTGGGGATGAGTGGATCATGAGGGCGCTATGATACTGGACCGGTCGTACGGGGGATACGAACGAGATGAGGGAGAGGGGGATGGTTCTGTGTAGACTACCTAGGTAAGGTAATGGACATGGCTGCATGGGGATGAGAGGAGGAAAGGTCTGGAAGGGCTAGGGAGGGCAGGTTGAGTGCGGGGAAGTGGTTGCTCGATCCACCTGTTCCTCCAGAACTAGAGAAGTGCAGGTATTGACGGGCATCGTGGAAAGGAAAAGGGCAAATGAGACGAGGAGGATTGCCGATAGACGGCCGCGGTAGTGAGGTTTTGCCCCGGCTCTTTTCTCTAAGCAACGGGGGGGAGGGAAGGGGGGAGGGGCAGCCGTCACCTCGATGAGTGAGGTGGCCCAAGGGAAGGGAGTTGAGTTGGTTGGTTGGGATAGATTGGCTGAAAGCCGGTCCCTGTCAGTCAGACTTGTATTACCACCTAGTTACTCTCGATGAAGGCTGTGGCGTGCGAGTCGAAGAAGAGTTGACGACTGACGACTGCGGGAGCTGAGAGCGAACGAGCGGAGGTGCTGAGGTCGAAAAAGGCAACCTTCACATCGTGAGGTAGTGAAGGTGCCAAAGGTCGTGGAGTGGGGTTCGTTCTGAGACGTCGGGGCCAATCAAACACGTGGCCCACCCGGCGCAAATCCGTTCTATCTCCTCCACGCGTGGGTGAGTGTGGTCCAGTCCACTTGGTCAACCGTGCAGTGTCGTGCCGAAGCACAGACCACCACGGACAGTTGAATCAGGAGCGAGATGCGACCTCCAAGGGCCTGACTCAGGTGGACCCTGAACCCCAACCGTTGGCTGTTGAGCCAATCAAAGCGTGTTGTGAGGCGCTCGTCCCCGCCCACACTCACTACCTGCCTTACCTACATACCTTACCTACATAAGGTACCTTAGGTACCTACCTCCACGTCGCCTCGCGGTTTTGTCCCGTCCATCCATCATGCAACCAGCTCTTGAGTCTCCGACGCCAGCAGTGCGCAATCACTGAACCGAAGTGCTGCCTCGCAGCCACCACTCCATTTGCTGCCCGTCCTCTTTCACGCCCGATGACATGCCGGTAGTTGAGGGGTCCGTCGTTCAAAGGTTGGCGGCCAAGACACTACGCTGTCTGAAGCACTCCGTAGCAGCTTTCGTATCCGTCTCTCGCCTTACAGCATATGTGCTGTCACCCACTCACTACCTTACCTCATCCGCCTACCGACCTACCTAGGTGAGTTTGCTCCACCCCTCTTAGTTGACGAGAAAGTTCTCTTGTAGCACTCGAGATGCATCTTGTGTGATTCAATCATATTGAAACAAGTGTGTGTTCATCAGGCTGCACATTGGCCTGGTTGACTCCTGCTCAGGTGAAGCCACAAGGCCACAGCTGTGATACATGTGCCCCCACATGCAGCACCCACTCCTACCTACCTACCTACCTTCTGTCCCTTTCCCGTCCACGTTTCCTGCTTCTTCTCGAGCAATATCTGGCCGAGACACGACAGCATCGTCATATCCCACCCCCGCATCTGGCTGCCCGGCGGGATGCTGCTCCCCAAGCTGTCCATTCACTCAACCGTCCAATCGTCATCGGCGTCTCGCACATATGTGCTCAACCCCTTCACGTCCTTGGTCGTGTTCGCCTTCACTTCACCGTTGCCGAGGAAGGCGAACCGGTTTCCGTACCGGTATCGGATGTTGTAATCTTCGAACCGAGGGTCCTTGATTGTCTTGAGGAAGTGGATCGTCTAGAGCCGCCGAAATCAGTACCCATTTCATCATCAAATCATGCGAGGCGCGGATCCAGTCTTCTTCTTACACAGCCAGGCCACAGGTAAATGCGGTTCTTCTTCTTGCCGTCCTTGAACCAGCTTCGGCATCCTTCTTGGAAGACCGTGTTGGAGTGGAACTCGTCAAAGTGGCCATAGATGTCGTCTACAGCCTCCTGCTTTACATCGATTGATCGGATGTTGTCATGCTGTATCTTCTTCATCATCTTGATTGAATACTCAATGGTTGTCTCGATGGACGGCAGGAGAGTGCCTGATGACCATGTTGCACCGGGGCCCTAGTGGGTGTTGTTAGTCCACACCTGCATGCAGCAGCGCATCATTGCCACCTACCACGATGGTGTAGTAATTGGGAAACCGCGGCGCAGACACGCCAAAGTAAAGGTTGACGCTGTCGCCCCAATCTTCGTCAAGTGTTTGCCCGCTTCCGTTGATCAGCTTGAATGCGGGTCGGAAGGCAACCTTGAAGCCGGTCGCACACACGAGCACGTCCATCTTGTGCGTCTCGCCGTCGTCCGTGACAATTCCTTCCGGGACCACCTTCCTGATTCTACCAAAGACGGGCTTGACGTTGGGTTGGACCAGGGCCTCGAGGTACCCGTCGCCGGGTGAGATTCGCCGGCAACCAGGTGCCCAGTCAGGAATGATGAACTTCTTCAACTCCTCGCTCCCAGGCCCATCGCCAATGCGCCGGTTCATCTCATCGGTTATCACGGTTCTCATCAGGTCCGACATTTCCGAGCCTTGCTGGTACATGCCAAACAACGAATTGATCTCGGCCTCGATGCGCTTTCGGAACATCAAGTGATATTCCGGATCTTCCCGAAACCTCTTGATGTCTTCTTCGGTGAACTTGTACTGCCTGTGTCCTGGATCACCGTCCTTGCGCAGCTCCGATTCCAAAACACCGCCGCCGAATGGGGGCGAGATCCAAGTGGACGAGCGCATGAACACCTGGACCTTGTCGCAAATCTTCTGGAGCGCAGGAACGATCTGGACCGATGTGCTACCAGTCCCTATTACTCCGACGTTCTTGTTCTTGAAGTCGACCGAGTGATCCCAGTTGGCAGAGTGCATCTTGGGCCCAGCAAAGTCATGCAGGCCCTCGATGTCTGGCCATTTCCAGTTGTTCAAGATCCCACTGCCGTTTACCAGCACGTGGCACCAGTCCTGCCACGTCCCCTTGGTGATCTGATCCTCGAGCGTCAGGCACCACAGCCCCTTCTCTTCATCCCAACGACCTTCGACGACTTTGGTGTTGAGTTTCATGTACTTCCTAGAGCCATGTCTATCGGCAAAATCCTCTAGATACTCGAGGATCTCTTTCCCGCTGGCGTAGTACTCAGTCCAATCGGGCTTGGGGTCCCATGAGAACGTGTAGAGATGGGACGGTATGTCACAGGCGACACCAGGGTATCTATTACCATTGAGAGTCAGTCACAGTAGCGTCGATACCCAGCGGCGAAACGTACGTGTTTTCGAGCCATGTCCCGCCTAGTCTCGGGTTCTTATCGAAGCTATAGCGAGTTAGAACAGCAACGTCCACATCTTCCGGATGAAGCTTACAGCGTCAACTCCCAGGAGCCAGGCACCATCTGTTTCTCCATCTTGTAAGCCAGGCACATGCCTGAGACGGCAGCCCCGATGCATGCCACTCGTAGCTTCGTAGGCTTTGAGTGGTACTGCTTCAAAACTCGATAAGGGGCATCAGGCTGAATAGAGGGAGGGTATGAGAAGTCAGATGCGCTGTCTTTGGTTTGACCATTGGTTCCATTCGTATGTCCATTGCCATGCCCATCAAAGCTTTCATTCACAGGTTCTTCATTCGCAGCGGTCGGCACTGCTGAAGGAGCCATGGTGTTCTGTTGCAGCCTATCGATGCCGGAGTGCCAAAAAGATCCTGCACGAAGAGACGATGATTGGAAGCCACGAGTATGAATTTGGGGGAGTCGATACGGCTAAGAGACTGGATTTCAAGAATGAGACGTCGCTCTCCTGGTAGGAGATATGAAGTTGTGGCCAAGCAGGCTGAGTAGCGAGTGCAACTTCTGAGGCGATAATGGCGGGCTCCTGGCGTGACCAGGAAAACGGCAGTCGCATTGCGGTTGTCTTGGGTCCGTTCAAAAGCGCAAGTGAGTATCCGGCGCGGGTATTGATCTTCAGAAGATTTCATCTTGGCCGACGGAAGCAGTCCAAGCTTAACCGTTTAACGGGCGTCACATAGCAGGCACAGTGGCATTCATGTCCGGGATGTGCATTTCCTGCCGCAGGGTGGATGGGACAGCCAGCCGGGATACGATACGTATACATGACTTACAAGGAGTAGAGCCTCGCATCGAAGGTTACGGATAGGTAGCCGGCGCCTGATACGCAATTGGTGGTTTCGTGTTCCCCCCAGAGCGACACGTCTATCGATGAACGGCCGAGCACGACACCCGTGAGGCTACCAAACGATTGGGCTGCGTTTGTTTGGTTCTAAGGGTCGTGTGGCAAGTTTCTCCCTGGTACCTGAGCTGGGTAAGATTTTCCAGAATGCATCTGATGCGGCAGCCCGGATCCGGTACGTACTGAGTCGGGATGAGTGGGTACCTGGCCGGGAGGCACGCCCGGCGCAATCTCCATCGGCTCGGAGCTTTGCGCCCCTTTGACTTGTAGAAGAGTTTTCCAACATCAAGGTTCACGATGGTCTATGGGAATGAAGTTCGAGGCTGTACCTGGCGCTGGCGGGTGGTGGTTTTTGAGCTGCGCCCGCCAAGGGTTTCAACCAAGCCTGGCTTGATTACGTGCCTGCGGTCAGAGTAGCATTGTTGGAAATCTGACTTACATGACCAAAGGATGGAAGAATTTGAGGGGGGTGGCCTGTCTGGACCTTCTCCTGTGCCAATACTCAAGCAACAGTGCGTAGGTAATGGAGGGAGCTGCTGCCTCTCTGCGTTTTGATACCCGTAGGTACACCAGAGTGACTCAGTCTGTTTCCCCACCCGAGCGCATGATGCATTTATTCAATGATCCTGCGTGAACATCATGTCGTTCGTTGAGAATTTTCCATGCTAATTACTTATTTAGTTTCTCATTCAACATCATATCTTCGCCTGTTTTTTCTTTAGCTTAAGCTTGCAAAAATGCCAGAAAATCACGCCCTTATTTACGGTATGCAATACATTCGAGCTATAGTCTTAAAGGTTCAGTGCTGAGAACAACTAGGAGCAAGCGGGATCACGGGATGGTCTATCACTAATGCGCTTCTCAATGGCTACCCAACCGAGGACACTTTTGCCTCCGTCACGGCTCTCACAAACCGACCGCTGAACACTGGAGATGCCCTGTGGCCTAAGCCTGAGAGGCCGCAGCTCCAGGTCGCCAGTGGCGTTAATATCATGACCCCGAAAGGCGTGGAAGGTCTCGAGGCCGATCTCAAGGCAAAAGTCAAGAACATCAGTCGCATCAGCCACGTTTATTTCTTTGGTAGAGACCCATCTCTCAGTTCCCGTAGGTCATCATGTGCTGACGGTGTTAAAAGCATACATCATGGACCCCGACCCTGCGAAGGAGTGCGACATCAACAAGGAGCTCATCAGACGAGCTGTCAGCGCTGTCGAGGCACTCTCCCCCTACCTGAAATTTGTTGTCTTGCCGACCGGCACCAAAGCTTACGGAGTTCACTTGCTGGATCATTTTCCCTTCCCCAAGGACGTCCCCCTACACGAGACTCTGCCGCGGATCCCAGAGCCCTTCGCGTCCCAAATGTTCTACTATGACCAAACCGACATGCTGTCGCAGATGGCCAAAGGGAAAGACTGGACTTGGTGCGAAATCATACCTGACAATATCATTGGCTTCGTGCCCAATAACAACATCTACTGCCTTGCACAGACAGTTGGTACGTATCTCAATTTGTTCGCGGAGCTTCATGGGAAAGGGGCTGAATGCCCGTTCCCCGGAAGCGAGAAGTCTTGGAACAATTTGAGCAGCGAGTGCAACCAAGACATCGTTGCCAAAGTGTGCATCTACGCTTCGCTTCATCCGGAACTTACCTCTGAGCAACGATACAATGTTGCGGACAGTTCGCAGCCCTCATCATGGAGCAAGAAATGGCCAGTCATCTGCGAGTACTTTGGCCTCAGGGGAACGCCGCCTCCAGCGGACGGACAGGCCCCCCAACCAACGCAGTATCTGTCAGACCACATTGACGAATGGAGAGCGCTGGAGCAGAGACACGGTCTTGTTAGCGGCCGCGTTGCTAATGACCGAAGCTTCGGTGGCTTCGCAAGCTTCATCATGACCATGCTCGACTTCGATCGGCAGCTTGACCTTTCCAAATGTCATGAGATGTGGGGTTCCAGCACGGAGGAGATTGACACAATGCAGTCTTGGTATACCACACTGGACAGGTTCAAGAAGGCTAGGATCATCCACTAGTTGTAGGAAGCTCCTGGATGGATCGTTGGAGGCAATGGGAATGGCGTACATGGCAGGATGGCCCGGGGGGGGGGGGGGGGGGNGGGGGGGGGGGGGGGGGGGGGGGGGGGGGGGGGGGGGGGGGGGGGGGGGGGGGGGGGCCTTGTAGATAAGGTACTAGTGTCTGTGGTCTCTCTCAGCCAAACACACCCGACCCATTAGCTCTGTCCCCAAACCTCGCAAACCCTGATGGGAGTGATTGATTTCCCTACCCGTGGGCCATGGCGGCGCATACCTTGGCTACCCCGCGCGAGCCCCGCAGCCTCCATTTGGGAGCCGCAGGAGACCGAGGTCAAGGTACCCCCAAACATGACCAGGAGAGGGAGATCGCACCCCATTCTTGGCTGAAAGTACCCCAATGGATCATTAGCGTATTCCCGGCTGGTGTCTGCGAAACGGTTTGTGTGGTTCCCCATAGTGCCCCCTGTGTTTGTGCCGGGGGCGTTGGTCCAGCTCTCGTGCCGCGGTTCGACACGGCGAGGGAACAAGACTCCCGCTACCGGTTATACTCTCACAGCAGCAGTTGCTCAAAAAGAGCTTACTCTAGAAGATCTAGGGACCTGTTGGTTTTGGTCACTGAAACCTCAATTGCATTGGACGCTTGAGTCGAGAACACCATCTTGTCGCCCCTGAAGATGGACAACGCAGCCCTGCATGGACCAGCCTTCAATCATCTCCCGCCATGGGTGAAAGCAAAACTCTCTCCTCTGGCCATTGGAAAGATTGAGGCCGTTTATGAGTGGGTTGAGAATGAGTGCATCCCAAGAGAAGAAATTTTCAAGGCACAGCTTGAGGGTCGCCGGTGGACGACGCCGCGGTTGATACATGAGTTACGGGCGAAAGCCAAGGATCGCGGCCTGTTCAACCTGTTTCTGCCCAACCACTTCAAAGAAAGTCCCGGATTGACAAACTTGGAATACTCGTGTTGCGCAGAGATCATGGGTCGCTGTTACTGGGCAGCGCAGGTACGCGTGGCTCGACCTAGTTATGCTCATTCAGGACTACACTGACACTTTTCTACCAGACCATGAATTGCCACGCTCCCGAGACGGGCAACATCGAGCTTCTGGCTAAGTACTGCAAGGATGAGCAGAAGAACAAGTGGCTTCAACCTCTTCTGGATGGCACGGCCTCTTCCGCCTATTCCATGACCGAACCAGATGTTGCCAGCTCAGATGCGACACAGATTGGAATCCGCATCAAGCGTGACGGAGACTCCTACGTCATCAACGGCAGAAAGCTCTACGGTAATTGCCTTTGGAACAAAGAGCTATCTTTCTACATCCTCATGGGCTGCACCGACCCGGAGAACCCTATCAAGTGGTCCCGCCACTCGATGATCATCGTGCCATGCAACACGCCCGGCATCACGCAAGTTCGGAACCTTACGATCATGGGATATGATCACGCTCCGGAGGGACACGGCGAATACTTATACGAAAATGTACGCGTGCCGGCAGAAAATGTCATCCTTGGCGAGGGCCGCGCCTTTGAGATTGCCCAAGGCCGTCTCGGACCAGGTCGTATTCATCACTGCATGCGTCTGATTGGACAGTGCGAGCGTGCCTATGAACTTGCGCTGATGCGATGCAATGATGCTCGCAAGAAGCCTCGCGGTAAGCTCATTGGGGAGTTCGATTCTAACATTGAGCGCGTTGCGCAAATGCGTCTTGAGCTAGACGCTGCCCGCTTGGTTGTCCTGAACGCTGCCGACACCATGGATCTTCTCGGCAACAAGGCGGGCAAGCGAGCTATCGCTCAGAGCAAGATCCTTGTGCCTATCGTGGCCACTAAGATCATCGATGAGTGCATGCAAATGTTTGGCGGCCAGGGCCTCACGCAGCACACCCCTCTTCCCGAGATGTGGACATATGCTCGTTTCGTGAGGGTTGCTGATGGACCAGACGCAGCTCATAGACACCAAGTGGGGAGAGAAGAGATGAAGAAGGCAGGGGAGGTCGCAAAAAGACACCAGTCTTACACGGAAAAGTACAAGGAGTTCGCAGACATGTACGGAGAGAAGTTTATCACTTACAACTAGCGGTCGCTCCGGTCATTTTTCATCATCAGTCTGTCATGTTATCAATATATACAAAACGAGAGTTAATTCCACACTGTGTACTCAGAGAGCCCGCGTGAAAAGCCATCGGTAAATCATCTGAAGGCGATTCCTTGCCTCTTAGCGACCTTTCCCTTCTCCATATCTTCCACCATGCTCGCCAGATCTTCCAACCCGTCCCGTATCTCCACTACGGGCATGATACCATGCTTGGCCGTGAACTCGACAGCCTTTTGCATGCGCTGAGGAACACTTGTGCTATCCGCCTTAATCTTGTATCTCCCCAGCAAAAGATCCATTCCGTCAATCTTGATAGGCTCTTTCGACACACCGATGATCATCAATGTGCCTCCTAAGGCCAGACAGCTGGTAGCAGAAGCAAATGCGGGCGGTGCATTGGTGTACACAGCAACGGCTTGGACGCCACCACCCGTCAGTTCCTTGATGTCCTGGGCCCATTCCGAGTTTGACATGGAGTTGAATACAACATCAGCGCCTTGCTTTCTAGTCTCCTCGAGATTCGCGTCGGCGACGTCGATGCCCACAACCTTCAGTCCCATGGCTTTGGCGTATTGTGTCGCAAGTTGGCCAAGACCACCACAGCCAACTACACCGAACCAGTCTCCCGGTGAAAGCTCGCAGCTGTCGACGGAGTGGAACGCGGTGATGCCAGCACAGAACACAGCTGAGGCAGCATCCATATCCCACTTGCTTTCGTCGAGAACGATGGCGTTGTGGTAGTCCACGAGCGCATACTCTGCGAAAAAGCCATCGACAACAAAGCCCTGGAGAAGCTGTTCGCCCGTCTCGCAGTGGAGGTTGTGAACCTGGCATCCGGAGCACGTGAAGCAACAACCTCGGATGTACAGAAACCCTACAGCGTCTCCAAGACTGAAACCCCTTTCTTCGGCTGAAGGATGCATCGACACGATGTGACCGACACCCTCATGACCAAGCGTTACCGTCTTCTCCGCTTGTTGGATGGCCAGCACGTCGGAATGGCACAATGATGCTGATCTGATTTTGACAAGGAACTCATTCTTGCCTGGTTCTGGAACGGGAATCTCGTTTACAACAACTTTTCGCAATTCCTGTAGGGCATGTCAGCGAATATTCTACATTTACTATCCAAAGCCATATGCTTACGGGATTCCATTGTCCTGCTTTCATGGTCTTAGGAGGCTGTGGATGAATGGAACCCATTTTGGTAGAAGCTGGTTCCGATTATTGAATAGGAGCTTACTAGTCTCAACGGATGGTCCCCGTGAGCCAGATACGACAGCCTGGACGATGTGCTTTAACCTGCACAACTCACCATGTCCGTTATCGCAAGACACACCTCCAAGTAATGCTTAGCCGTGCCAGTGCAATCTTCCGCTTCATCAGAGCTTAACCTGGAAGATGTTAACACTGAAAGCTTGCGCCGGAACACCTCTTCCTGGACAATCCATCGGTCGCAGACTTAGAGTGCTGACGGTGAGCCACATCTCATCCTTCCGCGTGGTGCTAATAATAGAACTTTGCTACACCCTCTATACTGTTGGTCTCCAGATTCACCCCCCTCCACCACGTTGGTATGCCCCACCTTGAGCGGGAGCCCATGCGGGGGGTATTGGGTATCGCTTGATCGTCGCGGGAGCTTCATCACGTCCGAGCCCCGAGTCAGATTGACAAGGCTCTCTTGGCTTCATGACTCAACAGGAAATCGATAGCCAGCTCATGGTGCCTGCAGTCGTCTCACTGTGCGGTTGGACGGCCGTTGGCTGTCATGGACCTAGGTAGGTGACGTCTGCCGCGGACTACCGTGGAACCATCAGTACCTGAGAAGCCGACCTCGCGCGGCGCCAAGTTCGTCTTGCAGCCGGATGTCTTTCGTATCACATCAGAAGGTGCAGACCCCTCACTACAGACGCAACGAGAGGTTTCGTAAAGGAGCTGGAACGAATGAGCACATAGGAGAATGCATCTGCTCCCCATTTACGCCAGTCGGTAACTCTTGCCCGCATCGTAGGGAAACAGGAAGACATACGACCACTGTGATCCTTGAAAATATCGCTGACGCCCGACCCTGGATCTCATGCTTCTAGTCGGTCAACAAATCAACTGGCTTACAGTAGAAAGCGGTTGACTCACTCTTCAACATGGCTCTTTTCACGACTTCATCAAACGAAGCCACGGACGGCCAGAAAACTGCATTCTCTTGGAACAAAGACAATCTTCCAAAGCAACATTTCATTAACAATGAAGTAAGAGGCGCTTGCCCCTGAGGCCGATGCATCTGACTAAGACATTGGCAGTACGTGGATTCGAAGAATAGCAGGAAGCTTGAGCTTTTCAACCCAAAGGACGAGTCTCTGGTTGCCAACAACGTCGCTCTCGGCGGGCAAGAAGATGTCGATGCTGCGGTAGCGGCAGCAGAGGCTGCCTTTCCGAAGTGGAAGAAGACACCACCCAACGAACGCCGCGATATGCTGTTCAAACTCGCGGAATTGCTTGAGAAGAACGGACCGGCCTTGGCAGAGATGAATAGGCTCACGCTCGGGGCACCCTTTGAGTCTTTCGGCACCTTTGAACTCCAACTGTCGGTAGAATGCCTCAAGTACTTTGGCGGCTGGACCGATAAGTTTGCCGGAGAGACGTATCCGCAAGAAGACGGGTTCCTCAAGATCGTGCGCAACGAACCACTTGGGGTAACTTGCGGCATCATTCCCTGGAACGGGCCCATCGGAAACATCGGTATGAAGGCTGGTCCGGCACTAGCGACTGGCAACTGCTTCATCCTGAAGCCATCGGAAAAGACGCCTTTTGCGGCCCTGGCACTCGGCAGTCTCATAAAAGAGGCTGGTTTTCCACCAGGTGTGTTCCAGGTCGTTGCAGGAGACGGCAGTACCGGGGCTCTTCTCGCTAGCCACATGAAAGTGCGCAAAGTCAGCTTCACAGGATCGACGACGACGGGGCGCACGATCATGAAGTTGGCAGCCAGCAGCAATCTGAAGCGCGTCACACTGGAGCTAGGCGGCAAGTCTCCGGCGGTGGTTTTCGAAGACTGCAACATGGAGAATGCCATCACCTGGTGTGCGAACGCCATTACCATGAACACTGGGCAGGTATGTTTTGCGGCCAGCCGTGTGTACGTCGAGTCATCGATATACGATGAGTTCTTGGCAGGCTACAAGAAGGCGATGGAGGACAAGATCAAGGTTGTCGGTGACCCCGAGAAGGCGGAAACTGTGATTGGGCCCCTTGTTGACAAAGCGCAATTCGAGAGAGTGAGAGGCTTCATCGAGAGAGGCCAACAGGGGCAGGGTACGCTTTTGGTTGGAGGGGGACGGGTTGGCGAGAAGGGGTACTTTGTGCAGCCGACCGTGTTTGAGGCCGGCAAAGAGGATGCTGAGATCAACAAGCAGGAAATCTTTGGGCCGGTGGCTGTGATCCACAAGTTCGAGACAGAAGAGGAAGTGCTCGCCAAAGCCAACGACACGGAGTACGGGCTTATGGCTGGCGTTTTCACGCAGGACATCAACAAGGCGCTGAGAGTGGCGTCCGAGTTCGAGAGTGGCATGGTCGGCATCAATTGTGTCAGCCTTTGCTTCTTGACGGCACCTTTCGGCGGAAGCAAGCAGAGCGGTCAGGGACGCGAGAACGCCATCAACGCGTTGCGAGCCTTCACAGAGCCGAAGACGGTCATGGTGAACTTGACGTACTGATTGATGGAAGGGTGCGTTGCAGCAACGGAAGGAGAAGCGTGTGATGGATGATACATAGGTGCCTTAGTTATGGTGGAATGAAGAAATGAAGAAACGAATGAAAAGATTGGTGAAGTTGGTCGCTAAGGTTTCAGTGGAGATTTCCACCTCAAACGTACACTGTACGTACCTACCTAATCTTAGGTGCCTTCATTATGAGAAGCCCAGGTAGCAGAGGCGAAATTGTACCGTGTGTATTTACTCTAGAATTGGCCATGATACTTATACACACTGTATGTCGAGGCCCGACTCGACCCCGCCAGGTGCACCGACCTACCGACCGAAACTAAGGTACCTACCTACCTACCTACCTTACCTGAAGAAACCCATGCACCCGCCATCAGTTACGTGTTCCCGTCTCCAAAATGCCTCCCTAGGTAGGTATCCGTAGGTAGGGTCAGATCTTGGACATCCTCCCTGCAGCCAGTCGTGCACCTCCGTCAACCGGAATGTCGACGCCGTTTCTGTTAAGCATCCATCAGCTTCTTCTGCCCGTCGTCATCCATCGCCAGAAGGGGCACGAATACTCACACGTACTTGCCCGCAGGCGAGCAGAGAAAGACCGCCACGCCTGCTATGTCATCGGGCTCACCCAGTCTGCCCAGAGGATTGTCCTTGCTGAGCTCTTCCACGCCGCCCAGATTGCTAATGAGGCCCTGCGCCAGCTTCGATGGGAAGAAGCCAGGCGCGATGATGTTGGACGTGATGTTTCTCGGCCCGAGCTCAACCGCCAGGTTGCGACCGAGATGCTGCGGCAATTACACATCAGCAAGGTTCACCATCGTCAGATACCCAACTCACATTCGCAGCCGCCTTGGAAGTGGAATACATGATAGTGCCGTGCTCCCCTACATGCGGCACATTGTTACCCGCTGTCGAACTGACAATCAGCACCCGAGCCGGGTCTTCCTTCGACGCCGCCAATTCGAGCAGCGGAAGCGACCTGTCGCCATGTCAGCAAGCCGGTCCGGCTTCGTCGACCGATTCTTCGCTCTCACTTTTGCACCAGCTCGAACACGCCTCGCACATTGAGGTCCAGGATTTTGACTGAGCTGCTTGGCGGAGCATCTTCAAACTTGGATCCCCAGGCTGCTCCGGCGTTGCACACCAGAATATTCAGGCCTTTGCGACCAACGACATCCTTGACTTCACCAATCAAACGAACGATGTCCTGCGAGTCAGCCACGTTGGCGGCTATGCCTGTCGCCTTCCCTTCAATTCCCGCAATTCTGTTCAGTTTCTCAACTGCCTGGTCAATGCCTTGATCGCCGCCGCGTTTTCGAGCCGTGATCACGACCTGAGAGCATCCCGCGAGTAGGAATGCTGTGGCCATGTGGAGGCCAAGGCCGCGAGATCCGCCAGTGACGAGCGCCGTCTTCCCTTCGAGGGAGAAGGCGTATCTAAGGTTCTTGAGTTCGGACATGTTTAATTGGGAACAAAGTCTCTGCAGATTGAAGGGCTCGAGAAGAGAGCGAACGAGCATGAGTCTCTGGATAGAGACATGGGTGATCGCCCAGGCACTCTCACGTCCAGACCCTCGCAATATGAGGTCTGTCAGCATGGGACCTCCAAACATGTGGTGCTCCTCGGCTTGCCAGAGCCTTTTCCGTGGTTAGCATCGGCCGCGTCGGGTTTATTCCAAGGGAGCTCCCCAAGTACCCAGGAGGATGTAGGGGTAGCTACCCCAGACTTCCCCAACTCCTACCCCGCAATCCCGCTACCGACGCCATCCCGAGGGAGCACACGGCCAAGATGACGGTTTGCCATGCCAACGCCGTCTCTCTAGTATCATGATAATTCCCAATTCCTTTCTCATCGGGTGAAACAAACACAGACCGTCAACCAGCTCCCTCAATTGAAGACGCACAAGCCCGCCCTCCCGGCAACTTTGTTATCGCCATTCAGTTCTTTACAAGGTCGGGTTTTCGATTCCTCAGAGCAAGCACCGATTCAACATGGTCATCACGTCACCTTACCCATCTTTGGAATTGCCCAAGACAAACCTGTTGTCGTATTTGTTCCCTCGGGATGGGGTGTTATCGGACGAGCCCCTGTGGATCGACTGCAAAGATGAGGGTATCAGCCTCTCCCCCAGACAAATGGAACAGTGGGTGAAACGCCTCTCCTTCGGTTTAGAACGACTAGGCCTCCGGCACGGAGATGTTGTCATGATTTGCACTCCAAACCAGATATATGTGCCTGTAGCATACCTTGGGATCGTAGGAGTGGGATGCGTCTTCAGTGGCGCCAACCCGGCTTACACGGTATCTGGTGGGTCTCCCCTTTACGCGGAAAGGGGTATGAGCTGACATCTGAAAGAACTCGTTCACCAGATGACCAACACTACCGCCAAGCTCATCCTAGCACATCCCAATCACCTCCAACAGGTGCTTGAGGCAGCAGCCAAAGCCGGAGTCCCAAAAGGTCGGATCTTTCAATTTTCTGACGCCGAGAACGAGACTAGGCGTGGCATTCCCGACTGGAGGCGCATGATTGGGACGCCAACGGAGGCGGACTCGTATCAATGGCCGGAGCTGAGCCCTGAAGAGTCTACCAAGACTGTGGCCACGATCAATTACAGCTCCGGGACAACCGGTCTTCCCAAAGGAGTATGCGTGTCGCACCACAATCTCATCGCCAACGTCGAACAAACAATATTCATGCGATACGCAGAGAAACCTTACGCCTTCGACGCACGCCCTCGGGAGAGATGGGTTGGCTTTCTTCCACTATACCATGCCTATGGTCAGCTCTACGTCATACTTATGGCCGCCAAACTCCATGTCCCCGTCTACATCATGAAGGAGTTTAGATATGAAGACTTCCTGTTCGCAATCGGCAAGTATAGAATCACCAGTCTGCAGGTAGCGCCACCAATACTGGTTATGCTCTCGAAGCGGCCTGAGACGGCTCGCTACGACCTCTCGAGCGTGAATGAGGTGCTTTGCGGAGCAGCCCCATTGTCCCGAGAGCTTCAGAATGAGTGCCAACGGAGGTTCAAAATTCAGATAAATCAGGGCTGGGGCATGACGGAGGTGACGTGCGGCGCTATCCATGTGCCTGGCGGCATAAGAGATGATACAGGCAGCGTCGGCAGGCTCGATCCCAATTGCGAATGCAAGTTGGTTGATGAAGAAGGCAGAGAGGTAGACTTTGGTCTGCCGGGCGAGCTGTGTGTTCGTGGACCGAATGTGTGCCTGGGCTACTGGCGAAATGAGGCTGCCACGAAAGAGGCGCTTGACAGCGAGGGTTGGCTGAAGACGGGTGACATCGCCATATGTAATGAAGATGGTTATTTTTGGATTGTAGACCGCAAAAAGGTAAGTGTTACCATGGCTTGGAGGATCTCATCCGGTGTTCAGTCTAACATGAAAGTAGGAGCTCATCAAAGTCAATGCTCTGCAGGTCGCTCCTGCAGAATTGGAGGCTGTTCTTCTCGAAAATGAGCACATAGCAGATGCGGCCGTCGTTGGAATTGTCATGTACGTCTGAATAAGGTCTCCTGAATCTTTGAAACATCATTAACGCAGATCAGCGATGGCAACGAATGGCCGAAAGCTTACGTGGCGATACAAGAGGCGTCCAGGGGTAAAGTCAAGCCCGAAGACATACAGGAGTGGGTCAAGCCCCGGGTTTCCAAGCATAAATGGTTAGCGGGCGGCGTTGCATTTGTGGACGAAGTGCCCAAACTTGCAAGCGGCAAGATTCAGAGGAAGACTATGCGTGAATGGTCCAAGAGGGATGCTGCGGCACTGGCAGATACGAAGAGCGCCAAAGCAAGGTTGTAGAATACCGATTTGTCCACAGAGTTGTGTTCCTAAGCTTCCAGGGACACAGCAAGATCTTTGTGTAACCCCACGCATAGCGACGTGTTTTGTCTAGAGCCTCGCCAATAATCGTCAAAGACGCTACCATCAAACTTCAGACGGTGCGTTGGGTGTTGATTACGTGCAGACACTAGCTCTTGCTTGAGGAAAGGCCTGTAGAGACCAGCCGTCAAACCCAATCAGAGACCCTAACGAGCAGCTTACTCGCCCGGGGAAGCAACTCGTCGCCTCGATCGTCAACGTTGAGGTTAGGTAACTCAACGGTCAGATGCGACATTCGACCCCTCACCGAAGGCGAGATTCGGATTTAGCAGCATGACGGACGCCGTACCCCGTCTGAACTCATCGCCTATCTGACATGGGATGTGCATTGGAACCAACGGGTAGCATCCAATGTTGACTACTACGTCAAGTGTCCATCGCCTCTCCATATTGGCCCGAGCTCCTCCGGTTGAGGTTTCCCGGCTGCGTCCCGTTGCTTTTGCTGCCCAGCCCATGACCTGCCGCCCCCGCTCTGCCGGTTCCGCACCTCTTCATCCGCATCCTCGACGACAGTCTCACGAAAGTCAATCACTAAAGCAACGGGGACCAGGCCCGGGGTTTCTATCTCCAGCAAGCTGGCTTCATCGTCGCCTGCCACGCTACGGGATAAACATTGCATCCCGGGAAGCCGCCGTGCATTCTACTACAACCACCCCCTCCTTAACTGCCGAGGAACATCTCACCCATGCCATCAAGTGTTGCCGCCTTGTCAAAGTCTCCTAATCATACCGGTGGCGTTCACGGTGGGATCTTGATGCGGTAGGCTTGCAGTTGCTACTGTAGGTTCGGAATGCCAATCGGCCACAGTCAAGCCTTGGGGCCTTCGTCTGGTCTCTGGGAATCTTGGCCCAAGCGGTGCCATCACCTCAAACATGACTTGTTTTCACTCCAAGTCTCGTTCCCACTGAGTCATGGTGTCTTGTCTGCCTGACAAGAGCCGTGCTCTCTCACGAGATCCCCTGACTCGAGATGGTTGAGATCGCTACCAATGCCGATGGCAGCGAATCCAACCTGCTACTCACACTCCAGTCACACGCCCAAGTGAGCCCGCACACATGCGGCAGGCCATGCAATCGGCCGTCCTCCAAGCCGCCCAGCAGCCCCCGCCCAGGACAAGTGGTCCACTCCGTCTGTTTGAAAACCGTTTGTGGGTCATGTTCCGTAGTTTCTCTCGGTTCTTTCGTGGCGTCGAGGATCTGAGAGGCCGATAATGGCACTCTTCCAGATGCCATTGGCTTTATTGCGTTCTCTACCGGAAAATGTTGTGCAATCATCGGTCATGACGTTGGGATATGCGATGCCGAACCTCCCAGATGACCTATATCAGCAGCCATCCAGCTAACCCTTTAGTCTCGCCGTTCTTTGACAGACCATGCTCCGATCCATCTGACTTCTTTCCTTGACTTCTGTCAGTTTTCGTTCGCCTCGGCATCTTCCGTTTTGTCGACTCCCGGCACGCTCACTCGCCGAAAGGTGGTTCAACCATGGGAGACTTCTTGCTCACTCAGACCGCGCAACCCGGAGATCGGGATGCGACTAGAAGGCTATCGGCACCCATTCATAGCGAACGCCATGTTCGGGTAATTTGCGTGGGCGCCGGCGCCTCCGGCTTGTTGATGGCGTACAAGCTGCAGAAACACTTCCACAACTACTCCTTAGTATGCTACGAAAAGAACCAAGCAGTCAGTGGTACATGGTTTGAAAACAGATATCCAGGGTTTGCCAAATCTTATCATCGCCTTTTGACGTACCAACTAACTCTGGACGTTCCCCAGCTGTGCCTGCGATGTACCTTCGCACAATTACACCTGGAGTTTCGAGCCTAAGCTGGACTGGTCAGCCGTATACCCGCCGGCGCCAGAGATTCGAGAGTATTTCGAGAGCTTTGCAAGGAAGTACTCGCTGCACCAGTATATCAAGCTGCAGCACCAAGTATTAGGGGCATTTTGGAACCCCAGGGAGGGGGGTTATGATGTCCACGTGAAGGATACGCAGACGGGCACCACTATCGTCGACCATTGCGACGTCCTCGTCAATGCTGGCGGCATCCTGAACAACTGGAAGTGGCCTGCCATCCCTGGACTTGAAAAGTACAAAGGCACCCTCCTACACACAGCCAATTGGGATGACTCCGTCTCCCTGGAAGGCAAGCATGTCGGCCTCATCGGCAATGGATCCTCGGGTATTCAGGTACTGCCCGCAATACGCGACAAGTGTCACAAGGTGACGACCTTCATTCGCGAACCGACGTGGGTGTCTCCTGTCCAAGGACTCGAGCAGCACCAGTTCAGCCCCGAGGAGCTGAAAGATTTCCGCGAGAAGCCTGGAGCGTTGATGGAATATCGCAAGAACATTGAATCTGGCCTCAACGGGCAGTTCGGGATCTTTCTGAAGAACAACAAGATCAATCAGGAGACGCACGCATACATGCTTCAGCAAATGAAGGAAAAGCTCAACAACCCCTACCTCGAGGACAAACTCATCCCCGAGTGGAGCGTTGGCTGCCGCCGTCTCACCCCTGGTGTGAACTACCTGGAGTCTCTCACAAAGCCCAATGTCGAAGTGGTATACGGCGAGATCACCGAGGTAACTGAGCGCGGGTGCGTCAGTGACAACGGCCAAGAGTACCCTGTTGACATCCTCATCTGCGCCACCGGTTTCGATACATCCTTCAAGCCGCGCTTCCCCGTTGTCGCTCCATCGGGTGAGAACCTCCAAGATAAATGGGCCGTCAATCCGGAATCATATTTTGGGATGGCCGCGTCTGGCTTCCCAAATTACTTCCATATGCTTGGCCCCAACTGTCCCATAGGCAACGGCCCCGTCCTGTCCGCAATAGAGGCACAGGCCGACTGGATGCTTAAGATTGTGGATCGGTACCAGACGAACAACATTGTCGAGTTCGTTGCGAAGGAGGAGGCTGTGCGGGACTTTGTCGAGTACAAGGAGTGGTTCATGACCAAGACGGTATGGGCAGACCCGTGCCGTTCGTGGTACAAGCCGCGGGCCGATGGGCCTGTTGTGGCGTTGTGGCCCGGCTCGACACTTCATTACATTGAAGCTATCAAGGAAGTTCGATTTGACGACCTCGATGTAAAGTACGCCGGCAATCGCTTTTCGTGGTTGGGCAATGGGTACTCCCAGACGGAGCTTGATGACACCTCGGACTGGGCCTACTACATCAGGGACAAGGATGATGATCCACCCCTGACCACCGCCGGAAAGCGAAAGATTCTGACTAGGAGCGGAACGGTCAAGGGTAGAAGTCTTGTTTCTTTCAGTGGCAAGCCGGAGAATGCTGAGCCTGGGCCGGCTAAAGAGATGGCCCGCCTATGATGGATGCTGTGTTGGAGAGAGCTACTGTTTCTGAGCATTTCAGCGATGATACAATACTAGCTGTAAACGAGTAACTTACATAGCCTTCTATTTATACATCAGACATTGCATCAATCTGCTTCCTTCCTTCCTTCACCTTAATCGTGACGTTCACTGGGTGATGAATCGAAGGCGGTGACTTCCCAGGTATGTCTTGACAGTCAATGAGGGGCTCGTCTGATGCTTACTGCACGTCGTGAATCAGAAAAGAGCAACGGTCTCGTCACCGCTCTTATAAAGCCACGCACAAACGACCTTGAGTGCGGATGCGGAAGCTTTAGACACCACTTTCACAATTCCCGAGCTCCAGAAGCCATCATGGTCAGCACAATCTTGCCACTGCTCTTGATATGGAGTTTGTTGGGCGCTGGGGTATTTGCAGAGAAAACCAGCACACCAAACACAGGGTACGTCAGCGGAGGAGCCGTTGCTGGTATAGTTGTCGGTGGCGTATGCGTTGTTGCACTCATGGGGTTGGCTGTCTACCTTGCACTTAAGAACTCTTGGTAGTTGGAAGAGAAGGGGAATGGCTCATTCGAGGTATTGAGCCAATCTCACAGACAAACACCCAAACATGATCGCCGTGACACATACAGTGGATGGGTCGGCAGTCAAACTGCCATGAAACGTCGCGTCATCGAGCTGCCACGGGGGTTCACAGGTTTGGGGAACCAGAACATAGGCGACCAAGAAATACATACACCGTATGGAGTCGAGACAGAGTCGCAGAAGAGGCCATCTGGTCGGAGAGGTGAAGTGGTAATGGGTATTCATCAAGATCATTATAATTGAGCTGGATTCTAGGCCGTCTCGGCTTCCGCCTGTTCTGCGTTCTGCTTCTTCGCCTTGTCAAAATCCGGCATTACTTTGGGTTCGTGCCCCAGAGCGACTACATCAACGTCAGTCAATAACCTAGCATTCCTCAGCTGGGAGAGGGATAACACTAACGCCTATCGAAGAGGAAGTATGAAGTGACGAGAAGGATGGGCATGGCGACCATGGTAGCGGTCCACTTCCTCGCCGCCGAGCCGTACGCC
The DNA here is from genome assembly GCF_011800055.1 of Colletotrichum gloeosporioides. NCBI lineage: Eukaryota > Fungi > Ascomycota > Sordariomycetes > Glomerellales > Glomerellaceae > Colletotrichum > Colletotrichum gloeosporioides. Next base: position 14,152 of record NW_025544656.1, on the reverse strand, counting down.
TTACGGTATTCTTTGCTGCCTGGGGCCGGTGTTTTTGGGGCCTCCGTCGCCGCGGAAGGGGGCAGAGTGGTCTGACGAGCTTCAGGCCGCGCATGGGCAATTGTGGGCGTAACCTTATGCGCGACCGGCGTGGGAAATGCTGCCGGGGCAGCCTTAGACATGGTTGACGCGGACGGAACGGTGGGGTTTGCGATAGGTGCCGCCGTTGTAGGGGCTGAGGGTGTCGTCGCAGGTGTCTTAACCAATGTTGCTGGAGCGGCCACAGACGTGGCGATCTTGGGCTTTGTTGTAACGGCGGCAGGCTTCAAGGTAATGACCTTCGCAGCGGTGGCTGTTTTCGCGGCGATCGCCTTCTTGGGCGCAATCGCGGATGTTGCAGTCGTATTTTTCGCCGCCGTCCTCGTAGTCAGGTTGGCAGCGGATGCAGTCGTCTTCTTCACAGCCTTCGTGGCTTTTGCAGCTGTGCTCGTGGACGTGGCGGTCTTGAGCGCCGCAGCAGCGCTTGTCTTGGAGGCTGCGGCGACTGTGGTGATGGGCTTCTTCGTGGCGGCAGCCGCAGTGCTGACACTTTTCTTCGTTGTCGTCGTCGGCTTCTTGGCTGCCGCTGCAGCTGTGGTGGTCTTCGGGACAGCGACAGTCGTGGTCGTGGAAGTCGTGGCCGTCTTTGCGCGAGTCGTATAGCATCGTTCCGCCAGGAGCCCCGCGGAACGCGGGGTCACCGGCGACTGAGCGGCAAAAACACGCCAGGCGGTGCTCGTGAGCGGTCTCGAGAGAGTCATTAAAGCCATGGTCAGAATATCGTTACAATAGCTAAAAGATCTCGAGGTTGCCGGCAATGTTTCGTTTCAAATCGCGGTTGGTGTAGCTCGACAATTTTTTCCCCTTCGCATTCGGTTGAAGAGTCATCTCGCTCTACGGAGAAGAGTGGACAGGGATGTGGTGCCGTCAATTGGATTGCGCCGTCAACAGATCGGCATTATGGGCGCAGAATGCGACTCTAGCTCGGGCAAGAGCGCGTTCGCGTCGTGATAGTTTATGCATTGGAGATTATCGTCAAGCTAAAAATGCCGCTGGACACCTAGATCCGTGGACGCAGCTGGCGCCAGGTGGTGCCATGCCTCTGTTATCGGAGACACTGGACAGCCCGAGTTGCTTACCTAGGTGGATCAGGTTTTTCCGTCACGAGCTTTGAAGGCCTTTACGCTTGAGGAAGTCAATATCAACGACGTGCTATGCCGGTTGGGGGTTTCCTCCAAAGCTCAGTTAACCATATGCTGGACGAGCATGTACACGAGCACGTATAGCTGTGGGCATTTTGCAACAAGGAAACAGCCCAGGCAGTCGCGCATGCTGCCGGCGTTGGAGTCTGGTTCTCGGTCTCAGCATCTCCAGCAGGCCCTCCACGATGCATGGCTGGGAATGTCACAAGTCCCATACATGGGAGCCGGCCACTGGATCGTTATTTGATGATAGCTGGCAAGGTCACGTTTGTGAGGCTTTTCCCGCTCACCCTCATCAGGGTCAGTCCAGCGCGGAATGCTTGTCGACCAGTTGACGGTACCTGCTGGCAAGTTGTGGCAGAAAACTTGGCACTGGGTAGATTCTCCGCTTCACACCTTAGGTATACTGACTTGCAAAGGTGCAGAGCCCCGATAACCTGGATGGTGAGGGATCTTGTTATGGAGATTGAGAGACACTCACGACTTGCTCGGCACACGAGCTGACGGTGACCGATGAGGTCTGGCATTACTCAGCATCTCTCTACTACATCTCGATCAAATACCAGCACCAGCAGTGCTTGCCTGAGCAGAATTCAAGTGGCTTTCTATACCTCTTGTGGGCCTTATAGGCTGTCTAAGCGACGCCGCGAGTGGCCATCGCTCATCGACGTTTCGATTGGCCCTCGACTAGGCATACTGCTTGGGCTTTGGCGATTTCGAAATTTGAAAGTAGGACGGCAAAACCAATTTATACCGCGATCGCTCAACTAAGGCACAGAAGTTTCTACCTACGGAAATGCCGCATCATCGGGCGGGGGTGAACACCTGCTTTCAGCATCTCGACGAGGGCGCCATTGCGCGTTCAGAATCGAGCACCAGGGCTTCTGGCGTCTCATTCGGGATTTGGCCCTAAATGCAAGTGCGTACAGGTCCAGTTTTGCCAAAGAGTTGCAACGAAACGACAGCGGGAGGCCGGGGTCATGAATGAAACGAGATCGCGTCGATCTGGTCATCTCTCAAGGTGTCGCACGGCAATTGTCGAGACACTTTTGCAGTATCGAACGGCCTGGACGCATGCTGTCGAGCTGAGGATGGTGCCACCAGGATGCGATGGCAGTTCGCTTGAGAGTCTGCGTAATTGCAAACGGCCCAATTGGGTGCTGCATGTCCCCCTGTATACCGCTTCGTTTTCCTTTCCTTTACCGACAACAATGCAGTGCTAACCTTCGAGCAATGGCGCGGTGGAGGAGGAAAATAATTGGGGATCAAGGGAAACCCCGCTCGGGTAAGTGAGACACCCTCCGTCTAAGTTGTTCATCATGGCCTGATCATCTGCAGATTGATGTAGCAGTGAAATGCAAGTATCCATGCCCACAGTCAATCCATGAAACTACGGCTCCCGACGGCGGCATACAGTATGCGGTTGGACTGGGCGTTGCCGTCAATTCAATCAGATTACGCCGGGCTTTCTGCAAAACCAGGAAAGAGAGAGCGGGTGAGTGTTTGACCTTTTTATTGTTTGTTTCTCTGCTTGTTGCCGAGAATTTTATGAGATCTCTAATGCATCCTTTGTATCTCTAGAGCCAGATGTGGTATCATCCTACCCCTCGCCGGTGTCTCTACTGTTCCTTTTCCCACATGCATGTATACAGACAGTCTTTGGCTTGACTTCTGCGTGGCTACCCCCTCACCAACAGCTTAGATTCCTACTTGGTGTTGTTAAAGCGCTCGATGCCGTTCTTGATGCGCTTGTCAATGCCCTTGGCCATCTTCTCGAGAGGTAGCCTGTCATCGATGCGCTTGACGATGCGGGAGACAGGAGGTTCAACACGCTTGATCCCCCTCTCAGCAGCCGGGGTGAAGTACGAGATGTTTCGCTCCCAGCGAGGAGCCCACTTTGTCGTCTGCATGGCCAGACGCTGCTCAGCGCCGGGCAGCATGAGGTAGATGGGGAGAAAGGCACCGACAGTGGCGACACCGTAGCAGAGAGTCTCGGTGGACTTTGCGGCAGGGATACGCGGGGCCATTGTGAAATCTGCAGGAAATGAAATCGGATTAACAACAAGCCAGAAGGACAGGTGGCATTGGTACAGTGTATGGCGGACAGTGGGTGACAAAAGTCGACGATATAGAGTCGAGGGATGCATCGAGGAAAGCCATGCTGGTCGTACCTTTCAATGTGTCACGGTAAAAAGGATAACAATATTAGGCGCCGGAGTACTACGCCTGGTGGAAAGTGGTTGGGGTGTTGTGAGCGTTGCAGTTGGCTCAGCGTTGGTTGATGCGTTTCTTGAAGTTGATGGATGCAGCGATTGAATGAGTCTGAAAGATGGATGAGGTGATTAGATGGATGAAGGCATGTCGCACGACGGGTGTCTAAAAGCGTAGCTTGCGAGGCAGATGGCGTCTTCTTAAAGAAATCTCGGATTCAGGGGCAGCGCCTCGACATCTACCCGTCTTGAGCGTGCGGGGTAAGCCAGATCATCACGCGGACAGCCAGCCATACGTCGCAGGCCAACGAGGAGGCGAGGGAAAGAGGGGCAAGGAGAGGAGAGTATGGTGAGTCCAAACGAGGGAAAGCAAGCAGAGCGAGAGGAGACGCACGCACACCCAGTCGAAAAGCAAACCAGGGGCGATGCCTTTGTCTGCGCTTGTGTAGGGGCAGGTCAGTCGCTTGGTGCAACGCTACAGACATGAGTGTGGGCAGATCAGTGACGCAAGCATGGCCTGGTCAGTAGCGATTCAGATACCGTTGACCGGCGCGTACCTCCTGGTGGTGGTTCAGCGAACATGCCACCTCTGGAGCACCAGAATGTTGTCCAAACTGGCCATTGCCGTGGCTTCTCGTGCGAGCTCGAGTCGACCCGTCTCCCTAGGTAGATAAGGTAAGTACGCTACCTTAGGTAGACGGGTCGACTGCTAGAATGGAAACAAACACAACCGAGGGGACCCTGATGTGTCTCCCCAAAGTGCAAAGCGCCCGCAGGAAAGACAACACGAGGCCACCCCACACGAACCACCCAGGCCAGGAAGGTCCGAGGCGACGTGCTGAAATCAGTCTTCTTCCGTTTGCATGAATGATATGCCTGGACTCTGAAGGTGTCGGTGTGCTGAGGTGAGCCGGCTGCAGCCAATGGAAACAAAGACGGGCAGGGAGAAGGCACAGCAGGGCAAACACACGACCACTGTGGGGCGATTGGCAACAGGGGACCCGCCTGAAACCCACTTCCCCAGACGCTGTGATTCCGGGGAAAACAGCGCTAAACCTCGAAGGCGCACAGGATCCCCAGCGCGCCCCCCAGTGGTCCCGATACCCGCGCCCGCACCACAGCTGGGTGCAGCGGCACAGCGGGAGACACTGGGCACCGCACTCCCACCCCTCCTCAGGGTCCACCCGCATGGTCGCTGATGCTGACGACGTGGACTCACAATCAATCGGAAAGCAAGACGCAGTCCCAGCTTGTGCACTTTGATGCTGAGTACGTGCCTCCAATTCCCGAGGGCACATTCGCGCAGTGAGGGAGGGTCTTCGGCGGTGACTTTTGATGGCGACCGCAAAGATAAGTTCATTAAATGATTCCTACCCTACCTGACCTGCCACATTTGTTTTCTGATTCCCCGACCAAGGTACACATAAGGTATGGGTTGGACGCAGTATGGAGTGGTACTTTAACCAATGAGAATTTGATAGTGGGCCCGGGTATGTGCCGGTACCTCCGGGAAGGTAGATAGCTCACGTTGGATCGTCGCCCAGCCCGCGCCGAACGGGGTCAGGTGGCAGAACCCCCCCCCCTTCAACCGCCCGATGGCGTACCAGGCACCAGGTCTGGTTCCTCTCACGATGTTGAGTCAACACCAAGTGCCAGATACCTTGCTCTCTTACATGTGAAGTGGAGTCGCAGACTGTTAGAGCCTCAACTAAGATAGTAGTTCCAGCATCACTTTCACCATGCGTGAGTCGAAAGAAGTTTTGCGAAGCAACCGTGAACTCCGGCCATTCGGACATTTCGAACACCGCTGCTATCCCTCCCAATTGCACAATCTATCGAGTGCCCTCAGTCCACCCTCCGTTTTCCCTCCGACAGCCAATCTCAGGCCCAGCCTCAGAGCCGTCCGGTGCTATCCAACCCATTTCGAATCAGGAGAAAAGAAATGGCTCGAAGTATATGCACGTACTCTTCCGATCGGGTATCCAACAGCACTGCGCATCCAATCCTCGCCAGTCAATACTCGCCGTCTATATCATCAACGGCACACATATTAAGCTTCCAATCTGCAGCTTGTCGCAGTTGAGCTTGTGATTGGCCTTGACCAGATCCTCCACGCTCATCTTGTGTTTCTCTGCAATAGCCCAGCACGTATCACCTTTGTGGATCTTGTACGGGACCGCCTGTCCACCACACTGAGGCAACTGCTCCGAGGGCGTCCGGTAAAGCCACCAGGTAAGCAACATGAGGAATAGCCCGATGATAAGGAAGAAGTTGAGCAACGGCTGCCAGCCCTGTCGCCAATTCTTTCTTTCCTCCTCCCACATGTGGTGTCTGAGGGCAGCGTCGATGGGCTCGTGGCGCGAGGGTCGTCCATCGTTCGAAACCTGCGTCAACTGGCCGTATTCGTTGCCTGGGGCACCCTCCCAGTAGCTGCCGTCTGCATCACGGTATGTATATATCTGCGTGTCGGCATCGTAGCCCACTCGCTGCATGCCGTTGGGCAGCCGTTCTTCGTCCGTGTCGTAGCGGGAGAAACGAGACATGATCGGAAACTTCGGAGGCGGTGGGTTCGAAGGTAGGTAGAGGCAGAGGAAACGGATTGTACGATGGGCTTTCTCGAATTCGACCAACTTCAAATCATTCTTACAGCGGGCGTTATTTCGCCGTGGCTCATCCAGGGGGGCTGAGTTACTGGGGCTGAGCGTCAGTCACACCACGCCGACGTCATTTAGGTAGGTGTCTGCTTATGTCATACCGAGGATAGTCCGATAAGCCGGTGCGTTCTCCCCACCGCCTCACCGAAAGGTTCTTCCGAGCACTTCCGAGCAGAGCAGCCAGAGTAGTTTCTACACAGTACGTGTCAAGCAGTTAATTGCCCCCTTCGCGAAGCATCTGGCCATTATTTTGTTCAAAGTCGCACATCAAATTTTCAACTCCAGTAGCTAGAATTGTGGTGGGACTTTCCCGCAGGCGCCACAGTGGTCTATGCAGCCATGCCGCCCAGCCCTTCTCCAGCTACTTTTCCCCGACATCACCACTTTCGCCCAGCTACGTGCCTCGTCCGCAATTCATGGCTTTCTCGAACGAGCCATCCATTTCCCTACGCCTCTTTGAGACAGGTCTTCAGAAGGTCCCTCTCGACAATCATGTCTTTCCACGAGACCAACTCGTCTACGTTCCAGTTCACCCACACGAATCGCCCGTTCAGAAACGCAGCCTTCTCTGAGGCTGCCCATACCACGAAGTCCGCTGCAAGCTTCACATCAGTTTGGGATCTGTTCAGCTTGGACTTGGTTAGCATGGCCGACTGCACCGCCCCGGGATGGAGTGAGATGACGCGCGCCTCTGACGCTGGTATTTCGATGGCGATGACTTCCGCCATCCGCAGAATCGCCGCTTTGCTCGATGAGTAGCCACTCAGGCCAGGCATGCTTGTATCGTGCGCCGCTCTGGTATTGATATTGATTATAACACCCGGAGTGCTGGCCATGTGTTCTCTGCGGTGTCGGAGGTAGGCCTGTGTGACAATAGCTGTACCGAAAACGTTGGTCTCAAACGCCTGCCACCAGTCTTTCAAATCCGCGTCGACAAATTTATCTGGCTCCGGGAGGTATCCGGCATTGTTAACCAGTATGTCTGGAGATCGTTCCATTTGAGAAAAGGCGGCCGCAACGTCGTCCTGGTTTGAGACACTCCCTACATGGTATGATACCCTCAGCTTGACAAACTCTGCGACAAGGTTCTCAGCGGTGTCCCTTAGCGTAGACTCATTTCGACCCATGAGAATGAGCGCGGCCACGTTGGCTTCGGCGAATGAACAGGCCATGGTTGTTCCGATTCCTGAGCCACCTCCGGTCAACAGGACCGTCTTGCCCGAAAACTCCTCCCGGACTAGAGTTGGTGACACTCCTGGATAGGTCTCGTAATGTTCTGACTTGATGAAGGACGCCATGGTGAGTTCGGAGTGTTCTTTGGGTAGGTGTCTGATTGTTCCACGTCAAGGACCCCCGTGAGGTGTCAATGTTGGTATCCCTTTGTTTCCTCCAGAGCAGCTTCTGGTTCATATGTCTGGCTGGCAAAGCTGATGATGCGGCTGCTACAGCTCGACGGTCAATGCGGCCCTGTTCCACAGGTAAGCAAAGGTCTGCATGGTAGGAGGTCTGAGCATGTTAGAGTTCAGGACTTCCGTGAGACAGCTGCCACATATGTTCTGACTAATGGGCCTGACGGCAACGGTTGTCGAGGCCTCGGTAGTAACATCGATCATCACATGAACATTTCAACCGCTCTTCAACCGCATAGGTTGAATTGTCTGGAATCTGCGCGGTAAGGGACATGAGAGTAGACTGTTGTTCAATTTTATACTCCACATGGAGTACCCATGCTAGGTTTGAGCCAGCTCTTGTGGGCTCAGGCCATTTATCCTTGCAATATTTCATTCACCTTTCTTTATTTCCAGGATCTCAATGTTCGTGAAGTCGGAAGGGTCAAGAACGGGTTCGCTCTGACCACACGAATACACCCCGAACATGACTCCGCAGAATGCTCCACCCACAGGAGGATATATGGTCAAATCTTCAGATTGGAATGATACGCTTGCCGTGATCTCGCCGATGTTGAGACTCATCTCGTATCTGGTCGGCTGCGCGGCGATGGCCAGCTGCACATGGTGATCCAAGTCCAGTCCCGGGCATGCCGAGGTCTTGGATCGAAGAACAGGGTAACCAACCTGTAGACATTAGCAACAGCCACAAGTGTCGATGCTCCCCGCCTCTGTACCTTGAGTTCGCTGACCTTGCCTGTAGGCTCTCTTGTCACAATTGTCGGAACAGCCAGGCTTCCGTCATCTTCCCGCACCGCCGCAATTCCGATGGTAGCATATGAATACTGGCTCCACCAGACGGTGATGCCAGACTCATATCCTGCTCTGCTGGGTTTGAAAAGCATCTCCGCCCTGAACGACTCGTTATATGACGTCTGCTTCCTGAGCAACATCGCAGGAGACTCTGGGCTGTTGAGGTCGAAACAGTTTCCAAATAACCTGAGATACCCCGGACGCTCAGTGAGGCTGTAGCAAGGCTTTATAGGTGTGTCTAAATGTGTCAACTGCGGCACTCCAGTGCGATTGATACACACCACCTACTCTTATGGTACCAACCAAGCTCGAGGCTAGACTTTGATAGGTCCGCCCTCCATCTCACCCCGACTGCATTTGCCACTGGTGCTTTCTGGACGAGCTCCCTGCCGACAGTTCGGAGAGTGATATTGCGACCCTCATTGAATATGGGCCAGTCATCTACCCAATCGACCCGAACGAGGAATGTCTCGCGGCCCATCTGGGGCTCGATATACTTGCCCTCGGACTTCACGGGCCGAACACCTAGCATCACAGCCCACCATCTGCCATCACCATCCTCAAATATGTCACAGTGGCCGGTTCTCTGTACCTCTTCTTCGGGACCGTTGTACCACAAGGCCTTTCCTTGCCCCTCCCATGGACCATATGGGCCGGTGTCACTCCTGAAAACCCATTCCTGGTGGCCCGCTTCGGTGCCGCCCTCGGCAGTGAACAGATAGTAGTACCTCCCCTTGCGAACGATGTGGGAACCTTCAGCTATTCCGTGCGGAGACTCACGGATAACTTGAGGAGGCGTGAGTGTCCTCCCCGTAGTGATGTCAATCTCCGAGATGTGGATTGCGAAGTCTTTCAATTTCAGTCCTGGAGTTCGCTTGCTCATACGCACTGTGGTAGAGAGATAAACCTTGTCGTCGTCATCCCAGAACAGCTGGGCTCCTGGTCAGAGACAACAGGCCAATGTCGGGGACTGGGACTTACATCCTGATCGAATCCAGGGTTGTCAAAGTAAACTGGGTCTGACCAGGCGTTGTCATCCCAGATATTGTCCGTCCAAACATAGAAGCCCCTTGGGAAGATGCGTTCCTACGAATGAATGGATCAGATGAGCGGCCGCAAGTGATAACAGAGAATCTCACGTCGCTTGTCGGTCGATATCTCTGAAAAAGACCATTGGCCAAGTACCAGCGCTTTTCCTGGGGCCGATAGCGTAGGGTGCTTGCCCAGCTACCTGCACCAGGCTCAACTGTTCGCATCTCAATCTGACTTCGGCGTGTGAGTGCGTGACCAATATGTTTCCAATTGATCAGATCTGTGGACGAGTAGATGGCGCATCCAGGGAAGTACTCGAAAGTTGAGGTGGACAGGAAGAACGTCGTCGGAGTGGAGTTTGTGGCAGGAACGACGCACACAGTCGGGTCTGGATTGAAGCCCGGAATCACGGGATTGGAGAAGACAGCTCCATCTCTAACGGATGCCATGGTGATGCACCTCTCAGTGGGAGTCGGACTATTCCAGTGGATGTTCAATATGGCACTAGACTGACCTCAGGTCGCTTTCAGAAGCTTCCTGCGAACAGAGAAAATCAGGCTTATGGTGCTTTTAAATTGGGAGTTGGTCTCCAGATGCTTGCTGAGCGTGAGCTGGTGCTAGTCGATCGGGATCATTTTCTCCAGCAATCACAGGCCGTTCCTAGCTAGCTAGGCGATCTTTACTGTTTCCTAGTTGTTAAGCAGCTAAACTAAAAACTAGTTATAGTAAACTATATTATCTTTATAAGCTTTATAAGTATTATATACTTATATTATTAATACTATCTCTATTACTACTTTACTTTCTATTATAATAAATTATTTAGAAGTAAGTTATTATTCTTATTATCTTTTTATTTAATTAATTTAGTTAATACTTTTAATATATTTTATATTATTTATAATTAGAGTAGTATATTAAGCTTATAAGCTTAATAGCAGCTATACTATTATTATTAATACTCTATGTATATTTATTATAAAGTATATTTATTAATAAATATTAAGCCTATACTTATACTTAAGCTAAAGCTTAAATTACCTCTATTTTAGTATTATAAAGGGCTTATATATAAAAAAGCTATTCTTTAAGGCCTCTAGCTATTTATAGTGATTTTTACCTACTTAGAGTAGTAAACCTCTTAACTTTACACCTCCTTATAATATATATAGCTTTAAGTTTATAGTAAGGTATTTAGTATGAGGATTACTAAATAAGGTTACTAGTAAGTGCTTAGTAAAACCTTAACTAAATAATACCTTAACCTTACTAGTAAAATCTCTACTTCTTAAGAACTTAGAGGAAGTAAGTTATAGTTAATATATTAAATTAACCCCTATTATAACTTTTAAATCTTTTTTAATTAAAGTTTTTAGTTTATTATATTATAATTTTATAACTTCTACTTTATTTTAAGTAATTAGTACAAGTTAGAATATTTTATAAAAAAGGTAATATTTTACTAAATAGTTAGTAAATAGATTTTAATATAGATAAACTATAAAAATCTATATTTAATATAAAGCTATCCTCTTTAGAGTTTTATTAAAGTACTTATAACTTTATATTAAAATTAAATTAATTAAGAGTAATACTAATTAAATAGGAAGATATAATTAATAAC